>NC_083528.1:4357500-4980000 GCF_032362555.1 Amyelois transitella | reverse complement strand
TAACTCTATCTTAACGTCTACATATGAAGTTCTGAACTATCAGTTAAATCAAGTCCGACCCAGGGTGAACATTTTCTGAATAATTTTCACTAAAACGATCGCCGCACGCGACCAATAAATTCACTAGAATTTACCACCCACTATTTACAAATTCGGAATGAATTTCGAACAATCGCCGTCCGGTTACTGTACCATCCACGTTTATATACACAAGCGGTAGAATACTGCACGAAAGCTAGGGCTTTAAGCCACAAATACACAGCGACCCAGTCCGAGAACGCCCTGGGCCTACGATAGACTAATATAATATCGATACTATAGTGACTAGATAGCCCCCCGAAATTGGGAGGCAAAATATTTACATCTTTTACACTATTGGATATTAAATTCACACTATCTTAACACATCGCTACTATAAAAGTTTAAATACAGCAATAACTTTGGGAAACAGAGCAAGTACCGCGTCAAATGTTTTCGTTGGCACGGGGGTATTGTATAAATGAATGTCGAAAATGACACGTGAATGAAGCCACGGTCAGTTTGTGCATGGCGTGGAAGTATACAACTAAAATCTACTCACAGATAAACATCGCTCAAGATAGCGCGTCAGTCTAACATCGAATGACTGGCTCAAATAATACGTTTCTATATCTAAAGACGATTAAATTCATATTTGAGTATGGCCTGTATCACTAACGAAAACACTTACACTAATATGGAGGTAACCTATAGAAGTACAATGTATTTATTATACAGCGCATAAATCGATACAATATGTATATGGATATATTACATGAAGTAAATGTAACAATGAAAATAATAAAAAAAAACTCAAATAGTTTTATTTTATATCAAGACTTTGAACTGATAGGTGATGATGCAGTTACAGCTTACAAAAATAAATGTATAACAACTAAAAGGAACTACTAAAATCGAATTAAGAAAAAACGTTAACAAAATACATCGCTTAAGTCTGTCGTGAACTTAACTATAGATTATACTTATAAAATTATATACAAAACAATTTCAACAATCTTCATTATTTATAATACAGCTAAAAAGTGAAACCTCGTCAGTAAAGAGATCGCATTCAGTCTGGCAGCCGGCGGCGAGTGCCCGCTCGGAGCTGCCCAAGTACATATAATCACAATCGTCTCAGTTAGTGTGGAAATCCATGGTCGGCTTCCGTTGTCGCGATTTCTTCGGTCTGGGGGGAGCGGGGGAGCCGTTGCAGCAGTGGCAGCCGCGTTTGACCACGCCGCGGCCCGACGCTCTCCTCCGCACTTCCAGGCTGTCAGGCGAGCGTTCCCCGGCGCGAGTCTTCCCAGACAGACTCCTCTCCATCTCCCCTTCCAGGGGATGGTACATCCGCTTGGGCGGGTACGTGCGCAGCGGCGGGTGCGTGTCGTCGGCCGACGAGCCGTCCGCACTACCGCTCCTTTCGATTCCCCTCGCGTCTTTGATCACAGAGTCGAGTCTCATGTGAGTACCGACTCCGCTAGAGTCCGTTGAATTAGTTTCGTCGTAGGAGGGACTTTTGCAACATTTGTCGCTGTCGCTGCTAAAGTCCAAAGGTCTCCGGCTTTCCGATCGTTCTGATGCCGAATTGGACTCCCAGAACAGCTCCGTGTGTCGTTCCGGGGAAGACCTGTCGTCGTCTACATCAGCCATAGATTCTAGAGTGGCGTCTCGTGAGCTGTCTTCGGCTATCATTTTGGCGTCATCTCCGGCTATAAGAGCATCAGGCTCGTCCATCAGGAAGCTGGAATCCCTGTCTCTTTTGTCGTCGTAGCAGACTCTCCTTATGACTTGCGTCGCGTTGCCAGTGGAGTGGACTATAGCTGACGCCGTGTTGGTGAGGTGTAGTTCTCTGGAGTCGTTGAGTATATTATCGAACCTGGTTAGGCCATCGTCTTTGACGAGTACCGAGGATAGGTTTATGTTGTTGTGTGATGAAGGCAAGGAGTTGATCATGTTGTCTATATCGTATTTTACGTGTTGCGCGGCCGGCTCGGCGGCGGCTTGCGATATAACCGTGGTTTGCGGCGCCGTCATGAGCACGGTGGCTGGTGCTCGGTTGGAGTGGAAGATGGTCGAAGTTATGTGACGGCCCTTCAGCCCCGCTATTGTGAATGGTTGTACCTGTGAAGAGAGTCAGCGGATTAAAATTGATGTACATTGAGATTGAGACCGAATAATAGAATTTAACTTTCCTCAGAAATTATCAGAAATTTCCCCAGTAGGAAATGGATGTAATCTAATTTTACAAAATCATGAACTAATTTTAGTATAAAACATAATTTGGCTCTTGAAAATCAAACAAGTGAAAAGCTCTGACATTTACACAGTGTTCCAACCAGCTAGCGTTACTTAAACTTACAGGCGCATCATCAGTGGGCTCGCTGTGGAAGGTGGTGTTAGGATGCGCCCGCGCAAACTCCTCATGGTCTAACGCTATCGTCTGCATCCCGTGGGAGTTCACGCTGACGATGCCCACATCGTCCAGACCGAGCTCCAGCTGTTGCCTCTCCATGTCTTCCCGCGGGAGAAGCTGGTCGGTCGCGATTTGGTCGTCAATGTCCGGTTGTGGTATGGAACTCTGATTCATGTGTGTCGGTTGTGCTGTAGGAGAAAGTAAGTGGTTTCATTATTTGATAATCATAATGTATAAAAGTATGTAAAGTTACACTTTATCACAAATTAAATGTCTACACGCAGATTTTTTGGAGACTACTTAGTAAATTAATTTCTTATTACAAAACAATTTCAACTTTTACGACCTATAGTTACGTTGTGTGTCTGTCTGTAGGTCAGTCTGTGTGTACTCGACAACCTTTAACTCAAGGCTCCGAAACTGATAGAGACATAAGAAACGATGTATAGGAATCTATTTTCTTACGCGTATGAGACTGCTGGCCTTGATCCTGGGTGTGGTCATGCGCTGGAGATGCCGCGAACAGCAGCTCAGCCTCAGGGAACAACTCCGAAGCTGATGGAGAATCCACGCCCAGGTCTTCGCACTCCTCCGATAGAGATTTCTGCGAAATAAATAAGCTTTTGTTTCTTTTTCGTTTCTTGAAAAGATTAAAAAGATTTTTTGTGCAATAAGGAACTAAGAACTGCAAGGGACGTTAACTCAAAATTTATCGGTAAATAGATAAATAAATAAATATCATCCCAGGATGGAGGTTTTGTCAGTTAGGTAGCATGGTGGTCCTAGGTCCGGCTATGACTCAGTCAATTACAGGGACGTAACTGCTGTCTGACCTTCGTCAGAAGCGAATCTAACCAAATCACACAATGTTTTCCTTTATCCAAAAAGCATCGTCAGTTACCATGGAATTCGAAATAGTATAAGACATAAAATTAATTTCGAATTTTTACAACTCCAAAAAATAATTTCATGCGATGCAAAACATGGAGGTACACATGAAAAACTAAAGAAATGTCAGATATTTATAACTTTTTGAAGTGGGATCTCCTGCGCCTAAGTGGGATACTATTTCACCAACTATTTTATTAGAAACTACCCTGCGGACAACAAGAAGCTTTAAAAATTATTATACCTGCAGCCTCAGTTCATGTTCCAGAATGGCATATTTGTGCCTCAACGCCGCCGCGGAGACGTGTGTAAGCCGGTGGTGTCTTTGAGAAGTGCCGTCCTTCTTCTGCACAACCTACATTGCAAGGATTCATCAGCATTTATGTAACATTTCACGTTGGACGAGAGTCGACAAAACTAAATAAAGCATAGTGATTTTTTGTAGTTTCATTACACTCGTTTAGAGGGAAATTTATACAAAATATATGGTGACTCACACTTGGAACGAGTTGAAATAGGATTTATATTTAAAGATTGATTTAGTTTTGCTGCAACTATCTTTACCACAAAGTTATCTGTTCAATTAAATGTCTGTAAACTTCGTTGGACCAAGGCTTATAACATTAAAAAAAAACTGTCCAACAAACATTGAGCTAATATAGTTAATCACTATCTTTATACTGAAAGGTTAGAATAGATAACTTTGTAAATATATTATTAATTATAAAGAAAAGAAACATATTAATGTAAATCAGGAATAAGAGATTACAACCACATCGAATTAATCTAATTATATTTCGAACATTCTCAAACATTAAACATATGATTTTAACTGACGCAAAAATGTTATCTTAAGCGTAAAGCTAATATGATGGATTCATATAATCTAATGCCTCCTACGATGAGTTTTGCGAAAATTAACGTGAAGATTGTCTAAGCAAGCCTTCAAATATTACCGAATGAGATAAACAACTCAAAGTAATAATCCGTCAACTAAACTTCTCGATTTTAGTAATTTTTGAAATAACGGCTTTATATCACGATTATTTCGCCAAAAAAAGATGGAGTCTTAAATACCAGTTAATTTAAGATCTCTTAAATAACAGTGAATTTGAGGTAAGATGTCTGATTTAAAGCTCAGATCTCCGAAAGCAGCATTAAGTGATAATTCCAAAAGTAGGAAATAATTTAAACAACTTAAACAGCACAGGTTCATGATTTAATCATCATTGAATTAATTCATCTACTATTCGTTAAATAACGGCTCGAGTAGTTTTTTCTACTAATCAACGAGGTTATGGAGCCATTATTTCAAAGTTTTACCCGAAATCGTGTCGGAGTTGTTGACAAAATATGCTAAGAACATAATGAAGAATTTGAAGAACAATGACGTGAGGGTCATGCATTTGATGCGGGTTCATACTCGACAATGGGGAAGAAGAATAAGAGTCAGTCCTTCATGCAAAAATTAAAAACATTTCAAGTGAATTTAACCTCTAATCTTTCCGTAGAATAAAGAGATGGGTAGATTAAAAAATTAACAGATAATAAATAGTCCAGGCAGAGTATAACGACCTATGGCATAGTCCTGTTCACGTGTAGTCCTAAATACGGTTTAGAAGCGACATTTTATTATTATTAGCTTTGCTTTTTTTCTCGAAAGTTCTTCACGTTAGGTTGTGTCATCCGTGGCGGAGCAGGTCGCAGCAGAACTCAACCGTTGTGTGTTGTAAGAACGGCTGGGGTACAACAGAAAGTAATTTGTTGGCTACACAATTGACTAGCGTAAACCTATTTTTTCCTATTGTTCTTCTAACTAACCGCACCAGAATCTATTAAGCGACCTGCCTACCTGCAGTTTTATTTGATAAAATAATTGTCGCAACGCACACAAATTCCATTATAAACAGAAGTCATAATTTTTGGTTAAAGTAATGAAAACAATTGTATGGTAAGTTCTGATCTTGATTCTTTGTCATCACAATATTTTCGAATCCCCGTAAATACACAATCGATAAACTGTCATTTCACAGAAGCAAGCAGGCTTTGTATTGGAAATTTATAAGCTTATTTAATTGGTGAACTTCGCGATCGCTTCGCTTTTCCTATCACAGTGATACCTTCATACTTCATCATCAACATTCTATTAGTAGTATAGCAAGCGATTCGCTGCCCATTAAGACTTTTCCTCAAAACCGATTTTACTTAAAACCGATGGCGTATATGTGCGCGAAGCCCATAAAATGTCGCGTCTACGTAACGTGAATAGGCCGCCAACACTGAACGGGATAAAATAAAGGCGTGCAGGACTACTAAAGGCATACTATTCTGCGCCAGCTTCTACGATAGATCACCTGGTGGTAGGCCTTATCGTCGCTATCTGACGCGTCTATATCGTAACCGCATCGCGGCGAATCCACGATGTAAGACTTTTTGGAGTCTACGTCGAACATCTTATCAAATATCCTTTGTGCCTCCATATCGGGACTGTATCGATCTTGGATCGGGTCCTGAAGTTTCAAAATGGGTGATAGTAGACACCTTACGGTATGTACACGTCGGTAATGTGACTTAAAGAACACTTGTGGTGGTTCAAGTTGAATGGAAACTACTACTTTCAATTGACTTACAATTTACTTTCAATTGAATTTTTTATAGAAATAGATCTGATACTATAACAAGTAATAATAAATAAAAGTGTAGTGCCCATTCCAAAGCGTAGAACAAGATGTTAAATGAAAGAAAACTTGGAAACTTACAAGAACAGTTCTGTCCATGTTGTCCGCCCTCACAGTCTCCTCGTACGTATAGTCGTGAGGATCGGCCGACGACGGCAGATTCCATGGTTCAGAACCTTCTGGACTCGAACCTCTCTCAGGCTTCACGTCTTGCGATTCTCGGTCGGTCCACGGTGAACTGGCAGCCCGCGTTTCTATCAACTCGGGCGGCGTCGGCGCGGGCGCAGGCGATGCCGTACTGTCCGGAGGTTGAACAGTCGCAGCCGTCGCCAAGTTGAAAGCTTGGAGGTTATGCAGTGCCGCTGTCGGCAATCGGACGTGTCTTACTCCTGGGCGGGCTAATACCGGTTTAAGGCCCGCCGGGCCGATCAAACGTTGAAGCAATAATGCATTAGTGGTACCACCCTCCCCACCCCCAACTGTAAGCAACTTTGGGCCGCGGTTCGTCACTATAGCTATCTGCTGACCGCCTTTCACCATAGACACTGGCAAGATATAATTCGCTGGCATGAGAACCGCCGTAGCCGGTTTCCCTGCTGTCCCGCGAGCCACTGTTATAGTCTGGCCATCCGCGACGATGACATTGCGCTGAGGCTGTGGCCGCGGCTGTTGTATCGGATTCTCCTGCTCAAACGTCAACTTTCTTACAATCTTCCGTGGACTATCTTGAGGAGAGTGACTGTCTAGGCAACTTTCGTTGCAGTCGCCTTGGGATGTACCACAACTGCTGTCCTCGGAACCCATAGTTCGACATGTATCATCTCCATGCACTGGACTCATATCTCGACCTCCCGGGCGTCGAGAGCCACTAGAACTCTTCTTGCGTTTGGAGGACCCTGAAGGATTTGATGGAGGATTTGACCGTCTGCGAGGAGCAGGCTTGTCTTTGTCTGGAGAATTCTCCACCTGTTCTTTGTATTCCGCTAAAATGTACAATATCCTTTGTGTAGTCTGTTCGTCTTCTAACGGCTTTTGAGTAGATGTTTTCGGGGGCACTGGATTTATTTTCATGGTGTTAGGCGGATTTGATGACGACTTAGGTCTAGATTTTGACTTAGAACCAATTTTGGCTGGTTTTGGCTGACTAGGAGTTTCGCTTGACGTACTTTCAGAAGTGACGGTATGCGGCAACTGAACGTGAGTTGACGATGTAGGAGAATCAGCGATACCGGATGAATCTGGTGACCGCACAAAGGAAGACGTTGTTGGAGTAGTAGCAACTGTCGTCTTTCTGTTTACGTATGCAACATTTAGCGACTGGTTGTTTCCAATCGAGTACAGAACCTGAGTGGGCTCTGCGGGTGTTGCCGCAGCTGATGTAGCGCTATCAGTCGTATCAGAAGTCGGTGTATGCAGCTTAGGAAAAGTGTTAGTGGCATTAGAATTTGGTTGAACGGTACTCCTTTCCTTGACCTGCTCGAGCACCATATCGAATTCCCTCAATTGTTCTAGCGTAGAAGAACTCATTGATTCAGTGGACTGGCTTTCGGACGGTACTTTTAGTTGTGGTCTAGTCGCTTGCGCTGTAGGTAAACGTATAGTTTGCTGCCCCAAAGGTGGAGCTGCCGTCAATACTAACTGTTGATAGACAGGTTGATTTGCACCCCCTATGACGTTTCTCTGTATCTGAAAGAACGAAGGCCTCACCACCCTCGCCCCTGACACCATTTGCGGCGTCTTACTGAGCATTGGTAACTTTATCCTCATTTGAGTCAGAACCGGCTGCGGTTGTGGATTTTGATTATTTTCATTTGTGGCACCCAAATTATTCCCATTGTCTTCAGCTGCCAGTTCAGAGTTATTAGTGGGTTGACTTTGAGGAACGATTTTTATAATAGACGGTTCTATTTCGCCTTGATTGACTTGCTTTTGTCCGGATTCGTCAATGAGCTCAGTGCTGGGTACAGTAATAAGATTAATTGTTTGCCCACCCCCAATATTAACAGGTATTTGACGGGTATAAATCACGCCCCCGTGCATGGTCTGTATGTTCATAGGGGCTATAGTTTGCTTTATTTGTTGTACCAAGTTGGTTTGGGCTTGAGACGTTTGAGCTGATGATTTCCTTATTAATAATGGTGGACTATTCATTTGACTTATGTGCTCTAGATTAATAGAATTATCGGTGGGCTGACATTCATTGTTTTCAGATGGAGTATTTACTGATGTCATATTGTTGCTACTAATTTCACCGGATTTTTGTGTACCATCTTGAAATACAGGTTTGCCAAACGCTTGGTTAAATTTCGGCAGACTGGTTGATTTTTCAGCGGCCGCTGATGGTTTTGTAGAAGAGTTCTGAATAAATTTTGCGTAATTTTCTTCATATATGGAACGTGATTTTATTTCTTGCTGTGACGCAGCACTGTCCTTATTAGATGCAGTTGTGGCTGATGGCGATTGATTTAATTCTTTATTTTCGGCAGGTTTTGTTTGAGCAGCTGGAACGGGAGATTCAATAGGCTGCAGCCTCAAAACCATACTTCTTTGATGTGGGGCGTTAAGCTGAATCGACTTCCCATCAGCTGATTTGCATACAAACTGCACCATTTTCTGTTCATTCGAGCCTTGCACATTTGCCAAATTTGTGAGAAGATTTACTCGTTTAAGTAACTGGCCCGCACTATTATTTTTCTGGCTTCCAGTATTCACAATATGCAATAATTGATTACCGCCTTGTTGTAGTCCTGTGTCAACTAAGGACAAACCGCTAAATGAATTTGTTTGAGTACCGGGTGTGCCATTTGTAGCACCAGGAGTTCCAGCTTTATTCTGAACTATATGGAGAACTGGTGTAGCGTTGGTGCCGCTGATAACAGATTGTTGAGAATTATCAACGAGCGTGATTTGACTGCCTGATGCATTTTTACCTTGAACGATATGTAAAACTTGTGGCGCCACTTGAGTATTGGATGCTTGACTGTTATCATTGACATTAGTTTGGTTTAATGGGGGAGGCAATATTTGCGCCAGTGCTTGTTGAAGCGCCATTGCGTTAATCGCAGTAGTTTTCGGGTAACTATTTGATGTTGTCGTATTACCACCGACAGCTCCTTGCCTCATTTTTTGGGATAATATGTTAACTAATGCCTGTGCTCTATTATTGGCTATAGTTTCCGCTGTTGTGGTTATACCAGCGGCGCTCATGGCATGTGCTATCTGATCGGTCTTTTCTTGAGACCCATTTTGTTGCTTTTGCTCAGGAAAGTTGTCTTCAGGTGTTGGTTTTTCTGAGCAATTAAACAAAATTTGCATGTTAGCTTCATCCGAGGCTTTAGTATTATTTGGTTCGAATTCAGTGGCCATAGCGGTATTTGTTTCATACGTATTTTCTGAATTATTTGTTTCAAAAGAGTATTCGTTATTGCTGTGGTTCACTTCCATAGATTGTATGTCAGTATTTTCTAGAGGTTCTGATAGCTCTTCTTTTTCTTCTGGAAGTTCTTCCATCAACTCTATTTTAACTACAGATTTAATTTCAGTCTCAATGGGTATGTTTTCATCGGGCATTGATATATTTTGACTTTGGTGAGACTCCATCGAAATTGTTTGATCATGTTGAATATATTCTTGCACTAAAGGGAGAGTCAAATCTGCTGTAGTTAATTCCGTGTATTCAGTCTTGATAGGCGTCGATGAGTCATCATGTGGACTATTTTCGGCTGAGCACTGAGATGGACTTGCATCGGACACTTGAGTGACACGTGGGTCACATGTTACAGGATTCTGAGCAGCAGCACTAACTGGCAATTGCCCCACCTGTACTACTTGCACGATAGCCTCAACAGGACAGGGATCTATAAAATCTTGTATGTATAAATCAAAAGGGAAATTAGAAGAATCCAACTTTTTGTTAAATGGCACGTCTTGCTCTTTCTTATTAGTCCTACTATATATAAGTTCAATAGAGTTCTTCTGAAAGAAAGATTTAACATTCTCTCGTAGTTTTATGTATGTTAAATAACGCTGTATTTTCTCAATTTGATCGTCTATTGCAGCATTTTTCGTATTGCGATTATCCTCGCAATCTTCGGACAATAAAAACGGCTGAGGTTGTTTTACGTCCGACAGAGTCGCAGCCGAAACTTTTGAAATGTCACCTACATCTTCTAAATTTTGTATGACTCTGCCGGACCCCTCACCAAAACCCATATTGAAATTGGTTTCCTTAATATCAGATGAAGGCTCATTAACTACATTATAATTTTGGTTTATTTCTTCTTCTAGTGTTAGTTTTAGAGCCTCGGGCTCATAATTAGGATTCATTTCTACGTCTGTGAATAGATTACAATGACTTTCTGAAGAAAGCTCTGGATGAGAAACACATGGACCTTGAATTGGCCAGTTTTTTATTGAATCGTTTGTATCGACATAGTCTTTATGAAATGGTTGGTTATATGAAAATTTTAATGAGCTTGAATAATTTAAAACACGTTTATATTCTTTAGCATAACCCTGTTCTAGTATAGCAGCAGCTGTAATTTTAGGATAATCAATATTTTTTCCATTTCTATACCTTTTTGTTGTGAATTTTGGATCCGTGAAAGATATCTTACGTTTTAAAGTTGACTTGAGTTTTAAATCGTATTCAGATTGCTTAGAATACGTCATCTTAGGAATATTAACATTCAAAACTTCTAAATCGTCATCTTTATTGCTGCAGATACCAGTAACGTTTTCATCAGAACCTTCTATTGCTTCGATTGCATCAGTGATATCATCAGAACTGTCATTAAATGTAGCCGTTTCACTCTCACTATCATCTATAGGGTACAAAACGTATAAAATTCCCACATCAGGGTCTTCAAATTCAATACCTTTTAGTAAACACTTATCTTGATCAACATTTTTATTGTCAGTTTCAATATTTTCAATATTAGTTTTAGTATTATCAAGGACAGTATCACTTTTATCATTGACAGTTTCAACATTTTCATTGTCAATTTCTTTATTTTCAATGACAGTTTCGGAAATTTCATTGTTATTATTAACATTTTCATTGACAACCTTTTCATCTTTTGCGGCGTTAGGAGTTTTGTCTACTTCACCAAGTTTATTTTGAATTGGAGCTTTAAATTGTTTTGTTATATTTTCGTTTAAATTATTAAATTTATCATCTGGAACCCCTTTTTGGGTTATAGAGTTGTTACTATGTTTGGCAGAATGTATTTGCTCTGTTTCATTCGAAGTTTTATCTTTAATCCCTTGAATTAACTCTCTTGTTGAATCATTATTTTCATAATCGTTACATGTTATGTCTAAAGAAATAGAACCGTCTTTTTCGAAATTTTTGTCTAAATCAAGTAGTATTTCATTACCCATCTGATCAATTGCCTGATTTTCTCTGCTTTCTATGATTTCCCCCTCAACTACATTAATAGTTTTTGATTTATCATCAACATTAGAGTTTATATTTGTACTGCATTCAGGTTTATTCATATTAAGGACACCTTGGAAATATTCCATAACAGTAACATCATCAAATTTATTTGTACTGCCGTATGCAAAATCATTTTCTTTTTTTGATAATATTGACAATTGCTGAATATGACTATGTTTATGTACCATATCTAAACTTTCCGCTTTGGATTTTTCATAAATATCTTGACTTAACACTTCTGCTACATTTGAATTTTTAACTTCTTCTCTGGGCACTTTTGATTCCTTTGATTTTTTATATTTCTGTAAACTAAGAGCATTGACATTTTCCGGGATGGATTCCAATAACTTTTCCACTTGCACCGTATGTTTAAAAAGTTCGTTATTAATTTTTAGTATCTCAGATGAACAATCCTGGGCTGCATCGTTCGAGTCGGTAATATTATTAATTATATCTTCTTCTTGATTTTTTTTACTGTCTATATCTTCATTACATTCAATACATGCGATATTTGTTTCCTCTACATTAAGCGCATTCTTGCATTTATTTTTCGTATTCACTTGGTGATATTGCGGATTAAAACTTTTTTCCAAATTGACTTTAACATCTACAAAACTATTTTGTTCAACTTCTATTGTCGTCGTTTTTCCACCAGAGAGTTCATCTATTTCTTTTAAAACGCCCGCCTCATTTATTTGTACACGTTGATCTTCATTAGCTTTAACAAGTAAAATGCATTGGTCATGTGGTTGAACCAAATCTGATTTATCATTAAACTTCTCTGAAATGTCCCCCTGTACATTATCTACTTTAGCTGTGAGTTCTTTATCCCATTGGGGTTTAGCATCGTTAATATTATTGTCTGACGTCGCAATGTTTTCATTTAGCAGGCGATCTATACACATGTTTTCCAATTGTTGATTTGGAGTAGATATTTTTACCATTGACATTTTTTCGACTTCTGTAAATTTCTCCAAAGACTTATCATTTTCTGTTTTAAACTTTACTTCTGTGTTTAACTTTAGATTATTAATCCTGTCATTGGATGTGATGTTGTTCACGATTGCTAGTTCCCTTTCCGTGCTTTCAGCCTTTGCATCACAATCCTGATTTGATGTTATCTCAGAAATGTTAGCAGAATTTTGTAAATTCGTAATATCAGTAACTTCGTTTGCCATATAACATTCCATGATCGCACATAAACCTTTGTTAACAGAATCATTAGTATTTCCTGTTTCGTTGTTTATCATAATGGCATGATGAGCACTACCACCTTGATAGTAATCTAGGATTGCACACACATCTTCGCCAGTAAAATTATCTGTGATATTCATTTCACTGTCTTTGGCCTCATTTTGTTGTAAATTTTTAATTTCTGAGTTAGTAATACTAACTCCATTATAAAGCTTAGTTTGTTTGCCCATCACATTGTCATCTACGTTTACTTGAGTTTTATTATCTTTGCTTTGACATGGTAGTAAATTGACAGACAACACAAAATGTGGATCTTCATGATTCTTCTTGTTTTCAGTCACCGTTAACTTCTTTTTGTGTGTGTTTTTAGATATTTTACTTGCTATCATGTGATCAGCAAGGTTTGACATCTTTCTTTTGAGATTTAATTCTGAAAAATTATTTTTATTTATATCACTATTGTATTTTTCCAGTGGTTTTAAATACTGCAAAATATTATTATTCTTTTGAAAAAATACACACAAAAGTGAAAATAAACTAGGCGGTATAGCAATTACACCAGCGTTAATTTTTTTTAAAGATATATCAATATCCTGCGTATTTTTCATGTAGTTTGTATCTATAACTTCGTGTTGATGATGCATTTGCCGCTTGGTTAGCAACCAATCACATTCAAGCTTAAGAGGCATAGTTTCCATAGCAAGATTATACTTGTAATTTTTACACAAAGATGCTATTATTTCGAAAACCTCAATAACAGGTGAGTTTCTGCCATTTTCAATCTTTTCTTTATATTGATTTTCAGGAAGAATTGAAAAATCATTAAGTATTGAAGCAGTTGCTATGCTTGATACATCTGTCTTCATAGACTTGTCACAGTATTCCATTGCACCGATCTCCTCTTGCAGACATTTTAAAGACTTAACAATCGAATCACACCTTTCGAGGCTCACAGAACAGCTTCTGTTTAAAATATTTAGCCGATTATAATTTTCAACGAGATCATCACACCTCGTTAATCGCACGTAACAATTGAGGGATTTTAGTAAAATTCTCTCGCATTGGTCTTTCTCAATACTATCATCACAGGTTGAGTTAAATGTTGCCTCTACATCATTTTGTTTGTGCACCAAGTCACCAGGTTTTTTCATTTCAAGATTTATTTCGACTTCACCGATATTGGCATTTGCAAATTTTTCAATTTTATCGATACTACTAGTACTTTTTGCAATATTGATGCTACCATCCAAGATGTTGATTTCTTTTTCGTTGCAAATAATTTCTGCCGTTTTGTTTATCATACTACAAATATCTACGGTGTCAAAGTTGGCAACCTCTAGTTTTTCATCAAAGTCTGAAACTGAGGATACACCCGCGATGAAATCTATTGGAAAATCAGGACAATTCTTTAAAAGATCTACACTATCATTAGAGGATTCGTCAATTTCAATAAGATCCGAACAACTATCTTGACTATTTTCTGTGATTTTATTTTGAACAGGCGGTATGTCAGATAGCATATTTTGCACATCTACTATAGACGCCGTATCAATATTCAAATCGATAGCTGGACAACTTTCCTGGTTAAAACTTTTGCAATAATCATCAATTTCAATTATATCAACTTCTTCATTAACATTCGTTTCAGGTAGAACAAGCCTTTCTAATCGGACACAACAATTCTGATTGAGCTTTTCTTGATGTTTATCTAGAATAGCTTTATCTTTGATACTTGTTTTATAAACACCTGATTTCGTTGTAAAAAAGAAATTGTCATCATGATCTTCATCGTCACTTAATAAATCAATTGTTTCTATGATAGCTGGTTTTATGCTTTTAGATTCTACTTGGATTTCTTGAATTCTACTTTCTAAAGGTTTATCAGGGTTTTCTTTATTCGTTTTTGAAACTTGTTTAATATTCAATGTGTATTTCTTCTGTTCCTTAAAATCACTCATAAGCATCGCCCGTAATGATGGATCTTCGAAAAGCGAATCAAAGGAAGAATGCATTTTGCCATAAACGGATGCTTTGAAAATTTTACCATTTGGTAACTTTATTCTTAACAGTGTTGTTACATTTACACCAGTTCTATCATTAGGAATTTCTTCGATGATAATACTATCTTTATAAGACTGTGGTATGTTAAACTTTGCTGAATCACTAGAACTTAATTCTGAAGATGCATTATCTTTTGGTGGCAATCGTGTTTTTTCATGTAATATTTTACTACCGCCAGCAACTTTTTTCGATGCCATACTTGGTAAAGACAAGTTTGAAACTTTCTTTTTTATTTCTGCCGGTGCGCACAAAGGGACTTCATTGTTTTCAGTTGATATTTGAACTGTTCTAGTATCATTATGAATTCCCTGAAGATTTTTATCAGATTCGAAAGGTACATCAAATATTTGATTAGAAATCTTGACAGTACAATTTTCAAAAATATCTCTTTGGATTTTCACATTTTTACTAACATTTTGGTTCTGTTCGTCTTGATTCATCGTTTTACATAGCATTTTATTTGATATTTTATCATTAGATATATTGGGTGTTACAATGGAACTTGATAAAGTTGGTTTGGTCGTGGCTTCCTCAGAGCCAAAATCAATCATTTTATTTTGTTCTGTTGAGTCCGATAACAATAGAGCGCTCTTATTTTCATCATTATCTTCAAGATTTACCGTGCTTATTTTCTCATGACACTCAACTCTGGATTCAAATTCGATTGGTACAGAGTATACTCTATCTGCAGTCAAAATAGATGAATTTTCAAAAATATTCTTAAAGCTTCCAATATTTTCCACTTCTGGAACAGTATCTTGAGATTGTCTGACCTGATTCACCTCTTTGTTGGCTTTTGTTGGTGTACTAATATTATGAATAATATTGGAGGATAAAATCGTATTTTTCGAATAATTATCATTTTTTTGTTTGTTTTCTAAACGATCTGTTTTAGTGAATTTTTCATGACACTCCTTAATAATTTGGGACCCATCGTCTATCACTGGTAATAAATTATCTGATATTATAGGTGGACTTTCAAAAACATTATGAAAACAATTACCTTTCCTACTTTCTATGTTTTTATCATCTTCTTGTGATCGTTTTTGCTCTGTAGTTTTCTTGGAAGCCATTCTTGTTAATACATTTATGATTTTGTCAGTTGGTACATAAATGTTCTTACTACTGGATGTAATTTTTATAGCATCGACAGAATTATCCCATTCTAAAGGTTGTGTCTTTGTTACATTATCTATAAAACCCTTTGAACGTTCTTTTTTGGTATTATCATTATTTAGAATAGGTTGCACATTGGAAATAAAAGTTTGGCCTTTCTTAGCTATTATAATTTTATCTAAACAATTATTTTCTATATGAAAACCTTTCATTCGTATTTTTTGTATTTCCTTCTCGATTGGCAGTTTTTCCACTGAACTCCTATGGTTATCCAATCGGATGCCTGATAAACTGTTGTTAATGACCGCTATGTTTTCTGCCGCAATTTTATTGTAATCTTGATCATTATCAGTGACCATTACCTTCGGTATTTTACGTTTTCGTTTCAAAGTAACTTTCTTGTTTTGTAAAATCACTACTTTCGATGATTTATTTCTGCTTATTTCAGATTTTTCATTCGCTACGGATGCCGTTGTTACCAATTCCGACTCAGGCTTGACCAGTTTCTTATTGGGTATCATGGAACCTAACAAAGCATCTTCGATATCAAAACTATTAGAGTTTATGGGTATGATCGCACTCTCACAATGATCCTTAGTATCATTATCAACATTAACTTTACTTTTCCTTACAGTTTTTCTTTTTATTTTCTTACTTTGATTATGCTTGCTTGGTATTTCTGCATCCTCATTAACAATATTTATATTGAGACAGTCTCCTGGCTTAACTTCTATACTGCTATCTTCATTAGTTATATTTCTAACAGGAGCTTTAAGTCTTACTTTAGTCTTCCTACCTATAGGATTTTGGTCGGTGAAATCTAGAGGAACTTTTGGTATGTTTTTATTCGATGATCGCAGTAGTATACGACGGCATTGTACGGTACAACCGTCATTTTCCTTACTGTTTTCATCGTTTGATTCTTTATTGCAATCGTCACTTTTTGATGATGGTGGTTTTATAATTTCTTGCGCAATTACATTTATCACTTTCCTTGTATCCATTGATTTTTCGGACTTTTTGTGACAAACATCTATAGGAGAAACCTTTTTGAATATTGGAGAATAGCTTAAAGCAATGGGTGGGTTAATACTACTTTGAATAATACTTCTATTCAAAATAGCTAAACGTTTCCTTTTGAGTCTTTCTATGTCGTTTGTAATACTTGATTCAAATTTTTCACCTCTTTCACTTTTTTCAACTGATTTTGCTAACGCATTATCGACAGCGATTTCTTGGTCATATAATATTTCCCTTGCGATCTCTATTGTGGGATTGGAATTATTTTTAATTAGTTTCGATGATGTATTGCAAACTCCATTATTTTCTTGTACTTCCAATAATACTCTTCGCTCAGAATTTTTGTTGTAATTAATATCATCTTCTTGTAATGATTGTTCACTTTTATTGATGGACTTCGTACATTCTGTCTTTATGTTCATTTGGTCATATTTAACGGATTCAGTTGGTAAACACTGATCTTGTTGGCAATAAGCAGTCAAATTAGACTTATTTAACGCCGTTCTGTCATTATCCAACACCGTTGGTGTAGTAACCGTAAGAGTGTTTATGTCATATGCACTAACTGGCACTGAACAACAGGCTGGTTGGGGAAAGGGTGTCATGAGTATATTATTCTGCTTAACATAATTCTGATTCACGCCATCTGGTTTATTCTGTATAGTACCAATCGGATTATAATATATTTCTGGGCCTAAAAGAACTATGTTAGGTGTTGGTCGCGGCACAGTAACATAAATATTCCTTGTATTTTCAATAAGATACGCTGTTTTACTAGACTTTGCTACATCTGGGTATTGTTCACGTAAACATGGGCTTATTGTAGTATTATTAGATGTTACCGTGTTTGATGTATCTCTTTGTGTTGTATTATATTCTATCTGCAAACTGGGATCTGTGTGTTTTGTAGTATTTTTATTGATACTTGCATTAGACGACATCATCATATTTGAGCAATGTGGACTCAAATCTGTACTTTCTGACAAAGGTTTATTTTTGCGAATAATATTTTCATTACAAAAAACTTTAGATTGGCTTAACAGGCTTTGCTGAGACGGTTTCATCTTAGTCTTATATATTTGACTACAATCTTTCGATTTTGAGTAACTGCTGTTGGATAGTGTGGTTTCATCTGACTGACGAAGATCGTTTGATATACATGATGTGTTTGGAAAATGGCTCTTTATTTTTTGTGAATTAACAATGCTTTCATCTTGTTTATAAGATGTGTTGCTAATTTTACTACATGGTCGTATTTTAATTTCTTTCGGTGTCTGTGGTACTCGATAGGTATCTTCATCTGAAGACAATTCTCCTAATTCACGACGAAGCTCATCATCCAATAAATCATCGAGATCTGATAGATTATAATCATCATCTCTGCCAGATATAAAAGGATCTTTTTGTTTCGGTATTGATGCAGCAAATTGATTTTTGTCTAAAGCTACTGGTTTTCTATCCACTTCTGTCGCAGGTCTATTGGAACATACATTTTTAGTAATCTTTTTATATTCCATTGATTTATTTAGTGAATCAAGTTCAGAACCTTTCATTAGTGATTTACTGTCGATAGTTTGTTTTGCGCTGCCCACGTCGTTTGACGATGGTTGAAGAAATGTGTCTTTTGTTTTCTGAGGTTTTACATTACTGGAATGTTTTATTATAGAATCAGCAGTTTTCGTTACTTGATCTAGGCCTCCCACAGAACTTGTTCGCATTATCCTCTGATTCCGTAGGCTATTATCTGAAGGTTCACTACCTTTCAATGTCAATTCCAGCGCAGTCGGCCCTCTGCTAGGGGTTTTCTGCGCTCTAATAGCATTCATCACTTTTTGCCAATCTAATTTATCTGATTCCTTAATGGATGATTTTGATGAATAGTTTCGTTCTATACCACTTTTCTTGATGATTCGACTTTTACCAGATTCATTTGTCGAATTCTTGTAGATATTTACTTTCGATCCCAAATGCTTTGACTCTTTACTTCCTAAAGCATACTGTTGTAAATTATTATTTATTACACTAATTCCCTGTTTTGATTTGCTCAAAACATTAGTAGATGCAGTTTTATTCGACGTGTTTGAATCAGTTGCACTCGTACTATTTGGTGTCTGTGTATTATATGCTGGAATTGCACTTTGCGTAACATTTACAGCAGAATTTATTCGGTTTTGCTGTCGCAATAGGAGTAAAAGATCATTTTGATCTTTTTCTGATAAATAAGTTTTTGGAGGTACTGTCGCAATAGTTGTACTCGTACCTTGTACATTATCGTTTTTAGAAACCGGTGTTTGGAGAATATTTGTAGGTTGAAACATATTTTTTATGACTGTGTGGCTATTACTTGTTGACGGGAATGTTTCTGCTTTTCTTATAACATTCACGTTATCACAAGACAAATTAAGAGGATTATCAAGGCGTGTTATAACAGTCTCGCCTTTGGTTTGCATATATTTGATCTGAGTATTCTTAAACTCTGAGACACATCGCGACAACTCCATTGGTGTTCTCATCTGCTTGCTAAGGTCTTCTTGTCGACTCTGGGTTTCGAGTGCCTGTTTGTTTTTCAAGTAACTGAGACGTGAGAATGTATTTGGTGCATTCTCTACTCTTTTTTGAGGGGTTTGTTTGGCACATTGAAGAGATGTTGTTATGTCAGTGTTAGGCAAATTTTGTAACGCTGGCGACACACGACTAGTCATTCTAAAGTCTTTCTTTACTATAACACCTGTGAAAGGACTAGATGTTGGCTTAATATCTCTCGAGTAATCTTCTAAATTCTTTGGATCTTCTTGAGGCTTTGGCGTTACTCCTCGAGTCAAGGATATGGAATTATTGTGCGGCGGTTGCTTACTACACTTTTTAGTAGATAGAATGTTTGGTGAATTGGGCTTTAGGTTTTGATAGTAATTCGGAACATGTAAAATATCTTTATATTCATTAACGGACAGATCTGAATTAATGAAAGACGGTGATGGAGCTGCTTCAATACTACTTCTATTAGGACTCTGTGTTGAGAGGATCTGTTGACTGTTACTGTTAAACCTCTTTGAATTATGATCCATTGTTTCTGTAATTATAGTGTTATTAGGTAACATGGGTGGACTTCTTTCCACCTCCAATCTCTCCACTGATGCTTTGTTTATGTACGATTTGGGTATTTCTGGAACAACGACTGATTTAGGACTAATAAATGGTTGAGTAGGGAACTCAGGTTTGTATATGGCATTGAGCGGTTTATGTTCAACTTTCGGAGTATTGCTATGAATATTTTTGTTTGCAAGCATAGAATTCTGTTTACGCCTAAACTGAAGTAATTTTGTTATGCTTCTCTTTACTTGTTCGCTCACTACACCTACAGCTGACGGCCGTGGTGATTTTGTATTCACATTCAATAGACTACTGACACTTTTAACATTATGCAAAGGTTTCGTTTCTGACGTAGATGTGTTTGTACTACTTTTAGTGGTGGTGGTTGGTTTCTTTTTACTAACAGTAGGAGCCTTTTTGAGGGCCTTATTAATGGCTATATGACCATTGGCTACACCGAGTTCGGTATTCATAAAAGGTTTGTCTGATAGTGGATCATCCATGGAGAATAGACCATCAAAAATGATGCTAGGATCGTTTCCTTCGGACGCTAACGACGACTTTCCTTGACTGTCGTAGTCGCTATCAGAAACTGCTGGTAATCCCAATTCTGTGGATACTTTAACGCCAATAAGTGACGCTAAAGACCCAGATTTCGCAGCTTTTTCCTTCTTCCTTTCTTTTTTCTTCTCTTTCCTCTTTTCTTTTTCTTCTGGATCTTTTGATTTTTTCGTTTTCTCTTTACTTCTCTCTTTGCTATGTGGGCGTTCTTTTTTCTTATCTCCTTTATCAGTTTCAGGTTCAGCACTTAATGGATCCATTTCATTATCAGAGGCTAAAGGAATTCGTTTCTTCTTCTTATGTTTAACTGTAGTAATATCAAACAGTTCGTCACAACTTGAATATGCAGTTTCGGTGGCCTCATGATCAAAGATGGGATCTTGCCACGCGGCCTCCTCTTGAAGTTCCACTAAGTGTTCGTAACCTGTATTGTGTGACGAAATATTTTATGTTTAGTTTTTTGTTACAATTTTTTGTTGCTCTTTTTTTTAATAAAACTCAGATATGTATTCAAGTCAATCACTTACCTTTCTCAATACCGTAGTAGACGTCGTTCTCGTCATCCTCTTCCTCAGGCAGATGCTGGTAATCGCTGGGGTCCAGGTTGAGGTATTTGAGTTCTGTGGTGAGGGCGCGAGTCCCACTGTGAGTACGCTCCATATAAGTTCGACAATTTTCTAGAAGCACCTCCCTGCAATTTGACAATAGGTTCTATTTTATCGTCTATATAATGCCGTGCTAGTGCACATAGTGACAATCTACACCACAAAAAAACACACACGCACATCATGATCTTGTAATAGATGTGAATCATATGTGAAGAGTAGAACCTGTTTAAGTCATAATGAAAAAGAGTAAATTTTTCTCATAGACGGCCTCTGTAGCCCAGTAGTAGTGGTAGTGTCTGAAAAATCAACTTACTCTGATTGGCCTGGGTGTTGGATGTTTATCTATAAAAGTATTTATTACAAAATACATATATGTTGGGTTAGTATCTCGTAACATAAGTCTAGAAATTACTTCGACTTCGGCTAACTCAATCAGAGTAATCTGTCCCGTATATATTTATTTTATTTATTTATTGGATTGGGTCCGGGATGTCTATACAACACACAAATCCACACAAAATAATACGCCTCACCCATGCCGCAAGTGGGTAAGGCTTGTGAAAAATTCGAGCGAAGTTGGTTATGGGTATGGTACTCGCAACCCGGAGGGAGAAGACATTCTTTCAACAACAACTTTATAAACGAGTATCTCACTAAATAGCACCATCTCCTTATCATCTATTGATAAAGATGATATATATATTATAAAATAACCTCACCTATCCATATCCCACGATAAAGTCTTCACCCTAGGGCCGGACAAGCACACAGTGAGATCCTGACATAACTCGGCAGACAGCCCTATTGCCTCTCCTTCAGCAAATATCGCCGTGGACATCACATTCGTGTGCTGCTGAATCTGCTTCAGGTTCAGAGTCTCCGAAGTCTTCACCAGGTTGGTTTGGGATCGGCTGTCGTTTGCCCAGCTGCCGAATTCCGATTTCGTCTCCTCTTTCGGATCGTTTTTCTCCTGTAATTTGATCATTAGATAATTCAGAAAACGCGAGACAAAAAATTATTTTAATCACATATGGAATATGGTGTACCGAAAAGGGTAGCTCAGCATTATTTTAGTGAGATAGTGAGTTGATCAGTTGATACTGCACTGATCTCTCTTATTATAAAAGATCTGCCCCGGCATAGCATAGCACGCGAAACGCCATTATTATCGCGCGAAAAACTATCGCTGTCCCGTATCACATCATAATAAAAAGCGAAACAACCAAACATGGGGAACGTTTGATTTGCTACTACATCGAGATGATGACGAACATACACAATAACAAAAGATGACGCCGATTTATTCATATGACCCCACGCCTCTTTTACTGAAGTAAACTTCGACCTAAAGGTCGAAACTACATCATTCCAATTGTCGGAACATAATATTAAGGCCACACTCACCGCTATGATAGGCAGAGGCGGCGCCATCTTGATCTTTTCGTACATGAGAGCGCTGGGGTGCACGGAGAAAGCAGTAAGTGCACACTCGCATTGAATCCGATTACTACAGGATAATACGGAACCGAGTGATGTGAACCAAGTGGCTAATGTCTGCTCCATACTGCGGGCCTCTGCTTCCTGGAAAAAAAAACAATGAGAATATATTTAATCTGTGGTTACTTTATGAATAGGAGGGGTTTTAGTACGTGTTACGTGCACTCATTAAAACCCCTCCCGTGCGCCCTTCTTGCCATTTTGAGGGGAAATGTAAACACCCTACTTGTCGTTGTGAATTTTGCCGTAATAAAGACCTACCTTTTCAGTCTTAAGTTTGAGCTTCTCCAGTTCATTCATACCGGCGGTGATAGCACGCACGTACAATTCGCACACGAACGAGTTCATGTCTTCTATGTTCTGTAACAAAATAATGAGTTACATTATAAGTTTTACTCATAAGTAGGCATACATCAGTTTCGAGTGATATACTGTGCTGTGTGGTTTCTGGTCGTTAAGAATAGGACTATTTCATGTTTTCCCATGTATGTCATAAAGCATAGGGCATTGGCATGAAGCCATAGATGTTGGGAATGTGTGGCATTTGTTACATTAGGGCCCGGGTTCGTATCCAGCTTCCGTAGCATGGTACGCGAGTCGCGCGAAAATCTATTGCTCTTTTATTATGACTACTCGCCCTCGCCCATCTGAAACACATAGTGATTTTTCACTCCAGTTTTGGATTACTATATTTCGCACTCATTATCTCATGTTAATATTGATATAATGCTTATTGAATAAAGATTTATTATTAAAATAGAAGAAATAAGAAGTGTGAAGCTGTGTGGTTCCCGGCACCAATTCAAAAAAGAATGGGACCACTCCATCTCTTTCCAATGGAAGTCGTAAAGGCGACTAAGAAATAGGTTTATAAACCTGGGATTCTTCTTTCAGGCGATGGCTCAGCAACCTGTCACTATTTCGAATCTCCAATACTCTATCATTAAGTCAAACAGCTGAATGTGGTGAACCTATCAGTATTTCCAATACAATTGGCTATGTATAAGGTAGGGTAAGGTAAGGTAGTCTCTGCCTACCCCTCCGGGAAAGAGGCGTGAGTTTATGTATGTATGTATGTATGTATAAGGACGTCCTGGAGAACGTCATGAAGAGAGTTATGAATGTAGATGAAGCAAAGGAAGTATGCAGAGATCGTGGCAAGTGGAAAGAGGTAGTCTCTGCCTACCCCTCCAGGAAAGAGGCGTGATTTTATGTATGTACTAGCTGTCCCGGCGAACGTTGTTTTGCCATATAAATCACTTTTAAGTAATTTCTAGTTAAAAAAAATTTTAAGTGTGGACAACCCTTAACACTTAGGGGTATGAAAAATATATGTTAGCCGATTCTCAGACCTACTGAATATGCATGCAAAATTTGGTTAAAATCGGTAAAGCCGTTTCGTAGGAGTACGGAGACAAACATTGTGACACGAGAATTTTATATACGGTAAAACCCCCAACCATCGACACTTTAACGCACGAACTCTAGTATTTTTACAATATTTAATACAAATACACAACATTAGTAGGTATATCCTTTTTTTATTTTACTTTTTATGTGTCGATCATTGGTGGTCTGTCGGACATTGGTTACTTTACGTTAAAAGATGTATGTATGTATGTATATAGAAGGTATACAAGGTACAGTAGAACTCCAATTATCCGAATTAATGGGGACCGGGACCCATTCGGATAATCAAATATTCGGATAATCGGATTTTTATTAAAAAAATTGCCATTGGAGAGAATAAAAGCTACGTTTTGATATTGCACAATTTTTTTATTGAATTAAATGAAAGAAACATGAAATTTTCACGTTTTAAATATAAATAAAATGTACTTATGTACAAGTTTAGAAATAAAAATCATTGTTTTTTAAACATCTCCGTCAATGTAAGCTGTTTTGCGGTCTTCAACCGTTTTCGGATTGATTGATTTGATTCGGATAGTCGGAGTTCGGATAATTGGAGTTGTACTGTACCTGCGCGTGCAGCTGCGCGTGCAGCGCCTGCGCCAGCGTGTGCAGGTGGCGCGCGGTGGCGGCGGGCGCGGCCAGCGCGGCGGCGGCGGCGGGCAGGCGGCGCGCGCCCAGCAGCCGCGCCAGCGCGCGCGCGCAGCAGTACAGCGCGCCGCGCGCCGCGCCCTGGCAGCGCGGCACCACCATGCACCGCGTTATCAGCACCTGGACGACGACGGGATACTTAACGTATATAATCATAACGGCCGCAGCGGTAGTAAGCTTGTCTGTGACACCAGAGGTCTCGATTTTGGTATCTCGTCTCGAACCTACTTCGAGGCTAACTCAATCTGTGTAATTTGTCCCATATATATTTACTTTTATTTATTTATATATTTTTAATCATAATGTGATGTTCTACCAACTAGTATGGAACCACTCAATATCTCTCCCATTGATGTCATAAAAAGCGATTAAGGAATAAGCTTATAAACTTGGGATTCCTGTAGGCGATCGGCTACCAACCTATCACTATTTGAATCTCAATTTCATCATGAAGCCATGCTACTTAACGTGAACTTTCAATCTTTTCGAGAACTATTGGTTCTATCTACCCCGCAAAGGATATAGATATGACTATATATATATATTTGCCATATAATACCTGTGCAACAAGCGTGGCGACATCCCCCGCGTTCTTCCATATCTTCTTCTCCCGCGGCGACGTTTCCGGTCGGCTGCGTAGTCTCTCTACCAACTGGTAGCCGCTTCGCAGTGGGATTCTCTTTGCCTGACAAGAGAAATAGGACTTTAAGTGTTTTAAAGATAAATACACATGAAATGAAAATTCCAATAAAAAAAAGTTAATAAAATTCATACACCAAGGTACACATGATAAAAACTACATTGAATAATTGTGTACTTTTAAATTCGGTTTTAAAGAAATTTGAATTCTTAATCACAAAGCAATTCCTTTGACAAATTACAAATAACAGTTGTTTTTTGAAGTCATGTGTAACATGCTCCTGACTATGAAAGATTTTTCAATGTAATTTAGTAATCACAATATTCGTGGGAGGGCCATGACAAAGTGAGTGAAACTACTTTCTGACAATCTATTATTAGTGATTTAAAAACAGAGATGTACTTGAAGAGATAAGTTGTCTAAGGTTTCTTCCTCAGCCAAGGAGTACTTTCTCCCACACTTCATATATACACCTTCCACTACAAATTTTCTTCTTCAACAAAGGGAGGTACTCACCTCATCAGACTTTTGGTGAGTAGCATGTTATACACTGAGCATGCTCATCCCAGGCTTTCAAAAGCAGGATGCTTTTCAATGGGACTCGACTCCCTTAACAAAAGCAAGGTCACCTATGGGATAGACTGGGCATGCTCATCCCAGGCTTTCAAAAACAGGATGCTTTTCAATGGGACTCGACTCCCTTAACAAAAGCAAGATACTCACTTATGTTATACACTGAGCATGCTCATCCCAGGCTTTCAAAAACAGGATGCTTTTCAATGGGACTCGACTCCCTTAACAAAAGCAAGATACTCACTTATGTGATAGACTGGGCATGCTCATCCCAGGCTTTCAAAAACAGGATGCTTTTCAATGGGACTCGACTCCCTTAACAAAAGCAAGATACTCACTTATGTGATAGACTGGGCATGCTCATCCCAGGCTTCCAAAAGCAGGATGCTTTACAATGGGACTCGACTCCCTTAACAAAAGCAAGATACTCATCTATGGTATAGACTGGGCATGCTTCTCCAAGGCTTCAAAAAGCAGAATGTCTATCTATGGCGCTCAAATACCTTCAAAAAAGCTAGGAACTCACCAATGCAATACACTGGGCATGCTCGTCCCGTTTGTGCAGCAGAACTAACTCCAAGTCCGTGAGTATCTCCCACACGTCCACAGTGAAACCAGCTTCCAAACGAAGGATTTCTTTGAAGGTGGATTGACTGCCTTCTGAATGTGTGGTTTCTGTGAATAGAAATGATAAATTTATTATAATATGAAAGGAATAAACTGTATATGATGTGTGGTATTATATGATACATCTGACGAAAGGTATAAAAAATAGAGTTGTTTTCACACATTCGGAAAAGATATTTGAAGTTGATTTTCTACTGCATCAGTTGCGGTTTCACTACACTAATTACTGGTAGTCAATTTATTGTGGAGTGTTAGAGTGGAGATTAGACAAGTCATTTGTCTAATCTCCACTCTAACACTCCAAGTTAAACAAAGCATTGAGTACAAAGAGAGAGAAAATAAAGACTTATACAACACCCAGATATAACCAGATCAATTACTAAATCACCTCCCTTTTTTAGCCATTCTAGCATTCGCTACAAAATGGTTATAATAGTAATACAGTATTACCACTTTTACTAGTTACACACGAAATTTTTTTTTTTGGATTTTCTTTTTTTTTTAGGCTTGATTCTGCGGTATATTTTATAGGCGGCGCTATTAAATATTGCCGAGGCGATTTAAAAACTTGATAGCGCTGTACCTTGATCATGATCCGTACGGGTTAGGTTCCCTTGCATAGGTTATGGAGGTCAAAAAGAAAAAAAAGTAATGAGTCGCCTCGTGTCCTGACTGACCCTGACTCACCCAATCCATGATCCAGGACTTACCCTGGGCTCCTCTTTAGACTGGTGAGAATGCAATTGGGATTTTCGCCAGAAAAAAGAAGAAGAAGTGGTATACCTTGATCATCAGCTTGTTCAGCATCCGGTATAACAGTCTCCGAAGCCCGAACACGGTGCATGACGGCGGAGGAGAGCGCTAGAGCGATCTCGTGGCACTTCCGAGACGCGGCGAGGTGACGGAGCCGCGTCACGAACATTACCCCCCGCTCTTCTTTCAGCCATTCTAGAACTGGGCATGAAAATCAAGTTGTAGTTAACCCTTACTTATTATTAAAGTAGTACAGTGGTGTTATAAATATATAAGGTAAGTTAAGTGAAAACGAATAAAGGACAAATACATCTAACAATTTGAAAATTGACGTCAGGTGAAAATGCTGTGATGTAGTTTGTTCCGCCGCTTATTCGACACCTGTGCTTTGGAAGCAGTAGCAGATATAATTATACTTTAGTTTTATTGAAGCCAATTAGCGATACCTTACCCTATTTTGAAAATAAGTATATTTCCATTACACCATATAATACACGCGACTGAGCAAAGATTAGAAAATTTAACTTTGAAAATAGATCCTAAGCTTCATGGATCAACAGATGAAACTTCCAGATGAAAAACAATGTTGTACTTACTGTCCTTGTCACTGGGCTGCTCCCCCCTCGGGTCGCACAGCAACTTGAGCACCGGGTGCCCCCAGGGGTTCCCCAGGATCCTCTTGAACCACTCCCCCCTCTGCACCAGCTGGCTCTCCCAGGCGGGGCTGGAGCCATTCCTCGCGGCGACCGCCGCCTTACTCTCAGCGATGAACGACTCGATCGCATCGTGAAGTTTCTTGTGTTCATCTTTCTCCGATTGCCATTCAGACTGGTAAAATAATTAACATTTAAATTTTAAAATTGTAGAACACAATTTGGATCCTTGAATATCCTTCGAACTTTTTTATTGTGGATTTAGGTATTATGTCATTTGGATATTTAAGAGGTATGTATGGCTGTGGTATGTATTTAGAAAGTCTGTTTTGAGTCTGGATCCCTCCTCACCATACACACCACTAAGACCCGCCTGATACTCGATAACAGAATTAGCTATCTATTATCATAAGGCTTTTCACACAAGAATATGTTACTGTATTTATGTCTTCAAAAATACTGACTGTGCAGTCAAAAACATTACTCTGCTGATTTTGGTTTGTATGAACAGGTCTGTTTCCTTTGTTTTGGAAAAATGAGTTCAGTTGAAAACTTGAAAAATTCCCTCAACTTATAAAAAACTTGAACCTGAACTTGTCTGAAGTCTAACCTGTAAGAGAGTGTTAGCGGTGTGCCTCTGCAGCCAGGCGAGGTAGTGTGGATGTGTGGTGGGCGCGGAGTGCTGGCACAGAGTGTGCACGCGCCGCCACGCGGAACACAGGTGCTGGGTGCGCACGCGCAACTCGCACTCCTCGCTCAGGTGTTTTTCTAGCGACTGAGTACAAAATCACATTGTTAAATTTAAATAAATAATCAGTGTCCTAAACTCCTAAGTCCTAAAAGTCATATCTTTTTTTAACTTCTGACTAGCATGGATGAAGTGAAAGATATGTGATTTTTGGTATCAATACAGAAATAGGAATTTATCAGAATTTAAAGACTTATATCTAACCGATAATCATTCCAATGATTAAATTTAGATTTTTATGCATGTCCATATAATAAATACAGGCATGTGCAATTATCGCTCTATGATGCAACTGATATGAGAACCATTTATTTTCTTTAAGTTGGTTAAATTGTGTTTTGAGAACAATTACTTACTATGTAGTTTAATCATTAAAAAATTAAAACTGCTGAATGTATTGCTAAAAATTCAGAAACAAATCTGAACTAGATCATAATCTTATATATAAAATTCTCGTGTCACAAGGCTTGTCTCCGTACTCCTCCGAAACGGCTTTACCGATTTTAACCAAATTTTGCATGCATGTCCACACTTAACATTTTATTTAACTAGAAATTACTTAAATTACTTAAAAAAGACAAAACGACGTTTGCCGGGACAGCTAGTTCCAGTCTAAATATCTAACTAGAAATAGTTAATGGTGTGTCAACATAAAGAGAAAGAAACACTAAATAGCAATGAGAAATAACAGAATGTAATCATTGATATCGGTGTGATTAACTATTTAATACTGTCAACAAAACAGATTATTATGTGACACTGATAACAGATTAGTAAGTTATTGATAATTTAAAAATAAATAAATATAGGAACTTGCAGACATAGTATTCCACACATTTTTTTAGTATGTTTTTTAAAGTTAGAGCTACTTTAAGGCAAAAATTGTCTGCTTCTACAAATACAAATTTGATAAAATAAGGGTGCCTTTATTGTGTTGTGTTATATCTACATACTATATTTTATGTTGTGTTTTTGTAAATTGAAGATTAAATCTGTACTAATATTATAAAGCTGAAAAATTTGTTTGTTTGTTTGAACGCACTAATTTCAGGAAGTACTGCCATTTCTTGAGGAAGGCTTTAGGCTATAAAACATCACGCTACAACTATAAGGAGCAAAGAAATAATGGAAAATGTTTAAAAAAAATGGGGAAAGTTATTCATCCTTGAGGGCTTCAATGATGCCCAAATAACTATTCCACGCAGACGAAGTCGCGGGGACAGTTAATAATATACACATTGATAAACTTTATTTTTGTATTTATCTCTTTTATAAATGAAAACTTCTGTTGTGCAAAGAAATATTAAAAAATTAAAAGTAAGATTTTTCTCACTATTTTTGTTAAGAGAGTGCAAGATGACTATCTTACCATCATGCAGATTGAGGTTAAATTTCAAACAAAAATAAAAATACTTTTTACTTCTATGTAAGTTCATTCCACTTGATCAATCAATTCTATTGCAATCATGTTTAAATATGTTTACAATAAAAAATTATGTTAAAATGTGGAATTTAGAACTGACTAAGTAGCCTAATGAGTCATTACTCTTTTAGCACTAGATAAGTTTTATAATTTTATGACCAATCATAACAAATTTTAAAAAAAAGGTTTGTCCATGCCCCTTATGTTTTTTCCTAATTATCCAGCTGTTCAAAAGTTTGTGGTTTCATTAGCATTGTGTTTTAGCATATTTCTCATAGTGTTCACAGCCTTTCACTTCAAAGCACTTTTGTTAATAACTCCTAGTTATTTTATTTCTCTTTTAGTTTTACTACAGAACTTGTTAAATAAGATGGCAACTACTTCAAGTATTGGTGTTGGAGTGTTGCAAATTTGTAAACATTGTCGTTGCATTAGTTCACTTCACAATGAATAGGATATAATTTTTTTGTTCATTAAATAAGTCTTAGGTGCCGAATGGTTTCGACACTTTAGAATAAAACCACTTCATATCTTTCACATGGATGTTGTAAATCACAACTACGGGATCGGATTGTAAACTTGGTGTTCCTCTTATAAGGAATTGGCCAGCAACCTGTTACTATGTAAATCTGAATTCCATTGTGAAGCCATGCAGCTGAACATGGCCTTTCAGTCTTTTCAAGACAGTTGGCTTTGTCTTACTCCACATCTACATGACCCTAACACATCTGTATGATAACATTAATTACAATTTCAACAGATGACAGTTTGTATGATCACTCATACAATGCTAGTTATAGTTCTAGTGATATTAGTGTGAAAATAGTAAAGATTATTTAAAAAAAAATTATCTCTATTATCATAAACATACAGTTCAAATTGGTAATCATATATGAAATACTAAAATATCATGTTATAGTGGAATCTGAGATCTGTAGACTCTCGTCTTGAGATGGTAAACAATAAATAAGACTACGTGACTTTACGGCAAAGGGTTATGGCTACAATACAATCATCGTCAAGTAGGCACTTTGATATGCTGACCAACAATAAACTTGGTTTTGACGATCACCAGATGACACCTGATTAAATTAGCTAAGACTGCATATAACTTTATTTTACCTCACAAAACAACAAATAAATTCAAAATATTGTGAAAATATTGAGAGTATGCAAAGAAATTTTGATGACAAAATATTTATTTTTCAACTTATAAATATAGGATTGCTCTGACAAATTACACAAAGTGTACCATAGGAATTAATAAAGTTCAGATGTTTTCAGTATATTTCATGGATAAAACTGGAATACATAGGAAGTTATAGTGAAAACAAGACTAGATTTTCGACAAAAATGGCGGCCATCGGGTGTTCATGACCACAACGGCGTCTCACCACACAGGATGATTTCAATAAATATGAAGATAAAACTCACCTTGTAAAGATCAATGTAATACGATTTGCCTTTGTGGCCACTCGTTTGATTACTTTTCACTTCTTTTCCATCATTTGTAGAAGTCATTTCTCAAGAAAATATCGCGGGGAGACATTTATGCGCTTGTGTTTTCGTAATGGTGCTGTCAAAGTAAGTGTTGCTATATAAAAACATTAGGAAATGTCCAAAACAAACATGGTATTGCCTACTAACAATATTAAAGTGTGAATTTTGCTATAGAAATATAAATAAAAAAGATGGAAAAGAAGGTATAAGAGCGTGGCCAGCGAATCAGAGTTAGGACAACAAAGACATACTTTGTATATGTATAAATTTGGTATAAATAATGATGTGCCGCCATTATTTACATACATACATACATACCATTACGCCTGTTTCCCGTTGGGGTAGGCAGAGACTATGTATTTCCACTTATTACGATCTTTACAGACCTCTATTTCCTCTATTTATACAATAAAGTAATGAGAATAAACCGATCCGGAAGTTGAGAAAATAAAACATACACTTTATAATATATAATAATACGACGATCCTGTGATAATATTAATAGTCATGATAATGTTACAGCATTTTCAAAAATACTAAAATCGTTGAAGTCGGAGAAAAAACTTACTTGAAGCAGTTCATTCTCCATTCATATCAAAATATCCATCTTTATAAAAATAATGTAACACATAAGAAGACCTACTAAAACTGGCACAAATATACAAAAGTTATTAAAATAATTGCTATTACCATTACCGTGTGGGTTCCCAGCACTATGACGTGTGTTTTCTGGCACTTTGGAATAGAACCACTCCATCTCTTTCCCAGGGGTGTTGTAAAGGGCGACTAAGAGATAGGCTTATAAAATTGGCATTCCTTTTGTAGGAAATGGGCTAGCAACCTGTGACTATTTTAATCTCAATTCCATAATTACAGCTGAATGTGACTTTTTAGTCTTTTCGAGAGTTTTGGCTCTGTCTACTCTGCAAGAGATATAGACGTGATCATATGTGTATATTTGTTAGGTTAATATATGTGTTGGTTTATAATTTTAGTAGATAGATATAATAATCAAACTTATGTTAATGTAACTTTGTATATTAGTTTGATGTTAAAAAACCATTTCTCTTATTTGTATGTATGTATACTTTAATTCTATCAATGAGACACTTACAAAATAGTACTATGCCAAACTAGAACTCAAGAGTCATAACTTCGGCACGCGCGTCACTCCCTCAATATAATCTATCTGTTAAATTTTTTATAACTTTCTATTAACAATTTGTCTATACTCATTTCAGATTCTGGCATTTCGTTTTTACTGATAGTAACATTGTTTTCAGTACAAAGCAAAAGCGAGTTGTGTCAAGATTTTACATTTTCTTTTTAGATTTAATCGCAATAAATGTAATAAAGTATTTATAATTGCTATCTAATAATCATTATACACGTAAATTTAGTTCAAATGAAACCAATACACAGTATTGATGAGGGTTATTCGAATTTATACTGTGATAATCTGATGTGTCAAGTGTTAGGGCTTCAAAGTCGACAATAATTATTGCTTTTTATTCTTTAATTTAGAGTTTATTTTGGCTCATAGAAGAGCGTATTTTAGCTTAATTGCTTGAAGAATAATATCTCAAACAGTTAAATGTTCTTTGAGTTTGAGGGCGTGTTTTTAGTCGGCACATCTGTTGTTCGTACCAGCAAGTCTGGTGTTGTCTTCAATTAATCGCAAACAGAGTGCTATCCACGATCCGTTTCTCTCATGTTAATTGAAATTACGACTGACATGTTTATATTCCATTCTCATGAATAACTTCAATCATCAGATTATTAACAGTTAACATTTACATTATTTACAGTTTGTAATCTAGTTAACAGTCTGATTAGTGTTGTGATGTGTGTATCAAGTGATATAGTGGTTATCATTGATAATAAGTTAGTTTTAGTGCAGTGAAATGGCAAAAAAGTCAGAGAATACCGGCGGAAAGCTGGTAACAGTATCTGTTGTGGGATTATCTGGTAAGTATTTTGATTTTCTCCCTCACATACTTGACAACTTGAATTAAGCTGCAAAGCCTTAAGCTGAAGGTACATCAGGCAAAAATTTAAATTGCAATGAACTTACCTCAAGTATTCAAATGATATCATGATATTATATCAATCTTTCTTGTTTATTGGAGGAAAGGCAAGTTTATTAAAATAAGAGCTACTTAACTTAAAAAGATTTACTTGGTTAATCAAACATAAAACAGTCATCTTTCTACTCATTATTACTCTTCTCATACATTATATAATTTTTTTATTATTCTGCTTGTCCTTCTCCTACTTTATGTCTCTTATTTTCTAATAAGTAATTAGCTTTTGTATGGGGATCTGTTCCCGTGAGAATTTTCAGAAAAAAATATCCTATAGATGTTATTCCTTCTATCTGTGCACCTACCAAATTTCATCAAAATTGGTTCAGCAGTTTTGGAGTCTATTTCTTAAAAACATACTTAAATTTTGCCGTGTGGTTCCTGGCACCAATAAAAAAAAAGTAATTGGACCTCTCCATCTCATTCCCATGGAAAAGTAAAAGGCGACTAAAGGATAGGCTTATTAACTTGGGCTCTTTTTTTAGGCGAAAGGCTACAACCTGTCACTATTTGAATCTCAATTCTATCATTAAGCCAAACAGCTGAATGTGGCCTATCAGTCTTTTCAAGATTGTTGTCTCTGTCTACCCCATAAGGGATATAGACGTGATATATGATTATGTACATACTAAAATACGAATCTATTCTCTTTATTGTTGTATGTGGATGTGTGTATGTGAAAGAAGCTATACCTAACAGGCATAGAATAGGTTATGCAAAGTTGGTTTTTTCATATGCGGAGGATTAAAGAAAGTGGGTTGACTAAGCAAATATACAGGAAGAGTCTGGATTGAAAGATAGAAGTGGTAAGGCCCAGATGAACATACCTTGATCAAATTAAGGACATCCTGGCAAAAGGTCAGGTCATGATTACCCGAAACCGCTGAGCTTGCATGAAGAGATTTATGAATGTGGAAGTATGCAGCAACTGTGGCATGTGAAAAGATGTAGTCTCTGCCTATCCTGTGTATGTCTTATGCATTTTCTGCTGTAAGCTGCAAATATTGGGTTCTACTAAAGACATTGTATGATTGCCTGCTAACGTCTTTTGAAAATATTATGCAAAAATTTTCAGAATTGCCAGACATTAATCTGTGTTGCCATATTGTGTGTACACATTTTATCTTTTTTTTCTTTTGTTTTTCATGATTTCTATAGGAAGAAAATGAGTGGAAAACTTCCCACAACTTCCATAGAAGAAAATGGTGTTTAGTGACTTTAGATTTCCTTATGATATTTGTTTGCAATCAGACTTACGTACGAACTTACTTACGTACTTTAACCCCTCAACCATCAACGCATGGTAATCTTAGATTAATAAACCAGTAGCTAAAGATTTAAAAGCGGAAATATGGCCGTAACAAATTGTGAATGGCCGCCGTTTTCTATTGTCATTTAATATTGTTATCTCTCGCGCTTCCTGTTATCTCCCGCGTGGGTGGACTGCCGTCTGCCTACTGCTTTGGAGAAAGCATATCTTATAGTATATATTACTTTTAAAATATATACATACATACATAGAATCACGCCTCTTTTCCGGAGGGGTAGGCAGAGACTACCTCTTTCCACTTGCCACGATCTCTGCATACTTCCTTCGCTTCATTCACATTCATAACTCTCTTCATACAAGTTAAAAAAAGAAAGCTTTAAAATATATGTATATACATATATACATACAAATAATCACGTCTTTATCCCTTACGGGTAAGACTGAGCCAACAATCTCGAAAAGTCCAGATGACCTTGTTCAGATGAAATTAAGATTCAAATAGTGACAGTTTGCTAGCTTACCGCCGTACCGTACCGTAAATATGTGTAGAATTCCAAGTTTATAAGCATTTCCTTTGATTGACTTCTACAATCTGCAAGGGAAGAGAAGAGAAGCATCCGACATATAGTTTTTTCGCTACCAGACCAACATAGACGCTTGCACTAGATAAATGTGTGCCTATTCCATTAATCGCCTTCAATGACGTCTATGGGAACGAGATGAAGTGGTCCTACTCTAAATTGCTGGGATGGAAACTACACGGCACAGATGATAATGGCGCAGTTCCTAAATAAAAGAAAGTTGTAATTTGCTTCAAGTAAAAATTGTGTAAATTGCAATCATGGTCATTTCAAAAGTTGGTCCAGCGGGATTTGCGACGGACGTCAATGGGCGCGAACAAAGCCGCGGGCAAAAGCTAGTGAAAGTTATAATTATATTACTTTTATTTCGTTACAGGCACTGAAAAGGAGAAAGGGCAGCTGGGAGTCGGCAAGTCCTGCCTTTGCAACAGATTCGTCAGGACTCATGCCGACGATTACAATGTGGACCACATTTCCGTCTTAAGTCAGGTACTGTCTTTACCATTTACATTAAAAATATACCTATACAGGACAAATTACACTGATTGAGTTAGCCTCGAAGAAAGTTTGAGACTTGTGTTACGAGATACTAACTCGACGATACTATATTTTATAATAAATACTTATATAGATAAACAACCAAGACCCAGGCCAATCGGAGAAAGTTCGTTTCTCATCATACCCTGGCCGGGATTCGAACCCGGGACCCCCGGTGTCACAGACAAGCGTACTACTTCTGCGCCACAGAGGCCGTCCATTATGTATCTAGTACTTTTACAATGTTTTTTATCCTCCTGATGTTACTGATGTTTCGGCGACATTCTTAATTCTCTGGAGCCGGGGCTGTTTCACTGACTAGGATCCTGGATAACGTAAGTCAGGTTTTTAAACTAGACCTCTGCAACCTTTGCAGGGGATTCTAACTCCGATTGGATCTTAGTTACTCTTAAATGTTCTCTGTTTTGACATGAGAAGAAGCGTTAGTTAATGTTATGACAAAACAATTGCACCATACCATTAGCACTACACCGACAGGTCCAACAAAAGACCCTGGTTCTTTTGTAAACTTGGAAGCTGATTACGTGGAACACGTAACGATGAGAGAGAGAATAAAGTACCTAAATATATTATATAGGTACCACACACACCAAATGTACTACAAATCATATAATAATTAATTCTTTATTGACCAACCAACCACAAAAGCAGTAAATACCTAATATTAAAGTACAGTAATTTGCAACTGCGTCTGAACAAGGTATAACCTGTATTTCAGACCTCAGTGCTCCTTCTTCTAATACTAAACCAAATTAAGTATGTGCTACATAAAATGTTAAAGTAAAAATCAAAATATACCAACCACATTTTTTTAAGCAATAAATTTCTATAAAATTTCATTTAAGTAAAATATTCTCCCTTTTGTAGCGCACTAGTTTCATTAGATGTCAGATAAATGGCAAGCTTTAATCTCAAATACCTTGTACCTTAATTGCCAGATCTTAAATTTATCTCCACTAATAGGCTATTGGACTGTATTAAAAATATACATTTCTTTTATGTCATCAGTCTTAATATTATTTTTTTGGAGCGATTTGTAATAACGCGAGATAAAAATATTGCATTATTTTAACAAAATCCGTCTCAGAAAATTAGGTTTTTATATGCAGCTGTCACGTGACTAAAAACGAACGTGATTGGCTATTTCTATTATGACGTCAATTATCCATAAACAGACTGTGGATCGTACCGTTCCTTAGTGTTCGCTATTATTTTTCAAGATTTTATAAGTGTTTGATCGCTCAGGATTACTCAGATAACATAGGTATTTAATAATGGAAACCAATTCCGCGAAAGCTGACAGTCGAAACCTACCAAAAGTGGACGCAATAATGGTTGGAAGAAGAAATCTGGATTGTCTTCTTCAAAGACTATCCAGATTTTTATGCTGAAATAAGAACTGAGGAATGTGAAAACATCAATGTAAGTATATCTTGGTAACCACTGATCTTAGATCATGATCTGAAACCACTTCTTGCGAATATTCAAATCCATCGGCATAGAAAAAAACAGTTTCGTAGGAGATTTTATTGTTGTATTAGTGCATTGAGGCACTGCACAACATTTATAGGAACTCATTTTAATAATTTTCACACATATGACGTGGCACAAGTTAAATAAAACAAGAGAAAATCAAAACTTTTCGAAACACCAACAAGCTTTGTATGATATTTACACGAAATTTACGTCACTGCATGCCATGGCCGCCATATTGCTAAAAGTCGCGTTTTGGCGGCATATTTGAATATTTCATTTTCTTTTTCGATTTTTTAATAAAATAGCTGTAATAAAGGCAGAAAAGTATTTTTAAAGGGCTCCTTATAAACAAATAAATACCCTAAGATAGTTTTTAGAACTTTGTCAAATAGCCTATTTACTATGCTCCCTCCAATATAGTAGTCCTTATTTGTACAAGGAACGAACAATTTTAATTAAAGGTAAATTGCCGAAAGTTGCCTTTAAAGTTACATGAAAGTGAAAGGTCATTCTCTGACCCACTGAAGACTCAGTAACTTTTGACCTAAGACCTAAATTTAATATGTAGTTAAGTAGGTTAGCAATATATCATAATAGATCCTAATAGACCAAAAATGATAAAATAATCTGGGCAAGAGGCTCTTTAATTAGAGTAATCTGAGAAAATGATAATCTATTTGGGAGCACACCTTTGTTAAGTGGGTTAAATTAAAAAGTATGGGATTGAATTGTTGCCTATGAAACAAGTGCGTCTGCTTACCAAATTAACTATCGTGGGTTTCAATTTCATTAAATTTTATATTTATGTTTTCATGAATATTTTTTACTTCTGTTTTTCGTCGAGTTGTAATCATAGTTATCCCATGACGTACTTAGAAAGTTGTAAGAACGTGTACATCTTCTAGACGGATTTTGCTGAAATTTGGTACACGGGTATAACCTGGAATAACATAAAAGTAATTTATATCCCAACGGAAGCGAAGCCCCGGGCGCGTTTGTTTTACCATGCGCATGCGCAAAGTACATAAGATACCTGCGTACGAGTATAAACACGTTTCTGTCCCAGTGGCGTAGAAAGACTACATCTTTCCTCATGCCACTATCCCTGTATACTTCTTTCGTTTCATCTACACTGGCTCGTGCCCGCGACTTCCGCCTTAAATATCTGTATAATTTTAACATATTATGTCATCTCAATTTACAAGCTATATTATTGCAAAGTTTCATGAAATCCGTTCAGCGTTCATTACTTTTTGCCTAAAGGAATAACAAACACAAACCCACATCCTCACAAAATCAGTTTAGGTTACTCTTGACCTCATAAAGAAGTAGACATACCTACATATAATCACGTCTATATCCCTTGCGGGGTAGACAGAGCCAACAGTCTTGAAAATACTGATAGGCCCCGTTCAGCTATTTGGCTTTAAGATAGAATTGAGATTCAAATAGTGACAGGTTGCTAGCGCATCGGCTAAAAGAAGAATCCCAAGTTTATAAGCCTACCCCTCAGTCGCCTTTTACGACATCCATGGGAGAGAGATTGAGTGGTCCTATTCTTTTTCTATTGACGCCGGGAACCACACGGTAAAGAAGTAAAGCATCCATAATACCCCAACATGACAAACTTGCGCTTGGAACTAGACGTCATGAGGCCAATACTCAATGGGAATTTGATACTATTGCCCGGTTGTTTTGTCGCTAATACAACCCGGTGGCTATTCATTACCTCTCTGTTGTAACCGTAACGAACTCATTGTGACGACGTCAATGAGGTCACCCATCCGAGACCGCGCCGCTGTTATGAGTTGCTTTTCATCAGCTCTATAAATTTACTAGCTGTGCCCGCGACTTCATCCGCGTGGAATACTTATTTTGGGCATCATTGAAGCCCTCGAGGATGAATAATTTTCCCCGTTCTTTTTCACATTTTTCATTATTTCTTCGTTCCTAATAGTTGCAGCGTGATGTTATATAGCCTAAAGCCTTCCTCGATAAATGGTCTATTCAACACAAAAAGATTTTTTCAATTCGAACCAGTAGTTCCTGAGATTAGCGCGTTCAAACAAACAAACTCTTCAGCTTTATGATATAAGTATAGATATACTTCAACCTGGCCCGGCTTCGATTGGGATTTTGTATTTATAATAACACTTCGATTGTTAATCAAAATCGTGATGAAACCTATGCATCCAATACGGGTTAGGCTTACCTGCAAAGGTTGCGGAGGTCAGCCGGGAGTCGCTTCGTGTAAAAACCTGACTCACCCAATCTAGGCATACCCCGGGCTCCTTTCTATAGTGGTGAGGATGCAACCAGGACTAAAGCTAAGAGGAAGAAGAATATATCAAAATCGTACCTTTTGTCTGTAAGGCGGGTTATACCCGCCTTACAGACAAAAAAAACTGCATAAAATTCCGTTGCGCAGCTTAAAAGAAGAAAGTTTAGAAACAATCAGGCTAGGGACTTCTTTTTTTTAATACTGAAATGGTATTATACCTATTAAAATACATATGGTCACGTCTATATCCCTTGTGGGGTAGACTGAGCAGACGTCATGAGGCTACGTTCAGCTTTTTGGCTTAAAGATTCATATAGTGATAGGTTGCTAGTCCATCGCCTAAAAGAAAGAATCCCAAGTTTGTAAGCCTATCCCTTAGTCGCCTTTCAAGACATACATGGGAAAGAGATTGAGTAGTCCTTTTCTTTTTTGTATTGGTGCCGGGAGCCACACGGAAATACAAGTGTATATTAAAATTAGTATCTTACATAAAGTTAACATATGTCGGCGGAACAAAGTGTGTCACTGTGCTCTGCGTGTGCGCAGCTGTACGTAATTAAAATGTCTGTAATGAGTCATGTACATCTCGGTAGACTTGTGTTTGTTATGTGTGACGAATCTGTATATTTTAACCAAATAGATGTTGAGATAAAGTAATGATTGCCGTCAAGTTAATTATTATTGTGGCTAATAAAATGTTATGCGGATGTTTTTATTACTCACTAGAGGCTGCCTGCGACTTCGTCCGCGTGGAATCATTCCCGCGGAAGTAGCCTGTATGTTATTTTGGGTTCAGCTACCAAATTTCACCCTAATCAGTTCAGTAGTTTTTGTGTGAAAGAATAACAAACATCCATACTGACATCCTGACATACAAACTTTCGCATTTATTATATTAGTATAGATAGCGTGTTTACTAGCGTAGTACTACTACGTACTAAGTAGGTAAGTTAACTATTATTCGTTTTCATTGCGACCCCGCATGGAAGATTTGCCGATTATTAATTGACATTAATAACATAACACTCAGTGTCATTATAATTCCTGTTTGCGTCATTTCTGGATCTCCACGATCTTGCGGGATAATTGAGGGTTTTCAATTAAGCGACTCTTGTCCGAACTCCGCAACGTTTGCAAGTAAACTTAACCCTAAGTGTTGGATTATGGTTATACATCCACTTCAGAATGTACAGGTTTCCTCACGACGTTTTCGCTCACCGTGAGAGAATCGGTTAACAATCAAACTAATGTAAATAACATAAAAGAGAATCACATTTTTCGGTTACTTATTCATCTGCTCACACCCTTTACCTGTCGTTTATATTAGGCGACTTGAATTATAATAATTCAGTTTAAGTGGTCTCTATTTACACCCATAAATTACTCGAAATGTCATTTTTTGTATCGCATCATATGTCTTAAATAATATTAATACATTCATCACTAGGCTTACAAACTTGGGATTCTTTTTTCAGGCGATGGGCTAACAACGTGTCACTATTTGAATCTCAATTCTATCAATAAGCCAAATAGCTGATCGTGGCCTATCAGTCTTTTCAAGACTGTTGGTTCTGTCTAACCCACAAGGGATATAGACGTGACCATATGTATACATATGTATCAGTCTTACCTCCATCTGTTCAATAGTTATAAATTATCCATTTGAATTGTTGCAGTCCGACTTCAGCGGTCGCGTGGTCAACAACGACCACTTTCTGTACTGGGGCAGCGTCCCGAAGGAATACGATGAACAGGAGTACAGGTTCGAGATCATCGAGCAGACGGAGTTCGTTGATGATGCGTGCTTTCAGCCGTTTAAAGGTATCATCTTCGACATCGTCATTATAAAAAAAAAAAAAACGTATACGTCAGATATACTGACAGTGCCGGCATGGAAACTTGAATATTGACGTCGCCGCGCAGTAGAAAGAGAGGGTTAAAATGTTTTCTACGATGCGCCGGCGGTGCTCTCTCCCGCAGAATTACTAATTTTTGATCATGTCACGCGTCTTGACGCGGGTTTAATGTCTTTACCCATTACGTGGACAACAATGCCACTATCCTGTATGTGTGATACAGGTTGTAGATCATTGAGGTGTCTGTTTGCCGAATTTCAGCTTACTATACACAGTGGTTTCGGTTGTTATTTGTCTGTCAGTTAGGTAGTAACGAAAGAGTTTCTTCTTTCAAGGGCAATTTTCTCATCAATTGAGCTGCTGCTTCGCGGCCTTTTTTGCGAGAAGGGTGTTTCTTCCACTAGAACAGTTAAATATTTATTTATAATGTGCCGTGTTGTCCTCGGCACCAATAGAACCCCATGGATGTCGTAAAAGGCGACTAAGGGATAGGCTTAGAAACTTGGAATTCTTCTTTTAGGCGATGGGCGATTCTATCATTCATCGGCTGTTTGGCTTACAGCTGAACGAGTCATATAAGTCTTTCAAGACTGTTGGCTCTGTCTACCCCGCAAGGAATATATAGACGTGATTATGTGTATGTATTTATTTTTATATTTTCCAGTGGGCAAAACCGAAGCGTACGTGAAACGATGCGTAGCCACCAAGATCCAGTCGGCGGAGAAGCTCATGTACGTGTGCAAGAACCAGCTGGGCATAGAGAAGGAGTACGAGCAGAAACTGATGCCGGACGGGAAGTTGTCTGTGGACGGGTTCCTCTGTGTCTATGACGTCAGTCTGGTGCCCGGACGAAGTTGGGAGAAACAGGTATGTTTAAAAATACAACCTCGGATATGAATTGGTTCAAAATAGGATGAAAAAACAAGTTTGACAGCATTGGCCAATAGGATCACAAAAAAAATGGTTGGCAGCATTTGCCGATCGTAAAGGAAACCATAAATAGAAAAGCAGACAAGCTTGGTGGAGGAATTGAAGGAAACTAATACACTGTGCAGATCCTATATCAGAAGCGGGATACCGTTACGAAGAAGTTGGCATTTTATTTCAAAATAAATGCTTCGCAGTATAATATATTTTTTACAACAAATTGTTATTGTTTCTCAGAACGAAACCCTAGCAGCGATCCTGCAAAACATTCTCAAGCTGAAAAAGCCCGTAGTCCTCGTAACGTCCAAGAATGACGAGGCTTGCGAGCAAGGTGTCCGCGAGGCGGAGAGGCTGGTGCAGAGGAAGGAGTTCAAGGGAGCCATCCCCCTCGTGGAGTCTTCCAGCCACGACAACGTCAACGTAGACCAGGCGTTCTTCTTGCTGGCACAGATGGTTGACAAGTCCAAGGCTAGGATAAAGGTATGTGGTTACTGGAAGCTATTTTCTCTTAGATTGTGGAGTCGCCCTTTAGATGGAAGTTCCTTTGAAAACCAGGGACCTATAGCGAAGTCTGTTATAGGAAGTGTTGCTTCCTAACGGAAATTAGTGTGGCTGAAGTCAATCCAGCTCTTAACCTAAAGATTTTTCTTTCCAAGTAAAAAGACCAGGAAAAAGTTTATCCTCGTTCTTTCTTTATTCTTGCATTAGTTTATAAGAATCCATGGTAGCTATACATACAGGCTCACTATTGAATAAGGAAATTGGAAATCCTATTCTATATGAGTGCAGTCAAAAGTCCAAAGAGAGGAAAGTTTCTGGAAAAAGTCGGGGACAATTATTTCATTTGTTACATGTTTTTTTAGGTTGCAAATTACGCCGAAGCCCTGAGAATAAGGAGGGAGACCCTGGACTTTGTCACCGAGGCCTTCACCCAGCTCATCAGAATACACGTGCAGGATCACAAGTAATTTCTATTTATTTTCATCATTACTTTGCTTTCATACATCCTCCCCACATGACCACACCAATCAAAAATTGCAAAAGATCAGTAAAAAAGTACAATCTAAACATTACGTTTTCTTTCCCTGTCATTGCAACTATAGGTATGTTTGTTAGAAATTTATATTCAGATGGACGTTCAGTCTTTTCAAAATTGTTGGCTCTGTCTAGGATATAGATGTGTTTATATGTATGTACCTATGTATGTATCCAGTAACGTAACGTAACGTTTAGATACTATGTATATTGTTTTTACATTTGCGGACATATGATCAGTATTCTATGTACACATATTATATGACACTATGACAAATTGCAGACTAACCTTATCAAATTATTATTCTTTTTTCAGGGAGATGTGGTCGTCAGTCAGCAAGAGATTATGTCATTATCCAGAGTGGATCAAGTTCGTACAACAGTTTGGAAATGATGGCACTCAGGTAAACCTAAACTTTTTTTCTGATTCCGCACTCAAAGTGATATAAATCATTAATTGATTGATTAATTTTAGTCATTCTGTTTTTTTTTGTATAATTACAGGTAAATGTGTTGCATTCAAAGTGAAATAAATCACTCGTTCATTCATTCAGTCATTCTCTATTACTTTTTGTATAAATGTTGCTGAATGTTTCGGCATTTAAAGGGGAATCAAATCATTCGTTCATTTATTTCTTATTTAAATCACTTCATAATTAGACGAGTTCGCCAATTCATCAGTCTTACTGGAGTAATAAAGTGTAAATCAATTATGTTTTCCAGGTCGTATTCCGTCGTCACATCAGGAGACTGAAGGAGGAGAGATCGGCGAAGAAGCTCCGCAAACAGCTGGCCAAGTTGCCACAAGTGCTGGCTAGAATGCAGCTACCCACCGAGGATTTGCAGGAGAAGTAAGTTTCCTTATCAGACCACTTCAGGAGATTAAGGGAGACTATGGCTTCTTACATGCCAAATTTCAGTAACAGCCTGTCAGTGATTTTGACTGTGTGTTGATAAATGCGTGATTCGGTTCTCGTGACGGTAATACTCAACACTACCTGATTACCAATTACATTTATTCCGTTCGTTCTTTTCCAGTGACTGGCCGATGGTGGTGCGCCAACTCCGTTCCCACCGAGACTTCTCAGTATATTTCAGCATGGCGCGCGCCCGGGACTCCGCTTCTTCAGCGTGTTCTGACCTGGATAGTCCACTCGGGACCGATACTACATTGAGAGTGGGCGAGAGGGCTAGATATCAGGTGAGACGGAATGAGGAGGAAGATATTTATTGTGTTCATTGAGATTATCTTGCGTATTTTACTAGGGCTCTTGAACAAATCTCTGCTTCTTTATCGTGTTTAGGCCTCGATAGTTAAGACTGACACCACTTTGAGGTTGGAATAGAGGGTTAGATATCTGGTGAGATAGAAAACAAACATTTCTGTAAGAATTTTCATGAAATGTGGCCCAGAGTTAATAAGCAACTTCGATTTCTAGAAATTTCTTCAGGAGAAAAGATGTAACTTTTAATAGGGTTAAAAAAAATCAGGTTATTGAGATTATCCTTTATCTTAAAATTAATATTATTGACAGACTCTCGGCCAATCGCAGAAGATACCTTACGAAATACTCGAGAGCAACGAAGCGGCCGCGGTCTTCAAAACTTTCTTACACGAAGCGCAAGAGGAGCAGAGGAATTACGAGTAAGTCACAGCTTATTAAAGTTACCATCAAAATAATATCAAACTTCTTTTTATCTACTTTGTATATCTGGTCGAATTTTTCTAAAATTATCTTTTCAAATCATGTCATTTTATTTGTATCACAATAAAAATACAAGATGCAGTGTGGATTTTTTTGTGCACTAAAAGTAGGTATCATTTTCCAAATATTCCGCAATTTCTACATTACAATTTTGTAAATGATCCAAATATAATACAACCCCATAAGGGTTAAAAAGTGATATCTGTCTGCTTTAAAGGTCATGCTATGAAATATGTACTTTATATTAAAAACCTCCATTTTTAAAAAATACGTTTCACCGGCTACGGATGTTGCCAACAATTCAAACGCGTTTATAAATCATTATATATATTAAAAAATATTTTCTTCAAGTACTTTCTTTATAAATCGATAAAAAATATTTCCCCCACAACAGATGGTGCCAACAATTCAAACGCCTCCTGGAAGAGACCGGCTACGTCACGCCCGGGAAACAGCTGTCCGAAGTCAGGGTGTTGCTCATGGGCCGGGAGTGCTACGAGGCCTTGACGGACGAGCAGCAGCAGAGAGTGTACGATCAGCACCAGAGGCAGATACAGAAGCGGGCTAAACATAACTTACAGGTACGTAAAGATTTACGATTTTTTTTTTCCACTTAGATGGACTGACGAGATACGTTCGACGCTGGATAAGGACCTACATGAGGCGCTCCACACCGCTAAGGACCGGGCAAGGTGGAGAGACGTAGTGCGCTCTAAACGCTCTAAATAGTGGGGAGTTCACGACCCTCAGTAATGAGGAATACGACGCAAGAAGAAGACGTAAAGATAGCAGTTATATGTAATTTAAGTCATTGTAAACTAGTTTTGTGGTCAACTTTACGAACGACGCAAGTTAAACTGAAGCGCGATTATACTTTTTTTTTTTTGCCCAATTATGCAATAATAGGGTGGGAAAATAATGTACATAGCGATTTTTACATTAAAAATATCTGTATTATTTATAAATAGTTCAATGAAAAGTGAAAGTTTAAAATCAGTTAAAGCTATATGGCTAAATGATTGAATTGAGATTCAAATAAAGATAAAGACGTGATGTGTATGATTAAAGTTTTGTCGTTATTATATGACATATATGAAATTCTCGTGTCACAATGTTCGTTCCCGTATTCCTCCGAAACGGCTTGACCGTTGTTTCTCATGAAATTTTGTGAGCATATTGATTAGGTCTGAGAATCGGCCAACATCTATTTTTCATACCCTTTAATGATAAGGGTTGTCCACCATTAATTTAATATTTTGATATGGCAAAAGAAGGTTTGCCGGGACAGCTAGTATAACATACAATCCTGTGTTAGACAATAATCAAGTCAGTACTATTAATTTGAATCTAAGTACTAGTAGATAATTTCTAAATATGTCGTTAGATGGCGTTGTATATTTTTGAAACGCGCTATGGTTTCTCTCGGAATATTTCATATAACTCTTTAGTTGCATTTAATCTTCCTATCTCTGTCTCTCATCATAACTACATTAAGTAGTTAGATTGTTTATTTTTTTTACCTCTTTCCCTCTTACTGCCAAATAGTGGAGGAATAAAGAGGCTTGAATTTAAAAATAAATACATTATTAGTTATACAATTTTTAATTGACTACAAAAAAGGAGGCTCCTTATTTGACTGTTTCTTTTTATTTTTTCTATTATTTTAATACGATGAGCACACACAATAGCGAGTTTAAGCACTGGTTGAAAGAGGTTTCTCTTAGGGATATAAGTTTATCATAATGAAAAAAAGAAAAAGAACATTAGCTTTTTAATCTAACCCGCTCGCGAAAATCCCATTGGAACATGGGAACGTAGGTACATGAATTCAAAATCAATTTTTTTATTCTTAACTAGCTTTCCCCCGCGACTCCGTCCGCGCGGATGTCGGTCTTCGCGTGGATGGTTTATTTCTCCATTTTATTTTCAGTCCGGTCAATTTAGACCAAAAAATAGGAATGAAGCTACATTAATTCCCATCAAGCTGAAAATGAGTATAATTGTTTAAAACACAATCAAAAGCATTATTTCAAAATTCCCCATGATTCCGGTTTAAGGAAAAAAATTACCCAAGGTCAAAGTTAAGAAAATGGGATTTTCACGATTTTCTTCAAAACGGTAAGTTTTATAGGAAAATTACCTCAGACATAGATTGTAGATCATAAAGATATCTATAAAAAGGAATCAATATATTTTTTCAATAAAGCTACCGTTTCTGAGATATTACGATGCAAAAAGTTGCAAGCGTCATAATATGCATAAGCACGTCTCGTATATACTCTGTGTAGCAGTAATATAAGTAAAAATATTGTTCTGTCGGTAATTTTAACTTGAATTCAAAATTTAAAATATACATAAGTATAATGAAACCCAGTCCCTTCATTTATACTGTAGTGAAACCTTGAGACAACATCTGTCTCTCTGTTTAATTGTGTACGTGGCTAGGCTCGTATAGCTGCTTTATCTCAGAATGCTCAACACATGAAATACCGTTAGTCTTTAATAATAGTTGTCCTTGCGGGGATACCGTTGACGGCTATGGACACCACGGCCTCTTATGCCCCAGGAGTGCCGGCCGTTTAGGGCGCCATGCCGCCCTAAATGATATAATCGTCCGTGCTCTTGCCACCATCCATGTTCCAGCCGTTCTAGAACCAAACGGTCTGGCTCGGGATGATGCCAAGAGACCGGATGGTATGACTTTGGTACCCTGGAGATTGGGGCGGCCTTTGGTGTGGGATGCTACTTGTGTCGACACACTTGCGCCGTCTCATCTTCAGGTTACTAAATCTAAGGCCGTTCTGCTTCAAATGAGGCAAAAAACCTCAAAAGGCGCAAATATGTAGTTATCGGGATCAAAGTTTACATCAGATGGCAAGTGTGTGATAGTGATATTGAAAGGAGAGTGAACGCGGGGAACATGGTGAATGGAGCTTTGCATGCCTTTATGAGCAGTCTTTGTGTGCACAGGGGCGTGTTGGTCCCGACATTAATGTATGGGAGTGAAAGTTGGGTATGGCAAAAGAAGCACGAAAGCAGAATAAATGCAGTGGAAATGAGAGCGTTAAGGAGTATGTTGGGTGTGAAATTGAGTGACCGGATAAGGAACAGCGTGATAAGGGAATGTTGTGATGTGAAAGAAGATGTAGTTACAGGAATAGAAAAGGGTATGTTGAGATGGTTCGGTCATGTGGAGAGGATGAATGAAAACAGGTTGACTAAGCAGATATACATGGAGAGTGTGGAGGGAAAGGTCGGGGTGGGAAGACCTAGACGAACATATCTTGATCAAATTAAGGACGTCCTGGTAAAGGGTCAGGTCAAAAGTACCCGAAACCGCCGAGCTTGCATGAAGAGAGTTATGAATGTAGATGAAGCAAAGGAAGTATGCAGGGATCGTGGCAAGTGGAAAGAGGTAGTCTCTGCCTACCCCTCCGGGAAAGAGGCGTGATTTTATGTATGTATGTATGTATGTAGTTATCGGTAATATCTATACTTTTGAACCTTTTGGGGTAGAAACTCTGGGACCGGGGGGCCTATCTGCCCATCAGCTTTTCCGACAATTGTCGAAAAAGCTAATTGAGGTATCTCTTGACCGGAGGGCTGGAAATTATCTGGCTCAGAGAATCAGCTTTGCCATTCGAATTGGCAATGCTGCCAGCCTTCTGGGCACATTCCCGCATGTTGATGCTATGCAAGGACTGTACAATTTATAAATTAAATTTTAGTTTGTAGTCATCTTTTTTCTTTCTTTTTATAAGTAGTTTTAGTTTTAATTTGATTATTGCATTGAATTTGATAATTGTAATCTCTATTATTGTCCTAAGATGATTTTCTTCACTTAGGGTTATTCTATTTTTTTAAATAATAAATGCGAAAGTTAGTCTTGAGTGCCACTGCGTAGTGAAAACACGTGTTTATTCTAACCTATTTCAGACTTTTTCAAGTTTAATAATAAAAATGTTAAAAAAAACGCGCTAATAGTACACTACCTCAGAGGTGGCAAGGAAGCGGATGTATATTATGACACTTGCAACTTTTTGCATCGTTATATCACAGAAACGGTAGCTTTGTTGAAAAAAATTATTGATACCTTTTTTATAGATAACTTTATGATCTACAATTTATGTCTGAGGTAATTTTCCGATTTGAAAAACTTACCGTTTTAAAGAAAATTGCGATACACCCATTTTTTACCTTTGACCGTGAGTAAATTTTTTTCCTTAAACCGGAATCATGGGGAATTTTGAAATAATGCTTTTGATTGTGTTTTAAATAATTATACTCATTTTCAGCTTGATGGGAATTAATGTAGCTATGTAGTATTTTTTTCATAGTAATTAGTAGCGGCCCGCTTGTGCAGCAAACGGTTCAAGCCAAAGCCGACTTTAGGCGCTACATGTTACGGCGCTAAATCCACTGCGGGAACGCAACGTGTGTTCGCGGTTCTACAGAACAACGTCTATGGATAAACTGAAAAATTAAGATTTTTTTTCTTCGTATTTTTTCGGGATAAAAAGTATCCTATTTTACGCCCAGGATAATAAGGTATAATTATACCAAGTTTCATCAAAATCGAACCGTTAGTTTTCACGTGATGCCTGAACATACAGACAGACAGACAAAAATTTTTTTAATCACATTTTTGTGTTTGGTATCGATCCAGTAACACCCCCTGCTATTTATTTTTTCAATATTTTCAATGTACAGAATTGACCTTTCTACAGATTTATTATATGTATAGATTATGTCGCATCTCGTTATGTCGCATCTCGAACATCACATACAAATTTGTCATATCTTTTGGTTTCAAAACATTGGTTGACGTCGAATAAATAACTTAAAAATAAGTTTAGTGCCGCTTCCAAAGCGTCAGTGCAGCAGAAGCGGTAACAAATTGCACTGCAGCATTTTCTTCGATGCCGTCAACTTCACAATAATCCAAATTTAGAAATAGAAGATAGAAAGAAGTACGAGTAAATAAATCGATTTTAATTAAATATTAAGTATTTTAATTCTCAACTACCTTGTTTTTTACGTATAGATAATTATTTGCTTAACACTTTAATTGTTGCAGGAATTGCTATTAGAACACGCAGATCTGTTCTACCACTTCAAAAGCATCTCGCCCACGGGAACCGTCACTCAGGAGGACATCAAAGAGATAACAGATGTCCTGCAGGATGATTTTAGGTAATCCTACTAATATTATAAATGCGAATGTCTTTGAGTATGTCAGTATGGATGTTTGTTACTCTTTCACGCAAAAACTACTGAAACCGATTACGATGAAATTTGGTATGTACCTACATGATGTTTTAGGTTATTTTGAGTCTTCAGCTACCTAGCTGAAGACTCAAAATAACCGGAGTTCCTGCGGGATTGATAGAGTTTCCATGCGGACGAAGTAAGAAATAAAAATTGTCGGAGAGTTGAAAGCGATTGTTAAGGCGAAGGGGGAAGGCGAAGCGAAGGTCACTTGTTTAAGCTTGTTTAAGTCGGGGATGTTGTGATTACCTCACACCACTCAAGTCTTAAGATAAAAAGATACATTCATACATATAGTTAGATCTATACCCCTTGTGGGGTAGGCAGAGCCAATAGTCTTGAAAAGACTTAGGCCACATTCAGCTGTTTAGTTTAATCATAGAATTGAGATTTAGATAGTGACAGGTAGCTAGCTCATCGCCTAAAAAAGAATTTGACGCTTATAAGCCTATCCCGTGTTTGTACTTTGAATAACGGAGTCTTATAGAAGATGAATAAATAAATTACACAGATTGAGCCTAGATAAATTACAGAGATAGCCTCGAAGTTCTAAACTTGTGTTACGAGATATTAACTCATCGATAATATATTATATAATGAATACTTATATAGATAAACATCCAAGACCCAAGCTAATTAGAAAAGGTCGTTTCTCATCATGCCTTGACCGGGTTTTGAACCCGGGACCTTCGGTGTAACAGACAAGCGCACTACCGCTGCGCCACAGAGCCGGCTGTCCGTCAGCCCGTCAAATGAGACCAATGATCATAGTGTGAATATTTATAGAATAAATAATAATATCGTATTAAAAGATATGGTAACTAGTAATTATTATCTATATATATAAAAACGAAAAACACTCACTTAGGAATCACGAAATCTCGAAATCTACTGAGCCAATAAAGATGAAATTTGGCAGGAAGGTAGATTTTAATTAGGAGGGATCCACTAAGAAAGGATTTTTGGAAATTCTATTCCTAAGGGGGTGAAATAGGGGTTGCAAGTTTGTATTAAACTTCGTCATTTTTAGTGTGGGATAATTACTTGAAATTTTAGATTTGAATTAACGGTTAGATTAAATTATTAACCCATTAATTGGATTTTGAAAATTATATTCCTAAGGGGGTGAAATAGGGGTTGCAAGTTTGTATAAAACTTCGTAATTCTTAGTATTGGACACCAGAAAATTGTGATTTAAATTTACGGTTAGATTAAAATAATAATTCATAAATTGAATTTTGTAAATTGTATTCCTAAGGGGGGTGAAATAGGGGTTGCAACTTCGTTATTTTTAGTGTTGGATACATTAGATTTAAATTCACGGTTAGATTAAAATATTAATTCATTTATTGGATTTTGAAAATTGCATTCCTATAGGGGTGAAATAGGGCTGGTAAGTTTGTATGAATCTTTGTCATTTTTTAATGTTGGACACATGAAATGTTAGATTTGTTCAGTAAATGATTAAATTCGAATACAGTAATAAGATTTTAAAAAAAGCATTCCTTTCGCGGTGAAATAGGGGTTGTAAATTTGTATGAAATTTCGTCAATTTTAACGTAGGGCACATGAATTTTAGAATTAAATTTTGGTTAGTATGAAATAATCATTAAAACATTGGATTTTGAAAAATGCATCTCAAGGGCGAAAAATAAGGGTTGGAAGTTTGTATGAAACTTCATTTTTTGATGGGTGTCAAAGTGCGAGAAGTCTTAAATATTGATTAGTAAAAAATACGTATCAGTCGCGGAAAGCAGGATGGCTTGTAAGACATACGGTCATATTCAATGAAACCGGGATTACGCAGTCATCTCAAGTATTTCACAATATTAAACTCATAACTTTTTTTCAGATACAAAATGTTAGACCGCATGGAGCAAGACCGCAAACTGATGCTGTTCCAACACCTGGGCTTCGTGCACTGCCCCATGCGGGAGCACTGTCCCGCCGCCGCCAAGTGTCTGGACGCCACCTTGCCCGTCATACTCAACACCAAAGTTGGGTGAGTCCTCCGTCGCATCTATATATACAGGGTGTACGATGTCGGTCTGTATGAAGTTGTCTCACAAACTAATGCTGTTCCAACACCTGGGCTTCGTGCACTGCCCCATGCGGGAGCACTGTCCCGCCGCCGCCAAGTGTCTGGACGCCACCTTGCCCGTCATACTCAACACCAAAGTTGGGTGAGTCCTCCGTCGCAGCTATATATACAGGGTGTACGATGTCGGTCTGTATGAAGTTGTCTCACAAACTGATGCTGTTCCAACGCCTTGTACACTATTATATGTGTACCTTTATAGTAACGGAAGGTCATGTCAAAAGTACCCTTTACCAGCTAGCTCGCATGAAGATTTACGAAAGTGGGTGAAGCGAAAGAAGTATGCAGTTCGAGACAGTCCTTGCGTATACCTTCGAGCAAGGGGCGTGATTTTATGTATGTAAAAATCAAAACTTTTGCTCTATATAAGACAAAAAAAGCATTATCTATCTGCCTCTTTTGTGTTGTATGTTTTACTTTTATGGTGCAATAAAACGTTTTATCTATCTACGAGTATTATTGACATTATAGCGTTGCGCATTATATTACAGGAAAAGCTATTTCCGCTAGGGACCCATAACATTATTTACATTTTCGAATATATGAACTTGCTACTGACCTCTTATCTAAAACACAGTATAAATGAGGTTAGTTAATTTTTCGGATATGCGATAGATACGCTACTTATGAATAGAGTATTCGTCTTTTTTTAACGCTTTCTGTAATCACAAAAAATCTTTTTTTTTTCAGATCTCTAACATCGATGGGCGAGTCTCAGTGCCACGCTGGTCCGCCCGCCGCGCCCTGGGCCCTCACCACGGACTCTAATCAAATCAATGTCATTATACTTGGTGTAAGTTATTTTTATTTGTTCATTTATTAGCATCAAAATTTGACTGAAATCACAGGCCAGTTATTTGTCTATTCCTTGGTGTCTAAAATGGATAGTGATTTAAAAGAATTTCAAGTCATCAGATTGTGTCCCAATATTGATTGTTGATTTTAGGTTACATAGGTAGATTACTAACGTCTGTGGTAGAAATTAAGTTCCCGTGTCAAAGTTAAACTCCTACTACATAGGGCTAAACTAGGGCTAGGGAAACTAGGGCTTCACCTTAGGGAACAAAAGCTAGTAGCAACTAAATATATTTTTTTAATTATTTTTACTCACATACAGGTGGAAGGAATAGCGGGCGAGTTTGGCAAGCGTCTATTAGCCGGTTGCGATTCTGAGCGGCGAATCATGATATCCAATCAACAATGGCGTGTAGAACAGCGCGTGCGAACTGACGACTTCACCGCTACGGAGAACACGTCCATAGATGACTTCGCAGCCAATGGTATGTCCGTTATTTCTGAATTGACCAATCACAGTGCTCCGCCATTCGCGAACGCGATCTGATTGGTCGATGACGCTTCTTACAACGATGTAAAATAAATAGATTAATATAGTCATCACATTTAGTATATTTCTAGTCTACCAATAAAATTATAAACGGTATACTTATTTTAAATTGTGCAAACGTTGCGTCGATTATACAACAGTTTGAACTGAGACAAGAATTTTATGGGATCTGAATAAGATTACTCCAATTCTACTTACAAGCATTTCAGAAACTTTATACACAAATGAAATTATTATTTTTTCGACCAGGTTACCTGTGCGTGTACCAAGATCAGGAGTCGTTCGAATACATCAGGGGGTGCACCGAGAAGACTTTACTCACCAGTCTGGAACAAGAGGACAAACAACCGTTTCAGGTTTTTGCATCATTTGTACATTCCTGTCTCTTTCTATCTTCACACATTTAGCAGCATTCTGATGATCGATGTTAGGTGATGAAGTCCGTTGTGTTTCTTTTCTTCGTCAACATATTTTGCAACCTGATGAAAATAATCGAATAATGCATCTCAAATATATATATATATATATATGAACATAAATGCTATGCTATTGACTACGAAACTCGGGTCGAGATTCGATAAAGGCAGTCTGTACAGTACAGAAAAACTTAACTCTCCTATGATTTGGGTATCTTTGATAAGGGGTTTTTTTTACTCCGTCGTTGACTGCACACAAGTTATACTCATACATTTGTAAACCCAAAAATAAATTTTAAAAAAATATATAATATTAAATAATGTGGTTTAGAAAAGACGTTGTCTGTAGTTAATTGTCCCAGCCAGGCCGATCATATAACATCCATTATTGTTGTTCAGGGTCTACCTCTGGTAGTGATCTTTGTACAAGACGAAGGCATGGACAAGAAGGAGATCGTGCGGCTACAAGAGGAGGGACAGAATCTTGCTGACAAGTATGTATTGCTTCTTTTTTCTTACCATAAAAGTATCGAAATAGCATAGAGTTCCTCTTAACAGTATCATAGAGGTCAGGCGGAAGTTCCTGAGAGAATGGAGAAGGGAAATATCATTTATATTGTACAGGGGTCCCCTAAGCAAGCAGTGAAATATTATGGAATGAATTGGCAATATAAAACTCAATAAGAATTTTTAAACAACAAATGGTATAAATAAACAAATCGATCTTTTAGTTTATGAGCTTTGGAATGGGCTATTTAATACGGATTTTCATTCATTCATTCATATAATTACGTCTATAACCCTTGCGGGGTAGACAGAGCCAGCAGTCTTGAAAGACTGACAGGCCACGTTCAGCTGTTATGCTAATTATATTTGTGATTGAGCTATGGGCTAATTTTGATAAAAATATAATGGTACGGAACCTTTTCAAGACCAATTAGCGGTCACCATCATTAAAAATATGTCTTTGGTCTAAGTAAAACTTACGATGTATATTTCAGTCTACATTGTTCCTACATGGAAGCGTCAGTCAGTGAGTTAGGAACCGAAGCGCTGACCGCCGACGCTATACAGGAGTTAATCAGGGCGAACAGGGAGAAAGCGAGCTACGCGCATCTTTATAAAGATCTTATTGTGTGCTTCGATTCTGATATCAAGTAAGTTTCACCTTTAAAGGGTATGTATGTGTCTAAAAAAATACAGTAAAAAATAGCGCGACATAATTACATAAATACAGGAATGCAAGCTGATTACAGAATTTCCACTCAATAGAGTTTGGTAGAGATTCCTCTTTACCAGTCATTATCTGTGTAATTAAAAAAAGGTGTCAAATCTATATACACGCAGTCTCATAACTTAAACACGTCACAGTTTGTGAGTGATTTGTTATTACTTGGTAACGATATATAAGTATAAATGTTTTTTTTTTTATTTAAATTTTATTGTATAAAATACAAATGTAGTATTTCCTACAGTCAATTCAGAATTCAAATCAGACTAGAAGCATTAACTATTGGGTCTGACAGAGAATTTATGTCCGTCCTTTTTCTATATATCGTGTTACCGAGTGTATTAATTATTACTTGTGGCTTTATAGCTCAATGTCAACTGAACTCCATGGAATATTTCGTAGTTTTTACTAAAATTTGGTACTTTTTATGTTGGTACTTATTACTCATTAACTTAATCGTTTACTTTTTATAATTTTACTTAGATATGTAAACCAATGTTTGAATTTCAGAATAATGGTGTGCATGTTTTGCGACGATCCGTATTCTCCGGAGCGAGTGCTGAGTCCGTTACTATCGCATCGTGCTTGTTTCTTGACCGGTGATCGCTCTATAGTTATCGAGACTTTCTTGGGAGACTCTAAGAGGAAGGTTGAGGTGAGTTTAAGTATAAAAGTGTGCTAAATGAGAACGTGGGAAGGTAAAGGTAGATTAAATAGACAGATAAAATATCCTTTATAATATAACATTGACTAGAATATTTATGATAGAATTGAGATTCAAATTGTGACGGGTTGCAAGCTCGTCGACTACAAAAAGAATCTCAAGTTTATTAGCTTTTCTCATAGTCGCCTTTTACGACATCCACGTGAGAGGTAAATCCGACGAGCTTGCATAAAAAAATTGTTTAAACAAATGATGCAGTGTTCGTGGCAAGTGAAAAAATCAAGTACCTGCTTTCCCTTTTGGGAAGGAGATATTACGTATGTAAGTTCTGTGAAGATCAATATTCTCAGTAACTATCAAAACGCACTTGCTTTCTTTTTCCTTGCTCGCTCTGGTTTATTTTTACTTTTTATTATTTTTCAGGTTATAATATCGAGTTTCCACGGCGCCACGCAGTTTAGGGAGGAACTAATACACGGTTTCATATTGATCTATTCCGCTAAAAGAAAAGCTAGTCTCGCTACATTAAAGTAAGTACAGTTGAATTAAAGAATCGTTTCAATTATCGTAAAAGTACCTAGGCGACCGAGCTCCGCTTTTCATTTAAGAAAGTATTCTGTTGTTCTAGTCCACGCACACAAAAGTATATTTTTTCGAACACAAACAATACATAGTTGGGAAACGAACCTTGAACGCCAACGTGATAGACAAACTAGCTGACCACTAGACTAGCGACTTTACTATCTTATTTGTAAGATCTATTGTTTTTCCTAATCATCAATAAGTTATTTGATTTGATGGTAATCCCAGAGTTAGACATACTAATATTTATCTTAGTTTATGTATGTTTATTTATTAATGAGTTTATACATATATATTTAGTGGCTTTAGTGTTAGTATTTCTGTTACTATTATATTGTTGCTAACACACACACACAGTGACTTTCCGCTTTTTACTGAATTATCTAGTTCCTTTATTGCTTGCCGGTTGACTATAAGAGATCCCTTCATGGGACAAGTCCGCCATTGCAAGTGATTTGTTTCTTTTATAACTATATTTGTATTATATTTGTATGTACTATATTTTCTTGTTACTGTGTAAATTTCTATGCGATAAATATATAACAAACAAACTAAATGCAAATTTCAATTTACAGCGCATTCTCAATGAACATTCCAAATCTCCCCATACAAATGGTCGCCGTGACCGATGGCGGTAACTCGGCCGCGACATTCTTCGGCACGGACGTGGGCCACGCTCTCATCACCGAAGGAAATGCTACTGCGGACAAGCTGAACGCTCACTTCACCACGTATACCTGCAGCGGCGAGAACAAGTGTGAGTGTTGATATAATCGTTTATTATTATATTATATACATAAATTGGTAAAGGGTCAGGTCAAAAGTACCCGAAACCGCCGAGCTTGCATGAAGAGAGTTATGAATGTGGATGAAGCGAAGGAAGTATGCAGAGATCGTGGCAAGTGGAAAGTGGTAGTCTCTGCCTGCTCCTTCGGGAAAGAGGCGTGGTTTTATGTATGTATGTATACATACATATAATCACGTGTTTATTCCTTGTGGGGTGCATAGAGATAACAGTGTTGCAAAAGACTGATAGGCCACGTTCGGCTGTTTAGATTTATGATATAATTGAGATTCATATAGTGATAGGTTGCTGCCTTGCGGCACCAATAGAAAAAAGAATAGGATCACTCCATCCATTTTCCATGGATGTCGTATAAGGCGATTAAGGGATAGGCTTATAAACATGAAATTATTTAAGGCAATGAGCTTGCGAATAATAAAATATTATTACTCAGCTTGGCGAAATTGGTGCTACGTTTCATCACTTTAAACTATTGGTTAGCAGTGGCACTAGGACTTAATAATAAAAAGTCAATTTGTTCGTTTTGTAACTAATATCTGTTGCACCATAGACGTAGAAAAAAAGGCGGAAGGAGTTTTACTATATTGCAAAATGAAGATGTACATGCCTCAAGCACGCACTTTCACCAATAGTGTGACAGTCGGCCGCCATTACGTCATAGATGCGTCGAAATCATCTCACGGAATTGCAAGTTTTCTGTAACTCACATATGCGTACAATGCCTCCATTACGATGCTTCACTTTTTTTTCATGCTACACTAAGTCTGCTTTTTTCTCTTCGTGTATTGATGTGTTGTAATAAATAAAACGTTTGTTTTTTTTCGTTGACAGCGGCGTTCTACACGCCGTTCTTCAAAGAGGTGTGGGAGCGCAAGGGGGAGATCGAGCGCGCGTTCCGGCTGGAGGCGCCGCCCGCCAACCTGCCCGACGTGGCCGCCGCGCGCCCCGCGCTGCCGCCGCGCGCGCCCGCCCCCCGGTCGGTACTGCACGCCCCCCCACCCCCCACCACTCCCCCAACCTGCCCGACGTGGCCGCCGCGCGCCCCGCGCTGCCGCCGCGCGCGCCCGCCCCCCGGTCGGTACTGCACGCCCCCCCACCCCCCACCACTCCCCCAACCTGCCCGACGTGGCCGCCGCGCGCCCCGCGCTGCCGCCGCGCGCGCCCGCCCCCCGGTCGGTACTGCACGCCCCCCCACCCCCCACCACTCCCCCAACCTGCCCGACGTGGCCGCCGCGCGCCCCGCGCTGCCGCCGCGCGCGCCCGCCCCCCGGTCGGTACTGCACGCCCCCCCACCCCCCACCACTCCCCCAACCTGCCCGACGTGGCCGCCGCGCGCCCCGCGCTGCCGCCGCGCGCGCCCGCCCCCCGGTCGGTACTGCACGCCCCCCCACCCCCCACCACTCCCCCAACCTGCCCGACGTGGCCGCCGCGCGCCCCGCGCTGCCGCCGCGCGCGCCCGCCCCCCGGTCGGTACTGCACGCCCCCCCACCCCCCACCACTCCCCCAACCTGCCCGACGTGGCCGCCGCGCGCCCCGCGCTGCCGCCGCGCGCGCCCGCCCCCCGGTCGGTACTGCACGCCCCCCCACCCCCCACCACTCCCCCAACCTGCCCGACGTGGCCGCCGCGCGCCCCGCGCTGCCGCCGCGCGCGCCCGCCCCCCGGTCGGTACTGCACGCCCCCCCACCCCCCACCACTCCCCCAACCTGCCCGACGTGGCCGCCGCGCGCCCCGCGCTGCCGCCGCGCGCGCCCGCCCCCCGGTCGGTACTGCACGCCCCCCCACCCCGCCACTCTCCCCGCTCATAGCCCACGACTAGAGTCCGAGTCCGCATGGAAACCCTATCAATCCAGCGGGAATTCCGGGATAAAAAGTAGCCTATATGTTGTTCTGGGTCTTCAGCTACTTACGTACCAAATTTCATCGTGATCGTTTCAGTTGTTTTTGCGTGAAAGAGTAACAAACATCCATACTGACATACAAACTTTCGCATTTGTAATATTAGTAGGATTGTTAGCCACAGGGTACTATATCTCTACATCCATAGCACAGCACTATAGTCTCTGACACCTTCCCCTCCTATCTCGTTGAGGTTACAAACAAACAAATAAACTTATGCATTTATAATGTTAGTTGGGATTCCGATTCATGTACAAAAATGAACGTTTTGTCTTCGCAGGATGGAGCACAAACTAACAAACTCGCTGGATCTACTCATCGGGCCCGACTCCAGAGAGATAGATTCCGAGTACAGCGACACTATGAACAATAAGAATAGAGGCTTTCTGAAAGGTAATATTGATTTTTTATTCTTAATTTAACATGTAGTTCATTATTAAACCTGTTAGGGTTAGTTCACACCAAGACAAAAATCGACGCAAAGCAGTAATTTTTTCAAAATTAAATCTTCTACACAAAATAATAAACATTTCCGCATTTCTCTCGGTTTGAATTGGCCCTAAGGATTTTTTTTTAATTAGAAACTTTTTTTGGAACCTTTTAAAAAGGAATATGGAAATGTTTTATATCTATGCTGTTGGTACAAATAAATAAACTTGTCATTTATGACAGTCTGTGTCTTTTCTCAAATTTCACAACTTTTTTTTTACCTCACTATAGGATTTAGCGTGTACCCGCCGCCCAGCACTCCGCCCGAACCAGCGCCCCCCGACCATCGCATGCACGCTGATCTATCACGTGAGTTATCAACGTTTATACATGTAATATTTAATTAAGTGTCAAATAATAATATCTGATTTTTTTTTATTAAGTATTAAGTATATTAATAAAGAAAATTTATTAATTATGAACCAATATCCTGGCGTTCGTACTATGAGTAGACGTGGAAGTGGAAAGTTCAGCTGATAATCGTTTGAACGACATCTACAGTTACAGTTTTTGGTGACCTTAACAACCTTAACTTGGATCGTACATACATACATACATATGGTCACGTCTATATCCCTTGCGGGGTAGACTGAGCCAACAGTCTTGAAAAGACTGAATGGCCACATTCAGCTGCTTGGATCGTAGTTATAAATTTAGTTGATCGTTTGAAGCATATTCTCATTGTAAGAATATTAGTTTACAAAACAATTGGACAAAATTTAACTAATATAAAAATAATCAATAAAAATAATTTTACGTAAACGCAGCGGATCTCAACTGTTCGGAGGATTCGCTCAGCACACACGAATCAGGTGACTGCATGCAAATATGAGCCATAAAGTTGACATGGGAAGGTTCACAATCGTGTGTAGAATAGATTGTTTTTTTTTTCACGTCTAATAAAATACAGGAATGCAATGTCCGTTTTGTTTAATTTGAAGATGTTTTGCATGACGGTAGAATAGTATTTTCGTGTTTTTCGGTTAAGGAAATATTTTTATTTATAAAAATGCAGTGTTTTGGATTTAAAATGTAAATGTTCGTATTCATACTTTACAATAATTTTGTTTAAGTAAAACTTATACATTTTTTGTAGATAAAGCATGTTCAAATTTTTTTTCTGTACTGTTTCATTCACACCTGGAGTGTTTTTTTTTATTTTATTTTTTAAAATGTATTTAATAAGTCAACATTGCTTTGGTATTTTCAGTTTAATTTATTTGTAACAAAGTTTTTAATTTTTCTTTAATAAAAAAAGTCATAAGCAGTTGATCTATTGTGTTTTGTACAGTAGGTATTATCAGCATTTATCTTTATCAAATTCTAACTATATATTCTAAAACACACCAGCAACACGCTTCGTCAAAGTCTCTATATTGAGTTTTCATTTGAATATTGCCTCTATGATACAAACGTGGTAGCAGTGTAATCAGAGAGTATGATGACCAAAGATCGGAATAGGTAGATTGAATTGGAGCCAATGAACTGAAACGTATATATTAATATGGACATGCCTCCGTCCGGGATTGCGAGATTTGTAAATTATTAAGATTTTTTCCGGAATTTTTACAAGTGGGATGAAGAATAAGTACTGAAATGGAATTCCGGAAAAGAGGCTTATCCATGTTATGCTTTTTATGGTTATTCATGATGCAAGTACATAAAATCAATCTACCTATTCCGATCTATGATGATGACAGACGGCGGAGGCCTGTGGCAGCCGGCCAGCTACGGGCACCGCGCCTTCACCATGGGCCCCAGCAAGCCGCTCCCGCCGCCGCAGAGGCCCAGGCACGCCCAGACTTTGAAGGTGGGTCCACAGTGTTAATACACATACATACATATAGTCACGTCTATATCCGTTACGCGGTAGAAAGAGACAATAGTCCCGATAAGACTGAATGGCCACGTTCAGCTGCTCGTTGTTAATAGATATTAATAAACATTGTTAATAAATAGATAGTATTTGTATTTTTGTATGTTTGTAACGAATAAACTCAAAAACTACTGGATTGATTTGCACGACATTTGGCACGGATATAAAATATAACTTCGGTAGTGACATAGGCTATTTTCTATCCTCTATTTAAACTGTCTTCACATATATGAGGGAAAATTTAAATTTTTCGTTACTAAGCAGCGAGTAAAGCAAACCGATTTGAAAAACGAACCAGCGCAGTTTACCAAATAAATATATGTCCAGACACTTCTTTTTGATCTCGAAATATTTTAAATTGTATTCCATGACTAAACATATTTTAGAATAATTTCCAGTATTTTATTCAAATTAATGCATAAACGAAATGTCTGTTTTCCTTCAGCAACCTGGCAAATTAGACATGAACAACTACACCATGGTCAGCGACGCGCTTCAGCACATCACAATCGGGCCGCCGCATTCCAACAGAGACAGAAAGGTGAGAGAAACTCGTTAAATTAAAACTACATTTCTTCATACATACATACATAAAGTCACTCGTCTTTTTCGGTGAGATAAGCAAAGACTACACCTTGTTAACTTGCCAAGATCCCTGAGTGAGCTAGGCAATAAATAAAGTATCAAAGCAAATTGGTTTTGGGTACTCCTGACTTGAAGTTATTAACGAACGTTGACCCCTGACAGCAAGAATTTTATCGATCGCCAATCGTGGACATAAAACTCTCCCAATAAGAGGATCAGATTACTACATTGAAGTGACCACCGTCTGACTTCTTTTTATACAATGTCGGATTGTAGTGTTCGCCCCCTTCAACACATAAAATATATATTTTAAGCACCACCAACACACCACATGTGACGTCTGTTCCATTAAACGGTTGTCATTATTGACTTTGCTTCCTAACCGTTTGAGTGACAGTGACAGTGACAGACAGTGCAGCGGGGATAGTCAATACAAATACTTTTTTTGGGGGCATAGTAAAAATTAAAAAAAAAAAAAATCTTAATTTATTCATTATTATGGGATACTTCATATCACTTAATAATTGTCATATCATTTGGTTTCACAACGTTGGTTTATTTTGTTAATGGGTTAATTGTTGGTTGGGTTAATGTTTTTTTTTCTACTACACGGATATTACTTGTCTTAAATGTCTTCTATACATTTTGGTCGTGTCTCAGTCGCAGAGGTCCGGCTGGTCGCACGGCGGCGGCCAACAAACCCACCACCACCCGTCCGGCGTCAGTTCAGAGACAGAACTTGACGTGCAGTACGCACAGGTATGCTTTCACAATTCCTTATTTCATTATCTTCGCGCAGGTGGCGGTAAAAGTTTAAAACTTGTAGCAAATGTGAAAACCTATAGGAACTTTGCTTTCTAATAGCAGCATCGTCAAGATGAGTGAAGGCGACGAAAGAAAATGATGCGATTTTAGTGTGATGGAAAAAAAAATGGTCGAATTGAGAACCTCCTTTTTTGAAGTCGTGTGAAATGAACAGTTTATTACAGTGAAAGATATATAGAATACAATCTTGAGTGTTCGAACTGTGATCCAGAAGTTGGTATTAGGGATTCGAGAACAAGTAATCATTCATCAAATGATCGTTCGAGAATAGTACGCTAATTTGATTTAATAATATACACTGTTCCTATACTTACAGATAAAGGAACCCAACGAATACATGGAGGCGCCATCTATGATGCGATTGCGGCGACACCGGCGGCACGAAAAAGCTCCTTTACATCAGCCATGTTTGTACACTTTATTAATTTTAAACCATCCCTCAACAAGTGTTTAACATGAGCTTCATTGTCACTACATCGTCATCTCACTGACATTAGTACCGGTACTTTTTTTGTTCACGATCGTATTGGTTAAGTCAGTTTTTACGCGAACTTTCTTATGCCAATCGGTAGCCTATTGCCTAAAAGAAGAATCTTAAATTTACACAGAAAAATACATAGATACATTAGATATGATATATTATGTGTAAGTGATCTTAACGTTTTTATTATCTATTCCTGTTTAGCCCTCTCAGAAACGGACAGTTCCGGTTCTAGTTCCGCGTCGGCCGGCGGCGGCGCTAGTGCTGCGCGGATACACAGGAGGCGGCACAACGCTAGGCATTATAAGAAACGGTAAGTATCGGGTTGTCATCAGAATACCTGGATTTTTTTGTAATCTTTCTTAAGAGAAAATATACATACATATATATATGGTCACGTCTATATCCCTTGCGGGGTAGACAGAGCCTACAGTCTTGGCTTAATGATAGAATTGAGATTCAAAGAGTGACAGGTTGCTAGCCCATCGCCTAGAAAAGAATCCCAAGTTTGTAAGCCTATCCCTTAGTCGCCTTTTACGACATCCACGGAAAAGAGATGGAGTGGTTCTATTCTTTTTGTATTGGTGCCGGGAACCACACGGCACATACATATAATCACGTCTATATCCCTTGCGGGGTAGACAGAGCCAACAGTATTGATGGCTCTGTTATAATATGCCGGAAACCACGCGGCCATTTTATAAAAATGTGTTAGAAAAGTTTGTACAACGTCATAAGAAAATATTTAAAAAAAAACATGCAGATTCATATTGTAATAACTTTTTACTTTGTAGGTCCTTAGGCAATCTAGTCGCAGTTCAAAGCCCGCGGGTGCCGAAATTGGGAATGTTCGTGGGCCCGCCAGAACTTCCCACCGGCTACAGAGCGAGAACGCAAGAGGACAAAGGTAGTTAATTACCGCCAGTTTTTATGTGTCTACCTGAAAATGTAGTATACTTTCATTGTCACTTCGAATTTCATCTAAATGAATACAGTAATTTGTGGATGAAGCGAAGGAAGTATGCAGAGATCGTGGCAAGTGAAAAGATGTAGTCTCTGCCTAACCCTCCGGGGAAAAGGCGTGATTTTATGTATGTATGTATTTATGTAATACAGTACATATTTGTTCTTATTCGTTACTACTAATTTGACATACATTCACAAATCACGCCTTTTTCCGGAGGGGTAGGCAGAGACTACATATTTCCACGTGCCACGATCTCTGCATTCGTCTTTCACTTTATCCACATTCATAACTCTCGGCGGTTTCGGGTATTCTTGACTTGACCCTTTGCCTTTGTCAACAATTCTCAGAAATTTGCTAATTCAATCTGTGTAATCTGTCCCGTATACATATTAAAATATATATTTAAATGTATATATATTTTCATTTTTTTTTATTAATATATATATATTTTCCAGCGAGCGAGTCCAGCGAAGGCAGCTCCGACGGCGAGGGGCGGAGGCCGAGACCGCTGCCCCCGCCGCCGCATCACGAGCCCCCGCACAAGGTAACTAAGTCCAACTATTATATTGTTTATTTAATTATTTTGACAATAAACTGTATGAGTTCCATTGATCAACGCTATTGATTAACTAGTGGGGATACTCACAATGTATGTATCAATAGGCATGGCGACAGGGTTAAAAAAATCGGTGGATGAATGGATTGCGTAAAAAAAATAACTAAAGGATTCTAATATAGTATCCAGTTTTAATGAAATTATTCAAATTATGCATATTTTTAACAAAATAAAAGGGTAAAATACTGCAATCGGCCATGTTAACCGAAACACCAATCACAGCGCATGACGTCACGGTAATGTAAACAAACTTTACTTCACTCACTACTGTTGTGTTTTGTTGTTGTATTGTAAGTTCAGCTGACTTTTTCTTTAGTACGCATCGCATTTGGATTGTCTTTTTATTAGTATAAGTGTGAATTGTCGTCTTAACTCGACTCTAAAACAATGGAACTGGGCTTTCTTAAGGCAAACGACTCAAATTTGCCAAGGATTGACATAATGATGTTGGGAGATTTCCTCGCAAATAATAAAGAATTTTGCTCGTCTGAGTTTAGAAACGTGAAAACCTCCTTGTAAGTAAATTTAAATTTAACACTGAATACAACTTAAAACCTGTAATCGTTTTGAAATCAGGAGCTTATTTTATTTTACTTTCATTTTCATAGGTTATTTTTACTTTGAACTTGTCAAATCACATTGAAAATAGGTTAGTCATACTAATAAAACTCATTGTCAAATATCATTGTTTATTTTTGAAGCGCGAAGCACCTGTTTTGTAACTGTATCTTTTTCTTCTAATTTCCTTTCACACTCTTCAAGAATCATCATCTTTCGTTTTTTAGCAATGTAGGGTCGCTCTGTTGTCTCAGATGTTCGAGTTTTCCTGTCTGATTGGCATATAAATTTTTTGGGCATACATCCTGGTATCATACGTACTTGTGATACGGACCCCATCACATGATATTGCAAGTAATTTCCCATATCATTAGGTAACTGAAAAATGAAAAGTAAATAATTAAAATTGATAGTAAGAATGATGATGTTCATAATCTAAACCAAAACAAACATAACCTCAATTACTTCCATAGCCTGGATATGTGAACTTTTTCACGTCAAACAAACATTTTGAGTTTAAAACCTATCAATATAATGATAATATACTCACATCAAAGTGGTCCTCACAGAAATAAAGTGGCGAATTCGTGATTACGTCGTTCGGGTCTCGCCGTGCGAGCTTTAACCATTTAACTCTCATTATTTTTTTGTTTGGAACATGTACAGACACCTTGTTGGGTGTTTTTATGGATGTGTTTTTGCACTGAGGTACTGCACACCACTTATAAACTTTAGAATTCATTTTTAACACACGAAATATGTTTGTTTCCTTCAATGCACATATGAATTGAATTGAACAATGCAATGACATTGACGTGTTTACCTAAACGTGACGTCATAGCCGACGCCATGACAGTTGCGTACTGTTTTTGTGCGCTATTCAAATAATATTTGAAAAATAGCTTTAAAATTTGCTAAACTTTATTTTATTACTGAAATAAAGGTTTTTTAGTAAATAGTTAATATGTATCCACATTACGGAAGAGGATTTCAAAATCATTCGCCATGCCTATTCTTAGCAAAAGCAAGTGGCTTTACATTCAGTAAACATTGGTATTCCGCTGGTCTTTCGCGGATGCCCTCTGACGTGGATGATTCTTTCAAGTACTGAACATCGTTAAGTTTAAATTTTATTGACTTATGTATGTCATAAGATTGTTAACAAAAGTTTAACTAATTAATATTCCCTGTAGTTACTCGGCGAATACCCGTCCTCGGCCCAGGATAACTCTTCATCGAGCGCGGCCGACTCTAGGCGAAGACATCCGTTCTCCAAGCACGACCGGAGGCATAAGGTGTATAAATATACAGATTTAATTAGCATTATTATTGAAGTTAGTTCGAAACTTGTGTAACGAGATACTAACCCAACGATACTATACAGGGTGTCATTTAAAACAACTGCATCCTTTTAAACATAGACTATACCCATGCTTCTGAGCCGTTCGAGCCTATTTTTATTTAAATTAAACGTCATCATTTTCACATTTAAAAACGGAAGTCACACGCTTTATTAAAGACCAATACTACAAAAGAAATTAAAACTAAACATGTAAATAAATGTCTGAAAAAGAAATTATTTTTCTAGTATCAAGATCAAGTCAAGATTCACAGTGCGAAATGGTTACTAACCGTTTACGCTATCTACTGAACTCCGCATGGCCATAGCGCATTGCGACATTCAACCTAAATTCCATTACATTGAGATTAAAATCCTATCAAATTGCACAATGGAAAGTTTAATTTTTTTTCGTATTTTCTGAAATATGAACCGATATTTTTCTTTTAACGTTTTTAAATATCCTTTAGATGAGTACACTTAACAGTTAAATTTTTGCAGTCGAATTAAAAGTCACCCTGTATATAATAAAACATTTTATAATAAATACTTTTATAGATAAACAATCAAACATGCAAGACCAAGAGCAATTAGAAAAAGTGTGTTTCTCATCATGCCCTGGCCGGAATTCGAACCCGAAGACTTATATTTAGAAAGCAAAAAAAATATTTGATTTTTTTGTGTAAACTCAGACTAAGGACTTACGTCCTCTGCAGGGTCCGATTAAAAAACTAGAAAGTGACGGGTATGTAACCTCAGATCTATTCGGTCTATGGTTCTTCTATTCGTTATTTTTATAGATGTCTTCTTGCAAGTTGTGCTCTATCATCGATAACGCATAGAAAAGTATCTCTAATTTGACTAAGGCCCGTTATCCGTCAGGTTGACGAAAACTATTTCTTTTACTGCAGGAATTCTCAAAGAGCAAAGACTCGAAGAAGAACTCGCAGCAAAATGCACAGGCAGCACAAAACTGGGCGCCGCAGGTAATTGTTAGTATTTATTTTAAATTTATTATCAGCTTTATATGTAAGTTACATTAGTTTGAGTGCTAACCGATGAAGTGAAGAAGGCAAACGCAGTGCGAGGAAACCTGGCGCATTCAGGCAACTGGATTTGTAAGCATGATCCAGTATGAGTTAAGATAGGCCCCGCAACCCTTGATCTGGGATCGTGGTCAAACGCAACTTCTTTCAAGAAAGTTGAGGATCTAAGGGTGTATGTTACACTATGAGAAAAAAAGAAGAAAAGGGGACATTATTGAACGGATTTGCATTATTTTCTATTCTGTGAATATTATTCAAGTAAAATTTATAAATAGTTTATGTTTGTCTTAAGTTTAGAAGATGCGTGATGAACAATTTACACCATATGCTACTATGATTTATTGCTCTAGGGTCCGCTTTTCAACATTCCATAGTATGTATGTGTATACATACTATGGAATGTTGAAAAGCGGACTGACCATACATACCATCTGTGTAGATGGTATGTATGTATATCACGCCTGTTTCCCATTGGGGTAGGCAGAGACTATGGATTTCCACGTGCTACGATCCTTACACACCTCTCCCGCTTTCTCCACACTCATTACTCTTTTCATGCATATTCGACAATTAGGAGTACTCCATAGTCAAAGAAGACAAAATAGAGGAATTAATACTCCTCTTTGTTTCAGGGTTCACACGGAGTGCCTTTGTTCGTGGAGAAGTGCGTGGAGTTCATAGAGCGAGAGGGACTGTCCTCGGAGGGACTGTATCGTGTGCCTGGCAACAGGGCGCATGTAGATATGTTGTTCTCCAAGTTTTATGAAGGTCAGTTCTTTATCAGCAAGGAAACGGTTTTTTTTTTCATAGTGACCTTTAGTTTTGACTATCTTTGGAGGGTTTATATCACTATTTACTAATTTTAATGAACGTGCCGTGTGGTTCCCGGCAGTGCCGTGTGGTTCCCGGCACCAATAGAAAAAGAATAGGACCACTCCATCTCGCTCCCATTGATGTCGTAAAAGGCGACTGAGGGGTAGGCTTATAAACTTGGGATTCTTCTTTTAGGCGATGGGCTAGCAACCTGTCACTATTTAAATCTCAATCAGTCTTTTTGAGACTGTTGGCTCTGTCTACCCCGCAAGGGATATAGACGTGACCATAATTATGTATGTGTATATGCCAACTTAATAGCAAATATTTTGTGACATAGTTGCTTGTACCGTGGTATATCATAATACTTCCGGTAAACTAACGTTATTATATACTAGTTCTTTAGTTCTTACAAAAAAAATTATGCGCTGTTAATAAACAATAAATGAAATTTGGTGCACATTCATACATACATACAATCACGTCTATATCCCTTGCGGGGTGCAAGAGACACCGGAGGTCCCAGATTCGAATCCCGGCCAGGGCATGACGAGAAACACACCTTTTTATAATTTGCAATTTGGTGCACATTTGTATAAATGTACGAAATATAAAATTAAATATATAAAATCATGTGTTCACAGATCCCAACGTTGACCTGGATTCCTTGGACATCCCGGTGAACGCGGTGGCCACAGCTTTGAAAGACTTCTTCTCGAAGAAGATGCCGCCGCTGCTGGATGAAGCTAGCATGGCTCAGCTCGAAGACATTGCGGGTAAGTTCACGTTAGATTTGATGTTGGCATATTATAAGTCTCCTGTCTGACTTTCCAGATCATAATAATTTAGCATTTATTTACGCCCGGAAAGAACAGTGCCGTGTGGTTCCCGGCACCAATAGAAAAATGAATAGGACCACTCCATCTCTTTCCCATGGATGTCGTAAAAGGCGACTACGGGGTAGGCTTTAAACTTGGGATTCTTCTTTTAGGCGATGGGCTAGCAACCTCTCACTATTTGGATCTCATTTCTATCTTAAAGTCAAAAAGCTGAACGTGGCCTGTCAGTCTTTTCAAGACTGTTGGCTCTGTCTACCCCGCAAGGGATATAGACGTGATTATATGTATGTATGTTAGTATGAAAAAACAATATTTGCCCGTCTAGCCATTGAAAGTTCATATGGGACCACAAAACACGATGTCACATTTTAAATGAAAAAAAAAAATGTTCAAACTGAATTATTGTACGTCTTGTGAAGACAGATCACAGTGACACGAACTGTTTGTATCATCTTTTCTACTAGTGTTTCCGCAATAAAGAGATTTGTATTTGTCAATAAAACAAAAACAAAAGTCTGCTTCACGCTAAGACTTGATGATACTGTCACTTCACAATTCCAAATTGTGGCTGCCTCTTTGGATGCCTACCCATAATGACACGCTCTCCGTTCTCTCCAGCGAGTAGTTTCGGAGTGAGTCACTCGTCGAATTGTCTGCCCTTGGTGAAGGCGTGGACATTGACATTCGTCTTCCGATTCCGTAAGGTTTGCAGTTCTCCAGCAGTACCATTAGGATAAGTGGAGAACCTTTCAGTGTGTGTGATAATAATAATGTATAATAAACATACTTACTATACAACATCTATCTAATATGTTTAAACGAGCAATTCTTGTGTATATATAATCAGGATCTCGGAAACGGCTCCAACGATTTTCTTGAAAGTTACAGATTAGGGGCTTTTCGGCTCAAGGAATCGATTTATCAAGGTCCTAGGTTCGAGAAAAGCTCGGTTCCCAAGATATATAAACATATCAAAAACCGCGTTTCAAGAAATTATATCAGCGCCATCTCTGGTTGACCGAGCGAAGCTCGGTGAGGTACCATCCAGGTACTATACTATAAACCTATAGATATATACATAAAACTCTTTATTGCCCCATAAGAGTAAAACATACAAAACAGCACAAAACAGATAGTGATGATACAAAGGCGGACTTATCGCTAATGCAATCTCTTCCGGTCAACCTTTAGGTGGAAGGAAACCAAACGTGAGGTATATATCTATTATAGTATATATATAGGTATATGTATACTATATACTATATATAGTATATATATAGGTATATACCTATAGTAAACTGAACATATATGTTTGTACAACATGACATATTTCTGTTAACACAGCGATGCGCGGCTGCATCGCCGGCGGCGTGGAGCTGAAGGACCGCAGCTGGCGGCTGCTGGCGCTGCGGCAGCTGCTCAACACGCAGCTGGCGGCCGGCGCGCGCGCCACGCTCGACCTGCTGCTCGCGCACTTCGCCAGGTGATTGGTGGCGCCGTGTGGTTCCCGGCGCCGATTGAAAAAACAATAGGATCACAACAAACATATTTCAAACTTAATATATGCCGTGTGGTTCCCGGCACCAATTGAAAAAAGAATGGGATCACTACAAACCTTTTGTAAACCCTAGTCAAAAGCAAATAAATATGCTATTCTATTCTATTTCACATGGATGTCGTAAAAGGCGATTAAGGGATAGGCTTATATGTATACTTGGGATTCTTCTTTTAGGCGATAGGCTAGCGACCTTTCACCATTTTGAATCTCAATTCTGTCATTGTCGGCCTCTGTGGCGCAGCGGTTGTGCGCTTGTCTGTGACACCGGAGGTCCAGGTTCGAATCCCGGTCAGGGTATGATGAGGAACGCACTTTCTCTGATTGGTCTGGGTCTTGGATGTTTATCTATATAAGTATTTATTATAAAATATACGATTTTGTATCGATTATCAAATGATTGACATTTATCATCATCATCATGAACGTTTCAATTCCAACAGGGTGGCGGACAACTCGAAACTGAACTCTATGGACAGCAAGAACTTGGCGATATGCTGGTGGCCGACCCTGCTCCCCGTTCATTTCTCGGACATGGGCCGGTTCGAGATGACGCGGCCGTATCTCGAGGACATCGTGCAGACAATGATCGACCAGCACCCGTTCCTGTTCCGCGGGCAGGAGGCGTTCGTCATGGTGTGAGGGCAATGTGTGAGTGGGGGCAATCTTTGATTTAAACGCGAACTCTTCGCTTGAAACACAAAACCGTCACTTGAAACACAAAACCTCCACTTGAAACACAAAACCTCCACTTGAAATATATGACATCTACTTGAACCCGTTTGTTCTTCTGCACTGACGCCTTGGAAGCGGCAGTAAACTTAGTTTTTAAGTAATTTATTTGACGTCAACCAATGTGTAACTAAAAGTTTTGACAATTATTAAGCGATATGAAGTATCCTATAATAATGAATAAAAATTTTGAATTTTGAAACACAGAACCTCCACTTGAAATGCAGAATCTCAAAACTTCTTTCACTTAAAAAATTGTGTGACACAACTAACAAAACTTAAGCGCCCGTGTGAACAAGAAAGAAAGAAAGAAAAATATTTATTTGGTACATAATAATATATCAAGAACATAAAACCTTAATCTATAACAACATTTGTACCAAAATGGCCCCCCCCTCAGCAATTGTTAAAAATGTTAAAAATCTTTTTTTTGTCTTAAGTTTCTTCATTAAATCCTAAACTTGTTCGTTTAAAACTCAAACTTCTAACGATATTACCAATTAATAACACAAAACATTTTAATGAAGCAATAATCTTTACAGGAACCCACAATGCAGGTTGCATTTGTGATGGATGACGTGTGACGTCACAAGGCGCGGGCATCGCCAACGCTAAACACACGCGACTATCGACCCTCTGTGGTATGTCATAAGTGTCATTATGGCTCGCGGACATTATGCTAGAACGAACCGTTTCAGTGTTAACTCGTTACATATTACGTCAAAGTCGTTCCAAATAATGATGACTAGTAATTTTATATGCGTAAGTTTTGAATATGCGTTTTAGATAATAAAAAAAAACAAATACTGTTTTCCGAGATTTCCTCTTAAGATTTGGCAGTTTAAATTTAAAAGAGGCTATGAGATAATTTTGTAATTTTTATTTTTATTTATTCAGAGGTGTAAAAAAATAAAAGTTTGTTATTTTATACGGTTTTCCTCATATCAATTCGGAAATCATATTTTTCAAATGTGAAATTTTTAAGTTGATTTTCTATAAAAATAAAAGCAGTATTTTAAAACTTGAAGTTATATCTGCATCGTAATAGGATAAGAAAATTCGTGCACAAAAAGTATTTAACGGTATAAAATGTTCTAAAATAAGTATTATTGGTAACATTTGTATTTATAATAATGGCAACACCACGTATGCACATTCCGTTCAGTCGATATGTATAATTGTTAATTAGTGTTATATTTAATCGTTGTTTTGTAGCGCATAAAAGCTAGCAATTATTTTATAGTAACACAATTGCAATGGGGCGCGCGAAGAGTATTTTCGGTTATATTATGTATACAAAATAGGTATACATGGATTCAACATGGCGTAATAGTTTCGAGACGCCATCTTTTTTTGGACACTAGTCTGTAGCGAAAAAAGGTAAAGATTAATCCATGAGACTATATTATTCCGCCAATCAAAGTGGTCTGTTATATTCGTGGTGGATTAATTTCATCGCCCAACTTCAAAAAAAAATTGAAAACCTCAGAAACAAACCATAGATAATATATATTTAGCTATAAAAATTATGCAACAATCGTGTCCCGTCGTTTTATTCGGCTCCAGTAAAAAACTGGAGAAAACTAAACGTAGATTATTTATCGGAAGAATAGTCTACCGATTTATAGAAATAAAACAAAATCTACAATTTTTATACCTGTTTTGTATACGTCGGTGAATTATGAAGTGAGATTAAATAGCGATTCGTCATTCCCAATGAATGAACACCTCACTTGTTGTAAGCGTGTATGAAATGTTCTTTTTTTTTTACATTTGCACATATGCACAGTGAAATTTTATTTCTTGAGATTATTTCTTATACGTATTTAAGATAATGTAGCATCACAATTTTATTCTACGCACTAACGATCTCTTGTAACAAAAGTAATGTTTTATTTATATTTGACCGTATGTCATATTTGGCAGCTTTTTTCTTGAGACTGATTGCTGTTTTTTGTTCACGTAATGCAAACCGCACATCAGATTGTAAATTAGAAAAAATGTTGCCGTCACTCTTTTTTCGCGTTTTAAATTTTTAATATGATGTCTAAAATACTTGATATATTTGTCCCGAATAACTAGACAAATTAATGTTTGACAACATGTAGATTACAGCAAGATACCAAAGCCTTTGGAATCGCCATTGGTAATGGTGGCTTTTTAAATGAATGCTAGATAATTTTCAAATCCGTAAGAATCACTGTTGGCCGGAGGTCATTGTGGCCGAGGGTAAAAACACGTATGATGACAGAGAGAATGGATTGAAATAAGAAATGATTCTTGTTTCAAAACCCAACAATTATTTTCGTTCAAAACCCTATTAACGATATATCCCTTTATGGATGGAATAAGAGTAACGCAACATTTTCGATAAAACATGAAATGGCCTATTTGTACTAAGTGTTTATGCATAGACTGATGTAGTGTGTACTGTGACGTCAAGTAGATTTAACGCAGATCGTCTTTACTCATAGAAATCGTTGTTGGTATGTCAATTCAAACAGATCTTTAATGATAACTCTAAAAACCAAGGGTCCGGTAAAGACAGCATCATACTGTCGTATGATTTAGCAATAGAGGTATTATTGATCGGACCTTATGGAATTTACAACCTAAACATCCAATTCAATAGTAATTTTTAACATGAATATCTAATTCCATTTCTTTTAATTGTTCCATTATAAATACGGGTATTTATATATAACTGTTTGACAAAATGAACCTCTGAAAACGACTTCGATTTTTATTAGTAAACATGACACAATTTATGCCATTACGATCCTTTTGCCAATAATATGTAAGTCGAGTATGCTTTGTGAACTTTTCAATGTTATGTATACTCATTGTAATCTTAAAGTATTATTGAACGTCGATTATGTGAAAAATGATACTCAAATTGAGCAAGGAAGCTTAGTTTTTGTATATTTATGTACTGAGCATCATGTAGAAAATTTTCTTTTGTAAGTAAAGAATCTCCGGAAAGTGCATTATTTTGCAAAAATGCTTCATTTTTGTTTTATTGTATATTAGAAATCAATTATCACAAGAATTTGCAGTGCAATTTTGTAACGTATGTAATGTACAATGAGCTTTTTTAAGTTACGCTACGAAATTCCAATGGATTTGTGTTAGTTTTAAAAGCAGCAAAAAATGAAATCAATGTAACTATTTATAAGTATATTTAATTAATATATTAGATGTCTCCATTTAAGCATAGGTAAGTATTCGCGTAAGATTCAATCGATATTATTACGTCATAGCACGTGCGAAGTACAGTGAGCGAAATAGAGAAGCATACCGCCGTCTTATCGAAGTATACTTTTCTATGTTGCTCGCTGTACAGTGGAGACAAAGAGATCGGAACTTGAAAGTCGCTTTTGATAGTGGGTCTCTTTTCTTTGCCCTCCACTGTCCACATGCATGCGTGCACGTAACGCAAAATATCATGTCCATTAGGGGAATGATGCGAGGGATTTTTTTACATTTTACTATAAATCGAAAAAGACATAGAGCCTACCTGTGTTTTTTTTTTAATTTATCTTTTCTAGAAATTTCCGCTCTCCTTGGATCTCAAACGGAATTGTTGTACACCACCGTTCTGGTATTTCCCCTAATGATTTTTTAAACGTAATTTCTATATAAATACTTATTCGATGTAAATATTGTACATTTATTCATTTTATTTTTTTGCGTAATTTATTTATTGAATTTTATTTTTTTATGGGAAGGATTTATAGCCATATTTTTGTTATTGCAATATGATTTGTCGAGTGTTTTCCTTTTTATATTTTTAAGCACATTCTGTTGTTTTTTTATAAATGCGATGTGCCATTATTTTCGATAACGCAAAGTGATTTTGGTGATTCCTAAACTTGAAGTTTGTAAGCATTGGTTTTTATCTGATTTTCTTTTTCTAGTAGGTTTCTCGAATGTTCTAAAGTAGAATCAATGTACGCTTGGTTGACTGAGGTCTCGGTGGCAAGATGGCGTCACAACAGTTGTAAAATAAATGTCGCTAGATGACGGTTTGGTAATTTTTCGCTTGTATAGGATAAAATCTAGGCGGATAGTGAGAAATGGAAGTCCAAAGTCTGCCTATCCCTATGGGAAACGTGCGTGATATGTATGGATAGTGAGACTTAGGTATTTTCGCGGGAGTTTTTGGCCTTTAATGTTATTGATAGGATTGTGGAAGGTAATACGCTAGGTGCAACGATTTTTATGAACTACGAAACATTAAATTATACTTTTTTTCAGATTTGTTTAATGAATTTTATCCCTTTTCCAAAAAAAGATTTATTTATTGTTATAATAATAGTGATGTGTGCATTATAAAAACCTGTAAAATGTAAGAACGTGTAAGCTCATCATTTCAAGCAATATTAAGCACTAAAATTTTACAAGTAAGGTTAAATTTTGCTTGAACTCGTTCGAACTATAGTAATTTGAGTGTAATTTGTAATGGCGCCCTGAAAAATGTTGAAAGCAAACAAAGAAGTTATGTATAAATTGTAATGTTTAATACCTCTATTTCAACGAAGATATATTTGTTGATTTTATTTAGGTTCTTACAAAATACAACTATTCTTTTAACGATAAAATTTGGTCAAAAAGTGGTTATTAAGAATAACCATTTCAAAGATTTTTCTATATTCCCGACAAAATTGTACTGTATGCCAAGGAAATAAAGTATATAAACAATATTTACTCAATCTAAACACAAACTAATTATTATTGATTTGTATCTTGATCTAAATGCTTTTCGAGCTGTTTTTCTCTTTTTTTATATATACATAGTAGTGTGATGAATGTTGTGATATGACGCTGGCGCGGCGCCGTCACCGCCTCAGTCGACGAATCCATTTGCTATGTGCGTGTCGATTACTGTACAACACAGTTCAAAGGAATGTGTCATATTTTATAATAAATAACCATATATGTAACGATGCTGTGTTCTTATTTATTCCCATACAGTTTTTTTATCTCTCATTAAGCCGTGTGGTTCTCGGCAAAATAGAAAAATAATATGACCACTTCATCTCTTGCCTTTGGGTGTTGTAAAAGCCGACTAAGGGATAGGCTTTTAAACTTGTGATTCTTGGGCAATGGGCTAGCAACTTGTCACTATTTGAATCTCAATTGCATTTTAAAGCCATTGCACTGAACAAATTTAATGTACTTGTAATATGGTCGTTATTTTATTAAAAATAGCTGTAAATACAAAAACATAATTTTTCCTGCTGTCTCGCTCATAATACCGAACAGTTTAGTTCGCGCCTACAAGAAGAATCCCAAGTTTATTAGCCTATCCCTTATTGTGACTTCCGTAACCTTGCAGGGGAACCTGACCCATATTGGATATTGGGTCACATCCAGTTTCCTGAATGTACAGGTTTCCTCACGATGCTATTCCGTCGCAATAGAGCATCGATAAGTATTTAAACAAAAAGTAAACTACATATAAAATTTTAATCTCCATATAACATACACGTTAAAATTATACAACAGCACATACTAATAAAATCACAGTTTATGTTTGTTATATCGTTATGCTATTAAATAAGATGCACATTATAAATCTAAGATATTTAAGCACATTGATACTGTTTCAAACAATTACGTAATAACATTGATATGTTCATATTATTCCTGTTGATTTTTGATTATATAGACTTTAATAATCATAATATCTACTTAGTATTTGAGAATTAATTGACTTATTGGCGTAAGTTGAAATAAATTACTATAGTTTATAGCCTCTATATTTCTACCATACGGTTAAAACTATATTATGTTACTGAAGTGTAACATATACTGTGTCTGAAACAGAAAGTAAAATTTTAGGCTGTTATGACTGCTCTTGACCGCCGAGCTTGCATGAAGAGAGTTATGAATGTGGATGAAGCGAAGGAAGTATGCAGAGATCGTGGCAAGTGGAAAGAGATAGTCTCTGCCTACCCCCCCGGGAAAGAGTCGTGTTTTTATGTATGTATGTATGTATGACTGCTCTTATGTATTCTTTCAATATTATCTGAAACGACACAAAGGGCATCAACATTTCGTATTGTTTAACAAACCATTGGATCTGTTATTAATCAACATTGCACCAATTCTTTTCATGCACACATTGTGCGGAATACAGCGGCATAGTCAATCCGTTAAATGACTTAGGATATGGAGTCATCATTGACAGGATCTGAAAGTTTCTTGGTCTCGTCAGTACATACCATAGACGAGGATTATTTGGAGATTGCACTTGATAAAGAAGAACATCCAGCGCTTCAACAGCCGCATCATTGTATGGAGGACCATCTTTGACAGGAGCTGACAGTTTCCTGGACTTATCAGCTCAGGCCGAAGCTAAGGAGTAAAAAGATGAGTATACACAGCTAGTTCGCTCGTAAAACTGAGGCCAGACTGTCCAGAATCTATTGGCTAAGTCAATGTTCGTGTCATAGAAGTCAAACACATCCAGCGCCCCAGCAGCCGCACCAGGGTATGGAGCCATCATTGACAGGAGCTGACAGTTTCCTGGACTTGTGGGTGCAGGCGGAAGCCAACGAGTTGACAGACGAACACACGCTGTTGGTTCGCTCGTGTTCCGAGTGTGATGTCGTCATTTCCTGAAAGTAACAATTATTTTTTTATACCTACTACTTATTTGCATACTGTTACTGTTGTGGTGTGATTTGTCGTGTGTTTATTAAGAAATTAATTGAAATATTTAACCTGGGCTTGCCCTTTGGATTGCTGAGGTCAGACGATTCGCTCACTGTCTGACCTCGTATAATTAGTTATGTAAGAAATCGATTATTAACATAACAGAATATAGCTACACAAGATGTGAGAGAGGAGAGGATTCATGTAAAAATGGCATCCAAGAAAGAGATTTACAAGTATACTGAGAAGTGGGAGAAGGCAAAGGATCATGTTATTTTGACCAATAATAAAAGAATAGTATGCGTACCTGATAGCTATCCCGCTTGTACCGCGGGCCAGAGCTGGAGGACGACAAAGTGTTTCTCGGCCGATGTCTGCTGCAGTGTTTGGGCTTCCCTAAATCGTGGACTTCCTCTATTAACCTCTCATTGTCACTCTCCACGTGTACGGGCAACCCATTTTTCGGCACTCCGTTCTTGTGTTCCTTTTTAGGTTCTTTCTTCTTTTCCCTTCTTTTCCTTTCCCTCTTCTTAAATGTCAAAGAGAAACGTTTCCGTTTCTTAGCTTTAGGCGAATCTGGCCTTTTTGGAACCGTCGATTTTTCCCTTTCAGATCTGCTCGTATCATCATCAGGAGGAGGAATTTGAGATTCAGAATCGGTTTTTAGAGTCAACTCAGTACGAGTGGAAGAATCGGGCTCTCCAGTTTTATACGCCACTTCTTTTTCTAAATTAGCTAGCTCCATCCTTCTTAATCTTTTTGGTAGTTTGTTTACTGTTGCGTAAATCGGCTCTTCGTTGTCGCCTACCGGAGCAGATCGAGATCTGAAGAAAAAGTCAAACTTCTTTGGTTTCACTGGTATTCTTCTTTCGACGAAAACCACCGTGCTCGCAACTTCAGTCGTCGTGGTGACATCATCGGATTTGGGGCTAGAATTGCTCGGGACCGGTGTTGACTTTGGATAATCGTAAGTCAACTCAATATTCTTTTCGGTGACATAAGACTTTGGCGTCGTTTCTTCTCCATTTTGCATGGGAGGTGGTGGTGGAGGTGGAATATTCTGTTCTCGTTTCTGACAGCAGCATTGCCTTTGCATGACTTTCCGAGTGTTGCACATGAAGACGGAGTTCTGTTGTATGAAGGTGGTTTGCAGTGTTGGTGCTGATTGGACATCTCCGAGTAAATCTTCGACATTGCCTCCCGTGTGAAACCTTGGTGGTTGGTAAGGAGCTATGACGAATCCTGGAGGTGGTGGGCTGGCGACGTGGTAAGGCGGAGACGTGACTGATTCGAAGAATCTGGGCGGATCTGGTGGCGCGTCGTGTATCAGCACATCGACAGATCTTTCCTGTCCACATTGGGTGGGTGCTCGTATAGAAGGGTTGGTTTGAGGCATGATTGGAGTTTTTTTGGTATCAGACTTCGTTTCTTCCTGGCACTCTTCACACATACATGGAGATTCGACACCGCTCTGTAAAATTAATAGAACAATTAAGCTATAAAAGAAAAACTACAGAAGTTGAGATTGGTATCAAATGACAATACCTCACCCAAGCTTAGGGCACTTGGATAAATGGACTCATTAGATTAAAGTTTCATCAGAATAGGAAATGGTCAAAAATATACATGTAAGTTTAGAAGTTTACTCGAAACATGATGTATGTTGCCCAATGGAAATGTTTAAAACAATACCTAATTCTGTTCTTTGTTTTGTGTTTATGCTCTTACAAATTGTGTTAATTTCCAACAACATTCCGCTAAATGCTAATAACGTTTAATTTTACACTTAACATGTGTATACAGATGTTATTATTTGTGTCCTATACGCAACGTATCTCCTATGTACTAGGCACCATGAACAAGCTGATTAAGCAAAAATTCAACATTTAAAGATTTGATACATACATACATACATATGATCACGTCTTTATCCCTTACGGGGTAGACAGAGCCAACAGTCTTGAGAAGACTGATAGGCCACATTCAGCTGTTTGGCTTAATGATAGAATTGAGATTCAAATAGTGACGGGTTGCTTCAAAGATTTGATTTGCAAAATAATATGTACTTTTAGTTTTACAGGCGTTTTGTAGAGTACCTATAACCATGTAGAACCGGGTAACGGAGGTCAGACGGCAGTTCACATAGTTGTCTGACATTTCCCACTACACAGATCACTCCTGACCATGGGCATATACGACTGACGACGATTACCGAGATGCACAATTCCTTATTCATAAGCATATGACTATTTATACTTTATGACTTCACTATAATTGTCTGTATTTCTGTCTGTCCAAACCTGTTCTTGCTCAGAACACTAATGACGAAGAATCTTCGTATGTAAAGACAGTACTTGGAAATATTCCAGTCAACTCATTTCTGAAAATCCATTGAAATATCTCATAGTGGTTTACCTCTAAAGTATGTGTAAATTAGTAAAACACTAAGAAAATCTTGCCAAAATTTAACGAGGGGCCTTGACCCCCATCCCGCGGCTGCTGGACATCTGGTCATAAGGCTGCGTCATACAAAATATAAGGAAGACGTCAGACTGTTTTATTTAGCTATAAAACAATATTTTGATATCGATAATGTTCGAATTTTTCTTTATGGCTTGTCGGTGCGAGATTATATTTACTCGACTCGACTCTGAAAGTAGGGTTATGTTTTCTTGGTGCACCTGAAGTTCATTAAGTCTAAAATCTGTTTAGAAGCAGCATCAATGGCAAAAGTAACTAAATTACTAGTGGTAGGTATACTTTAATCATCTGGCTTTTTAACAAAAGCAGTCTTTCAAACGCAGAATATTTTTTATGTAAAATGCGTAGGTGACATATTATTAAAATTTACATGATAATGACTAAATCATCTTTTTTGTGACACATTATGGGATTATTATTTTTCTTTTAATTGAAAAAAAAAAAAGAAATTCGATGTGAAATGTACTTAAAGAAAAAAAAAAACAATAACAATGAAAAAGTTCATAATTTAGGTCAAGTACATTTTCGTCCCGGCCTGCCTCATATTCCAGAAATTTTACTGTACGTAAGCGGACATTTAATTTTTTATGTTTTAAACAATTGCAAAATTTCCATAAACTTTTCCAATCAAACAATCCAATTCCTTCCTTTATATTTTCATTTGTTTTTATGTACACAAACATATTTTTTTTTTACGAAAGCGATAGCCATCCAGCCATGTCTTACCTAATTTAAACAGTGTCATCGCGAAATCATTTCCGGATAATTCCTCAATATCTCCACTTAATACGACCGGCATGCATACCAAATCACTCTCTAACCCCAAAAAAATATTTTAATCACATTAAACACACGTCAAAAACAACATGTCACATTTTATAATTCCGTTCCGCATTTTACGCAAAGCTGTCCTGCGCGCGCGCACACGACTGAGATTATTTATAAATACATTAGGTGTTACATATTTCCCGACGCTGGTTTGCCCGCCCTTGACTCACATACTCAAACTTGCCATAACCCAAATCGTTATGCCATATGAGAGGAGCATAAAGCTGAATCTTGAATGTTTTGATGGACTATTTTCGAAGCGGAAGGCTCTTGAATCATTGAGTGCAATTTCTTTTGATATGCCGAATGTGCTTTGAAGATGATGGAATTGTTTAAGATATTTTTGTTAAACATAAATGTCTACATAAATATAATCAAGTCTATATCCCTTGCGGGATAGACAGTCTCAGCTTGTAACGCACATATGTATCTAATTCGGCATTATTCTTTGTTTTAATTTAACAAATGTGAAAAATACAAATTTTACTTCTTTATAATTGAAGGCTCAGTTGTAGGGCAAAACAAATGTTAGTGCTTTAAAGACATCTCTCTGCCAAAAAGAGGTTTCAATCATATCACGTCGACAAAAGTTAGTTTCCTATATGATTAAAGGCTACGCCTACGCTTCTAGAAACAAATAGCCAATTTTCGATCTCTGAAAAATTAATTTACATTGTTCATCATAGCTATTCAAGTTCTACATAGGATAAAGCATAACTGCGTTAATCCTGCGACCTGTCACTATTTGAATCTCAATTTCATCATGAGCCACACGGCTGAGCGTGGCATTTTATAGTCCTTCAAGACTGTTGGTTCTGACAACCCCGGAGGGACTAAAGACGCGATTATAGCATGTTTACCTTATTCCCTTCTTGTTCCCCCTCCTCAGGCACCACGCTGAGGTCGTGGAAGGCGACCGCGCGCGCCGACCCGTCAGCGCTTGCGCACTCTGGACACGCACTGCACACAGACGCGCTGTCCTGCCAAACGACAATGTGACTTATTCTGTGTACTATAAGATACAAATTTGAGCAAACATACATATATGACGTCTCAATCTTTAATGAGGTAGACAGAGCTAACAGTCTCGAAAAGGCTGAATGGCTACGCTTAGATCGCTGGTTAAATGATGTGATTGAGATTCATAATAGTGACAGTTTGCTAGGTAAAAGAAAAACTCTCATTCTTTACTTTTGTATGTCAATTTATAATCTGTATGGGAAGAGAAGTGGCTGGTACACATACTATGTTTTTTTTTTCGAAAAGACCAGCATGGTAGATGTATCGCTTTAATAAAAAGCATTCATGGGAGAAAGGACTATTTCTCACCATTTCTCTGGTGCCGTGTGGTTCCCAGTATTGTAGAATAGGAACACCCACCACTAGAGCAAGCTTGCATGCTGGATGGTGGCAAAGAACAAATATATGAAAAGTTAATTAAGACAAAGGCTTATACTTATACAAAGGCTATAACTTGGGATTCTTCTTTTACGCGATGGGCCAGCAACCTATGTCACTATTTGAATGTTTCCCATTTCTACTGCTCATTTCGCCACGTACGTCCGAGTGGTCGGGCGAGGACCTCCGCTCCCGCAGCATGCTGTCCAGCCGATCGTACTCGTATCTCAGCGCTGATATCTCCCTCTTCAGTTGCTCGTTCTCCCGCTTCAATTTCTTGATGTCTGATTGACCTGCGGAAAAGAAAGTATATATTAAGACCACTATAAGAAAAGAAGGAAATGGTAATTTGTTTTTTTGGCTATTGTATCGTTACCTCCAAAGCAAAAATTCTTCCTTCTGACTTTCCTCATCATTCTGGAGAGAAGCCCGGGATACGTCTTTGATCATGGACCCTGGACTGAGTCAGGTTTTTACACGTTAAAACTAGGTCAGATAGGTCTGACCTCCGCTAGCTTTGCAGGTAAATCTAACGTGTAATGGATCGATCATGGTCCGGTTGCCTCAATGTGCAGGTTTCCTCACGATGTTTTTCCTCACCATAAGAGCATCCGTAAATAATCAAACTAATGTATATAACTTCAAAAATAGTCATTGGTACATGACTGTGGTGGGATTCGAACCTGTGCCTTTCTGCGCATCACGCATTTTAACCGGGCATCTAACCGAATCGACCACCGGCGCTCTTCCGTAAGAATTACTTTGACAAAAGGCTAGTTTAGCCACGGTAAACTAGACATTTTACCTAGAAGATTTCTGAAAATCCTTTCTTAGCCGATGAAAAATAATTCAGAATCACCTGAGAGTATTCCTTATGGAGCAGTAATGAATCAGAAAAAAGGGATTGACTAGTTATCTACTTGAACAGATACCAAAACTTAGTCAAGGGTTATATTAACCCTTGAACAAATACTAGAATAAGCGTATGGTGGTAGGTATCTAATGGGCTATTTACGAACATTATTAAGGTATATGTCTCTTTTTATCTCCAAGGTTCACCGAGAGATATGATACAATAGGTTGACAAAGTCATGAAGGATCCATTAAAGCAAATTTTATCACATTACCTCGTTCGACTTCTGCATTGATGTTAATGGTGCGCAGACGCAGCTCCTCGTTCTCGTAAAGCATGCCCCGGGAAGACTTGCGGTCCAACCTGGAAAATTACATTTCTTCTTTTTAGAACGCTCTGGCTTCCAAAGAAAAATACTTAAAACTTTGATAAAACATAATTTGACAATCTTAATTTTATCATTAAGCCATACAGCCGAGCTTGGCCTTTCAGTATTTCAAGACTGTTAGCTCTGTCTACTCCGCAAGGGATATAGACGTGTTTATATGATGTATTTATGTATGTTGATAAGAAACAATCCTGTCTTGCAGATTAAAATATAGCGCTTTGTTCTTTTTTTTGCAATAATGATGTTACAAACAAACAAATAATCATTGATATTTGACCTAATTTTGTGAGAAGACTTAATTTAGAACCCTAATTTGAAAACATGGTCAATTATTGATTAGACTAGAGAAGGAGGGTGAAAATAATACAAATAGGTACTAACTTCCGGTTGGGCTTGACGTTGACATCTTTCCTGCGCGTGCGCAGCATGCTGGCGCCCGTCATACCCGACATGGTGGCCACTCGCCATGCGTCGATTAACAACTAGAATAAAAAAAATCATTACTTAAATATACTCGTGGGGAGGACTATAATAAATAGCAAGTTCATAAATATCTTGAAAGTAGTTCTCGTGGTGTCCTTACCCTGGAGAAGAGCCCAGGGCCCTCAAGTAATCTATCAAGCTATGATCCTAATCCTAGAGTAAAGTCAGGTTTTGCTCAAAAAGCTACTTTTTACTGATCTCCATAAACTTTCCAGAGAAATCTTACCCGTATCGGATCAGGTTTCCTTATGATATTTTACGACACCCTCCCGACACCGCAGAAGCAACATTTATCCATATTTATGTGGAAAAATTGATAGATAGATAAAATTATTTGTTGCACCATAAGAGTAAAACATACAGAACAAAACAAAAGAGACAGAGATGGTACAAAGGCGGACTTATCGCTAATGCTATCTCTTCCAGTCAACCTTTGGGTGGAAGGAAACCAATTAGGATATTGGCGTTGGCGCAGAGCAAGACTTAATGTTTATAATGCGGTATATACTTATCACTATTAAGACCACTATAAACAAGTTTTAATGTTTGGTTCTCTGCCTGCTTTGTACTTTTGCGTTAAGTCACTTGCAACGACATCAACAGGAACAGATATTACACTTTGGAAATGATCTATCACATTACTACATACATACATATGTTGCTTGGAAAAAAAAATAGGTACTAGACTTTTTACAAGACCATTTCGTTATAAAAACACAGACTTATTGATATCGACTTTCCAAAGATAATAATTATAAGATTCCTATAGAATAAAAAAGTAGGTTGTAAGAGAGGCGAATAAATTAGTTTTCTTTCTTATCAGTTTTTTTAAGTTATTCTTCTTTTCTTTTTCTTAGTTATCAGAAATTATTTATATTGTAAGCATTTGTTATAAAAACAAAATTTTAGCTCCCTGACACCCATGAAAGTAAATCTAATAAACTTACCAAAAAATTAATGTTTTCTAATCCAAATTGCAAAGACGAGAATGGCCCACTCACACGCGGTTATTGTGATTGTCTAAATGAATTAATATTTCTCATTTTTTCTTGTTAGTTTTAATGTTTTTTTTTATATTTTTTATATTTTTCATTGAAATATTTTACTACCACAAAAATAATCTTTCGGTGGTTCAATTTATAGTTTTATTTATAGATATTTATTAGAGGTACATATTTATTATGTCATATTGTCTCGCAAATTGCTCAAAAACATAAATCGATCATCAATTTAACAAAGCCAATATATCTTATTAATGTAGTCTTATCTTGTCTTAAACAGAATAACCAACACTAAGCACTCACCAATTCAACACTAAAGTCGCAACTTGGCACTAAATTACCGGTAACGTTACCGCGGTAATACGGTAATACCGCGGCGTCTGGGCTGTCTCTAATTAGATTTCGCGGCTAGGGCTCTTCTCGAGCCGCCACTCATGCGCCCTGGAGCGCTGACTAGACGAAATTGTACAGTCACCCACATAAATTTAACAATGATACTTAATATTAGTTGTTCGTCGCGACCTCGCGACTACGAAAATATTATTTACAAAATTGTCAATATCTAATAACATAGACCAGCGGTTTGATAATTTATTCATACATATAATAACGTCTAAATCCCTGCGGGGATATAGACATTTTAAAAGGGACGCGTTCAACTATGATAGGATTGAGATACAAATAGTTCTAGGTTACTGGCCCATCGCTTAAAATAGGAATAGAGAGAATACGTAATTCTATGTATGTATTATTATATCATATTATATATATTTAATCATTTATATATTTTTAAGCAATAATTTTGTTTATTTTGTTATATGAAGTGAACTTAATGCAGCTGAGACGATAATGTTTATAATAATTCAAGTAAAATTATGCCGTTGACTGTACCAAACAACCATTTTTAATATGTCATTGTGAGCCATCTTTGGCGGCGTCAGCTTCCGTTCCCTATAGTTATGGGGATTTGATTACTAACAAGTGATATTGAATGCAAAGTATTTTTTTATGACGAGCTGACTCTATAACTAACACCCAAATACATTCATACATACATATAATCACGTCTACGTCCTTTGCGGGGTAGGCAGACGCAACAGACTTGAAAATATTGAAATACGATTGAGATTCAAATAGTAAAATATTTCTAGCCCATCGCCTACAAGAATAATTCAAAGTTTATAAGCCAGCATTTTAAAACAATTTAACAATCAAATTCTTTAAAACAAATGTATTGATTTCTTGATTAAATAGTACCTAAGGAATCATTTAATTTGGCACAACCCGCAGGCATATTTATTTATTACTAGAGGCCGCCCGCGACTTCGTCCGCATGGAAACCCTATCAATCCCACGGGAACTATGGAATAAAAATAAGCCTATGTGTTATTCTGGGTCTTCAGCTACTCACATACCAAATTTTATCGTAATCGGTTCAGTAGTATTTGCGTGAAAGAATAAAACATCCATACTGACATAGAAACTTTCGCATTTATAATATAGTAAGTACTATTGATAGTAGACTATTGATAGTTTCAAAAATCTCGTTAGGTCTCATTATCTATCTACTCTATCCTAAGTATATGTTATTATTATGTATTTATTTGTATTTATGCGTATTTATATGTATTATATATAGATATACATATATTCTGTATGTATTTTATTATGTTCAAACATTTATTTATCTTGCTCTGCGCCAACGCCAATCTCCTGTTTGATTTCCTTCCACCCAAAGGTTGACTGAAAGAGATTGCTTTAGCGATAAGTCCGCCTTTGTACCATCTATATCTGCTTTGTGTTGTTTTGTATGTTTTACTCTTATGGTGCAATAAAGAGTTTTATCTATCTATCTAAGTACACGCAGGTAGGTCTTAAAGGGAATTTATTTTTATGAGCGACTGTACCTTCTGCGGTGATCAAGTAAACTTTCTGATACAACTGAAAGATATATTTTTAACTCAGTTACAAAGGTTCCCAAACGCTTGTGACTATTGAATAAAAGAGCCAATAATAAAACTTTTTAAAAATTTTGGCGTATAAAAACATTGAGACAATATTTATTACTATGTAAGTTAGAGACTTACGTAGAGTTACCTACTGAGCTAGACTGCGTGAGATCAGTGTATTTATCCTGAACTACATACATATAATCACGTCTATATCCCTTGTGGGGTAGACAGAGCCAACAGTATTGTAAAGACTAATAGGCCACGTTCAGCTGTCTGGCTTAATGATAGAATTGAAATTTAAATAGTGGCAGGTTGCTAGTCCATCGCATAAAAGAAGAATCCAAAGATTTTAACCTTATCCCTCAGCCGCCTTTTACGACATTCTGAAATAAAAATATAAAAGTCAAACAATTTATTTGTGGTGTGTGAACTGTTGTGTTACGGAAGTTTATACGATTTACACACGGATCAACATATAACCTTAAAATACCTCTCCAAAAAACTCGGGCTAAGAAAGCAGGGTAATTTATTTCTTCTCAAAAATTCCCAAGGGAGTAATACTACGGGCAGAGCTCAGGTAAATTACAAATAAAGTAGTTGTACGGTTGAATAAGGGTAACTATGGTTTGTACTACTCTTTAAAGGAAAACCAACGTGTAGACGGGATGATTGTTTATTTGCAACTGATTCACATAATGACAACTCCTATCAATTGGACAATGCATTTGAACATCGAACAGATAGTTTAAAAGCCTTGGTAAATCTTGGTAGGTACCTCAAGGGAGATGGACGAACTTCTATTTTCATCAGACTGGGAACATCATCCATTTGTAACAGCTCCAAGAATATCCCTAGAAGTAGAAATCTATTTCCAGAATATATGTTCTCTATCAGATTCATAACATATTCTCGTTGTAATCACAGCCGTCGTCAGGTGCCGTGTGGTTCCCGACACCAGTGCAAAAAAGAATAGGACCACTCCATCTCTTTCCCATGGATGTCGTAAAACGCGACTAAGGGATATGCTTACAAACTTGGGATTCTTCTTTAGGCGATGGGCTAGCAACCTGTCACTATTTGAATCTCAATTCTATACTTAAGCCAAATAGCTGAGCGTGGCCTATCAGTCTTTTGGCTCCGTCTACCCCACAAGGGATATAGACGTCACCATATGTATGTATGTATGTATTTTCAGCCGTAAGTTGCTGGTTTCAAGCCTGGGTTCGTTCAAGACCGCATATATCACTTTAAATTATAAATGTTGTGTAGCTCCCGGCACTAATATAAAAAAGGATCACTTCATCTGTTTCCCATGGATGTCGTAAAAGGCGACTCAGGGATATATAGGGCGACTTATTAACTTGGGATTCTTCTTTAATGCGATAGGCTAGCGACCTATCACTATTAGAATCTTAATTCTATTATTACGCCTAACAGCTAAACGTTGCCATCAGTCTTCCAAAACTCTGGCCCTGTCTACCCCGCAAGGGACGACGCGATTATGTGAATATATGAATATTATAAAGTCCTCCTATTTTCTTTGTCTATATGTTTGTGCTAATCTATGAAAGTTGTGGATGGATTTTGTTCCTATTTGAAATGTTGGAAAGTCGAGTTTCTGAGTAAGAGATAGATAAAGAGTAACTCATTACTCTTTTCATTCATCTCCCTTTTCTTAAGACATTCGAAATTTGGTCCTTGAAAGTTCGACGTGGCCGGCCCTGTTCCTCTTTTACGTTCACCTGTTCACGTGTAGCTGTTTTACGATAACAGCTGAACACAGGCTCTTCAAGACTGTTAGCTATCTCTACCCATCTATACTAATATTATAAAGCTGAAGAGTTTGTTTGTTTGAACGCGTTAATCTCAGGAACTACTGGTTCGAATTGAAAAATACTTGTTGCGTTGAATAGACCATTTATCGAAGAAGGCTTAAGGCTATTTAACATCACGCTACAACAATAAGGAGCAAAGAAATCATGGAATATGTGAGAAAAGCGGGGTAAATTATCCATCCTTGAGGGCTTCAATGATGCCCAAAATAACTATTTCACGCGGACGAAATCGCGGGCACAGCTAGTCAAGGATATAGACATGATTATATGTATGTATGTATTCTAAAATTGATTGATAGGTAAAATAAAAGTTTACCTAAAAGCCTCTTTATTTTTACTACGCTTTTATTAGCTTGGGTTGTTTAAGTCACAAAAAGAGCTGACATTATCGTTCTGTGCTCTGTGCCGCTGATCCTTGTGTAATGTTTATTTCGAGCGCGACCCGTGTCATCGCATAATACTATAATGCAATAAAGGGTGAGTAGGGAGACCACGCTGGGAATTCATTAAGGAATAAGTACACTGTTGAGATATAAGGCTAAAAGTTAAAAATGAGGTTATATTTTTGTATCGACTGAACTAGGAAAAGGATGGTAAACTTGGGATTCTTCTTTTGGGCAATGGACTAGCAAACTGTCACTATTTGAATCTCAATTCCATCATTGAGTCATATAGCTGAGCGTGGCCTTTCAGTCTTTTCAAGACTGTTGGCTCTGTTGGCAACGCAACTGATATAAGACGTGATTATATGTATGTATGTTCTACTAATAAGTAGACGGACCAAAGACAAGTTGGTTTCAGATACTTTCTCCTAGCTATAGTCCCGATTACATAATTACCTCTTAAGACTAAAATATCATGAGCCAGGTTCACATGAATAGACTCCCGTGACTTACCTCCGTAACCTTTGCAGGGGATATTAACCCATATTGAATCATGGCTGTAGGTTTGTAAGAACTTTGGCTATAATGAGAATCATTAATTTTAATAATTTAATATTTATAGACTAGTGTTTTGCGAATAATAGGCTAGTTAAGACGCTCGCGTGGTGTAGAAATCTAACTTAGCTACTCCAGGATAATGGTCACAATCGATTCCTCCACAGAGTTGAGACGTTACATACATACATACATAAAATCACGCCTCTTTCCCGGAGGGGTAGGCAGAGAATACCTCTTTCCACTTGCCGCGATCTCTCCATACTTCCTTCGCTTCATCCACATTCAAAACTCTCTTCATACAAGCTCGGCGGTTTCGGTTTGAGAGACGTTACCCGGATAAATGCCAGGAGATAAAGATATCCCTTTTTTGTTGACTGTTACAGTAAATAAAATCTAGTTAAAAGTTAGTGTGAGTCTTAACCGATGCTCTTACAGTTAGGGAAAACATTGTGAGCGAACTTGCACGTTCTGGCATCTGAATAAGAAACCATGATCCAATACGAGTTTTTTTTTATTAATTTTGTTTGTTTAGACTTTATGTTATTGTGTCACATCTGTTTTTAAATCCTTTAAAGGCTTTCTAGTTTGTTTGTCATTTGATACAAATCAAACGAGTTGGCCATTGTTTTACTTGTTATCCAATATGAGTTAGGTTCTCTTTGCAAAAGTTGCGGAGGTCAGATGGTAGTCGCCTCGACTAAAAACCTGACACCACTGGATCTGGTCCGCTGGTCAAAACAAAGGCGCACCCCGGGCTCCTCTCTAGAAAGGTGAGGATATAACCGGCACTTAAGCCGGACTTGACTTAAAGAGGAAGAAGAAAATTAAATAACTTGGTGACATTAGTATGCTAGCGTCATGTCTTATGTCAAAGTGCAAAGTTACCTCTTCTAGATTATTCTTAACCTACGCCAGTTGTAACCGGTAACTCGGCAGAATTTCTATCATATTCTCTTGAAATTTCTGTTAAATCTTTGGCTGGCAGTTTGAATTAACTTTTTGACTTTGGTGTTGACGTGTGGACATTTTTGTTTCGTGTTTTGTTTGTTTCGCAATAAAAAAATAAATAAACAGTTTATTTTTTAACTAAAATATAATTGAACAAAAGTTTTTGGCACCACCAATTGGCATAATCAAACGTACTTATATGATAAAATCTTAATTAAAGGGTAACAATAAAAAGTAATACCTAAGCAAAGTATCCAACTTGGAACATAAACAATGTAATTGCATAATAATAAGTTTTAATAAGTAATAATAAGGTTAGTTCTGAAAAAAATTCGACGTTATAAGTATCTCTTTCTAGTTAATATAATTACTTATTGATTTGTTACAAAGTCGCAAACGCTTACCTCTTTATAATATTATTATAGTCGTGAATTCCACTAAATTTAGAAAAACCGATACAAATATAAGTCGACATACATTAAGTTAAATTAATTTAATTTAAAACATTAGTATAATACCTGTAAACTCTTAAAACATTACTTTGATCTGAATGGATGCAATAACATAAAACATAATATGCAATAAACACATCGTAAAACGAATGGATGCATCGGATTGATGTGATTGGTCTATAAAACTGATGAAACTCGTAAATAAAATTTAAATAAGTATATTATATATCTTGTGTCACGATGTACCTTGATACGTTTTGAAATGACAGATCTTATTTTGATAAATTTTCATAATTAATCTCTGATTATAAGGTATACATATTACCTTCATTAAAATTTAGAAGAAAGAGACATGAAGTAGGGCTTGGAGAACTTTTAGAAAAATATTTATAGAATATTATGGAAATCCTCTTTTTTTGCGAGGTTTGATTGAATCTAAATTATTAGTTGCATCCAATACTTGATTGTTATTCATTTGTTTTTTATTTGAAACCATATAAAATAAGCATACCTACTCGTAGATAGGTAATAACAAACATACCTTTGTAGCTAATATCTCTAATGTCCCTATAATAGATCCTAGAATAGTTTTTTTTTTCTGAATTTACCATCTGAATCCCAACAAAAGTTTATTGTGTTCTAAAAGTGCGGGCTTTGACTTTTGCATATAAAGTGGATACAAAGTGACAAATTGTACCAAGTGTTATCAGTATGCTGATAACGGCTAGTCTGCTGTTAAGCCGTTACACCGGGCTCATGTTGAAAAGGGTAAGTTTTTATCCTATCTTAATAATTATGTGGTTATTCTTTTTTCTATTGGTGCCGTGTGGTTCCCGGCACCAATAGGAAAAAGAATAGGACCACTCCATTTCTCTCCCATGGATGTCGTAAAAGGCAACTAAGGGCTAGACTTATAAACTTGGGATTCTTCTTTTAGGCGATGGGCTAGCAACCTGTCACTATTTGAATCTCAATTATATCTTAAAGTCAAATAGCTGAACGTGGCCTATCAGTTTTAAAAGACTGTTGGCTCTGTCTACCCCGCAAGGGATAAAGACGTGATTATATGTATGTATGTACCTACTTAATAATTATTTTGGGAAAGTTTGTAAAAATTTTTGTAACTCTTTTACGCTTCTACTTACTTCTTCTACGGATTCTTATGAAACTTTGTAGTAATTAACCTTAGACATTGGAATGGCTGACGAAGTAATAACATTCTGTCATATGTATATAATATCATTGTACTAAGGCTGTGTGTCCCAAATATGTACTGGCTGTGTTGCTTTACTAGGTTCCAAACCTAGGCAATTTGACTATGTACCTAACCTCTTTTTACACATCGCTGACTAGCCTGACTTCTCTCTGATCTGAACTGATACTGAAATGTGTTATAAAAAAACCCAACATAATCTATCTAGACGTAAAAGCATATTTTTGTGAATTATCAAATTCCTATTTCTTAAAAATTGTCATTGAAACCTAGAATTTTGATTCACTTTGTAAGCTGAACGTGGCCTCATTGATTCTGTCGACCTCGTAAGAGTAAAGGACGTCATATAGCTATGAGTGTATTAAATGTATAAAAAAAATTAACTTTCATCAACTATTTTCGAAAAATGTGAATTCACTTATACATATACCTATATATACATATAAGACCTTACGTGGGTCTGAGTCGGCTGTGGGAGCACTTGAGACATCCAAGTGTTACTTATTATAATCGCTGTCGCCGCGACTATTGTTACTACCCAACTTAACCCAGATACCTCCACGCCTTTTTACAATAATCTAATTAATCACATCTAACGGTTTACATTACTTTGTCACTTCAAAACTGCCATCTGCAAAGCCTACGTAGCAAGCGATGGAAGACGGGCGATCGAAGTGTTCGTGAAAGTAAATTGTGTGGTGCGAACTATAAACGGTGATTACTCGACGAGGCGTGTCGCGATGGCGAATAGGGGAGCGGGGCGACGAGCGAAGAGGACGGCGATACGCAGAGAGGGAGCGGGAGCGAGTGAAACAGCGGGTGCGGTAGCTGTCGCGGCCCGCTCAGTTTGAGCCCGCGCGTCACTCGCGTCGCTTGTCCGCTCCCGCGTCCGCCGCCCGCTCCGCCATGAAGAAAGTAAAGGGATTGAGAGCTAAGAACATGGACAAACTCATTGCAGCTGTCCAAGCCAGGGAATGTTTATGGGATAAAAGCTACAGAGGACATCGGAATCGGTTTAAGTTAGAGCGGTATTGGAACGAGGTTGCGGCCGAGGTGGGCACTACAAGTAAGTAACTGGTCGCGGTTTATCGGCCGCGGCCATACTGTTTTGTTTTGTTATTGTGACGTCATACGCGCCGGCGCACTAGGGACTTTGTTGACATCGATATGAGAAGAATCCTGTCGTCCTTACTTTATATGCAATAGAGTTCTTTGAGATATTGTTTTATTTCATGATATGATACTAAATGCTCAGTACCTAATAGGACACGAAATGAATATATGAGGTTATAAAAATTTTTCAAAGCTTTAGTTTAATTCAAATAGTTACAACTGTACTCCTATTAAGTGGATAGGTATTTACACTTTACCTACGTAAAAAATATGTTATAAGATGAAAAGTGAAAACAATCAAAATATTTAAGAAGTCACTTGTATTTATAGGTACCTTAGGTACTACTTACCTATATTTTTTATTTTTGAATCATGATGCGTTCTAATAATACCGCAAAACTAAGTTACCGCCCATATTACAGATTCTTACGAGTATTTTGATTAAAACTTAAAACAAGACAAAGAGTAGGTTTGAAGCCAAATATCTATGGGTATAAGAATTTTATAGGTCTGTGTTATTTTTAGCATTAATACAAAAAATTGTTGAGGTTTTCTTTTTGCCACCCTTATCAATGAATAAAAGTAATGAACCTATAGGCTCCTACTAAATATGTAAAAATTAAATAATTTGTTTAATTTAAAATATTCTTGAGTGCCTATTTTGTTATAGTGTGAGGGTCCTAATCTACTGGGAGCACCGCCACTGATCTTCAATAATAAATTGTTCTATATAATTAAATTTAACTTTTATTAATGAATTAATTTTTAATAACTAAACAATACGTATACGCGTGAGGACCAGTGCGCAGTAACTGACCACACGCCATTCATTCGTCGCTCTCATACAAAATCGCTGACACATAACAGTCACACTTACATTGTGTCCCTACACTACACCCCCCAAATTTTTACATACAAAAAAAATTTATTAAATGCCATACAAATGTTCTATCATTCACAAATTTAATATGAGTAACTATTGGTATGTAATGTTAACACAATGACCATTGAATACAACGCAACACATAATAGCCTTTCTATGAATCTAAGGCGTCAAATTGCACTCGGCTGGCTGCATGTGGCTGTTGAAAGACCGTCTGTGATACGGACGTAATCTTAGTCACCGCACCAACGATTTGCTTATTAAGCCACTTCTTTGTCCTCTGATGGCAATATTTCACAATAATTAATCCAACCAGAGTTCCCATTAACACGCAACAATAACCAGTGTCACTTGCATTTTGTTCATATTTTCTTGAACAACATTGTTTGAGGCGACATTTACTTGTTCCTTAGTATTATATTGACTCATTATGAATAATCAAAAAATTATAAACTTTAAACAACTTATTTGTATGATACCGAAAAATACCAATTTTTGCAATACAGAATTTGTAACTAGGATATTTGCTTTTGCTAGTTTGAAAATTCCATATTACCTTTAACTAAGCATCAGCTTTATCATTTATGTTGTTACAACAATTCAGTCTTCATCATTAAAATATTTCAAAGTACATTTAAACATATAATACTGTATCAATATTTTAATACTAAAAGTACAGTCGGCTACATGAATAATTATACATTACTTGACTTATATTACTAATTACATTTTAATTTAATTTCATAAAAAAAATAAAATTATTATAATAACTTAATCTAATCTGCTTTATAAAATTACTATTCTTAGACTAATTGAAATTTTTAGGAAAGCGAAAAAAAATTTTTTTTTTAACATTTAAATCTTACTGGCAATTTAACCACACGACCTCTACTAGTAATTTTTTGATTCATCACAATATCGCTCTCTTTACTTTCCTTTTTATCCTGAATAATTATTTTATTGCTAACGTTGGCATCATAGTTTTCATCCACCGTATCTGATTGATCACTTAATAAAAATGCTGGTTTTAATCTATCCACTGATATATTAACTACTCTATTTTCTAACTGGACTGTAAATACCTTACCTTTTCTATCAATGACCCGGTAAGGACCATCATACGGTTGAACCAATGGCTTTCGTACCGCGTCATTTCTAATAAAAACATAATTACAGGTATTTAATTCGTCATGAACAAATAATGTACGTGAGTCTCTTAACTGTCTCGAAACTGGTTTCAAATTCCTAATATTATCTCTTAATTGTTGTAAAAACGTATTCTCATCACTAATTCGTTTATCTGTGATATCATAAAAATCACCAGGTAAACGAATTGCTTGACCATACATATATTCTGCGGGACTCACGCCATTATCGCTTCTACATACTGAACGTAATCCTAAAAGAACTGTAGGTAATTCATTACACCATGATTTATTTTCACTAAGACGTGCCATTAATGACTGTTTCATACTTCTATGCCAACGTTCTATCATCCCATTACATTGAGGATGGTAAGGACTACTACGAGATCGTTTAATACCCATTAATTTTAACAATTCACAAAATAAATTACTCTCAAATTGTCTACCTTGGTCCGTAGTTAACTTATAAAATGTACCAAATCGACATATCCACGTTTCATAAAAAACTTTTGCAACTATTTCTGCTGTTATTTCAGAAACTGGAACTGCTTCTGGCCAACGTGTAAAACGATCTATCATGGTAACAACATACTTATGTCCATGCTGACACGGACTTAAACTTCCTACGATGTCGATATGTACATGTTGCAAACGCTCAGTAATAGGAAATTGTTGAAATTCAGATTTAGTGTGCCTATTTATTTTTGATTTTTGACAGTCAATACATGTTTTGGCCCATATACCTACATCTTTATTCAATCCCGGCCAAAAAAATCTTTGCGACACTAATTTCCTTGTCGACCTTATTCCTGGATGACTTATATTATGAATAGATTCAAAAGCTACTTTTCTGAATTTTTTTGGTAAATATGGTCTACAACTGTTGGATGAAGTTTCACAATAGATTTCTTGTTGACAATTTGGAATAAACATTTTTTTCAAAGAAATGTTATCACTTTGTTCATTCAACAATTGTTTTAATTCCATATCACATTTCTGAGTTACGGCTAACTCCGCGTAATCAATATAAGTAGGATTGTGTATTGTTTCAACACGCGATAAGGCATCCGCTATATTGTTATTCTTGCCTTCGATATATCTAATATCCGTTGTGAATTCACTAATAAATAATAACTGCCTAGTACGCTTTGGTGTTTCGCAACTAGTTTCGCCTTTATTAAATGCAAATGTTAATGGCTTATGATCTGTAAATATTATTAATTCCCTACCTTCAAATTGATATCTAAAATGTTTTATAGCCATGTAAATAGCCGTCAGTTCTCTATCGTATGTAGAATATTTTTGTTGAGCTGTAGTAAACTTCTTAGAAAAATATCCTAACGGTAACCACTTGCCATTTACCAATTGCTGCAATACCGCACCCGCAAATTTATCCGACGCGTCTGACATAATTGACAATGGTACATTCGGTACTGGATGAGACAACATTACAGCTTCTTTAAGGCTTAATTTACATTGTTCAAATGCCTGAACTGATTTATCTGACCAATTGATTTTTGTTTTATCTTTTTTCTTAGAGTTTTTTAAAAATTCGTTCAAAATCGATTGATATTTTGTAGCGTTGGGTATATTGGCTCTATAAAAATTTACCATTCCTAAAAATCGTCTTAATTGTTCAACTGTTTCCGGCTTCGGATATTCCAGTATGGCCTTAACCTTATTTTCAAGTGGTTTAATGCCATCTGTGGAAACTTCATATCCTAAGAACTCAATTACCTGCTTGCCAAATTCACATTTATTTAAATTTATAGTTATACCAAAATCCATAAAACGCTGAAATACTTGACGTAAATGGTTTTCATGGTCTTCTTTAGTAAAACTTGAAACCATGACGTCATCAATAAATGCAAATACAAAATCTAAATCTTTTAATACATTATTACACATAAATCTTTGAAAAGTTTGACTACCATTACGTAAACCAAAAGGCAATCTTAAAAATTCAAACAAACCTATAGGCGTGATAATTGCAGTTTTCTCAATATCCTGTGGAGCTACCTTTATAAAAAAATATGCTTTATTAATATCAATTTTTGAAAAATATTTCTTACCTGCTAACATATATGTGAAGTCGTGTAGACGAGGAACGGGGTAGCGATCTGGCTTCGTGATCGCATTAAGACGTCGGTAGTCTCCCACTGGGCGAATTTCTCCATTCTTCTTTGCCACAACATGCAGAGGACTGGCCCATTCACTTTTCGACGGTCTGCATATACCTAGTTCCTGCATTAATTTAAATTCTTCTTTCACCTTATGATACCTGTCGGGCGGCAATGGTCTCGCACGAGCATGAATAGGCTTCCCTGTAGTCTCTATATAGTGGAAAACATTATTTTTAGTACATTTACTATCTAGATTATTAAAAGAAATCGGTTTAGTAATTTCCGGAAATTCATTTAATAATTCTAGGAATGGATGATCACCATTTACAGTCCCTATTGATGGTGTATTATTGTTAACTATGTTGCCAAACGTTAGTAACCTAGTTTCCTTATCAATTAACTTCTTTGCATTTAAATCGACAATCAAGTTATGATGAGTCAAAAAATCGGCACCTAATATTGCCTGATTAACATCAGCAATTACAAAAGTCCAATGATAAGGGCGTCGAAGATTTAAATTTAATGTCAAGTGTTTTATACCAAATGTCTTAATTTCACTATTATTAGCCGCAAATAACTTATAGTCCGTACATATTTCACGTTTTTGTTTACAGGTTGCCGGAATAACAGAAATATTCGCACCAGTATCCACTAAAAATTTTAGTCCATTTTCCCTGTCATAAACACATAGGCGGTGATTATTCGTAGGTACAATATTTCCCGCCGTCGATTGCACCTCCATTAGTTTTCCGTATTTTTTTCCGTTGGAGTTTTCCACGCACAGGGTTGCTCACATTTCCTCGCTCTATTCCTAAAACGATAATGCCATTTGCATAACCAATTAGGATCATTAGGAGTCCTGGACTTTGACCTCGATCTGTTTCTAAAATTTTGTCGTCCTCGATATGATGATCGGCGATGTTGACTCACCTCTTCACGCAAGGATGCTACTTCCAGGTGTAATTTATGCATCTGAGTCAACAGATCATTAACAGGAAACTGGGTACTCCCTGAAGATGTATTGTTAATTTCTGCGATATCAGAACTGCGTACACTTTCCATTATCTTGTCAGCAATCTTCGCTAAATTATCCAATGTTTGATCCTGACTTACTGTGAGTACAGCTCTCACGGATGATGGCAGACGAGCAATCCATAAATTATGCAATGTATGGTCGGAAACTTGCGCTTTTTGTCCTAATTCACGCATACGCCGCAATAATTGAGAAGGTTTTTGCATTCCCAATTCCATCTCGCCAACTAATTTTTGAAATTGACGTTCCGCACTTTCTTCATAAACTTGTAATAAACGTTCTTTAATAGCACTAAATTTATTAGTTTCAGGTGGCGACAATACAATATCACTAACTTGTTGCAATGCATCTCGATTCAACTTTGCTACCACTACATCAAAATTGGCTCCATCACTTTGCTTTTGAGGCAAAAGGATACTCTCAATCTGCGCGAACCATAAACGTGGCATTTCAGCCCAAAAATCCGGTAATCGGGCTTGAAGAGCGATAGCAGCTAAATCCGTATTAGACGTACCTTGTGCCATTTTTGACGATCCTTGTAGCGAGGCTCCAGCACTTAATTCCTTGTTCATTATTAATTAGTCCAAAACTCTTCACTAAATTGTCAACTGTTAATCACTAATGTCTCTATTTATCGCAAATAACACTATGCACTTATATCTATTCCAGTAGACACTTAAGAACTCTCACACTATTTTTTTTAAATGAAACACTAGGAAAATCGGGGTCACCAATTATAGGCTCCTACTAAATATGTAAAAATTAAATAATTTGTTTAATTTAAAATATTCTTGAGTGCCTATTTTGTTATAGTGTGAGGGTCCTAATCTACTGGGAGCACCGCCACTGATCTTCAATAATAAATTGTTCTATATAATTAAATTTAACTTTTATTAATGAATTAATTTTTAATAACTAAACAATACGTATACGCGTGAGGACCAGTGCGCAGTAACTGACCACACGCCATTCATTCGTCGCTCTCATACAAAATCGCTGACACATAACAGTCACACTTACATTGTGTCCCTACAAACCTTTTCGTTTTTATGGGTATGATTTTTCATATACGGTACTGTAATGCCTTAAGTAATGTTTAGGTTTTACATACTCGTATCTCATTATTTTGTGATACACTAGGCTATAGGTACCCAGATCTACTAACAAGTTTTATTTACAATTCCAGGCCTTAACTGCAGAAAACGTTGGAAGAACCTCAAAGATCAATGTCGCAAGGAAATGAAGAAAAACTCCAACGAGTCCGAATGGCCACATTTTCAGAAATTGAAATTTATTCACCACCAATTCCTCGCGGAAGATGAGGAAGGTGACGATGACACAAATGATGAAGTATTCAACTCTTTGGATGAGTCTATTAAAAGACCAAAATTGGGTTACACAATGAGGAAAAAGTTATTGATGAACAAAAGAAGGACGATTGATGTAGATATGAACAAACTGATAGAGTTGGTCCAACCGAGGGATTTGATATGGAACAGGCAATTGAAGGGGCACCATAATTGGTACAAGTTGGATGAGAGCTGGAAGGAAATCGCGCAGGAGTTAGGTGTTACACGTAAGTGTTACATATTGCTATTTGAAGATACATATGTTATTTTCGAATTGATCTATTAAATTTTCCAAAGTCTATCCTTAGAAAATTGTGTCAATTGCAGCTTGAATTAATTAATTTAATAGCATCATACCATATTCTAATTATCATTATTAGATGTTGTTTCTAAGTACCCCTCCGGGAAAGAGGTGTGATTAGACATGACAGTATAGGCTGATATGTCTACAAATATAACTCTATAATTAAAAAAAAATACTTAATTTAATTTCCGTAATTATATCTATTTTCAGGTGACGAAGCCCGACTCAAATGGAAATACCTAAGAGATCAAGCAAGAAAAGAGATCAGAAAGCAGAGCTCCGAATGGGAATATCTTCCAAAACTGCAGTTCTTAACAAACCAGTTCAATGATTATGAAGCTAACGATTTGCAGGACCAGGACCAAGACCACGACCACGACGCAGATTATAGCCAAGACTACGATGCAGACCAAGGCAGTAGCTACTACATAGAACCTCCTCCGCCAAGTGTTAGCGTTAGTGTAAAAGAAGACGATCAAGAATTTGATGAGTTTGACACAAAACCTGTCATCATGGAAACAGACTTTTACGACGATGATGATGAGGCGCAAAAAAGTGCCAATCCGGATCCGAATGAACCGGCGAAAGATGAAGATATTGGGTTCTTTAACAGTCTTTTACCGCACGTTAAAAAGCTTGGGCCGGCTAAGAAGTTAATGTTGAGGATGAAAATCCAAGAGTTGGTATATAATACGGTCTATAGTGACCCATAGGAGTTACCTCAGGGCATGGACCTGTTTCAGCAGTGGAGCTGATAAATGGTTTGTGACTAAGAGTTGAATGGAATGTTACGATATTCCTTACAATAGAACTGGATATATCATGTGATATAATCATGCAATTGTTTCGTTTAATTTACGATATTCGTAATCTAGTCTGAAACAATGTTGAATCTGACAGATTTTTTCATAATTTATTTAAAACTTTATTGAGTAATAATAAGTGGATTTAATGCTAATAGCATTCTCTATCAGTCATAACGTGCTCTGATTGTGAATTTTAGGGTATGAAGTGGGTTACTAAAATGCAATCTTTGTGGAAACAAAACATGGAAGTTTATTTGTACTATTCAATGACGTTTCCAGAGGTAAAATCGTATGACTATCGTAGAGGGATTTTGTTAATAAAGATTTGGCATCGAGTAATTTTTTTATGTGTCATGAATGTGTGAGAATAGAAATCGGAATAATCAGTTGATCAGAGTAATTGAAGTGTGAATATTTAATGACCATTACTTAAAAAATTAACAAGGACTACACAATGCCTACATGTTCAGCAATAATGTGAACATGTAGGTTTTATTTAATTATATGTTCTTAAATTTTATCTACTCTACAAAAATGACATTAATAAGACTGTTTTAGTTAAATAAAAGTTTTATATCAAGGTACATTGTACCTGCTTACACGCAGTACATTTATGTAGTGATTACTTTTAAAATTATAGGATAGGTATATTCTATAAAGCTGTTAAAGAGAATTTGAAAGACATTAAAATTACGCTGTAGAAACATATTTAAATTTATATTTATATGTATATGATGATTAGTATATGATTCCCCTTCTTACCTCTTAAAATGTTTTAATCTAATCTAACATTTATGAAGTTAAACAAAACTAAGTAAGTTTAGTTTTTGTCGTTCTAAAAGTAGGTAGTTATTAGTTCATTTACTCTATCTACGAATCTACCAGTAGGAATATAAATAATCTCTTTCTTGAAGTGAAATAAAAAAAATTAAAATAATATTATACTACTTATACAGTGAAAGTCGAATAGTACATACATTCATAGAGTTATGCCTTTATTCCTTGTGGGGTAGACAGAGCCAACAGTCTTGAAAAACTGAAAGGCCACGCTCAGCTTGGCTTAATGGATATGTCTTTGTTATAATTAAAGCATGTTGATAAAGCAATACCTAGTTATGGCTAGATTGTTAGAAATAACTCACTTATACATATGTGTGCTCTATTGGAAATATAAAAAACTAAAGACAAATAATTACTTTTTATTATGTAACATCTTGTTTTGTATCTTTTTTTAGTATTTGACATAACCAATGAAGTTTTCTAGATTGTTTCTATCTATCGTAGGTAACGCATTGGATTTCATAAATTTTTAAAGGACTATGGCAACAATAAAACCTTATATAATCTGTTTCAAAAAGAAGTAGACGGAAAATTGTATTTCGTAAACAGGTAACATTTTCCATTATTTTCCTAATAGTTGCCGCGTGATATAATATAACCCAAAGCCGTCCTCGATAAATGGTCTATTCAACACAAAAATATTTTTTCAATTCGAACCAGTGGTTCCTGAGATTAGCGCGTTCAAACAAACTCTTCAGCTTTGAAATATTAGTATAGATGAATCAAATATGCATCACTAACAACATACAATATGGGTTCTCCAAAATTATATTAACCTGCTCTCGATGAAATTTGAAACAATACACAAGCGTTATTAAATCGACCTAAATACAGACGTTTTTAGCTCATTACAACATAATCCGCTGTTTTGACTGATTCGCCCGACTCTTGTTTATAAAACACCTTCTTTAGCTCAGTACTCAAAGCTTTTAGTCATATGTTGGTTCTCTTGTTTGTGTCGACTGGTTTCCGGTACTTTAAAATAACAGAGTTGGTCCCAACACTAATGTAATCGGAGTAAAAGTTAGGTGGGGCAGAAGAAGCTTTTAGTTATTTTAGTTCTCTTGTTTGTGTCGAGTGGTTTACGGTACTTTAAAATAACAGAGTTGGTCCCAACACTAATGTAATGGGAGTAAAAGTTAGGTGGGGCAGAAGAAGCACGATAGCAGAATAAAGGGCGTTAAGTATCGATTGGTGTAAAATTGGGGGACATCATAAGTAACAGCGTGATAAGGGAATGTCGTGACAGTGACAGGCATATAAAAATGCTTAGATCATGCAAAGAGAAAGTTAACTTAGCAAAATGCAGTGTGCATGGATTCATTGGAGTGGGCAGGCCTAGACGAACGAACGTGCCTTGATAAAATCGGAGACAATCTGGCAAAAGGTTAAAATTTGGTTTTAGGTGTGTTACGCTCGATTCAACTTTTACATACATACCATCACGTCAACGTATACAAACATTTTCACCTCCAACCCCTCTAAGGGGCAATACATGGGTCAGCTTCTATGTATTGAGATTATCAATAAACTTTTACTGAGAACGGAGTTGCAGGCAACAGATAGTCTCATAAATATATTTCCGAAGTCGCGGGCAACAACTAGTCTTATATATATTTTTTCGTGATTATACACTAGTCCGTGTGTAAAGGTCGTGTTAGTTTTAAAACCACTTAAAGTTTAATTGATCGCGAAAGGTTTGTTTTAGTCAGTAACGGACGTTTCAATAAACAAACTGAAGAATAATGGAAAAAAACGGCGCTGGAAATAACTGTAGGATGCTTCTTAAATGCATTGTGTTTTAGCATTCAGTCATGTTCTGGGCTTGGTTTCATTTAAATACATACCTACATACATTGATGTATGTCTGTATTTAAATGGAAATGTCTGTATCCCTTGCGGGGTAGACAGAGCCAACAGTTTTGAAAAGACTTAAGGGTGGTTTAGGTCATTCATTCACTAGGTACGCCTAGTACATATTTATTTATTTATTCTTTATTTTAACAATTACAATTTGTAAAGTACAATAGGCGGACTTAATGCTAATAGCATTATCTAATAGTCTTGGGTTAAGCAGAGAACCTTTGTGTGGGTGATAATAATAATAAACATACTTTCTGTACCATATATACTATAAGTTTTTTCCAAAGGTGTTTTCAAGATCATGGATACAAGACCTATATGGTCCAAATAACTTGTTAATGTCGGTCCAGGAACATTTTATGACCAGTACCTAATGACAGCTTCAGTCTTCAGTCAGGTATTCACATTAACTTGACTCGACCAGGGCTGTCATCCTTACCATAACATTTCATCAGAATATTGTTAAATACTTGACACATTTGTAGTGGGATAATATTTTGGACTGTTTTACTATGCAGCCAACGATGCTCATCCATTTTATATAGAAAGTGAAGAATGTATAAAAACAAAAGCAGAATAAGCTTATTGTTTGGATTCTAATGATTTCCATTTTAAGCCAATTCATGAGGAGTAGTACCATAGTAATGACTCGCTGTGCCCGCAACTTCGTCCGCGTAGAATAGTTATTTTGGTCATTATTGAAGGCCCTCAAGGATGAATAATTTTCCCCGTTTTTTTCACATATTCCATTATTTCTTTGCTCCTTATAGTTGCAGATGTTATACCTATAGCCTAAAGCCTTCCTCGATGGTCTATTAAACGCAAAAAGAATTTTTCAACTCAAACCAGTAATTCCTGAGATAAGCGCGTTCAAACAAACAAACAAACTCTTCAGCTTTATAATATTAGTTTACATAACCCAGTTGTTGTCTATGTATTATATACTTTATTGCATAAACAAAATGTACATAGGTACAAGAACTCATACAAAAGAAAATGTTGAAAAGCGGACTTGTATATCCCACGAAGAGATCTAAAAGTCCGCCAGTCAACCGGCATACAAGAATGAAGTACAAGGTTAATACGGTTGGCCAGTTTTTCGGTAGGCACATATTAGATTTAGATTAGCACGTATCTTGATCAAATTAAGTCCGTCCTGGTAAAGGGTCAGGTCAAAAGTACCCGAAACCGCCGAGCTTGCATGAAGAGAGTTATGAATGTGGATGAAGCGAAGGAAGTATGCAGAGATCGTGGCAAGTGGAAAGAGGTAGTCTCTGCCTACCCCTTCGGGAAAGAGGCGTGATTTTATGTATGTATGTATGTACATATTAGACAGCCCTATATCGGCGCCGCAGTAACATTTAAGCGCTCACTCCGTAACATTTGTAACTCTAAACATCTGAATTGCTGTGAGCCGTGTGTAGGCGATGTGTTTATATTGATCCGGGAAGTTCGATTATAGATTTGAAAAAGGCCAAGTGCGTGTCGGGATACGGGCTGTATAGTCTTAAGTAAGAGTAAAGAATAAATATACATACATACATACATAAAATTAAGCTTCTTTCCCGGAGGAGTAGGTAGAGATTACCTGTACAAACGTGTTTAATCAATGTATCTCCTCTTTCTGTCATCTTTGCGTATTCCCAGTTGCACCTTTCATCACTATGATTCGGAGCTTGAGGTCCACTTTTGGACTATTCTTGCGCGATGTCTTCAGTTTTCAAGACTATTGGTACGCAAATCATCTTTCGCGAAGTCATTTCAGGATTTCTTCGGCCTATCTTTTCTCACTGCGCGCAGTGGAGGCGGCATAATCTTTATAGTATTATTTTGCCGTACAGTGGATGCAACTTATGTTTTGTTTTGTTTTCATTTCAAAAATAAAGAACACACATTTAAAATCGCGAGCAAGTATGATCAAACAAATGCGCACCAAATTCTAATTGTTTTTTTTTTAACATAAGTATTTTTTAATAACTAATCAGGTTAAAATGATCCCGATATAAAACATGTTTACACCGAATGACCACCAAAATGGACTCCCCCAATTCCGTCAATCTGTATGAAAGGGTTGCATGAGTGCATGCATGCATATCTCGCGTCGACGATCGATGCACTGAACGCCATATCTTTATAAGGTTCATTCACCTTTGCATGGAAACTTTTTTGTGGGAGCAATTTGTACAGAAGAGACAAATAATTTCTGTATATTTTACATATACATACATACAATTATAATCAAATATTTATCCCTTACGGGGTATCCAGAGCCAACAGTCACACAAACACAAGGGCACGTTTAGCTGTATGGATCGCTTTAAAATGGAATTGAGATTCAAATAGTGACAGACAGGTTGCTAGCCCAACGCCTTAAAGAAGAATTCCAAGTTTATTAGCTCTTACTTTAGTCGCCGTTTACGACATCCTTGGGAAAGATATGGAGTTTTCTTCTAAAATACAATTTTTTTTATTGGAACATAGGACATTTCAAACATCACTTGATAATATTTGCAAAATAAGCTTATGTCGAATAAAGTCCTAAAACTAAATTTACAGCCGCTTTTAAAGCACTGCAGAAAAAGCGCTAACAGACTGCGTTGTTCATAGAAATAATGTCTCTTCTATATATTATTCCTCTATGCGGTTCCACAAATCTGCCGTCGGCGTGAACCATGCCAATATTTGTTGCATTCGTTATTTATTGATATGGATGCAGCCATTTTGTTGCAATTCACATATTACCCATTCTGCGGTTGTTTATGTTCGGGTGAATAAAGCACACTTCCAAATACTAACGTATTTCAACGTCGATGAAAATTAATCAATGTAATTTTCTTAACCCAAGAACATTGGGAATAGATAGATAGTTTTTTATTTGTAACTAATATACTACTTAGAGAAAAGTAAAAAAAAACACACGTAGGTACATGGAGGATTGCAGAGATGTTGTAAATTTGTGTGGATCACAAAAACACATTTTTAAATTGGCGCAAAGCGGCTTACGCCTGCCAGTCAAGTTCTTTGTTTGGAGTGAATATTGAGAACTTTTTCTATCAATCTTTTGTTATGTACCATCATTTTAATTATGTGTATTTACAAAAAATATATTTCAATTTCATAAGCGAATGGAAGCACATGTGATTAATGAAACTAAAAATCTTTTCCTATTTAACTAAACACATAACTTGACATCTACTAGACCGAAATAAAAGAAATAAAAAAAAAATAGGTACCTATTTACTTACACCCAGGAAAGAATTTTAGGAACTTTTAAAGGGGACGTACGCATTTACCGAGCTTTTTCCCAACATGTATGGTCAAGTATGACGTAATCGGTATTATGGTTAATGTTATTTTGTACCATATAAACATTGTTTCTTTCTTTCTATAATACGAAAACTATTTCTTTTTCTTCTTATTACGACACATTAACCAGATGGCCTGTATGTCTGAATGTTACGCCTCAGCAACATTCAGTAAACAAGCTTAATTAACCTCAGCCCAATCGCAAAGACGCCACTAAAATATCAAAGGATTTGAAACCGTAATAAACTTTTGATATATCGGCCAAGTGCAAGTCGTGTTTGTTTCTTAAATACATTATGGATAGTTTGAGCGAAAGTGAGTTTATCTATATAATTTCTTTCATACAGCTAGGTTGCAAGATCAATTTAGATGAAAATAAGAAATACTTACATAAATCGCGTCTTTATCTTTACGTGGTATACAGAGCTTACAGTATCCATGACGGTGAACTTGGCATAACAGCTTCCAGCATACCAAAGCTTTGTAAGAGTTCTAGTCGCATCCATAATAGTTCTGGAAATCATGATAGATTTCAGAAAAAGTTCTAGCAAATCAAATGGTATCCTTACCTCCGGTACCAATCAGTCTCGAAAATATTCGAATAAGAGAAAAAATCAAAATATTGAAAAAAATGCGTATCTGTTCCGAATGACAACAGAAACTACTGTTTTTTGAGAAAATTTGGGCATGTAGGTGTACCTTTGGAAAACATTAGGATAAAATTTGAAAAACTAATAAAGTTTCCCAAAATTTCTTCGATACCCAGAATAAGAGAAACTTTTCTAAGATACCCAGAATATTAGAAATTTTTAGTTTTTTGTACTTAGGATAGTATTAAATTACAATTAATAGCGAGTTGATATAAATCTTCTGCAGTTAAGTATATTAAAATAACCCACTGCAGCAACCTTGTAGTATATCTCTGCCAAAAAATGTGAGAAAGGTCAAAAGAAATTGTATTCGTTGTATGCTGATCTCTATAACATCAACATTAGACACTGATAAATATATGAACAAATTAAATACATACATATGGTCACGTCTATATCCCTATCCCTTGCGGGGTAGAAAGAGCCAACAGTCTTGAAAAGACTGAATGGTCACGTTCAGCTATTTGGCTTAATGATAGAATTAAGATTCAAATAGTGACAGGTTGCTAGCCCATCGCCTAAAATAGAATCCCAAGTTTGTAAGCCTATCCCATAAAATATCCAACAAATTAAATCTTCAATTTAAACGGTCTTATAAATAAACACATCATTTTTCTATTAAAAATGTGTATTAGTGTCATTCATATGGGTCATTGCAAGCAGCCGGCGGACGTACTCTGAATGAACAAAATGTAGAAAAAAACTCTTAATAACATATGATTATCATCCGCTAAGAACTTACTTTTTGACTATAGGTATATTTACGGATAACGGGACTGTCATTATTCCAAACGAATTAAATGACTTGATCTGAAGCCATTTTCTTTGCAATTTTTATCTTACATATATGTATGTATGTATTTTAAACTCTTATAGAGAGTTATGAATGTGGATGAAGCGAAAGAAGTAGGTATGCAGAGATCGTGGCTAGTGAAAAGTTGTAGTCTCTGTCTACCCATCCGGCGTAATGATATGTATGTACTAGGTATGTAGGCGAGCTGGAGGGTATGTAAGTAGACGAAGATGATTAGATTAATATTAATCTCAATATTTGTTTAACACGATACCTACTCTATAGGGATTCGTATTTATTTTAGTTGTGACGGAAATAATCTGCAAGTGGGGCGACGATATGGATCTTATCATCTGAAGAATGAATCCGATGTCCAGCTGATCTAAAAATATCTTTAAACAACACTCAATGGTTCATTTCAACTTGTTTTGTAGGTCCAGCGAATAGAAACACATTAACTAACACAACAAATAGTGTAAATCTATAGTTTAAATATTTTCTCGTACTTGGAATGGAACCCAAACCCACCTTGGAGCCGATGGACATACTTACCTCTGAGCCAGAACATCTTCAAATGTGCCTTAGATGTTATTAAAATCATTTTGAATAGAAAATATCAGGCCCCTTTAGCCGTTTTCAGTGGCAGGACAGTTTAAAAATGTTGACCATTTTCTCAATGGTTTTATTTTGATGAAAAGATGTGTTCACTGTTAACCCCTCCGGGAAAGAGGCGTGATTTTATGTACTACTCTGTCAAGAAAGTAGCAGGAAAAGATCAATAATACACAAACTGTTTGTTATTCATCCAAATTTATTTTATCACCTTCAATATATGCTATGAACGAATAATCCAATCATCAAAACATTTTTTAAACGCTGTTTCCGGAATCGAGGTCAGTTCTCGCCGCGAATTCTCTTTTATGTCTTCTACCGATTGAAAACGGGTGCCACGAAGTGGTAATTTGAGTTTAGGAAAAAGAAAAAAGTCGGCTGGAGCATATCTGGTGAATATGGTGGTTGCTCGATGGTATTTGTTGAGTGTTTGGTTAAAAATTCGTTCACAATGATGGCCTTGTGCGAAGGTGCATTATCATGGTGCAAAATCCAAGAATTTTCTTTCCACAAATCTGGCCTTTTTCGTCGGATTTGCTCTCTTAAACGCCGCATAACACTCAAATAATATTCCTTATTTACCGTTTGACCTTCCGGCAAGAATTCCGAGTGCACAACACCGCGATAGTCAAAAACAGTCAACATGACTTTGACTTTTGAACGACTTTGGCGTGGTTTTTTCGGTTTCGGTTCAGTTGGAAGGCGCCACTCCGAAGCTTGTTGACTAGTTTGCATGTCAAACTCGTAAACCCACGTCTCGTCACCAGTAACAATGCGTTTCATGAATGTTGGGTCGGAATTGACTCGTTCTAGCATGTCCTCAGCGACTCTCATGCGATTGAGTTTTTGAAAAAAATTCAGGTCTTTTGGGACTAGCCGAGCGGCAACATGTTTCATACCCAAATTATTAGTTAAAATGGTACGGATCGACTCGTGAGATACAAAAAGTTCGGTGGCTATCTCTCTCAAAGTTGAATGAGGATTTTCAGTCACTATTTCCTTCACTTTTGCGATGTTAACTTCAGTTGCAGACGTTGATGGCCTACCAGAGCGAGGCAAATCTTCCATCACATCTCGACCGCTTTTGAACGCTTTGTACCACTCATAAGCACGAGTTTTTGATAAAGTCGATTCACCGTAAGCCTTCTGTAACATTTTCAGTGACTCCGAACACGATATTCCATTGGCAATGCAAAATTTAAGACAAACTCTTTGTTCGATGTTTTTATCCATTATGAAATTAGCAATACACACTAGATATGATATAACTAAAAATAGCACTGTATTTAATGTAAACAATAGATGCAACTCAAACTCCGCGCCAAAATGGAAAACAGTTGTGCCAATCTAACAACAACAAAAAAAACAAAAATTTGAATTTGGAACCATAAATAAATAATCCATTCCCGATACTTTTCTGACTGAATGTAGGTATATTAATTAAATAACATTAATATGTTATAACCTAGTCAATCGCTATCTTTTCTAGATTCCAGCCCTTGAAGAATGATACGCGCGACGCCGTTATTATCGCGCGAAGAACTATTGCTGTCCCTTTTCAAGTCATATTAAAAAGCAAAACATTAATAGTTTTTTGGACGACAAAAACGCGCGTGCCTTCCTACCGGGGCTGATTTAATGAAAAGTTTACTCAGAAACACATTTGATTTTATTGCTTTACATGACATGAAAATGTTTCTTGAAAATTAATAGTCCTGAAATTGCGATGACATTCTATAAAATTATAAAGATTTGTTTACGTTCAAATTATGATGTTTTCAGAATTTATATATGACGTATTAGGGGTGCAATAAATCAATGTTATAACCTTTAGAGTATATGTATGAAGGACAGACAATACATTAATACGTATTATCACCTCTTTATCCCTTGCGGGGTAGACAGAGCTAGGTCTTGTTAAATTTAGTAGGCCTTTCAGCTGTATTGCTACCAAACCATAGCTAAAATTAGTAGATATTACCTAATTATGAGCTCTCACGTTACCGTGTAAGTGACTGAGAGGAATGTGTAAAATTTTTCATTGGAGTACAAGTAAAATTTCTAAGTTATAGCCATAATTGAGTTGTCATGTTGTTAGGATCGTGTTTAGGATACACTGATAAATAATTAGAGTGTCGTACATACGTACATATAATCGCGTCTATATCACTTGCGGAATAAACAGAACCAACAGTCTTGAAAAGAACGAAAGGGATGGATTTGAGATTCAAATAATGACAGGTTGCTAGCACATCGCAAACAAGGAGAATCCCAATTTTATTAGCCTTTCCCTTAGTCGCCTTTTACAACATCCATGGGAAAGATATAAGAGTGGTCGGGAAGCAGATGGCACTTAGATGAGATTATCATGAATATTATTTTATTATTATTATTCATTCATTTAATTTTCAATCTATTTATAAGTACTGTCACATATGTGTATATATAATATACATACAGATATATGTACATAGCCTAAAGTTGGCACCGCTAGGCCTCGTAAATCATTCGTCGCCCAATCCAGAGCATTGACATACAGACATACACACAGTGCTGTATATATTTAGAACATATTTTTATGAATATCAAACTGACTGTATGTTGATTTAGAACGTAAATTTCGCGTTAACTGGATGGAACTGGATTTTTATATTTAGTACGTGTAGAAAATGTTGTGTTAATAGCTTCTACTTGTGGATTCGCTCCCGTGGGATTTTCTGGATAAAAATATTCATAAACTTTCCACATTTTGGAAACCAAATTTTGTATTTTCAAGATTTTATTTGTTTTATAAAAAAAAAATAGGACCACTTCATTTCTTTCTTGTGGATGGCGTTAAAGGCAACTATGGGACAGGCTTACATACTTGGGATTCATCATTTATGTATGTATGTTTATTTCTCCTCCACTCCATCCCAATCTTTTGTAGGCCTAAAAGTTTGTAATAAATTGAATGAATGTAAGGATTTGTGTGTGTGTGTGTGTGTATTTGTGACTCTTTCACGCAAAATCTGCTGGGCGGATTTTGATGAAAATGTAGAAGAAAAGGTATAACGTGTTATAACTTACACATTTTCTATATTTCATTACTGTATAAAATTCAATCATTAATCCCTCGGAAAAATTTAAAAATTTGAGTTACATATGTCATTCAGATATTCCGAATCTAGTCCATTAGAAATTTGCGAAGCATAAACGATTTTATTGTGTGCATATTATTGTTTGCAGTCTCTTGGAACTGCATTCTAAGACCGGAATAGATGAACGGGAGTGACCTATCACATTAGAGTTATATTTAGGGCTCGCAACCCTGTATTGTAATATAATAAACCTTTTTTTTATTTATTTATTAATACAGACAGATTACAGAATTGCATTATTATCCTTAGGAAATGTATATATAAATTGATTTCCTTCCACCCAAAGGTTGACTGGAAGAGATTGCTTTAGCGATAAGTCCGCCTTTGTACCATCTATAACTGCTTTGTGTTGTTTTGTATGTTTTACTCTTATGGTGCAATAAAGAGTTTTATCTATCTATCTATACTTTTGGTTTCCCCTGCTTCTTTTCACAGCTCCCGGGCTGATATAAGCCTTTGACCTTCTTCAGCTCTCACCAAGTTAAGTAGCTCGCTGTCCTCTGGCGGTAACTCGTTGGATCTCGTGTCTATAGTTAAACCCACGTAAACTTGTCCGCTAATAAAGGTTGTAGTTATTCTATACATCTAAGTATCTCTCATCTCTGTTATCTGGGACGTTTTAGAAGTCACAAATTTTGTAATTAACATTATTTAGCCTATCCCTAAGTCGCCTTTTATGTTTTCAAGTGAAAGAAATGATGTGGTCCTATTCTTAAATGCCTAGAACCATACGGCTCATGCCTTTCCCATCGATGTCGTAAAAGGCGACTATGGGATGGGCTAATTAACTTAGGATTCTTCTGTTAGGCGATGGGAGATGTCACTATTTGAATCAAAATTCCATCACTATAAGGCATAAAACTGAACGCGGCCTTTCAGTCCTTTCGAGACTGTTGGCTCTGTCTGCCCCGTAAAGGATGAATACGTGAAATATGTATGTTTCTATTCGTAATATTGGAAAAAGTGAAAACTGGTAAGTAGACTGTAATTAAATTATTCTGAATTCTGTCGATATAGAGCACAGCCCTATATGAAACTCTAGTATTATGTAAAACAATATGTTTCGCTTCGTGTCCTGTTGTCAGCCGAAGATTATTATGAGCGAGGAAATGGATTATAAATGTGAATCCAATGGCTGAATTATCATTTCGACACATACATGTATAAAATAAAATTACGCCTCTGGAAGGATAGGCAGAGACTACAATCTTTCCACTTGCAACGATCTCTGCATAGTACTTCTTTCGCTTCGTCCACATTCGTAACTCTTTTCATGTAAGCTAGGTAGGTAAGTTGTGGATACTCTTAACCTGACTTTTTGCCAGGACATACTTGATTTGACCAAGGTACGTGTGAAGTATGCAGGGATCGCGGTAAGAGGAAAGATATAGTCTCTGCCTACTATCCCGCGAGAGATGCGTGATTTTTTCATGTAAGTGTGTATGTGCTTTGATGATGTAACTCAATCATTAATTTTTAACGGCCATCGATATTTTCCATTCAGAGGTTGAAAAACCGCGAAAACATACAAACTACGATCTGTCGTAAAATATTATATGTCGGCCTTGGGACTTCATCCGGGAAAATAAATCAATGGTTGTTTATTAAATGTATGTTATTGTAAACCTTTGTGGTTAAGGTTGATGTGATTTTTTTCATAATCATCTTTCTCCTTTGGTGTTAGTCTTGGGTACATCCTCACCTTTCTGGAGAAGAGGTGTGCCTTTTATTACGATCCAGGATTGGGTAAGACAGGTTTTAACACGAAGCGGCCACCGTCCCCGCAACATTTTTAATTTTAAAAAAATATTTTCTGTACAAAATACACAGATTGAGTTAGCCTCGAAGTAAGTTCGAAACTTGTGTTACGAGATACTAACTCAACGATACTATATTTTAATAAATACTTATATAGATAAACATCCAAGACGTTTACGTTTAACGAGAGTCTCTCATCATGCCCTGGCCGGGATTCGAACCCGGGACCTTCAGTGTCACAGACAAGCGCACTAACGCTGCGCCACAGAAGATGCCATCAAACCTTTAACAGCCTTACTTTGTGAACTGAACCTTTAACCTTTGAAAGGGACCTAATATTGGATCATGGTTACAGATCCAGTTGCTTGAATGTGATTATTTTTACACTATGTCTTCTTTCGCATCGGTTAGCACTCAAACTTATGTACGTAACTCAGCTAACATACATTACTACATGACCGAAGTAGGATTCATATGTAACCTATTATATGTTGTACAGTCAACCTGGTATAACTACATTGCTTCCTATAAAATCATATGTTCTATATGAAACTAGAACGTTCTGAAATACATACAAAGATCAATAATTTTCTCATTATGACGCAGGTCTATTGAAAACAATATCGTCGGCCGCCGTTGCTACGTCACCAACGGTTTATAGGTTATTCATTGCACATACATCTTCCGTTAGTCATGTTATCATGTTTGATCACTGACGTGAATTATACAAATACGCTGGATTAAATATTTGTTAAATTTAAATTCAAATTAAAAATTTTTATTCATTTTATATAATACTTCATATCGCTTAATAATTGTCAAATCTTTTGGTTTCATAACCTTGGTTGACGTCAAATAAATTACTTAAAACTAAGTTTACTGCCGCTTCCAAGGCGTCAGTGCATAAGAAGTGGTAACAAACTGCACTGCAGCATTTTCTTCACACATGAAGTGTGATGAACTTCTCTTATTACAAAATATTAACCCTGACATATACAAGTCTAGTTGTCTATTATTTTGTTCGAGACACCAACGTAATGACACATTAACATATATACATATGATCACGTCTATATCCCTTGCGGGGTAGACAGAGCCAGCAGTCTTGAAAGACTGAAAGGCCACGTTCAGCTGATAGACTTCATGATAAAGCTTATAGGCACATCGCCTAAAAGAAGAAGCCCAAGTTTATAAGCCTATCCATTAGTCGCCTTTTACGACATCCGTGGGAAAGAGACTAAGTGGTCCTATTCTTTTTTATATTGGTGTCGGAATCCACACGGCATCTCATGACACATTTACTGCGAATTTAGTAACAGTTTGGCATTGTCGGTCGACGATAAAGTCGGTTGACCATTTTACTACAAAGGTAAACCTTTGAAAAAAAATTCTTAACTTTAGAAACTCTTGGCACTACTTTGTCATAACTTATAACTAGATAGGTACCCATTCCATATTGAGGGAGACGTGACAAAACATGGTTTAATTTAGGCTTTTTTCTATTTGTTTTATGATATTAGGTAATCAATGAAGTATATGTATGTATGCCCTTAAATTCTCTATCAAATAATGAAATACCTTTCCCAAAGTATAGACATACACATACAAACATACATACATGAATCACGCCTCTTTCCCGGAGAGGTGGGCAGAGACCACATCTTTCCATTTGCCACGATCGCTGCACAGTATAATAATTTAAGTATAGTTCAGTTCACATAAACTTATAAATATTAAGTCCAGAGTATCTACATTATAACGTCAGTGTGTACAATATATATGAGAAAACAAAGTCAGTTTATTACGTTATACTATTCTGAATAACTTTCTGTAGTTCCGCCATTAGTTCATTCATGAAACTATAATTACATCAAGTATTACGTCTTGTGATTTCTGATTCAGCAGAGTCCACTTGTTTTCATATACATAGTTTAGCTTTTAGAAAAGCTCTATCCAAGTTTTAACGATCAGCTTTGAAGCGATTTCTATTGGAAAATGTCAGAATAATGTAAGACTATATTTCTGGTCTAGGGAACCTAGGAGGATTTAGCAAAAGCCCCGCGGATATAAACGGGATTTTTGATTTTAAGCGGGCGAAGCCATGGATGTGCTCTAAGTATAAAATGAATAATACATTCATATAATCACGTCTATATCCCTTGCAGGGTAGACAGAGCCAACGGTCTTAAAAAGACTGATAGGCCACATTCTGCTGTTTGACTTTATAATAGAATTCCCAGCCAACACAGTATAGCTGTATAAATTTTGCGTAAAAGCAATCTTTTAACTTTAAGCTGGATAAAGTATTGTATAACTTCTGTGTAAGCGCTTATACAGGTGATATTCAAGCAATTTGGGCACAAAATATCTTGCTTCAATTTGGTTAACAGTTGATTAATAGCCACATAGCAGCTGAATAAATGTACGACACACTGAATATCTTCTGCATAAATTCTGATTTTTCTTTAGTCCAGAAATTATACATCTTTTATGCAGTTGTTAATTTGTGAGTTCAGATATTCAAATGATATACGAAATTCCGATCTTTGGAGTAGTTTTACAAATAAATTATTCAAGTAAAAAGTATTTTTTATTGTGACGGGATAAATTTGTGTCGCTTAGTTCAAAATATTGTAAATGGTCGCCGATATAAAATAGCGTAAATGATTTCATACATTTTAAGTAAGTTTAAGGTGAATTATATAAACGCATGGCACTTTACTGTGAATTATCAACATGATCATTATACATTTTTTGAGCGCCTCAAGATAAAGCTATATTTTAAAAGGTAAACAAATGTGAAATAATATTTAAATTAAATGATCTTTACTTTTTATCAAATTTCAGTCCCAGCAAGTAATGAGAATCAAATTTTGTATACCTGATAATGTTTCCTACTCACTAAACAAAGTGTTTCATAAGATAAATGTTGAGGATTTATAAAAATAGGTTTATGTCGAACGTTAGTTAATGGCGGAAGGCCAATTTGAATTAAAGTGTTTATATCAGTGATTATTTTGCTTATTTTTGCATAATAGTTCACATACTACTACATATCCAGAAATTATTTGGTTTAAAGTACAATAATTATATATTTATCAGCAAAAGGTCTTAAATTACATAAAACAGTATACTTTTATTCAGCTTTTTAGGGTGCTTTTTTATAGAAAATAAATCCATGAATATTTGAGGGTGATGGGACCTATACTAATGTAGGTATTTATAGTATTTATAGTACTACTATGAATGACGCATTGCGTAATATTAAGTTAGACAATTGTTTATATTACCAACTAAAATTGTAGGTAGTTGCAACCAAAAGTTTCGCGCTTGTTACAAAATACACCCAAGAGCACCTAATTATATTTCCATTTAAATCTATTTTTTAATATCTTTTACACATATGTATGTATTGTCATTATCTGCACCTAAAGTTGGACCCAGTCTATGTGTTTGAATCACTAATCCTGATGGTGATGCATAATCATCGTGGTCAGAACCCTCTTCAACTTTGTTGGTCGCACTTGGCCCGGGCCCATTTGTATCAGATGTTAAACTCTTTTCTATTACTGTACAGATACTATTTTTTATCTTTACATACTCTCGTGAACATTTTCTTCTTGTTCCTCCCGTTCTCTTTTTTTTTCCATGAATCATTTACTCTTTTGTTATTATTTTTCTGAGGAGGCATATTGTTGATTTTGTCACAAAATGGTGAAATATCTGGATAGAAACATACGATATCTTCAACTAATCAGTTATTTGCTGCTTAAGATACCCACATTTGTAACTGATATTGTTTTAAGTTTAACATAAAGACAATTGTATGCTAATAGCGCTATAAGTTTGGTAAAACAAGGAGTTTATTTTCAATTTTGCAGAAGTTAGCTGTAAAAAGAAGAAAATATCTAAATTATTCAGCATCTGAATAAATTAGTACCATTTCGTACACTAAACAGCTTAAAGAAAGTATTTCGTCTAATATTCAGCGTTTTGCTGTTTAACTGCTTTTCTTTAAAATGTTATACAGGTCAATGCAAAAATTTCAGCTAATGTGCAGATAATAGCTGTTTCAATTACTTTTATTTGAATATCGCTTGTTTAGCAGATACTACTCTTGATTATTATTCAGCTTGAAAAAATACCGCGAACTTTATGCAGAATTTAGTAAGCTTACAACATTATTTTTATTTAAGAACTCTCTTATTCAAAATTAAGCCATAACATCAGCTGTAATACATAATTAATAAAGCTTGACACTGCTTATTGCGGTATATTTTCGCTATTATCTGGCTTATGTGTTGGCTGGGTTGAGATTCAAATAGTGAGAGGTTGCTAGCCTGTCGCCTTAAAGAAGAATTCCAAGTTTTTAATATGAATAATGCTCCATTAAATTATCGTATGGTAAAATTCTCACGGGAGTAGAACCTCAAGCATCAGCTAGTTATGTCATCAAACAAGTCTGCTTGTTCAATTAGAGAGAAATATGGCAAGAGTCGTAAACCGACATCACGTGACATACAAACACACAAAGCTTACGCCATAAGGAAACAGTAATCAGCTGTAACCTTGACTGCGAAGGAACCAGAGGGGCTATTAACGAACCATAATAAGATATATAATTTACTAGCTGCGCCTACGACTTCGTCTGTGTGAAATATTTATTTTGGGCATCATTGAAGCCCTCAAGGATGAATAATTTTCCCCTTTTTTTCGCATTTTCCATTATTTCTTCTCTCCTAATAGTTGCAGCGTGATGTTATATTTATTATACAGCCTAAAGCCTTTCAACACAAAAAGAAATTTTCAATTCGAACCAGTAGTTGCTGAGATTAGCGTGTTCAAACCAACTCTTCAGCTTCATAATATTAGTTTAGATTTATAACTAGCGTGTATTTAGCGTTATCTATAAAAAGCGGCGAACTTAACACCACATAAAAGTAGACGAATTTGGCGCCACTTTCAAAAGAATACAGGTATTTCGCAAATCCCAAGGGAACTATAGTTTTTAGAAGGATGAAAGGTAACAACATACCTATGTATGAAATAGATTAGTTTTCCAAATAGGCTTCGTTTCCGAAGTGCAAATGTAGAAGAATCGGCGAAACTACTGCAAACTATCTACACTGCAGCATTTTCACTAGACGTCATTTTTGACATTTTAATTGACACAATTGTTAGTTAAGGGTATATCGCTATAGTTTTCACGAAGTGAGTTCTGTATGACCTTAAAAAAACTTGCAAGGGAACCTAGTTCGGCTTGGATAATGATAACACATATATATTCAGTTGCCTAAATGTGAAGATTTTTCAAGATATTTTATCACACCGTAAACACCCCTAATAGAAGGTAGGTACTTTAGGTGTCTCTTTGGCATTGATTAAAACAAAAAGAAAATACGGTCGAATTAAAACCTCCTTTTGGAAGTCGGTTAAAAATGGCCGTTAGGTGTTTCTTAAAACTGTCTAACATATAGATAGGTTCCGCTAGTGAAAATGGGGATTGTCGTTAACTTTGATTATTAAAAATTATTTTCGTTAAAGAAATTTAAGATATAGGTCCCTTAATCAAAAATGGGTATCATGCATTATGTCGATAAAAGATCGACACACATATATCGCTCTTAATGAAAAGAGAAAGTAGTTAAAGTAATTAGAACTAAGAAGTTGATTTAATCCAATAATCTGAGTGAAAGAGTAGATTAACGCTTCCAATGATTTCATTCCCAAACTTGTTAATTAAGAGGTCCTTGAACTAACTGGAGTTTGTTTTAGGTTTAGAGAGCAATCAAGAGAAAGTTTTCGGGATTAATTGCCTACATATTCTGAAGACTTGATTGAATCCTTAGTCGTTGGAAAGTACAGAAAAACTTTTGTGGACTCTCAAAAGTTTTTCTTTTTTTATAATTTCGTAATTTATTGCTAGTTGTTCGCCGCGATCTTTTAATTTATATAAAATTGTGAATATTTCAAAAACGACTATTGATAGACTATACACATCATTTAAATTTCATCAAAATCAAACCAATGGTTAAAAAGTTAACGCGTTAGTAATATACAAATAGAAAAATAATATATTTTTCCGCAAGTTGATTTGTGGATTATAAGAATTTGGATTTCGTAAATAAATAGTCTTACTTTATGAGGCTTAGAATGTAGCAATTTACAGATTTTCAACGTTTTTATGCAGCCTCCTACAATCTCTAAGTATTTGGAGTGTTCATTTTACTCTGTGTCTGAAAGTTAAATGTATACACCAGGATACTATGAGATCCACAATCATTAATCAAACGGCATGGAAATATATTTATGTGGAAAGTTTTGTGATAAACATACACGAAAACTTTGTTTATGTGTTATGATTTACGCACGATACAATATACCGATTTTTCCTGTATTTCGCTTATAATTGTCGATGAAAGAAGATCTGGAAGTTTAATTTGTGCCTGTTTCTGCCCGTATTGATAATATTAATCATTGTAATTAATCGAAACAAAATATGTTTTTTTTTATTATGTAAGCCACGGTATTAAGAAGAAATATCGATAAGACAGGTATTTACATAGATACAAAAGTGACCGACATCTGTACACTGAAGCCACCAGTCGGATTTCAAAATATTTGATTTAAATTTTACGGTCTAGGTATGAACCTACTGCCTGCCTGACATCTGCCCTCGTTGGAATGATGATTCTTTAGACTCAAAAATCCTCCACTGGATATAAAAACTTAAAAAAGGAATAATAATGCACTGTAACTTTTGAAAGGACCTAATAAACAATGTTTTCGTTTTGTTATAAATCTGCCAGTAAACGATCGATTGCGTTTAGGTACCTAATCGATTAATCGAATCTTTAAGAACAACACATGCGTCGTATCTACGTGCCGACATTGACAGAAACGATGATTGACATTTCTCCGGGTCAAATGTAAACAAACACCAAAAATCAATTCACATTCATCTGTAAACAAACGCTTCCACTCAGAAAGACGGAAAAAGCAATGATTACAAACCTTAATTGTAGCAAACGTTCCGTTTCTTGATAAAAAAAATAAACTTCACAAGAAACAAATAAAAACACAGTTAACCACACCGCGAACACTCAAAACTAACTGAACAAATAAAACTTGAAAAGGAACGTCACAAGTTGAAAACAGAAAACCGCGGCAACTCGATTCCAATTTCAAAACCGCACTGCTTTCAAGCGCATCCAAACTAGAAGAGGCCAGTATTTTTTTTCACTCATAAAAATAACTTTGTATAATCTGTGGAAAACATTTTTCCGTATAATAACGTAAACATTCGGAGCGCGGGAATGCGTATACGCTTGTTTGACATCGCGATTTCGACTGGCTAATTTTAACAATGTTGATCTTACGTTCGGATGCATCGAGATCTCGATTCTGTATCGATTTGATTCGTCATCGATGCGCTTGCGATTAACCTGCTGTTTTTGCTCGAGTGATCGTCCGATAACGCTGAACAGATGTTTTATGGGGTTCCTTTTAAAGCACGAACCATTTGGGATTTATATGTAACTCATACAATTTGAAAACTTCTGTCAGTCCCGTGCATATTTAAAACATTTACATATATTATGTACATTTAATTTACTTTGCATTATGTAGATTATTTCTTTACCATTACCATCCAACATCGCCATCAGCAAGCATAACATTAAAAACTGGCAATGTCAAATTATCTATACTCATACCAATATTGAAATATTTTGATACAAAACTCAAACAAATTAATTTGGTATCAACCTGAAGATATTGTAAGAAAGACATAATGTCAAATTACATTATCAAACAAAATGTGTATATCTACAATTTTACGATAAGAATGTTATACATCTTTACTCGTGTAACGTCACAAATATTCAAAATTACTAGTTACGATGAAACTAATACAGCAGAACATTCATAACCGCTGTCCTAGTAAAAAAGTAGTAAAACTATAAATAGGCGGAACCCGGTGCGCGCGCGCAGTTCACTCTAAACGTGATTTTATAATTGGGATTGGTGTGGGGTCATCTTTTTTTATGAATGGAAGGGGCGTGTGGTTTAAACAGAAGGAGGTACTTATGAAATGAGTTTAACTTCTTGAATGAGCCGTCAGGAAAGAATGGAAAGGCAGGGCGAAGATTTCATTTCGTGTTACATAAAAGCTGCAATGAAATGATGACGGCCTCTGTGGCGCAGCGGTAGTACGCTTGTCTGTGACACCGGAGGTCCCGGGTTCGAATTCCGGCCAGGGCATAATGAGAAACGAACTTTTTCTGATTGGCCTGGGTTTTGGATGTTTATATCGTATAAGTATTTATTATAAAATATAGTATCGTTGAGTTAGTATCTCGTAACACAAGTCTCGAACTTACTTCGAACTCAATCTGTGTAATCTGTACCGTATATACATATTTATTAATATTTTCACTCAATAAATATTTACAGGTTTCAGTATCCTTGAACTTTCTAGAAATTTATTATATTTCCTTACCGAAGCTTTAATGGTAATAGTGCCGGCTAGACCGCGTCTAGTTCCAAGGTCGCGTCGGCCCGGTAACGAGGTAAAACCGGCTATCGATCCTTGGCTCCCGGACATAAATTCTGCAATTTGAACTATCTACCTTGCGGAAGACCGCGACTCCGTACGCGTGGATGTGTCTCTTAAAGTACCACATATAAGGTGTTATTGTTACAAAAATGAATTGTACCCAGGGCCTGTTTTCATATGTGAACATAAACAATAAGATGTTCGAGTACTTTCGGAGAAAGACTTGTACAAACTAATAGATAAACAGACAGATTTTTGATTAACTTTTTCAAATTCTTACCCTTCTACTATTGTCCCAATATAATTATATATATATATATTTTAACTTAATTCCAAAATACAGATTTTTATTATATTCAGAATTTTCTACTATTTTAATAAATTAATTAAAATTTTCTATTTTCACGTGACCGAGGTTAAACCTATAAACGACAAACACCTATAATTAAATCTGTAAACAGCCTGGTATGACTAGTACAAGTCAGCCACCAAGGTTCATTTTTAACAAGGCTTTTCTGTCCTAAAAAAAGGACATCATAAGTTTTCGCCAAAAATAATCCCGAATAGCCTACGGGCTTTGAGTGACAGACGCGAGGCTTAGTTCTTCGGCAAGGAAAATTTTTAAAGATTAATAATCGTAGACGACCGAAAATTACAAGAGAAATTGTGTTTTTGTGCTCTCCCAAAAATAATTGTTTATCTGTGCCGTGAGGTGCTTGACACTTCTCAAGACCACTCCATCTCTTTCTTGTGGATTTTGTAAATAGGAAATAAGTATTTTTACCTTGATTTAAGCTGGATTAGGCTTCCTAGTTTATGGGATCATGGAGGTCAGACGACAGTTGCTTCGTGACTATTTGACTACCGACTCCCGCCTCGTGGTCAAAGGCGAACGACAGTATATAATACGTACTTACTCTTCAAATAGTAATGATTTTAGTCTTCTTAAAAAGCTTGATCATCTATGATCCAATATGGGTTAGGTTGCCCTAAAAAGGTTACTAATTTAAGAAAAAAGTCGTTTCGTGTAAAATTCTGAAGAATACCATAGCATTATCAAATAGGCGTTAGGCATCAACATTAGCTCGATGCTTATATCATGTAACTGAAAAAAAAAAACAAATAACAGCAAAAGTAATTCTATTACTAAAACGGTTTGACGCTTAAATGTCGTTCGTTAGTTATAAGAGTCGTCATCAAGGTTTCCGCTTTGTTTGAGGGTGAATCAAGCCGCCTCGCGCCGACATCGCGTCTGACATTTCACAACATCTGACCAGCCTGCATTATCGATTGTACTTGTGAATACAGAAACCTAACCATCCACGCTTGATCCCTTAATCCACATAAAACTACCCTCAATATATCCAACGTATCGCTATCAGAAGGGGATGCTAAAGACCAGTCTAGAGTGGTCAAGGTATACGCGAATTACGCACACAATAAAACACCCCCGCGCAGTCGCAGTAGGAACCACCCCACCCATTTGCCCAAAGCCGGCGAATTTCTTCGACTCCCTCGTAGTTACGTCCCAAACGCAACAACTAGTTCAAAACTATTTGAATTATTATATTTAATTGTTAAAAAAAAATCATAGCCGCGCTATCAGTGTCTCGCTTCAAGCTTTAAATATTGCTTAGTGTATTTTTAAGAGTGTCCGAGGTATTAAGGAAAATGGCGGAACAACGCCTGTTCACGATTCGAATATAGAATCGGGATACGCCATTTTTGTATTATTTTCTTTAGGATGTTAGTGAGGACTTTTTTCCGGCCAGTTTTGTTTTAACCTGTGCAACAAGAACATTGTAAAATCGATACCCGTTGTGTTATGCGTCGGCGGTGAAGCGTGCCGGTCTCCGCTTAAAAACTGCACAGATTAAAAGACTGTTGTTCATGTCAGAAAAAGAGGAGGAGTAGGCTCGCCTTGGAAGAGATGACGACTGAGACGGCGACGCCTAACCAGGTATGCACTTTTTTCGTACAAAGATGTTACATAATGTAATTCAGGGTTACATGATAGAGTTGTATGTTCTCGGCAATGGAATCGATATTCGACATTGATTTTCGGACTTATTAGTATTATTCATAAGCGATGATAAGTTTAGCTTTACGATCATAGTAGACTGTTTGAAAAAAAAATATCGCTCAGTCTATAAATAAAGCCATTTCCGCTTTATCGCTTGGGAAAACCAATGGCCATTGTTGGAAGTGATACTGGTCTGATGTGTATTTTCTATATTGCTCATGAACACTTCTAAAATAAACTAATTTTCTATACCTAAGTATATATGGTTATTTGGTGCCCAGCACTTAAGAATAAGACCACTCCATATCTTTCCCATGGCTGTCGTAAAAGGCGACAAAGGGAAAGGTTAATAAATTTGGAATACTTATTGTAGGCGATGGGCTAACAACCTATTATCACTATTTCAATCTTAATTCCATCACTTAGCCATGCAGCTAACTTAACGTGGCATTTCCAGTCCTTTCAAGACTGTTGGCTCTTTCTACCCCATATGGGATATAGACGTGACTATAGGATGATGATGATAAGTATATATAAAAAATAGACAGAACCGCTGGGAGAAGCTCCTCCTAGATTTAAACTGTCATAGCTTTTTTGTTGTGCTCTATGACCGTGCAGGTCATGTCCTCCTGGAAGATTTGTATGATGCCGAAGATAACTGTTCCTTAGTAGTATCATTCTGGTCCTTATAATTCGAATGACCAGACCCGAATCACTAATGAGAAAGGCAACAGTAATGGGCTAGCCACCTGTCACTATTTGAATGTCAATAGGCCATACACTTGAACGTAGCCTTTCAGTCTTTTCAAGACTTGTCTTTGACCTAAGAGTTGCATAAATCGGTCAATCACATGTAGCGACTCCTATTTGGCCTCCATGTAGGTTCCTGTTAAAAGATAAACTAATCCAGCTTGGATCATGGTTGTTGCAGTATGTGTAAGTTATTCCTTTATTTCGCCTCTTTACTTGGAAAAGATGAAGTGATCCTGTTCTGAAGAGCCGGGAACCACTTATAAGTCTTCAAAAGGATTATACATTCAATAATCACGTCTATAATAATATACATATAATCACGTCGGTTGGTTCTGTATAATCCCTTGCGGGGTAGACAGAACCAACAGTCTTGAAAAGACTGATAGGCCACTTTCAACTATTTGGCTTAAAGATAGAATTGAGATTCAAATAGTGACAGGTTGCTACCCCATCGCCTAAAAGAAGAATCCCAAGTTTATAAGCCCATCCCTTAGTCGCCTTTTGCAACATCCATGGGATAGAGATGGAATGGTCCTATTCTTTTATCAAAAAGAATCATCTTTTTTGGCAAAAAGGATGCATATTTTGAAACTGCGGTATATGTATGTTTAGCTGTACGACTTAATGATGGAATCGAGATGAATGGAATGGAAAAAGGAATGATAACGACAACTTGTTATCTCATATCTCGCGAGGACTCGATACTATATTTGGCAGATTTCTGTTTCATTGCCTATCTGGCCAAATTTCAGCAGCTTGTTTGGACTATCGATCCGAATTCCGCTGTCTGCGGTATTTCCTTGCGGAAATATTCTGTAATTGGATCAACTGGGTTGGTGACGATCCAATCTCCGCGTTTCGCTCTGATTCCCAGAGGCTGCCTTTGTCTATGGTCTACAAGGGTTACATTGAAATTACTGTGGTTGATAGTTTATTATATTTTTGCTTTTTTTGGTAGTATCTAAATACGTCTGCATCTCGGCCGGCGTAAAATGAAAAGCCCTATCGATTCCCGTGTAAATTCCGGGAATTATTAGTGCATTAAATTGGAAATCTCCAAACACAGCGGTTTAAGGTATGCGTTGTTGAATCAGACAATCAGTCAGCATTTAATATTAAGAAAAAAGAAGGTTATAGTTGCTCCTATTCAGAGAGGCGAGGACTGACTTGGGAAATTGTCAAGAGTATGACATTTCATGATATGGTTTCCAAAGTAAAAAAAAAAAACTCAATATTTATAGAAACAGTAACAGCTAGTTATTATACAAGTATCATAGACATTTCTTAAGCTAGAACGCAGGCTGTTGTTGTACTCGCTTCTAATGAGTCACTCAGACTGGCGGAGTGAAATGTAGAGTACATTATAATGAGAGATTCCAAAAGCTTCGTTAGAGAAACAGCCGCCGTTTCCGTGACAGAGGGTATGACCACCGCTCCAGATCGTTCCTGGTTTTTAAGATATCCATAGACATCCAAAAAAGAACCGCAGCTAATGTGATAGGTACCTTTGAGCCGGGTATGTTTCGGAGAAAGGAGGGAAATGAAAACTCGCCGTGGTTATAGTAGAGGAGTACAATATACTTTAGTCATCTTAAAAGATTCAAAACAATAGGTGTTGTCATATTTTAGTAAGAGTACTAGATGTACAGTTTGTTACCGCTTCTTCTGCACTGACGCCTTGGAAGCGGCAGTAAACTTAGTTTTAAGTAATTTATTTGACGTCAACCAATGTAGTGAAACCAAAAGGTTTGACAATTATTCAGCGATATGATAGTATCCTATAATAATGAATAATGAATAAAAAACCCCCGCGACTCAGCCCGTCTGAAACAAACAATTTGGTAAATTATCTTCCTTGTGCACCCCTGGACCACGTAAGCTACCTACATGCCACATATCAAATCTCGCAAAGCTGTGCGTTAATACGCCAGTCAATCAGTAAGTCAGTTTCCTCTTTCATATATTCTTTGGTAAATCGAAGCTTATTGCTGGGTTAGTTTTCTGTTTAAACGGTGAGTTGAGAAGCGTCGGTGGTTGAATCTGTAAGGTTATATGGTTATGGGTATGCGTGAAGGCACAGGTTCAAATCCCACATCGGCCTTGTACCAATAACAATTTTCGAAGTTATGTTCATTACTTTGAATACTATACTATGCTCTTACGGTGAGGAAACTCTTAGAACATCGTGAGGAAACCAGCACATACAGAAGACTGGATGTGTAACCATGATAAATTCAAAACTGGTTAGATTTACCTGCAATGGTTGCGGAGGTCAGATTAGAGTCGCTTTGTGTTAAAACCTGATTCGCCCAATCCAGGATCTAAGGTCAAAGGCATACCTCGGGCTCCTCATTAGAGTGATGATGCAATCGGGATTAAAAGCCAGTAGGAAGAAGAAGTAAGGTCTCGGTAATCAGAGGGAGTCCATTTGGGTTTCTGATTTACCAACTTCTTAATTGTGGTCATAGTGTGAGCCCCGACCTTGTCACTAGGAATGACTCATCGGGAACAAAAGCCAGGGGAATGATAACGATTTTTTACCAAAGCCGTGGGCAGTGTAAAAGGCGAAACAAGATTTCTTTGTTGACACAAACCTATCATTTGTTACAGTCAGAATCTACTTTATATTGGCTTACAATACATTTGTCTCTCTCACACCTGCCACAGAGAACAGAGACAGTAATACAATTACGAGGCGAGATTGTGCTAGCATTCTCTTTAGTCCTATTGTTTTCGCCCCTTTGTTACATTGTGATATGAAATGACTACGTAACCTTCATTCACTTTGAGGGATGATAGGTACTATGTGTATAATACCAGTTTTTGCCGGAGTTACCTTTTGCTTTTTCATAGAAATTACCGCAAATTATTTCTTTATACATACATTCACATAGTTATGTGTATATCCCTTGCGGGGTAGACAGAGCCAACACTATTAAACAGACCGAAAGGATTGAGATTCAAATAGTGACAGGTTGCTTTAGCCCATCGCCTACAAATGTTTATGGCAAAGAGGAAAGAATGGAGTGGTCCTATTCTATAGTGCCCGGAACCACAAGGCTTTATTTTATTTGTCTTGTCTTCAGCAGAAATGTTAAGTTATTTCGGCTGTGCGTTGGTGAATATTTTTAATTGGAAGTTCATGGCACTTCCTTAGTTTTGCGTTATTTCAGTTGCACCCTGAGGTGGTCTATATATTTGTAGGTATACATACAAATACAGCGTACCTATGTATACGCCAAATTAAGAAAAATAAATATCGCACCTGCAAAACTTCTACGGATTAAAGCATAAACAACATCGTTAGAATTATAACTTCGCCCTCGTTACAAATAAATAAACAGATTCAAAGGGAACAAACTTGTACCACACAATTTGCTAGGCCATTAGTCCGCCCTTGACTCGCTCGTGTTGTATTTCCCTGGCTTCCTCGACCCTTGGCGGCGGATTTTGTAACAGATTGTGTTACTATGTCAATAGCTAGACTATTGATGATTTATATGTACGATGCAAACAGGAATGAGTTTGATGCGCAAGAGCTTTAAAAGGTTTAAAAGATTTGGCTATTAACCATTAATTTAACATTAGTAAAAATAAAAATAAATATATACGGGAGAGATTAAACAGATTGAGTAAGCTAGAAAGTTCGAGGCGTGTGTTACGAGAGTCTAAACCAAACTCGTACGAGAAAATTCGATTCTCAGTACGCTTCGGTCGGAATTCCAACCCGGGACCACCTGTGTCACAGACAAGCGCACTACATCTGCGCCATAGAGGCCCACGATTCAATTGTTATTGATTGACTTTCCACGTTCTATCGAGTAAGAGCACTAATAGAAGATCACCTAAAGTTAATAAGGCCTGCCTGCCATTTTGGTTTTTTATATTCTTCTTTCTCCTGGCTATAATCCCTCACGACTCGGGAGAGGAGCTCAGTGTTTGCCTTTGGGTGGGTCAGCTTTTACATGACTCCCATCTGACTTCCCCAACCTTTGCTGGGTAACCAAAACCCTTATTAGATCATGGCTACACATCCAGTTGCCCGAACGTGCAGGTTTGCTCACGATGTTTTCCCTTATCTTATGCTGTGGATGTCATTTCTTAAGTACCGCAAAGAAATTTCTCGCCGAAATATATACCAAAATGAAATTATCGGTAGCTAATGCCATAATAACGTGTCACGCAGTTATAAAACAAAGACCTTGGTAGGACACTCCTCAATCAGGATGGGTTGAATTACTAATTGAATTAATGAGCCACGATAGTACAGCTTTTTGTTTGGGGGTTGAAATATTTCAAACAGTTTAGGTTTTTTTTACCGTCCAAGAGGAGAAATTTCTTTTCGGTACTAAGGAAAGGACATCCACAGCAGCAGATAAGGGAAAACATCGTGAGAAAACCTTTCTCAAAAAAGAAAGGCAATATGATCCAAGTTGGCTTTGGTTCCCGTTATGAGGGTCAAAGAGGTCAGGTACATATATATTGACAAGCTTTGCATGCCTTGATCAGGCTAATGTGCAGTCTTATTGATTACTAGCTGTGCCTGCGACTTCGTCCGCGTGGAATAGTTATTTTGGGCAACATTGAAGCCCTCAAGGATGCTCCTTCCCCGATTTTTTTCACATTTTCCATTATTTCTTCACTCCTAATAGTTGCAGCTAGACGTTATCCAAACATATAATAAAACTGTAACTGAACTTTGTCTGTACATTGAAGATATTTAAGAAAAAAAAATATATGGGGTCTTTTTAGGGTCAATATAAGCCAAAACAATTTTTTTTTAATTTTTGTCTGTCTGTCTGTCTGTCCGTCTGTCTGTATGTCTGTATGTTTGTACGCGCATCACGCAAAATCTACTGAACGAAATTCGGCACAGATATAGTTAGTAACCTGGATTAGAATATAGGCTTATAATACTTTTACTAATACTTTTTATCCTGAAATTCTATCCCAAGGGGATGAAATAGGGGGTGCAAGTTTTTATGGAACTTCGTCATTTTTAAATCGATATAAAAAGCTATTAATAATTATAATACATAGACTGATAGACAAAATTGAAGAGTTTGTTTATTTGAACGCGCTAATCTCAGGAAGTGCTGGTTCGAATTGAAATAATCTTTTTGTGTTGAATAGACCAATTATCGAGGAAGGCTTTAAGCTATATAACATCACGCTGCAACTGTAAGGAGCGAAGAAATAATGGAAAATGTGAAAAAAAACACGGCGAAAATTATTCACCATTGAGGGCTGCAATGATGCCCAAAATAACTATTCCACGCGGACGGAGTCGCGGGCACAGCTAGTATAGCCTAAAGCCTTCCTCGATAAATGGTCTATTCAACACAAAAATAATCATTCAAATCGAACCAGTAGTTCTTGAGATTAGCACATTCAAACAAACAAACTCATCTGTTTTATAATATTAGTATAGATAAATCTAAGTGCCTATTTACACTAAAAAAAATATTGTAATAGAATTATAACCAGAAATATGTACCTACAACTTACAAAAGAAAAAGAAATGAAAATAAAGTTGAAACGCCCGTGCAATACTATCTTGCCGTCGTCGGGTCTTCCCATACTCCCTTAGAGGAGTCGGAGTAGATTGGTGAGGGCTTTTGGCCCTCTTCAATGGCATCATCGCTGCCTACGACTGTAGGCAGGTCGATGGGGCGGCCGTGACGGTTTACCCGACGGCCCGGAGGGCGGGCGTGGAGCGGCGAGATGCCGCGCAGGTGGCTGTGTGATGACGCGTCCGCCCTCTCAATATCTAGGTTCTCCCACTTCAGGTCCCTGCGGATCGTCGAGTTCCTCACGTAGCGCGGGGCTCCGACGACTGCTCTGAGACTTTGGTTCTCTTGGGCTCTGAGTCTTCTTCTGTTGGTCTCAGAGCAGAATGCGTACCACGCCGGAGCCGCGTACGTGAGGCGGGATCTGACGTACGTTTGGTAGATCCCGAGCTTCGTCCTCAGGGGGAGGCTGGAGGAGAGAACTGCGTGAAGTCTCCCCCTGGCTGCCTTGGTCATGAAGCTTGCACTCGCCTCCCGCCCCTGTTCTACCCTGCCGCCGCTAACCGCGTCGAGCGCGGTAACCGTTACGCAAAAATAATCCTTATAGCATGATTCAGTATTTACGCGCGATGGCTTGCTAGCGTATTTCATTTCATGTATAAGTTTGGTGTTTCTATACCGATTTCGATGATTCTTTTTTTATTGAATAGGTACTTATATTAACTTTTAAGAATTACGAATGAGTGTGAGTGATATTGGTATTATAAACATCAGAGTAAAGAAATATAATCAGAAATCTCCGAACTGCTTAGCTATTAGGAATTACACGTGTTATTGTGAGTCAACCATAAAAGATAGACTTCTGCTGTCTTAGGATATTTTTTTAATAATTTTATGTAGAATATTTCCGTTATACATGATTTCGCTGTATCTTTAACCATTAAGGCTGCACACGCGACGGAAGCTTAAAAAATCAAGTAACTTCTCCCGTTTTCCCAACATTTCCTTTCACTGCTCTGCTCCTAGTGATTGTAGCGTAATGAAAAGTATACTATAACCTGCTCAGGAGTATGAAGAATAACTGTACCAAGTGTCGTTAAAATCCATCAAGTAGTTTTTGTTTCTATAAAGAACATACAGACAGACAGACAGACAGACAGACAGACAAAAATTTTACTGATTGCATTTTTGGCATCAGTATCGATCACTAATTACCCCCTGATAGTTATTTTGAAAATATATTCCATGTACAGAATTGACCTCTCTACAGATTTATTATAAGTATAGATAACGACAGAGTTTTTACTCTGTCGTTAACAAAGATAAATCATCCATTGTCAAGATCCATTATTAACATGGAATCATCTTTTTCTTTTGAAAAAGAAGGGGAAATATGGGGAAACCACAATTATGGGGAAACCACAGTGGAAACTCATTTCCCTGCAAGGGGGTGTTCACATTGGAGTCAACAACTCCTCATTTACTCGTATTTGTGGAGATTGCTGATTCCGAATGATGCTGATTAATAATCGATCAGTGGTGATGCGCATAAAACGTCAAATTTAACTTATCTGTGAAAGCTAAGAGACATTATTGAACATCGTAAATCATAATAAGCTTTCTAACCACCAACAATTATTAAATTTCGCACATTCCACCACCAAAGGTCGTCGACCTTTTAACAGAACGTGCAACCTCGTAATTTGATATTGGAAACCGCTACTTGCAAACAATGCCTTGTATTGCATTTTGACTAGACTGTTGATAGAATTTTAAGTTCAATGTTTTTGAAGCCTTTAATTACTGGCCAATATATAGATTATTACTTTCGCAAGCTCTTTACATCTGCATGCACATACAGTTTTATGTAAGGCACTACTTGAGGTCATGGATGTTTATTTATACATACGTATATCTATTTATTATTAAATCATGTGTGGTTGGGATAGTGCTCATAAAACAAATCTTACTAAATCAACACTAATAGACTTTAGGGTTATCTCAATCTGTGTAATTTGTCCCTTATTACATTTTTTATATCAAAACATTGGTACGAAAAGATGAGTTATCGGAGTTGGAATTAACTACATTTAACTTATGCTCTTTCTCCTAATAGAGGTAAAAATCTCGTTAAAATTATCTTAATAAGATATTTATTAAAATTGCAATAAAAATATTTACCAAAGACTTATCTAGTACATAATTAAAGGTCGTTGTTATTGCATACTGTTATTTATAAAGCGCAATTATGGGGAAATCACAGTGGAAACTCATTTCCCTGCAAGGGGGTGTTCACATTGGAGTCGACAACTCCTCATTTATTTGCGGAGATTGCTGATTCCGCTTTCTTGGCTATTGTCATCTCCTGAAGAAACATCGCAGAAATATAGACGAACGTATCTTGATAAAATTAAAGACGTCCTGGTAAAGGGTCAGGTCAAAAGTACCCGAAACCGAGCTTGCATAAAGAGAGTTGAGATGAATGTGGATGAAGCGAAGGAAGTATGCAGAGATCGTGGCAAGTGGAAAGAGGTAGTCTCTGCCTACCCCTCCGGGAAAGAGGCGTGATTTTATGTATGTATCTACTGAAGCTTGTCCCAGTCGCATATTCTTTGAAAAGGAACCCAAATTTCTCCTAAATTCAAAATTTGAGTGCGTTCGTTTTTAATCTGCCGATGGTTAGTAAAATGCACGCATGCTTAACCCTTAACAACCCACAAGTGTCTCGCGGACACATTTTTTTGTTCATCTACGAATTAAAAGTTAAGTTTTCATTTTTACGAAAAACCACTATTATTCTATCTGCAAGGTTTCAAGATTCTAAAACTGTAATAAAAATATTTACAATATCCTTCATATAGCATTTATTTACAATAAATTAAAATAGTAACTTATCGACCCACAAGTGTCCGATAGACACAGTGACACTTTGTTGCGCTCGAGTATGAAGGTAGACTGTTTGTTTACAGTGTACTTAGAATTATATCGCAGTGAGTGGGTAATTATAATAAATCACAAAGAATTTGTTTATATTAGGAATAGTTGTGGTATAAGCATCTCGTAGTTTCGATTATTTTGTATCAGTACTTAGACGTGTGTCACGTAATAAAAGTGCCGGAATCTGTTTTAGTTTTATAAAATGGCTAAAAGAAAACTAACAGACGATGAAATTCAATGTGCTCTTGACAAAAGTGATGACGAAAACAGTTATGTGCATCAATTCCATAGCGAAGATGAAGAAAATTTTGCTGTTGACAATTGTTCTGATAGTGAAAGTAATGCGACAGAACAAGCTTCTGAAGATGATGATGAACAATTATGGAGTGACAATGATGCTATACCGTTGCAAATATACGTTTCAACTCAAACTTATGACGGCAGAGATGGAACGAAGTGGAAATTAGAGCCTGAGAAGAAATCATAGTGAAACATACCAATTCTGAGGCGCAAAGAGTGTTACAAAAACGATGGAAAGTAATTGACACAATCGAAATGCAAGCATTTATAGGTCTGTTATTGACTATAGGTGTCAATAAACAAGGAGGCGTGGACTTTAGAGAAAATTGGGACCCAATATTTGGAAATCCAATATTTCGCGCTACAATGGGTAAAAACAGATTTGCTTCTTTGCTACGGTTTTTGAGATTTGATGATAAAAATACTAGATCTCTAAGAAAGTCAAAAGATAAACTGGCACCTAATAGAGAGTTATGGGAATAAGTAAATCAAAACCCAAAAAAGTTTTATTTGCCAGGAGAAAACCTGACAATTGATGAGCAGTTAGTACCTTTTCGAGGACGTCAATACTTACCGAGTAAACCTGATAAGTATGGTATGAAAATCTGGTGGATTTGTGATAGCAAAACTAGCTTCCCGCTGTGTGGCATACTTTATCTTGGAAAAGAAAGAAGTAACAGAACGCAAAATTTATATCCTAATTGGAACCAACGGAAGAAGTATGTACTAAGGAAAGTTTTTTTGCGTGAGGTTGTAACTGAGTTAGTTACACCGCATATAAAGGAGACATAATGAAAAGGGCCTGACAAATTATCATTTAGCAGCTATTGAAGATGTAGTTGGATGCAATCAAGAAGCAAGTCAATCTTCTGAACCTGCTACAAAAAAAAAAAGAAGCGCAGTCACATTTGTCCTGCAAAAATATCCAGAACATCTAAACAATGCTGCGATAAATGCAACCGAAATGTATGCTCTGAGCACTCTGTAAAAAAAATTATTTATAATGTTTGTGAATAAATATTAAATTAGTTTAAACAATTTCAGATAGTTATATGTATGTAAAAAAAATAAATATTATTGCTTAAAACTACATTACAGTTTATAACTATTGTCTTTTTCTCTAGAAGTATAAATGGTGTCCGTTGGACACTTCTGGTCAGTTACGTTTGTAAAGCTTACTGGGTTGTTAAGGGTTAAAATACATACATATAATCACGTCTATATCCCTTGCGGGGTGGAGTAGGCAGAGCCAACAGTCTTGAAAAGACTGATAGGCCACGTTCAGCTATTTGGCTTTAAATTAGAATTGAGATTCAAATAGTGACAGGTTGCTAGCCCATCGCCTAAAAGAAGAATCCCAAGTTTATAAACCTATCCCTTAGTCGCCTTTTACGACATCCATGGGAAAGAGATGGAGTGGTCTTATTCTTTTCTCTATTGGTGCCGGGAACCATACGACAGTTATGCTTAAAATCAATTCTGTTATTCAATCATATGTGTATAGCTTAATTTAACAGATTTCAAATTTTTTCACTGTTCAATATTTACAATGAAAGATCGGGATGTCGAAGGTAATACACACACATACATTTCTCGTAAAATTACCGAATTTGACACACGACGCGGAAGCTCCGGGCAAAAGCTAGCTTTAAATATAACAAATAATATACTAACATCTAATAACGATTCCTCTTAAAATATATGTATCTCCCGATCAATAGCGCGAACGTCCTTGAAACGAGTATCCTTGACGGAGTCTCGTTCCCTGCGTACCTTGACCTAAATCCGTGACCCGAAGCGCCCTGCTTTTTATTATATTTTCAGTTTATAATAGTACCACACCCATGCCGTTTTGTTTGGTATCACATATTTTTTTCTACGGGATACACTGAGCCAACTGAAAGAACAAAAGACCACGTTTATCTGTTTGAAATTCAAATAATGTAAGGTTTCTAGTCCATCGCCTAAAAAAGAATTCCATGTTTACGAGCCTGTCGCTTAGTCGCCTTTAACAACATCCATGGAAAAGAAATGGAGTGGTCGTTTTCTAAAGTGTTGTAAAAGGCGATTATGGAAATATGGTTAAGGCCCTCAAATTAACAGTTCCCTGGAAGTCATACTCAATTTTACTCAATACTTCCACGTCGGCGTCGTGTAAATCCCAGTTACATCCTCCTCTCTACTTTAATTTCCTGCATTAGAAATTTTATTGTTTAATAGTTTTACGAAGTATCATACATACATACATAAAATCACGCCTCTTTCCCGGAGGGGTAGGCAGAGACTACCTCTTTCCACTTGCCACAATCTCTGCATATTTCCTTCGCTTCATCCACATTCATAACTCTCTTCATGCAAGCTCGGCGGTTTCGGGTACTTTTGACCTGACCCTTTGCCAGAACGTCCTTAATTTGATCAAGATACGTTCGTCTAGGTCTTCCCACTCTGACGTAAATACGAAGTATCATAAATATTTTTACTTCGATTAATGATCTAAGTGTTTATGTTCGATTTATTTCTGTAGAACTTACTCGTAGGTGGTAAGAGTGTCGTAGCATCTGCTACGATTAGCTACGACGCTACGAAGTCTACGAATTAAGGTACATAATTAACTTAAAGTATAAGCAAAGTCATGGGCCATAACCAGCAAAAAACTCTACGAAATAATATTTATTCATAAAAAAGATAATTATTTTTGTTAAAATAGATAGTGTTCATGTCTTTTGACGGCCTCTGCGGCTCAGCGATAGTACGCTTGTCTGTGACACCGGAGGTCCCGGGTTCGATTCCGGTCAAGGCATGATGAGAAAAGTACTTTTTCTGATTGTCCTGGGTCTTGGATGTTTATCTATATAAGTATTTATTATAAAATATAGTATCGTTGAGTTAGTATCTCGTAACACAAGTTTCGAACTTACTGCGAGGCTAACTCAATCAGTGTAATTTGTCCCGTATATATTTTCAACGTAATGGCAGTACATCAGTGAAGGACTTTCAGTCTAGGAACAGTTTCGAGGGCTCTTTGAAAACAGACTTGACTATAATACTACCTAGCAAAGGCTGAGAGCCAGACGGTTGTTTGCTAGCACTTTTGTTGTTCACCGTACACAGTTTACTTAGAACTTTTCCATCTTGACTGTACTTGTTCATGTCATGTCTTTTGTTTTGTAAGTCTACTAGCTTTTTTCAGTAACTTTGCATGTTGTATCGCAAATCTCAGAGATGTACGAGTAATTTAAAGAAGTTTAGTTAAGTAGCCGTGCGTGCCGTGTGGTTCCCGGCACCAATACAAAAAAGAATGGGTCCACTCCATCTTTTTCCAATGGATGTTGTAAAAGGCGACTAAGGGATAGGCTCACATACTTGGGATTCTTTTTTAGGCGATGGGCTAGCAACCTGTCACTATTTGAATCTCAATTCTATCATGAAGCCAAATAGCTGAACGTGGCCATGCAGTCTTTCCAAGACTGTTGGCTCTGTTTGCCCCGCAAGGGATATAGACGTGACCATATGTATGTATGTATGTACGTCGTAAGGCAAAAGAAAATATAAACTTAATAAATAACTTCAGTGATAAGTGACTAGATATGGATGTGGTCTTAAGTCTTTGATTGAGAATGTTAACCTGTGTAAGATTCTGTATTCAAACCAGTTACCTCTTTAAATCACCTAGGTAAAGCAGTGTGGCATTGCTGAAGTTGCAATTGTCTCAATCATCTGCGACACACTCAGATGATGATATGTATTGGGTACTCGTATAAATACGAGTAGTTATGAATTTAAAAAATATTTGATAACTATTAAGACTTACTTAACTTTAAATTGATTTGTTTCTTTTATAACTATGTACTATTTCCTTGTTACTGTGTAAATTTCTATGCAATAAAGATATTACAAACAAACAAACAGACTTAGTTTGGAGTAAGTATTATGTTTCAATAGGTACTAATCTTGAAATGAAATAAATATTTTCGTGATATTGTCAGCTTTTGTTTGCCATCGACACCATTGTAGATAATATTGCATCGCTACTTATAGTTCCCCCTGACGTCACTCGCCCGTTATCGGAGGAAACTAATGTAGGGTAATGTCGATTTATGTCGAGTGTACCCTCGATGACGTGGACACGACAACTGAAGGGGGGGAGTTTTTGTCAGTGAACTGTTTGTAACCCAAAAATAGGCCAAACATCCATCAATTCAGTTATGGATATCTTTTAAGAATACGTGCATATAGTCACGTATTCATTCCTTACAAGGTAGACAGAGCCAACAGTCTCTTATAGATTGAAAGGCCACGTTTAGCTAGATGGTTTAATAGTGGGATAAGTGAAAGTTTAAGAAGATAATTACGAAATATTTACGAGATAATTATGGAATATTTCGTAATCGTCTTCTTAAACTTAAAGTCTTCTTCATCTGTGGTTTCAACACTCGACTAGCGTTTAGGATTAAAAAAGAGAGTAAATACCCCTAAAACAGATTTATATTTCAGTTTGCTTAACTTAAAAACTACCCATAGACATATATTCAGGAGTAACAGGTTTATTTTTATCTGAAAATTCCCACAAAAACGAAGTGAAATAAAAGTCAAGTCATTTATTACTTACTATCCGTTTTGGTTTTATTTATATAATACGTATCATAACCCTTTTTTTATACTTCTAGAACTTTCTACATACTCAAAGGTGCAAATTCACTTATCCAAATTATTCCGACGTTGACTCATCGGATTGCCGACTCACCGAGGGGAGAGAACCATTTTTCTTCCAAAAACAAACAAGCCATGGCGGGTATTGTTCCATAATTTATCATTGAGATGATAATTTGGCGATAAAAATGAGTATATTTTTTTCCACACGTCATTTTTTTCGTATTTACATACATACATACATACATATGATCACGTCTATATCCCTTGCGGGGTAGACAGAGCCAACAGTCTTGAAAAGACTGAATGGCCACGTGTGCCGTGTGGTTCCCGGCACTATTACAAAAAAGAATAGGACCACTCCATCTCTTTCCCATGGATGTCGTAAAAGGCGACTAAGGGATAGGCTTATAAACTTAGAATTCCTCTTTTAGGCGATGGGCTAGCAACCTGTCACTATTTGAATCTCGGTTCGTATTTATTAGGGAAAAATTGATTGTAACGGTTATATAATTCTGGATTATGACTACAGGCAAATAAGTTTTTATTGCTTATTACTGGGATAATAGTCAGAATGATCATGACATTAATTATAAAAATAAATAAGTATAATGGTGTGCCGTGTGGTTCCCGGCACCATTACAAAAAAGAATAGGACCACTCCATCTCTTTTCCACGGATGTCGTAAAAGGCGCCTAAAGGATAGGCTAATAAACTTGGGATTCCTCTTTTAGGCGATGGGCTAGCTACCTGTGACAGGTTATTTGAATCTCAATTCTATCACTAAGCCAAACAGCTGAGCGGGGCCTATCAGTCTTTTCAAGACTGGTGGCTCTGTCTACCCCGCTAGGGATATAGACGTGATCATATGTATGTATGTATGTATAATGGTGTACTACAATTGTATTTTTGAGGTCTGCGTATCCCAATTTTAGAAAACTTACATGGTCCACAATATATTATATATTTTTTATAATCAAATAATATTTAACAATTTTTGTAATCCAGTATCTGTGTAATGCTAACATATTTAAAATAGTTACATATATAAAAATATTGGCATCTTATCATATGTATTTTGAACAAGGAGAGAAATAATATCGGATGGCAAAAGTCTAAGACAAACATTTACATACATCAAATCATGCATTTTTCCCGGACGGGTAGGTAGAGACTACATCTTTCCACTTGCCGCGATCTCTGCATACTTCTTTCAAAATTTTAGACAAACGTAACTAGATAAAATTGCGAATATTACATGAAGAGAATAATGAATGTGTTTTAAATAAAAACATAGGTATGTTGGAATCAGAAGTATGTAGGAATCGAGAAAAGAGGCGAGATTAAATGTTGAATATCATAATATGTTGTAGTTGAAGTTACGCGTCGAAGTGGCGTCAAAGTGTTTCTCGTTTATAGACAAAATCGTTATTCATACAAAATGCAATAAAGATATTCAGAATTTCCAACAAACCTGTACGTTCCAAATCACCACAAACTGCACCCCATGTGGGGTCCCACCCCACTTGGGGTGGAATAATTACCGACGCTGACGAGTAGGGGGTAAAACGCGGTATATGACAATATCGATTTGAATGACTTGAGGTCAATCTGTGTGATTTGTCTCATACATATATATTTATTAAATTACCTACTTTTTTGTGTATTTAAATATAAAAAAAATGATATTTGGGGGTTGGCAGAGTAAAGGAAAAGTAACTAAAGTAAATTAAAAACTCTTGTCTATATATAATACATAAGACGTCAAATTTTGGAAGTTAAAATTACTTATGTGCCTTGTAGTTCAAAAAAGAACAAGACTACTCCATCTCTTTCCCATGGATGTCGTAAAAGGCGACTAAGGGATGGGCTTATAAACTTTAGGCAACATGCTAGCAACCTGTCACTATTTGAATATCAATTCTATCATTAAGCCAAACGTCGAAAAACATCGGTAAAGCGGTGTAACTGAAATGAAATGAAATGAAATGAAATGAAATGAAATGAAATTTATTTATTAACATTTAGGTTTGCTACAATTGGTTATACAATTGGTCCCACACTAGGCAACATGCCTGTCCTATGGTAACCAATGTTATAGAACATATATATAACGTAACTTTCACTTTGAATTACTAAATCACTCTCCTATTTAATGTCCAGATTATAAAAACAAGGTATCGCTTGTCAGTTACCTTGTTATACAACACCATAGAGAGTTGACCCCTCCCAAGCTTTAGTGCTGTTATAGGGCCGTGTTTTTATGCATATAAAATGTAATGTGCACTATTCACCCAATTTATGGCACGCGCCTTATAAAAATCAGTGAAGTTAAATTATAGTGCCGAAAGATATTAATAGAGATCGTATTTTTTGTTTTACGACCAGGGTTAAGGGAGTCTATACTATGATAATAAAGAATTTTTGTAGTAAATAGTAACAATGTACATTTTGTTTTAAATCTGAAATGCTGTTTTAATTTTATCGAAAAACAACTGTGATTAGCTTATATACATACTATATCATCACGTCAAAAACATCGTGAGGAGACCTGCACATTCAGGCAACTGGATGTGTGAAGGTTGCGGAGGTCAGATGGGAGGGGAGTCGCTTCGTGTAAAAACCAGTTCATCCAATCCAGGATGGTCAAAGGCATAACCCAGGCTCCTCTCCAGTGGTGACGATGCAACTGAGACTAAAGCCAGGAGGAAGAACTAGCTACTTAATTTCTGTATTCGCAATAACCCTGAAATTTGAAAAAAAAAAACTAGAAATAAACTAGGGTTCATTCATTTCATTAATTCATTTAAAGAGCTAGGGCCTTTTAACCCTTTCAGGGTCTGTAAATATTTTATTTTTATGCCTTATTCCCTACACGTAGGGTTCAATTCCTGATACCTAACATTGCCTTCAAAAGGTTTAGAAGTACCAAACGAATATCCTACTTGTTCATAGTACCTAAGAGTTCATTAAAAACAGTTTAGTTCATTGCACACACTCGGGGTGCAATGCCCTTTTGTTTAACCCTGCAAGTACGGCCACTTCAGAATGGAGGAAGTTCAACAACTTGTAAAGAATCTTTTGATCTCGTATATTATTTGCGTGTCAACATCAACATACATATACAGGACTAGCTATTACGCGCAACTTCGCCCGCTTCTACACGCCACCTACACGTGCGGGTTTAGCGCTACCAACAAAATAGGACAGGTTTTTTGAAAATTCCACGGGATCTATATGTTTAAAAGTCCCTGTGACCTTCTCCAGATTCGATTTGGCTTGATTGGATAAGATTGGTTTAGTAGATGTAGCGGGAGCGATGATTCGGCTCGACCGCCACCAAAGGGAAGATCTTCCGCCAGGCTAGGTGAGAACACCTAGCAGCCTGGCGGAAGATCTTCCCTTTGGTTCGGCTCGCCAAATTTGAAGCGACCTTCGACCATGACGTGATTGGAAGCAACCTTCTTCGTCATCAACTTAAATCCTTACCCATCATCACTCCTCACTCTGCAAGCAGTCTCACAGCAAGACACATCATCGCTCCCGCTACAGTAGAAAACACGATAAAAAAACAAACAAACTAACTTTTTCATTTATAATATTCCTTGGGATGAATTAATATAATTACTTATGGAAATTTTCACAGCAGGTTTGAACGATAAAACTAAGTAGGTTTCTGAATAAACTTATACTGTAAACAATATCTCGCTTGATACCATTGGATGCACTAGTTGTTAGCGCTTTAATTATGTCTTACATCATCTATAAGAAAAATTGGATTATTCTTGTGGTTTATAAAAAAATCCAGTAAGAAATAAAACACGATTTTTTCTGATTTTTTCCTAAGGGAAGATTCCTTTCCTAATAACTGAACGAGTCATTTATCAAAATCAATCACTTTGGTTACGCTGCGGGGGTAACGTGTATATTTTAGGCAATTATTTTTATCGGCCATCGTGGTCACAATCTTTCGGAGTCAGAACCGTGTGGATGATTGATTTGTCTTGAAATACTACTCTGTCAAGAAAGTAGCAGGAAAAGATCAATAATACACAAACTGTTTGTTATTCATCCAAATTTATTTTATCACCTTCAAAATATGCTCCTTTAGAAACGATACACTTACGCCAACGAATAATCCAATCATCAAAACATTTTTTAAACGCTGTTTCCGGAATTGAGGTCAGTTCTCGCCGCGAATTCTCTTTTATGTCTTCTACCGATTGAAAACGGGTGCCACGAAGTGGTAATTTGAGTTTAGGAAAAAGAAAAAAGTCGGCTGGAGCCATATCTGGTGAATATGGTGGTTGCTCGATGGTATTTGTTGAGTGTTTGGTTAAAAATTAGTTCACAATGATGGCCTTGTGCGAAGGTGCATTATCATGGTGCAAAATCCATGAATTTTCTTTCCACAAATCTGGCCTTTTTCGTCGGATTTGCTCTCTTAAACGCCGCATAACACTCAAATAATATTCCTTATTTACCGTTTGACCTTCCGGCAAGAATTCCGAGTGCACAACACCGCGATAGTCAAAGAAAACAGTCAACATGACTTTGACTTTTGAACGACTTTGGCGTGGTTTTTTCGGTTTCGGTTCAGTTGGAAGGCGCCACTCCGAAACTTGTTGACTAGTTTGCATGTCAAACTCGTAAACCCACGTCTCGTCACCAGTAACAATGCGTTTCATGAATGTTGGGTCGGAATTGACTCGTTCTAGCATGTCCTCAGCGACTCTCATGCGATTGAGTTTTTGAAAAAAATTCAGGTCTTTTGGGACTAGCCGAGCGGCACATGTTTCATACCCAAATTATTAGTTAAAATGGTACGGATCGACTCGTGAGATACAGAAAGTTCGGTGGCTATCTCTCTCAAAGTTGAATGAGGATTTTCAGTCACTATTTCCTTCACTTTTGCGATGTTAACTTCAGTTGCAGACGTTGATGGCCTACCAGAGCGAGGCAAATCTTCCATCACATCTCGACCGCTTTTGAACGCTTTGTACCACTCATAAGCACGAGTTTTTGATAAAGTCGATTCACCGTAAGCCTTCTGTAACATTTTCAGTGACTCCGAACACGATATTCCATTGGCAATGCAAAATTTAAGACAAACTCTTTGTTCGATGTTTTTATCCATTATGAAATTAGCAATACACACTAGATATGATATAACTAAAAATAGGTCAGGTATTACCCACATTATGAGTAACAGTGGTAAGCACTCTATATATGTAGTAATTTTATTTGAAAGCCTATTCTGTTCCTGTAAAAAATCGGGTAAGATAGAAGAAAATAATAACTCTCCATTTTTAACTTTTTGCTTTATGCGAACCTTCTCATTTTCGATACATTTTTTTTTTAGAGATCCCCACGGTAGCGAAGACCCGCGCAAAAGCTAGTTGCAACTATAGTGAAGAACAATAAACCTCTCATCTTGATTATTAAACCGATATTTTTCTATATCTTCCCTAGGTATATTTTATGTAAAAATAGCAAAAATGGGTCGTTGCTACCCCAAAGGTGTAACTTCTACGTCAATTGAATGTGTACCCATAGTGTCCCCGTCTGGGGATATAACGTGAGCCCCGGGGACATCTGACGTCAGCTATCGACAACACTTTACGAGTATATACCTTTATAACGCTACCGGGAGTGATAAAAGTTGGTTTACGATATTTCATAGTTCGGAATTGGATATTTTAAGACACATTGTAGCTTAATTGGCAAGATAAAATAGCTAGATAAGTACCCGAAACTGCCGAGCTTGCATGAAGAGGGTTATGAATGTGGATGAAGCGAAGGAAGTATGCAGAGATCGTGGCAAGTGGAAAGAGGTAGTCTCTGCCTACCCCTCCGGGAAAGAGGCGTGATTTTATGTATGTATGGATAAAATAGCCATGCTGACACACGGCTACCGAATAGTTCTTGTGGTTGGTTTTAGTTTCGTTTTATCACGGAAAGCAATATCATATTTCAATAATTCACCAGTGATCTTCAAATATTTTCTTTCATAATATAACCTTTATTCGTGGCTTAACGTCTTATTTCTTCGTTAAAAAGATTTTGAAGAGGTTTCAAGATAAAAAGTCCTAAGACTAACCTTCTTTAGGTTGAACTATTCCACTACTACCCACGGCTCTACTAACCGTCCAGTTATTCTAGCTGAACCATAGGAGATGTGCGCTGTTCTCGAGTTTACTTTCTGATAGCGCAACCTTTCTTCCCTCCCTACAAAATCACTTCAGTGTCCCATAAAATGGATCTATACAAGGTGACATTTAAAACAACTGCATCCTTTTAAACATAGACTATACCCATGCTTCTGAGCCGTTTGAGCTTATTTTTATTTAAATTAAACGTCTTCATATTCACATTTAAAAAACCCTCAAAAACTACGTCACACGCTTTAATACAGACCAATACTACAAAAAGAAATTAAAACTAAACATGTAAATAAATGTTTGAAAAATAAATTATTTTTCTAGTATCAAGATCAAGTAAAGTACAGAGTTGTCGAGATCGCTCAGCTGAATGAATTGTGTCGTTGATCTCTGAATCTTACGCGTCGCTTTTCCGCCCGCCGGGGTGATATGACGTATTTAGGATCGTGGATTTTGATACTTTTATTTTTTTCGTACTTTCTGAAATATGAACCGATAATTTTCTTTTAATGTTTTTTAATATCCTTTAGATGATTACACTTAACAGTTAAATGTATGCAGTTGAATTAAAAGTCACCCTGTATAACGTTTGTCTTTTGTCAATAGGCGGATGCCAGCACAGCCTTCCTTCGAGCTGCACGTGCTGGCCAAATCGAGAAGATCATCAGCCTCCTGGAGCAGGGGGTGGACATCAACGTTAGCAACGCTGTGAGTATACAAAGTTATTTACATATATATATATATATAAATGTGGGAGTACTAAGTTAGATTTAGCAAAACAAATATTTTCTTTCAGTTTCTTTAATTGGTTTTTTGATCTTACAAACTTCAATGTCTAATTTTCGCTCTATGACATTTTACGTCATTTTTCTCTACTAAAATTAAAGTTGCCAGTGCTAACAATAACTAAAACTAACGAAACAACTTAAATTAAAAACGTTCACAACCCACATATATATACATATCTCATATTTACGTGATCCCGGTTGCATTGTACAGTGTAGTAAAGATATAATATCACAAAATTTTCAAATTTAACAAAGTTATCAATGTGGTTCCTGCCAACAGCTCTGACAACAAGTTTTTAGCCTCATTCATATACATTTTGTAGTTTTATAAAATGCCTTTACCTGACCCAGCAAAATAAGTGTCATATTACAAAATAGAATCTCATGGCTTTCTAACATTTTGAAACAGGTCACATGCCTTTATTACAGTTAATAAGTCACCAACTTGTAAATTGGCCGGTAAAATATTTCTAGTTTGCGAAAACTCTTTGCAAGACTCGGAAATGTAATAACGAGTTTATTTCTTTGTTGTTAAAGTTGAAATTGTTATAAAGTTTAGTTTTTCCTATAAGTTATGCTGGCACGCAATATGATGTCACGAATTCCAGTGCTACAGTTGGAGGTCATAAAGAAATTAATATTATTTTGTAAGACCGTATGCATTTGTCTTTTTTGCATTATTACATACAAACATATTGTCACGTCTTTATACCTTACGACTTAGATAGAGCCAAAAGTATAGCTTAATGATGAAATTGAGATCTGCACTATTACAATTTCGATTCCAGCCAAGTTTTCATATAGACCATAGAATTTGGAAAAGGAATCTTAAATTAGTACCATGTGGTTCCTGGCACTTTTGCATGGGACCACTCCATTTCTTCCAAACGAATGTCGTAAAGGGAAACTAAGGGAAAGGCTGTAAACTTGGGTTACTTCTTTTAGGCGGTGAGCTAGCAACCTATCGCTAATTTCAATTCCATCATTATACAGCTGAAGGTAGCCTTTCAGTCTTTTCGAAAGTGTTGGCTCTGTCTACCACGCAAGGGATATTATATATGATAATAGAATAAATAAAATATGGCTAATAAGAATAAAGAAGATATATGTATATGGCTTCACGGTGTAATTGAGATTCAAATAGTGACAGGTTGATAACCCATCGCCTACAACAGGAATTTCAAATTTTTAAACCAATCCCTTAGTCGCCTTTTACGACATCCATGGAAAAGACGTTCCATTCTAAAGTACCGGAAACCAAATTAGAAAATAATACCCTTCTTAACGGTGTATTGAAAATTATGTCCATACTAGAGGCCGCCCGCGACTTCGTCCGCATGGAAACCGTATCAATCCCGCGGGAACTCCGGGATAAAAAGTAGCCTATATGTTATTCAGGGTCTTCAGCTACCTACATTCCTATATTTCATCGTAATCGGTTCTGTAGTCTTTGCGTAAAAAAGTAACAAACATCCATACTGACATACAAACTTTCGCATTTATAATATTAGTAGGATTTCCGAGTAATATCAGTCACATTAATCTTAAAACACCATTCGCTGATTTAACACCTTTCTGCCTACATTTCGTGCCAAGAAGAACAAAGGACATATAGAATACAGAATTACTAGCACATTGAAAATTGCCAATATTGGGCAAACTTCCAACTGATGTGCTTACTGTGCACATTCACGAACTATAATACATACATACATACATATGGTCACGTCTATATCCCTTGTGGGGTAGACAGAGCCAACAGTCTTGTAAAGACTGATAGGCCACACTCAGATTTTTGGCTTAATGTTAGAATTGATATTCAAATAGTAGACCATCGCCTAAAAAAAGAATCCCAAGTTTGTAAGCCTATCCCTTAGTCGCCTTTTACGACATCCATGGGAAGAGATGAATTATTTGAGTAATAATGATAACTGTGGTACAGTGGTAATGTTCTAGCTTTTTATCATAAGATTCGGGTTCGAAAAATTAAGTCAGATGGACTCAGTTTACAGGACGACGTTATCCGATAAGGAAGCATGACGCACACAGGTTCGAATCCTAATGCGGCCAATGCGACCATGCTCCAATGACTCTTTTCTAAGTTGCACATATATTTAAAATTTGTTTTATTGCTGTTGGTGCTCTTACTGGTGAAGGGAAACATCGTTAAGAAACCTGTAGGTACTTAGCAGCAACTGTATGTATAAGCATCATCTAACACGAGTTCAGTTCCCATGAAATGTTGCGGAGGTCCTTAAAACTTTACTTGCTTAATACAGATTCGTATGTTCATTGTGGCCCTGAGATCTTTCACAGAACGATGATCACGCAACTGGGACTAAAGCCAGAAGAATTCAGTTCATTTGAAAGCCTTATGCGTTATTTTTAATCAATATTAGAATAAGAGGTTCTAAAAATACCTTTTTTCCAGAATGGCCTGAATGCGATTCACCTCGCGTCCAAAGACGGCCACGTGGAGGTGGTGAGGGAACTCCTGGATAGAGGAGCAGCAATTGACGCCGCTACCAAGAAGGGCAATACTGCCCTCCATATTGCTTCCTTGGCTGGCCAGGAGGCTGTGGTGAAACTACTTGTCCAGAATGGAGCCCAGGTAAATTAAAGTTTGTATAGTATTTTGGGTGCCTTTAATATTAGGAGTTCTTTAGATAAATTAGGGGCTCAGAGTCACTAAACGTAGTGTGATGGTTAATTATAAAAACTACTTGTCCAGAATGGAACCACGGTAATTTTATGAGCTTCTTCTTTTTTAAAAAGAATTGAAGAAACTAATCAGCAAATATAAGAGAAAGAGGAAAAATATAGAAGGCTTTTTGAATCAGTTGTCAAGATGGCCAACATTGCTCTCAGTATTGGTTTCTTAGCTGGACAGAAGGTTGTAGCCCAGGGAAATAAAGGCTTTCATATATTTAAGGGGTTTCCTCTAGTTTTATAGAAGATCATATTCTGAACTGGGAAGCATAACAGGAAAGGATTCGACAGGAAACATGAAATATGTACGAGAGGGAAAGAACACAGTAGAACTTGTTGATAGAGCTATCAAGAAGGGCTACCCCCTATCTACCTTTTGGGTCCTTAGTTGATCAGGGGGCTATCGTCAAACTATTAGTGGAGAATGATGTTCAGGTATTTTTTGGGTTCCTTCTTTCTTTAACAGATTTCAAGTACCGAAACAAAACCTCTGTGACAAAAGTTCAGAAGAGAAAAGAAAGCAAATATATAAATTTTTTTGTCTCATTCTGTGAGGATTTCTATTTTTGTTTCAATCTATTTTAATATTTTATCGATTTTCATGCCTTTAGTGCTAAATATACCTTGGATCGTCCTAGTAATTCACGAGTCGTATTAGAGCCGTATTAAATAGGTCATTAATTTTTCCGCTTATAACGAGATGTGATATATTGAAATTTTACATATTTGCCGTTAAGTTCTCTATGAAGAGAAAATTCGGCCGTTGGCAAGGCAAACCGATTGTCATCATCTTCGTGAAATTTTGCATGCTATAATGTAGAGTAGGTATTTACAGATAAGAACGTTTGGGTGGTTTTCACACAGACGTAAGCTTGTTTATAAAATGTAGTTTGTTTATATATTTAAGCATGGAAACGGAGAATAAAGTTATGTCAAAATAAGCATATGACTATATTTCTTTTGTCAATATTTGAATAAGGCGACTTATTAGGTAGGTAAGACTTATTAACTTGGGATGTTTCTTTTAGGCGATTGGCTAACAACCTCTCACTTTTTAAAACCACAAAAAGTATTCAGAATATTCTAGAAATAAGAAATAAGGAATAGACAAATATAGGGAATGTATTCACTATTAAAAAAACAGGCATTACATCAACATGGATCATAATCGTGGCAAATTGCTGTTACTCCTTAGTTATTAGGTCATACAGCTGGCACATTTGTATGACTTTATAGGCGATGGAGTGCCACGTTATTGCCCTTATGTAGGTTATTATTTTACCAGACTTCCACTCCGCATGATAATTTTATCGATTAATTTGCAAGGTCGCTTTTGTGTCTATTTTACAGACGAATTCATAAATATTTACCTTTTTTATATAATATCATTTGTTACACGAAAACAGTTCAAAATGAGATTGAAAACAAAAAGGCGGTCTTTCGCTTAAATAATCTGGCCGACTTAGGGATCGTAAAAGATTCAGATAAGCAGTGGCTGTGATAAATGATAAAAAAATACTTTATCACCTTGGTGCTTGTCCCGGATCATTCCTCTTTAGCCCTGTGAAGGAATACTTATGGCGCTTTTTTTTTCTTATCAAGGACATACATTTTTATCTTCTTTTTCAGGTGAACATCCAATCTCAAAATGGCTTCACTCCCCTGTACATGGCGGCGCAGGAGAACCACGACGGGGTGGTCAAATTCTTGCTCGCCAACGGAGCTAACCAGAGCCTGGCCACAGAGGTGATTAGAATTATTTTTAGAACAAAAAATATTGATTTTTAAAGGAATTAGTTTGCTTTTGAATTGGACAAGTAAATACTTTTGTTCACTGAGTTGTCATGTTTATTTGTTTTAATGTTGATAGTCTCTGAGATACAGAATTTCGGATTCGAATCCCGGCAGGGGCATGATGGAAAACGAACTTTTTCTGATTGGCCTGAGTCTTTTATGTTTAGCTATATAAGTAATTTATATTATAAAATAAAGTATTGTTAAGTAAGCATCTTATAACAAATGTCTCAACTTACTTTGAGGCTAATGTGTTTTGTTATTTGCAATCATTTATTTAACATTAACGAATCATAGAAAATGAATGTATACTTGTGAATATATACATATTTTTGATCCCAAAATAGAGATAAAGTGCTACTTTCTTGCACATATGTTTTATCAGTTTTTCCTTTAGTTAAACAGATATTCATTAAGCAGACTTAATCAATATTTCACTTCTTAACAGGACGGATTCACTCCGTTGGCTGTGGCGATGCAACAAGGCCATGAGAAGGTGGTAGCAGTTCTTCTAGAAGCTGATACAAGAGGAAGGGTCCGCTTGCCAGCGCTCCACATCGCGGCAAAGAAGGACGATGTCAAAGCAGCCAATTTGCTGCTTGAGGTAAGCTCATTAAAAAGCCAAAGCCAAAGCTCATTAAATAAACTTGACGTATTGATGTCTTCGAGTAATAAATAAGCCAACATAAAAAGTAAATATATTGGAAATCAAAGAGAAGAATCAAGTTGTGTCGTGTTACTTTCGGTAGAAAAGCACTTCTCCAACTCTTTAGCCTAGCCTTGCTCTTTGAAGATATCTAAGGACATAAAGTCATTGTATAAACACTAACCAAATATGATCCAAGTTGGTTTGTCGTAAGGTTACAACAGCCACACAGACCTTAACTATTCTTAGATTGTGGTCAATTCCCGAACTCAGAAGCATGATAAAGAAGACTAACGGACTTCCTTCCTCCCAGAACGAGCATAACCCCGACGTGACTTCCAAGTCCGGATTCACCCCGCTACACATCGCAGCCCACTACGGCAATGAAGCCGTGGCCAGACTGCTGTTGGCCAAGGGGGCTGATGTCAACTGTGCCGCTAAACACAACATCTGTCCTCTGCACGTCGCTGCTAAATGGGGTAAGTCTTATGAATTCAGATGTAGAAATATATTTATAGTGGCTGCTTCGTTCTTATACTTTGAAAAAGGACTCAGGAATGTGCTGCGATTGGGCAATCCACTCACAATAAATGAAACCTGGTTGGCTACTTTAAAATAAAAAAATTCTAATAAAATCAGTGAAAACATGAAATTTTTCGCCCTCTAAGCCTCGCTGCTGTATCTAAGTTATCAATAGTAAATTCTATTATTTGTGAAAATTGTCTTAAATGTTTTTAGCAGCTGAGCGTGGCGTTTCAGTCTTTTTATGACTGTTGGCTCTATCTACCCACATCCTATAATCTGCTCTATATAATCCGCAAGGGATATTGATGTGATTACATGTTTATGTTTTTAGAGAATACAGAAACCAACAGCTGTTTTTAATTGGAGGAATATAGCGAGATCTTGACTCCAATACTTTACACAAACTTTATTCAATCTCTTTCTCCTTTTCAAGGCAAAGACAACATGGTATCCCTCCTATGCGATAATGGAGCTAACGTAGAAGCTCGCACCAGAGACGGCCTGACCCCGTTACACTGCGCGGCGAGGTCAGGTCACGAGAGAGTGGTCGAGGCTCTGCTGGATCGAGGCGCGCCTATTACTAGTAAGAGTAAGGTAAGAGAATTATAAATAAATAAATATATACGGGACAGAATACACAGATTGAGTTAGCATCGAGTAAGTTCGAGACTTGTGTTACGAGATTCTTACTCAAGGAATCTATATTTTATGATAAATACTTATATAGATAAATATCTAAGTAAAAAATAATCATAAACAGACTATGTGAAGTCAACAATTATGGTCATAGAACGCAGCTAAATCTGAAATTCAATTACATATCAATGTGCAGGTGAAATAGTCAAATATTTTTCGTTTAAATTTTGCTTTTACGGGAATTAATAAGTATTCGAAAATACAGCGTTAGCAGAATTTCAGCTGCCAACTTACAAATATAATATTCCTAATAGCTTACTTTGTCCTTTCGATGACATTGTACTTCTAAGCGCAGCGTAGGAAATTAATCTATTTGCAAAAAGTTACATACATATGTCCAGCGGTTATCTGCAAACGGGCTCTTTCGACAAGTCAAAGATATAGGATCTTTTACTTCTTCGAAGAAGCCTATTGTTTCATAGAGCTGAAACGATTACTTACTGACTAACTGAGTTTCAATCTTTAGGATAGATCGATGTCCAGTGAACTTCACATAACTGAAATAACCATAAATCTTTCCTTGTAGAACGGCCTCGCGCCCCTCCACATGGCCGCCCAAGGGGACCACGCCGAAGCCGCCAGGGTCCTGCTCTCGCGCCGGGCTCCGGTGGATGACGTCACCGTGGACTACTTGACCGCTCTGCATGTCGCCGCACATTGTGGTCACGCTAAAGTTGCCAAGCTTCTTCTGGATAGGTCAGTTATTTTCTTTTGGTAATGCTTCTCTGGTCTTTTCTACTTAGATTTAAAATCAGGAGAGTAAAAAAATGGTCTAATTTACCCAGTGGTATAAATACACGTCGCCAATGGTTTGAAGCCTTCACATAAGAAGTCGTTCGATTGTTAAGTCCAGAGCGGAGTTGTAATATTCTCTCTACTCTCGCGCCGAGCTCCGATTGGTGACTTGACGGTGGACTACCTTACCGATTTATATGTCTTCGCTCAATGGCGTCACGCTAAAGTTGCCAAGCTGCTTTTGGATAGTGTAGAGCTTCCTTCAGAGTTTCTACATTCTTCGCAAAATGGTTCAAGTCACCTTATCTGGTGTCGTCGCCATTCATCTGGAAATTGGCATTTTGATATTATAATTAAGATTTTTAATCGGTTATTCGAACTTATGAATGTGGATGAAGCGAAGAAAGTATGCAGAGATCGTGGCAAGTCGAAAGAGGTAGTCTCTGCCTACCCCTCCGGGAAAGAGGCGTGATTTTATGTATGTATGTATTCGAACTTATGTAATCAATGACTTTTCTATATTACCCTAACACAGTGGGATTTGAATATGGAAACCTTGTTATGAGATTTCTCCACCAACACTCTAAAATATGGCACAGTGTACTAAATATTCTGATAATGGAATTCAAGGATTATTATTACTAGTCATCATAATCTGTAATTTATGAGATTAACGTAAGCGGGGCAAGGGCACAAACGATGTTTCAGATACCAAAAACCTCATCAGTTCATAAAAACGTTACGGTAAGACTTAAATTGGAAGATTTGTTTAGACGATGCTATTTTTACCAGGAACGCCGACGCGAACGCACGCGCATTGAACGGCTTCACCCCACTACACATCGCCTGCAAGAAGAACAGGATCAAGGTTGTGGAGTTACTGCTCAAGTATGGAGCCAGTGAGTATGACTATGTCACCAATAAAAAAAAGTAACGGAAATTGTATTTAAGTTGCTGTCTTTTAATTCCGAATTTGAGAAAACTATTGATGATCAATTTCTTACAACATCCAAAACCAAACGACATCACGGTTTTTTTTAAAACTTCCGCATTTCTGGTGTTTCCAAAAATTTTTATAATTTTAACGAACATTTCTTTTATGACAAAGAAAAATAGAGTCAGATGAAAAGTAACTCTTTCTTATATTGCATTTATTTGATTTTGAAATTCGAATTCTAAACAGTATATTATCAATCATATCAAAATGGTCAACATTATAAACATAATTTTACTTTATTGAAGTTTACTGTTTTACTCAAAAGTTGACTGGTAAATGCTTTTAGCATATATCTCTTATACTGTTCATCTATATTTTGGTACTGGTACTGATACTGTTTATCTATATTTCAATTACACTTATATCAATAACTTCTTCTCAAGGTATACAAGCAACGACTGAATCTGGCCTGACTCCACTCCACGTAGCCGCCTTCATGGGTTGCATGAACATTGTGATATACCTTCTCCAGCACGAGGCCAACCCTGATGTACCCACTGTCAGGGGAGAGACGCCTTTGCATCTAGCCGCTAGGGCTAACCAGGTAATTATGACTTCCTGTATTAGAATATAATTATTAGTCTCTGAATGTGGGAGTAACCAAAAAGTAACAGGAAAGATGTAGTCCCTGCTTAGTGCTTACTCTTCCAGTTAAGAGGCTTGATTTTATAGGAACATGTTATGATGAGAATGAACAACAGTTTTTTTTTAGACCATTGATCGCCAACTTTAGTTGTCTGAAAGTTTACTGACATGCCAGATAGATACTAAGGTGTCCAATTTAGAATCACGTTCAAGCTTAAGTAATCGATTTGTCCATCATTTTCGGGTTGCAGCGTTTGTAAGTTTGATTGTGGCTTTTGATACAACGCGCTCTTTTTGTCCAGAGATATTAAGTCAAAATCTTATAAAATTTTAAGTATAATACCAAAAAGAATCCTCAAGATTAAACCCATTCTTTCTCTTGCAGACGGACATAATCCGCATTTTGCTTCGCAACGGCGCGGCTGTAGAAGCTAAGGCCAGAGAGAGACAGACGCCTCTCCACATCGCCTCTCGCCTCGGCAATGTGGACATCGCCGTGCTTCTCCTGCAACACGGCGCTGACGTCAAGGCTATGACTGCTGACCATTACAACCCTCTTCATATCGCTGCTAAACAACACAATCATGATGTAAGTACCCCCAAATAATCTGAATGTAATAGTGAAAGCCATAAAGAGACAGAAGCTAAACCTCTAGTTTCTGTAACTGACCAATACTCTCGTCATATGTCTGCTTAACAATACAATCAAAGCCATTTCCACCTTGACTAATGATTCCAACGTCCGGTTTGATATTGTAAAAGTGTGTGGCTGTCATCGCAACGCTTATTGGTAAATGTTCACCATTGTAGAATTTTTCTGTTCATCAATCGGCTGTTCTATCGAGTCGAGATAAACCGCTGGACTATGTTCGTTACCGATCTACCGTCTTATTATTGGATATCCTAAAGTTTGTGTTTTACAATACACTTCTTAAATATGGCAGGATAAATATTAAGAAATGGAATAAAAATGACTTATCTGACTTTTTTACAACAGGTTGCAGCTGCTTTGATTGAGCACAACGCTCCTTTGACGGCCACCACCAAGAAAGGGTTCACTGCCTTGCATCTTGCTGCTAAATATGGAAATTTAAAGGTGAGTTTGATATTTATATTGCTATTTCTAGATAAAGAATGGAAATTGTTCACGAAATGATTATAAAATTTTAAATAGTTATCCTCTTGTGCGAAATAACTAAACTGGTTCATTTCTGGATCGACGTTAAAGCAGGTTGAATCCATGTTTTCTGCAGATAAAATTTTCATAGTTTGTTCAAATTTATCTCTGGTTATAACTACATAAAAACTATCAACATTTACGACTAAGGAAAAATTTGAGCTAAAAAAAACAACAACAATAAACCTATCTCAGGCTTGGTTCAGGTCTTATAGGGTGTTGAAGGTCAGACAACAGTCGCTCTGCAACTTTGTCAAATCACCTAGATTATGCGGTGTTGGTGTACCCCGGGTACGGAAGCAAGATGTTGCCTCAGAGCTCCTAGATTCAAGTTTTTATTTTAATTTTCTTTTACCAGGTCGCAAACCTTCTCCTCGCCCACGGAGCGTCCCCGGACCAAGCCGGGAAGAACGGCATGACCCCGCTACACATCGCCGCGCAGTACGACCAGCAGGCTGTAGCCACTACGCTGCTGGAGAAAGGCGCTGATGCCAAGGTATAGTTTGATGAAATAGCGTAATTGGACAAAATGATAAATGAATTTGATGGACATATGGAACGATTGGGTGATATGATAGAAGGAAATAAAGAATTTTTTTTCTTCCGACAGGCCGTAGCTAAAAACGGACACACACCCCTTCACATAGCGTCTCGCAAGAATCAGATGGAGACTGCTGCGACATTACTAGAGTACGGCGCTGTGACCAACGCCGAGTCTAAGGCTGGCTTCACACCACTCCACCTTGCTGCTCAGCAGGTATTACATCTATCTTCCATCCATGTCCAGGTCCATTCCCAACTCGTAGTTCTGAAGATAATGAGTGAATCTGGTTGGTGATTCTCCTTATTTTAATACAAGAAGATGGTTAGATTTCTTGAAATTATTTTTTTATGCAATAAAGGGTATACCATATATCTATCCATCTGTTTATAAAACATTCTTAGTTGAATCTCGTAAAAACTTACAAATCTCTTTTATCTTAGGGTCACACAGAAATGTGCTCCTTACTCTTGGAACATGGTGCTGAAGTGGACCAGCAAGCTAAGAACGGTCTCGCCGCGTTACATCTTGCTGCTCAAGAAGATAGAGTACCTGTCGCTCAGTTGCTGGTCAAGAATGGAGCTGAGGTCAGTTAGCTTTACCTTTATTTTAGTCTTGATTGAGCAGGCAAGATGAGATTTTTATTTTGAAATAACGACTTTAAAACCATTTGAAACATTTTTTGGTTTCTGAAGAGATTACTTGAAATTACCGCGGAAACGGGAATTTCAAGTAATCTTGATTTTATGCGGGCACAGCCGAGTGCGTCATAGTACAGCAACTGCTGAAAAGTCTGATCGGACAAAGATTTTTATCATCAAGAGCTCAGCTCTCGGCTGACCTCCAATTTCAGCAAAACAGTCTTTGTTAATTCTTACGCAAGACCAATTGAAATAATTTACTTGATTTCTAGGTTGATATTTGCACTAAAGGCGGCTACACGCCACTACACATCGCCAGTCATTACGGACAGGCCAACATGGTGCGTTTCCTGCTAGAAAACGGGGCATCTGTCAAAGCGCAGACCACTCACGGGTACGACACCATCTCTCTCATCTTTGCGTAAACTCAGTTGCGTCTTCTGGTCCAGTTTATTTCACATCACAAAATATTATGGTCACGCCTATATCCCTTGTGGGGTAGACAAAGCCGACAGTCTTGAAGACTGCTTTAGCTATTTGGAATAATGATAATATAAATATATCACAAAATGTTTACTTTAAATAATTCAGGAGAACCTTAATATCAAGATTGCTGATTGATATATCTGTCTCTTCTTTATATCAGCCTCCTTGTAACATCCTTCCTGTTCTCTCTACCTGACCTGGAACTGTGAATACCTGAGCAATATTTTTTTCTTTATCAAATATACCTATAATTGTTTTTTATCAGATACACTGCTCTTCATCACGCGGCACAACAAGGCCACATCAATATCGTCAACATTCTGCTTGAACACAAATCTGATGCCAATGCTACTACTACGGTATGTATCTATATGTTATATGTTGATACCATCATTATTATCATTATTCCCTTTGCGACCACAATACATGAGCTAAAAAAATAAGTATCAAGCCATCTTGATTGTTTCTACAGGTGTACTAAATTGTATGGTTTCTGAGACACTGAATAGCAGTAATGTATATCTTGAAAACTATAAGATTACTTAAAATTTTCAAGTAGATTAGGTGACATACGAAACCATAAGACAACCAAATTGAAGTTGTAAAGTCTTATTTAGATACATTTTTTCTTTTGAAATACCTTGGTTTTACCATCTGATAATGCAATTGTAAATGACCTACCACAAGCGTGAGAGAGTTACCAATTATATTGTTGCGACATCTCTACGCGATCATCTCTACAGCAGCCAATCACGCGACCCTATCAGCCAATAACAGCAAAGAGTTTAAATCGTGCAAGCAAAGAGTTTACGGATTGCAGCATGTAAACAACCTCCGATACAACATCGTCGGAGTCGTCACTTCATCACCAAATCTCACCTTATCGTATTTATCTCACAGAATGGCCAAACCCCCTTGGATATCGCGTCTAAACTTGGCTACGTGACAGTGATGGAGACCCTGAAGGAAGTCTCTGAACCCTCGATGGCTCCAGCCTCTCAGGACAAGTACAAAGTAGTGGCGCCTGAGACCATGCTGGAAACATTCATGTCCGATTCTGAAGAAGAAGGAGGTGAGTAGACATTTTCACCAGGTACTATAAGTGTAACTAATTGATGCCTAAAAACCTTCATTTATTCCTATAAATTTATATCCCTTGCGGGAGCTGTTTGGCTTAATGATAGAATTGAGATTGAAATAGTAACAAGTTGCTAGCCCAACCCCTAAAAGAAAAATTATTCCTTAGATATATGGCACACACAGACTAAAGCGATGACATAGGCCGTAATAAATCGTACAATTACATAACTGGTGCACACCTAATTTCACTGTATTTCAGGGGACGTGATGTTCATTATTGCTTTAGCCCAGCCTTGTCTATATTATTTCTCCTTACATTTTTATTAATAAAACAGGTGAAGATACAATCCTGAACGACCAGCCGTACAGATACCTGACAGCAGACGACATGAAATCACTTGGTGATGACTCTCTGCCCATCGACGTGACCAAGGACGAGAGGACCGAGTCTGCTTTGAGCCATAAGAACATTATGGAGATGTCGCATGGTAGGTTAATATAAAGGAACATAGGTATCCTGGTGAAACTGGCTCGTGAACAGATGACATGGTTATAATTTAAATTAGGAATTGAGACCTGGATTCTCTGAAAAAGAAAACACCAATGCCGTGCCGCCAAAGAGCGTGCGAAATTCCACTTTCCCAAGCGTGACAGCAACAATGGTTGACTCTTTTACATTTGTAAAAGAGTCAACCATTGTTGTGAAACCAAAAGATATGACAATTATTAAGTGATATGAAGTGTCCTATAATAATGAATAAATATTTTAAATTTGAATTCGAGTTACGGTGTAAGAAATTACTTTTTCTAAATAAGGACACTCCGGCTGTACCATATTATCACCCAGTTGACACTCAAATTTCTCAACTACCAGTAATCGAATTAAATAATTTTATGTCATGAGTACCATTGTACTTCGATTATAACCATCAATGTTATTATTATCAGAACTTCCTTGGCACAACTCTACAGCATCTTAAACTAAATCGTCTTTTTCCTCCAGGCTCAGTGAACGGCATTCCCTACCAGCCCCAACAGGAGGTGGTGGTGAAGAGCATCAGCCGGTACAGCACCACCCAAGCTCCTGAGGGATACTGCTACAATGTGGATCCCACGCAACCCAAGTCAGTATTATGTCTGTCAGTATTACTTAGATTTTATTTATTTATTTCATCAAAACTTATCCTATCATTACAGTCATAAAAACCAATGCGATAGACAAAGCAACTTATACATTAAATTCTTACACAATATTAACAATTATAACATAGAACAAATATCGTAGCTATTTCGTTGAGTTGAGAGTGGCCAGTGCCCGAGTCAGCGGATAAAACTGATAGACTAGTTAGTGTAAAAACAAAAAAAACAATTGAACCAATCATTATGTAATCTTCTTAAGAAAGCATATCACAAAGTAATGTAATAGAATTAGCTATAGGTTTATCCAGACTTCTTCACATGACACCGGTGTGCATGTGTAGAAGAAGCGGCGGAATAAATTATACTGCAGCATTTTCATCGGACGTCAATATACAAATATAGATCTCTTAAATCTTAATCATGGACGAATGCACATTGTCTACACTAAAAAACATGAATGAATGTAGAACTAGTAGTTATTTCAATACGATTATTTCGTCAAATAAATTGGTTTGACAGAGTTATAGAAAGACACCAACACGTCTTTATTATCGAAGTCCTTTCGAAAGCTGATGTTGAGTATTTCTCTCGTTGAAAATATACTAATTTTATGAATTATTGCAGAATTTTCACAATAATATATCTAATGTTCGCCTGACTGTCACGCATGCTTACTGGAAATGTTTGCAAAAAACAGGAAAAAACTGCAATGGAAGAAGTGAGTATTTTAATCCAAACGATTACCTACTACCTACGTTTTTATGTTTTCTGGTTTATATCCTGAGAGGGTCGCCATGTTAGGGTGAAATTTGAGTGAGGAATAAATATTGAGAAGAATTAACTACTTTTAATTTTTACAACTATTTACTTCACTGTAATATAGTTTCGGACATGCGTACAATTTGTTTATCTAATATTAATAATTTTATACGAGCTATTCCTTTTATGTACTTACACAAAAAATATAAATGTCGTGTAGGTGCTTAAGCCTGCGTCATTGTTTCGAGTTACATAAACAAATAATTCACATCTATATCCCCCGCTGGGTAGACAGAGCCAACAGTCATCAAAACGGCCACGCTAAGCCGCTTGGCTTAATGATAGAATTGCGATTCAAATAGTAACAGGTTTCTAGCTCATAACCTGAAAGAGGAATACCAAGTATATGAGCCCTTATTTGCCTTTTATGACATATAGTATGTATCCAACTATAAAAATATGAAAATGTCCAGTTTCCTCGTGTCGTTCCTGGTGGACGCGCGCGGCGGCGCGCTGCGCGGGAGTCGCGGCGGCGGCGTGCGCGTCATCGTGCCGCCGCTGTCCGCGCAACAGCCGACCAGGATCACTTGCAGGTCTGTTCTCTTCTGTTTTATTGACAGTGGTGTTGATATGGGACGTCCTGGCTAAGGGTCAGGTCAAGAGTACCCGAAACCGCCGAGCTAAGCTTAACCGCCGAGTAAAGCTAAGCACTACGTTAAGTAATTTGAGGGTACCAAGTTAGTGTCCGAGTGTCGACATTTGTATATTTAGGTCGTGGCAGGCCATGTAAGCTGACTACATATAATATGTAAGGGGAGTTGTTTGTTGAACAATATGGTTTGAAAATATATTTGCATAAGGTCTTATTAAGGCGTTTCCTGAATGATACAAATAAGGTTTATTGAAATTGATAAAATGCAGGCGTACGTACGAGTATGGTGCACGTTTATCCAAAGAATCATTATTTCAGATATCTGAAACCATCGCGCATCAACCACATGCCTCCGCTGATGGAAGGAGAAGCTTTAGCTGCTAGAGTGCTCGAGATGGGACCCGTCGCTGCCAAGTTCTTAGGGTACGTATCTTCTAATTATAACTGTATTTTCTTCTAATAATTACTGTTTTTTTAAAGTGACGTGGTTAAATGCTAACCTACCGTACCAGTAAATCTTCAATCAATCCTGTAAATAATTATGTTTTTAAGTTCTAAAAAGAGAATTTTGTCAGTGCTAAATTCTCTGTAATAACAATTACATAATTCAATATCAACAGACATTTTGCCTGTTAAATTGGTAGTTTAAATTGCCTTGTGTTTTACTTGTTCAAAAAACAAAGTCATAAATATATTTTTTTTACTCCATAGCCCTGTGATCCTTGAAGTGCCTCACTACGCGTCTCTCCGCGGCAAGGAGCGTGAGATCGTGATCTTACGCTCAGACAATGGCACTAGTTGGCGAGAGCATACTGCTGATGCCACTGACGATGTTGTCCAGGACATACTGCACGAGACCTTGGAGATTGAAGGTAAAGTTACAACATACTATAAGAAATATTTATTAAAGCAGATAGGAACAAACCAAACAATAATAATGGTACCACTTGTTGGCGTTAACAAACTGAAAATGTTGTTCAGGCCATACTGTACGAGACTTTGGAGTTTGAAGGTTTATAAGGTTATGTCAACCAGATACAAAAGGTGAGAAAAAATACAGGTTACCTACTGAAATACATAAACTTGACACTAGTCATATAGTTCAAAGGCATAAAAAGAAAAAAAAAAGAATGGGAACACAAATGGAAACAAATACATTTTATAATTCAAATTAAGAATGTTTACTTCAAACAGAAACAAACGAAGATGAGAAAGCTTGGGACGCGCCGCGCGTCACCAGAATCCTGACGCACGATTTCCCGCAGTACTTCGCTGTCATATCGCGCATCCGCCAGGAGGTCCACGCCATTGGGCCTGAAGGTAAACCTTTTATCCTTGTAATGTTATTTTGGCCTTTAATCAAAGGTATGTTTATGAAACTGTAATGCTTTTTTACTTTGTCATGTTAACCCCCAATTTTGTCTTTTATCAAAGGAGTTCTTTGACTTGTCTTTGAAATGTACTTTTTATTTGCTGAATGTTATTTAAATTTTATGAAAGCTTCAAAGACCAATAGTTTTATGTTGTCTTCTTCAAATCTAGAGCTCTATTGAAGACATCATTTAGCAGACACTCCACGTGATGCAATTTTTTTTAAGCTAGTTCTACTTTTGTTCAAAACAAGATCAAGAAGCTTAAAATGGTCTTTGTTAAGCATACCACACACTTTAAGATTCTGCAAGGTGTTATCTTTTTAGAAATAAAAACATTTATTATACTCATAAACGCGATTTTTAATTAAAGGAACTAAATTAAATATATCTTTCCAGGTGGTATGGTGTCTAGTTCGGTGGTGCCCCAAGTACAAGCGGTGTTCCCTCAGGGAGCCCTAACGAAGAAGATTAAAGTCGGTCTGCAGGTAAATCTGTTCAAACCCCGTAAAGGCGTGAAAGATAAAAACCTTAAAAAGATCACTGTCAACAACGTATCTAAGAAGAAACGATTTTCACTAATTTGGTAGTATTAAATATGAGATATATTTTAGCAGCAAACATTAGTTCTTATGATAGAGTTGATACTTTAATACTCGAACCATGGTTACCAAAACGAAAGCCGACATAGTCGGACAAAGCTTATGAATAATGTAACGAATTTTAAAATTTTGTAATACTTTCATGTACTTGCTTAGTTTTGTACTACGACTTAGATCTTACTGAATAGTTCATTCATCTTAGATTTGCCTTTTCAAGATGGTTACCAATCATCAAATTTTCTATTCGAGCTTTCTAATACTCGTATTTATTATTAAACACTGAATCAAATACGTATACCATTAGATTTATATCGTTCATAACTGATAATACAATATTTTTATAGCTCTTAGATGTAGAAATTTACGTAGTCGTGTTTAGATTCGTTTTATTTAGCCGCCAAATTGATTGTGTTCAGTATTTTTATAAAAAGCTTTATGGAATCACTAAACCAAAGTACAAATCGCGAATGCCAAATTTTTTTACTGTTATTTTACATGCATATTAACATTTTGTACTGAAATATTTTATAGAGGGGAGATACAGTTTTCATTACTTTTAATGTATTCAACAGTTTTAATCGTAATATAATCATGATTATCAAAGATTCCACTAATTTAGATTATAAAACTGTGTCTCTATTTAAAACTATAATAACATTATTTTTGATCAATCACATATCGTTAATCTACTCATTTTAAATGATTTGAATTGTCATTAACATAAAATAATAAGTAATAATAGCATTATACCATTTAGGAAATAAGTCTGATATTCGTTGCTCCTTAAGGCATATTTTCATACCCAATAAATTTAGAAATACTTAAAAATATTTAACGCATAACAATGTAGTTGGAAATTCAATAAAAATCACGTAACGTCAAATTTTGGTTTTTCACTATTAAGCAAACTTGAAGTATGAAATCACTGAAAATTTAAAGTGTATGAGTATTTCTCACACTGCGTTTTACACTTTAAAAAAGTTAAAGAAATGTACCGTCGTTTATGAATTTTCTCTAGTTGGTCTTTAGGCGAAGCATGATACAATTATAGTAAGAAACGAATTGATGCAAGTTTTAAAGAATATATAAAACATATACATTAAAAAGTGTGTGACCGAAAACATTGGTTTGAATTTTACTTGGAGTGACGTATTGGTATTTTAGATAAGTAGTCTTAAGTATTTTTAAGGTTTTGCTAAATTTATTGGGTAATATATGCTTTAAATTGTATTTTGATGTTATGCTAATATGTAAATTTCCTAAAGACCAAACGTGAGAGTTGCATGATGTATATAATATTTTGTTTGCTATATTATTTTTCAATGTTGAGCTTTACTATTCTGTCAAAGAGTGCTGCATCCTAAGTTTGAAGCGCATGTGTGAGAAACAGATGAAGATTGATTACACGTGTCATAGTGTATTATTTTGTTTTAAAGCTTTTCCTGTGATTTCATATGTTCATATTTGCTTAATTATGCACCGGCTGCTATTCGCCACTAACCCCTTTTACTTTTAAGATTTAATTTAATGTTAACTGTAAAGATGACGTTAAACATATAATGACATCTTGTGAATAGGCTTTGTAACTTAATTATGCTGATATTCAGTTACAATAAAAAAATATTGTTGTAGAGGTATAATCTATAAGCATCTATATCTAATGGTAAGTAAATATTTTTCTATTATTATTTTTCATCACGCACATGTTTCCAAAAAGTCGCTCGACACAAGCATGGCAGCTTCAATTTCGCGTTTGGTCTTTACGTTTATGAAAAACCTAATTGAACAATACAATTTCCACCTTTTATAATATTTACTTTTACCTTAAAATACTTTTTCAGGCCCAAATTATAGATTCCGAACTAACCGCCAAGCTACTTGGCCGTGGAGTTGCTGTGTCTCCAGTTGTGACAGTAGAGCCCAGAAGGAGGAAATTCCATAAGGCAATTACATTGAGTATGCCGGCACCGAGACCCCATACTCAAGGAATGACAAACCAATATAGTACTTCATCAGCTCCCACTTTAAGGCTGCTTTGCTCCATATCAGGTAATATTAATAAACTTCGCTTTTATTTACAATTTAGACCTGATCAGTTACTAAACACTATTGGAATTACATTATGGTTTTCTGCAATCATATCTATTACTATTTTAACAGTAAACAATTTTAACCATAATTTCCGTATTAAAAAACAAACGTTTTGGACTTTTATTTGTGTTTTAAATAACATTTGCAAGTGCTTTAGTAACTGACGGAATTCTGTGAAGTGTTGCAATGGAGTATGGCTTGCGTTCGCTACATTGACGACATTATGCTTACAAAGCAGGAGGTAAGTGTGCCTATGAAAGTATAATATATATTTATATCAGGTTAAACAAATCCTCTCCTTCAACATAATAGGTCAACCATATCTTTTTTTTTGATAAAATATAAATAAAGTATACCAATATTCCATTACAACACATACGAAATGTAGATAAATAAAACTAGGCAAAGTCTTTTTAATATCAATACGTTATACTTATAGTCTAATTTACGTGAGATCGGTAGTTATAGATTTTGATCTTTTGAAATATAGAGTAATTTATAGCCAACATGTAATACAAATAGTTCGGAGAGTATTCTATAGATTTTTATGTAGGTATTTAATAATTTTTATTGACATTGGAATTTTTAATACTAGTGTAGATAAATCAGTCAGATCATATAAAATTGTTCTAAGACTCCCAGTTCTCTAGACAACGGGATGAGCATGTCATTTGAAAAGAAATAGTGTAGTTATTTCATTTCATTAATTTAAAAATATTCTTGATTATGTGAAAATGGGGTAAAATAATAAAGACAAGCAAAGCGCTTATAGCAAATACACCAAGCAGCTAAAGGGATAACGTCCCTGTGTGTGTTTTGTGCGTGTCTACATTGTCTTTGTTCTCGTGTGTTTGTGTGTGTTGCACGCTCACCGTGTGTGGCGCTAAATTATATGCTGCCACCTATCGGCGCGCACCAACAGGGGTATTTCGCAAACGATCTCTCGAAGGTAAAAAACTAGAAATACTATAAATATCTAAAACAAAATCAAATTGTCAATTTGAGTTCACGTCACTTTAATTTGTGAGATTATTTTGTCCTATGTACCCACGTTTTCTATTTTTTTTTTATTTTTATTATTTTCATAAGTAAATTTTAAATTGATAATTATACTCTAAGAAGTATTGGACCAACATCATGAAGAGTATAAATATCAGTCGCATTTATTTTTCTCCCTCTATCACTTTTGAATGCTTTTCCATTTATCTTGCTTTTCATACATTCTTCCTCTCTGCACGGGCTGAAATTTTTACGCTTTGTTAATTCACAATCACTCTGTATCATAAACCATTACATAAATCTTGAGACGTCAAGAGTATGCACTGCGATGTATTCACTGGACGTAATCGGTTTGGATCAAATGTATAAAAACAAACAGGAATTAGTCTTTAATTGCAATAATGTATGGGCACAACTTAAGAATGATAAAACAAATTACCTGTCCTTGTTTAGTTTAAGCCTTAAATCTGAAGAAATAATTCATACGGTGCCATAATGTCATCTCATTCATTTGTCAGCGTCAATGTTCCCAATATATCCTAATTTGCTTGTACTGATCAAAGTTCTTTTCCAAAACGGCCTATCAGTTCTATTCCACATCATCTTCTCTTTGTTTATATCATTTCTTTTCTTACCATTTACAGAACACATATTATTTTGTCGTTTTGGTTTTGGATTGGATTTTGGGTTATTTTCAGTGAATGTCCTTCGAGAGATCTGTTTTCCGAAAATTAAGCCGGAATTTTTGGCAAATTGTAAATAAAGTAGACTCATTGTTTTCATTTTTAAATAAATCACTATATTTATAAGAAACAGGTGAAACTACACAGTGTGCCACATTATCAGTCACTTTTTCATTTAAAACAATATAAAATGGTACGTTATTTATTAATTTTGTGTGATGTGTTGTATTTGCTTGTTGTGTGTTTGCTATAGGCCGTTTTGGAAACAATTTGTGTTAATTTTATTATTTTGACCTATCTTTCTGATTTCTAATCTTTCTTCTGCGTCGATTTAAAAACATCAAGTATTAAAATTATTCATATTATTTGAAACTGAAATTACTAATATATACACATCCCTTCTGAACGCATAAATATGAATTTATTGTAAAATTGAGTAGATATTTGATAGCAGAAATATTAAGTAGAATTAAAAGCCTGCTTTGGTATGCTGTTGAGATAGGTAGAATCATATACATCAAGGCAGAACAAAAGTAACAGCTACTTTCTGCCTCTAGCTGTTAATACATAACTGAAACTTATAAGTATCTTAATTGTAGCGGCATAGTTTATCTTTATAGCATGTGTTTTATTAGTTTTAAAGATTTGTGTAGATTACAAAATTAAATTTGTGGAAACAGGAGGAACAAATCGAGCTCATTGGGAAGATGTTACGGAAAATACACCACTGACTTTCGTGAATGACTGCGTATCGTTTACGACTACCGTGTCAGCTAGATATTGGTTGATTGATTGTCGGCATATAGAAGATGCTACTAAAATGGCCACCGAGCTATACAGGTAGGCTTTTATTTGGTTTCAGAAATTTAATGATATATATAAATTTATATAAGACAACTCTTTCGTGACATAAAGTGTGAGATTTAAAAATAATTAAATCTAATATGTTTCGGGGAAATAGCAATAGCGTAATGCATAAGCTTTCCGGATTTGGGTTATTATTGATAATTTTTTTTATTAAAATTAATATAATAAATTATAACAGGGAAGCAATCCACGTACCATTCATGGCTCGTTTCGTGGTTTATGCCAAACGTACTGACGAATGCCAGGCTCAACTACGCATGTTTTGTGTCACCGATGATAAAGAGGACAAGGCGCTCGAGAGGATCGAGAGGTTCATCCAGGTCGCCAAGAGCCGTGACGTTGAGGTAAAGTATAAAATACTTCTAAATTTTTCATCAGCTACTGTGATTGCTATTTATAAAACTGAAATTGGAAAATTTCCTAATTTAGGTGCTTTTTGCAAACTTGCAAAAACAAACTTTAGTCATTGAATGTAAATTTTCATGAAAATTACTTTCTCCTTTTTACATTGAAAATCTTACGTATTTAGATATTGAATAATATGATTGCTGACAGGTTCACGAAGGAAAGCCCATCTACTTGGAGTTTGGTGGCAACCTGGTCCCAATCGCGAAATCTGGAGAGCAGTTGTCAATTCCCTTCAGAGCCTTCCGGGAGAACCGTATGGCTTTCCCTGTTATGATAAAGACACAAGACCTGGAACCAATCTGTAGGTGCCAGTTCATGAGGGATCCAAAGGTGCCCAAGGGTGAACCATCGCCGGCTCCGGTAAGCTTATTTGACAGACATAATCTCGCCAACGACGTTTTTTTTTAATTCTTGATCTCAGATGTCAAAACTGGATACAAAGTGTCACCCAATAAAACATGATTGTATTAAAAATACATTATTGTATTGATATTGTACAATCCTACTACTATTATAAAGGCGAAAGTTTGTATGGATGTTTGTTACTCTTTCACGCAAAACCTACTGAACCGATTACCATGAAATTTGGTATGTAGGTAGCTGAAGACCCAGAATAACACATAGGCTACTTTTTATCCCAGAGTTCCCGCGGGATTGATAGGGTTTCCATGCGGACGAAGTCGCGGGCGGCCTCTAGTGTACAATAATTATAATGATTCAATGTTTTGCCTTTCAGATTGCTATCCTCAACATCATGGTACCAGATGATACTAATGGTGAAAGGACAAGTCCCTTACCAACCGATACCTTACCAAGGCGCACGGCCGAACAAGAACTTGTGTGGAGACAACGGCTCAGTGATCCAAGGTATGAGAGATTTAACCACCAGACTACAAAATTTATTTTTTTTAAGAACGTATTTTCTAAATATATATTTTTCGCTAAAACGTTTCAGTTTGTAAATAAAAAAAATTAATTATATGTATGTATATATTTAAGCGGCAGCAGTCCGCATATATTGGTATCTGTTTATGCGTCTGGTTTTACGGAACATTTGAAAATGTTCTGATTTTTTTAAAACGTAATATGATTGCAGATTGGAAGACATTTGCAACCTCCTTGGCAAAGACTGGGTACCCTTAGCCTACGAGCTAGGAGTGAGCGTGGCAACAGTAAATCAGATTCAAGCCAAGAGGATCACATCAGCAGAACAGGCGCAGTTAATGCTGAAGCTTTGGAAAACTCAATCTGGTACCAAAGCTTTAGGTACGTCCACAGGTAATAAATAAACAGATCATTCGGATACAATCAAAAATTAAAATTGTACAAAAAAAAATAGGAAATTAAATTTAAAAAAATGTAAATCCTATTGAATTATTTTGTACATCAGAGTCCGCTTCAAACTTATAGAATAATCCTCTTGCAGATAACTCTCTCGAGCTAGCGTTATGTCGCATTGGGAGAGATGATATTATTGCCCCCCAATCTGAGGTTACAAACGAGCGAAGGATCCAACGTAATATATACCAGGAACGGCAGGCTTCCGAAGAAATTGACGCTTATAAAGGTATGATGTCTGTCATAAAATATATATATATATATATATATATATATTTCTCCCAAAAGCAAATAAAAATGTTTTTGATTTTGATTAGTTGTTTTAAAAAATGTTTAATGTATTAGTAAAGTTTACTAAAAAATATTTTTGTCGAACAGCAGAAGAAGACAATAAATTTAAAGATAAGCTTTATGATGAAAATGGAATAGCAGAGCATAGAGAGTTAGAACATGATCAAGATGAAGCGAAATATTCTCCAGAAGAAAAATCCATTGTTGAGAAGAGTGAAATAGAACGAACACCTACTCCAAGCGAAGACAGTGAAGAAGATGAAGGTAATGTTACAGAAATAATCCTAAATTAACAATATATGGGTCAATATGTTTAAATATTTTTATTGAATGAGAATGTACATTTTTCATTTGACATAAAAGGTAAATTCTAGAACAAGTTCAATAATCGAAATTATAACTTTTAGATGTCAAACGAAGTGTAGCTGAGAGAAAAGAACAAATTACAAGAAAATTAAGTTCCAGCAAAATACCTGCTTCGAAACAAAAGAAAGAAATCCGCGAAGAAATTATTGAAATCAAAACTCAAATCAAACCAGATATCAAGAAATTCCATGATATTGAACAGCAGGTTAGGATATTTTTAGTTTTATTGCATGATCGTCGAAATATTTTCGTAGGTTTTAAGCAAGTAAATCGTTTTAAGAAAGTTAATTATTTTATGAAATACTTATGATAATTTGGTAAAATAAAAGGTTCGTTTTGTGTTTATTTATCAGTGCTTATTATTTAATGCTATGTGAAATCATAATTGATTAAACTTTTCCTTTAATAGGTGGTAAAGGAGCCTAAATTGGAAAGAACACGATCAAAAACCTCACCTGAAACTGTTGATGAAGAAAAAGAAGTAGAAGTTCACATGGAACAAGTAATTGAAATGAAACAAGAAGAACCTAAACCAGTAGAACGACCTGTGGAACAATTTAGAAAGTTTGATCCATCTTCACCTGCTAAGCCAACACCTAAACATTTACAAAGGCATATGAGAAATGAGTCGATGAGATTTCCATCTGGAGATTTTTCAAACGTAACTATTACACCGCGTAAATCAGTTACATCGGAAACTACTGAAGTAAAGCAAATCGCAGAAAGTAAAAATGATACATTCACTAAAGAAGCCATATCACAAAAAGAAATAGTTACCTCGAAAGTAGAAGAGAAGTTAGATGATGGTGAAAAATCACCTGATTTGATCACAGAAGATGATAAAGATATTGCAGAAGCAACACTGAAAACTAAAATTAGTACATTTGAATCTAAAATTATGAAGGAACCATCAATAGATATACCTAAAACAACAATAAAATTAACAAAAGAAGCTTTACAAAAACATACAATGGAACAAGAACATGGTATTGAATATACACAAGAATTCGTCAGAGATCAAACTAAACAATTATCTGGCATGGCAACACATGAGAAAATCATTCACAAAGTTTCAATTGAATCCGAAAAACAGGTTGAGATGGTGAAATCTGTGAAGGAGACGATTCAACATTTTGATTCAAAAGTGAAATATGACGAAAAGTCAAAACAAATTCCGAAAACTATGAGGACTGACTCTACTTTAGTTCAAGTATCTTCAGAGGAGGATAGTGAATTCTTGAAGAAATCAACGGATTCAGAGACAGAAACTGATTCACAGACAACAACAAAGTTAGAAAAAATTGGACAATCAAAATCGAAAGTAAACGATAGCATATTCGAAAAGAAAATAATAGATGACAAGTTAAAAGATAAGCCAGAGGCGGAGAAAGACGAAAAGCATAGAAAATCTGATTCTGATGATGATGACAAAAAAGATGACCAACGTGTTGGAATCAAAGTTCAAAAATTAGAAAAACAAATGACGGATGAGTTACGGTCAAAAGTAAGTGAAGAAGAAATTACAGAGGCATTAGAGGAAAAAGATGTATCCATCACCGAAAAGGAAAAAGTGAAGGTATGATGATATCTTAAAGTAATAAATAGGCTCTTTTCACTATCACTGTTATTTTACCGCTTTATCTAATTATGTTTTAAAAATTCCTTTATTATTTTTATTTTAGATTGAGAATCAACACTCAATAGCAAGTACTAAGTCTGATCTAAGTAAACATACTAAGACTGACTCAATGGGATCTGATATTCAAGATCTGATTGCTCAAAAATTATCCCAAGAATCGCCATTAACCTCGGTTATAGATAAAGCCGACTCCTTAGCTGATTTACAACAAAGTACCGAAAAGGACTTTAGTTTTATATCACAAACTGAATCGAAGGTAATTAAATAAAAATTACTAAAATAAGGTAGTTTTGGGATCGTTTAACAAGTTGGCGATAAATCTCAATTAAACTTTGAGCAAGTTAATTTCAAATAAGAAATAAATATTGTAAACGTTTACTTTTCATGTATTATGCACAAATTCAGTATAACAGGATCATTTTCCCTTTACTTATGGTTTTTAATATAAATTTTATATGGTTTATGAAATTGCTTTTATTTATTTTTAGGTTTATTCAAAAGAATCTAAACATAGAAGTGATTCATTAGACGAGGCCTCTCAATTTTCTGATTTAGAGGAGCAAATTGGCACAAGTCCAGCTCACAGACCTACATCTATTGAAAAAGAATTGAAAACTGTTACTAAAACAATGTTAGATAAAACTGAAATTACCACGGCGCAAACGATAGAATTCTTAAAGCATGAGAGTGAATATAGTGCCCAAATAGATTTTACTTCTCTCAACGCAAAAGAACAGGTAAAGCTTTATATTTTTTTTATATCATTTCAGTGAGCGTCACTTTGTGAATCATCAACTTTTGAACAATCTGTAAATTTATTTATTAGGTATCACCAAAGGAGTCGCCTGTTATAAGTGCCAAAGCACGGCAGTTTATCGAAACAGTACCTGAAGACGATTCTGTACAAGAGTGTTTCTTTTCGAAACGTATTTATTCTGACTCACTAGAAGATTCTGAGCACACAGATTCTAGACGACACTCCGAAGCAGAATCCCTAAAATCAGACCAATCGGATATCAAAGCTAAAATATCTTCATCCGATTTTGATGAAAGGGCTGAATATGAAGAAACAATAGATTCGGGCAGTGGATTTGGTGATGAAAAATTCGAAGAAAGTATTGGCTTTACAGCTATAAGAATTGATCCAAAACTAATAGAGAAACAAGATTCTGAATCTGATAAGGAACCCGATTCCATTTTCAAAAAAATGGGACCTAAACGTCATTCGAGAACTGAATCTCTCAGTATAACTAAATTGAGTGACTTACAAATGGACATAGAACTACCCAAAAAGCAAGAATTCCAAGTGATTGTAACTGAGGCAGAAGAAGTTGACAGATCACTAGATGAACCTTCAGATAAAATTTCTTCGGAAAGTAGCAGAGAAATAGAAATATCAGATAGAAAGTCATCCGAAGGAATTTCAGATAAAATTAGTTCTGAGGATGCTGTCACAGATAAAAAGACATCATCTGAAGAAGAAGTACCTAGAGATCAAGTACAAGTCATAAGTGAAAAAATCAAGAGTGCATCTGTTATCAGCGAAACAGTCAAAGATCTTGAAAAGCATGATATTAGAACTCAAGTTCACAGGGAAGATGAAAGAGGTTAGTAATATACTTTTTTTCTGTGTTTTTATCGATACACTTTTTATTTGATTTTATGTTATCAACATATTGAGTTAATGTACATATTCGCTAAGGAAGAATTTTTGTCAATTCTCTAGAGAATGAAAAATAAAAAATATATAATATGAAGACTTATGGTAATTATTAATATTTTAGTTGAGGTAGTAAAGCGTCAATCGGTTACTTCCGCGGGCTCTGGATCAGTTAGTGAACTTCGTCTAGATGAAAAACGGCTATCTGACGCGCATAGTCTTACTGAATCAAGGGATTACACCTTTGAAGAGTCGGAAGATGACATTGGAACTCAAGGAACGCATACGCATGTTGATGCATCCAAAGAAAAGCATGAATCCAAGGAATTAGAGTCCAAGACAAAAGTTTCAACGGGTAATTTCTTTTATAAAATAAAATTATGTTGTTTATTAACTGCTTTCATTGGCCTTTTGCCTTTTTTTTCTATTTGATGAAATGTAAATATTCATTGCGATAAAATTTAACTTGCACGTACGTACGACACATGACACATTATAACTTTCGTTATAATAATAGTATTTATAATATATTAATGTTTTTTTTACATGCAAATCAGCTGAACAAGCAGCAAAACTTGCTCGACTAAGCCATGGTGATTCACTAGATGACGTAGAAGGATTTCCAGAGGATCACGTTACGGATTACGTTCATAAATTACCACATATAGCAGAAATAGGGTAAGAAGTTTTTAATTTCAATAAAAAGTTTAGGCTGAGGTTATTCAATTTCCAGTATGTTTGGTGCAATGTATTCATAACTAAGTGGGATGTGTGTAGATACATTTTCTTATATTTGTATAATGTCTTGTCTATATATATCTTTTAATTTTTTTTTTGTTTAAGCTCGGTTTCCGATAAAGACTTAATGGCTGAATTTTTGAGCAAGGAAAGAGAAGAGCAAATGAAACGCGAAACGGTTCATATTGTCTCTACAGCTGCAACAAGCAGTTTTAGTGAACCAGTTATGTCTGAAGCTACAGAAGTTTCTAAAGTAATAAAAGACAATGATGTTAATACAGAAAAACATACTCAAAAAGGCAAAGAAACCAAGCAAATTGAATCTGTAGAGGAAACAGATGTCACTACAATTACGATAGAATCAAGTGCAACAAAAGATCACAAGAAAAGCGAAACCAAATTTGACGTTAGCAAGATACGGACAGATACTTTAGGTAAATTTGACTTAGAAGATAATATTGAAGAAACTAAAGGAATAAAAAAATTTGTGCCTAAAGAATTAAATTTAAAAGAAGCTGCAGAAATAACAAAAGAGCAAGTAAAACCCGTAATAGATGATATTTTGCAAAAAGGAACTATTGCGGCTGCCGCCAGAAGTCCAATTTTAGACAGGGATATTAAAAATATTACAAAAGATATTGTTGAATCAGAGAAGCGGTCTTATGATGCTAAAGCACCTCACAAAGAAGAACGTAGACATTCTTGTATCAGTCCTGCAATTTCTTTAGAAAGAATAGCAGAATCTGAAGTGGAGACGGAAGAAGAAACGCCTAATATTATAAGTAAAATCAGTATTGATTCAAAAATAACTTCAATTAGTACTGAAATGAAGAAATCTGACTCTGCAATGAAACAAATGGCTGATAATATTGAAATTATAATAAAACAAGCTTCCGAAGATGTGGATCTGTCTTCAGAAGAACCAGATGTAAAACATCCTGTAATTTCTGACCAAGACGATGTAATTGGACAAGTTTCAGTTGATATGATAATTGAAGAAGCTGTTATCACAGTCGAAGGTTACATGGAATCATCAAAAGATATAAAAGAAAGAGAAATTGAAATGACAACGGAAATGGTATTCGACGAAACTAAAAAGTTTTCAAAAGAGAGACCTGGCTTAATTAAATCTTTATCTAGAGATAGTGGCGAAATTGTAATAATGCCTAAGAAAAAGCACCCTCGAACATTTTCTGTTCAAAGTTCACCAGAAGAAGTCGAAGAACAGATTTATACTGATTCTGAATCAGGTACAAATATTGAATTATGGTTTCCTCTATATGGCAGAATGTAGGTGCCTTAAAATTAACTTGGAATAATTTGCCGCATTACACACCCCTACAAATAATTTTACCAAAAGTTTATGAAATAGTAGTCTTGTTGACTTCTTCTTTCTTGTTTTAATCTCATCACATTCGACGCAACATAATTGACATAAATAATATATTTATATACATATAAATTTCTATTATTATTAAATCTTAAAAAGATTTGGATTTCATAAATTGGATTTTTTTGTACTGAGCTTATAGTTGTATAAATTATATTGTGAAATATGCAGTTCTGCCAGAGAGGAGAGACTTGATTTTATTTAGAGCAATTCATTTCTATTGTGGCGTTATTAAAATTACTGATTTATTTCAACATATTTCAGACATGGATAAAGCAAAAGTTTTAGAAATAATTGAACCTAGTTCAGATCTTGAAGGAAAAGTGGCAGGAAATAATTTTGATACAAGAAAAATTAGAACCGACTCATTAGATGATGCAGATGATTTTCCAGAAAAAGAGGTAAACAGATAAGTTTTTTAGCTTAATACAAATTGTGTTAGTTTCGTTACATATTAACAATGATAAATTTTTTAGGCTGAATATTTTGGCGACGACGGAAAGTATCATGATGACAATTTGGAAAGTCGCAAATTTGAGGAAAGTCATCTAATATCTGAAGTAACTGGCCCTGGTACTAGCGCTCAACAACCAGATATAGATGATGATAAATCATCAGATAAAGTTATAAAAAAGACCCAGTTTGTAGATAGAATATTACATTCTGATTTGGTTTCTAAATCAACCACAGAATCTTCAGTTACAACAGTTGTATCGACACTAACTAAATCGTCTGATGAAGACCAAAAGTCGGTGCTAGAAGATGCTACTTCTGCAGATTTTTCAAAGATAAGTGGTGCAGATCTTGCAAAAGATCCATCAAAAACTTCCTTTGATGCTAAGGAAGATTCAAACATTGAAGAGCAAATAGAATATCGTGGTACTCCTGACTTATCAAAGAAATCGATAAGTTTGTCTAAAGATTATTCAAAATCATCTATTGATAGTAAAGATACTTCTAGAGATTTTGCAACCAACGAGCTTTCTAAAGACTCCACCGTAGATCTTACGAAAGATTTCTCAAAGTCGTCTGTAGAAAGTGTTAAGGAAACATCAAAGTCAATAGATGAAAAAACATTCTCTGAAGACCATTCATCACTTGATGTCTCTAAAACGTTAGCTTCTGATGCTTCAGAAGGCATAGCCATGAATAAAGAGTTTACAGAAGAAGAGAGATCAGTGTCTAAAGTTGTGAGAGTAACCAGTTCTTCTGAAGGAACTTCCATAATGACTGAAAGCAAATTATTAAGTGAAAATGGTGATAAATCTTTGGAGAAGTTAAAGGTTTCGGATTCCGAACTTGAAAGAGATTTTATAGGAGAAATGGACGAAAAAATTGCAGAACTGAAAACTGAATTTAAGAAAGAAGAAGATAGTATAAGAGATGCATCAGAACAATCATCAAGTGATAAAGTAGTCCATGGGATAGAAACACTTTCGAAACAGGATGATAAGATAACTGAAAAACACGATGATCAAGACGTAGATGATATTGGCCCCGATAGTAAAGAATTGCATAGGAGATGCTCAAATTTGTTGGAAGACATATCACAAGGTGCTCTTATCAGAATTGATTCCAGCCATGTTACTCATGGTAAGTTCATGTATCAAGTTCAATTTAAATATTAAATACATGTCCGAGATGGTTTCAATATTATTACTTATTTTTTATTCAGATTTAGCGTCAAAGTTCTCGAAAACTCCGCCTCCGTCCCCAGTAGATTTAATAATCAAGGATAAAACAAAACTCGAGGAAAGTTCTGGCGATAAGCAAACCGGGCTACAACTTAAAGGTAAGGTCTATTTCCAGTTGTGATAAAAATAGAAGTAGTATTTATTCTACTACGCTAAATAAATAGTAATTGTTAAATCAAGTCTGTGAATGTCTAATTTTCATAATTTATATTATTTCATACTAAAAGCCAGTATAGCCAAATAGTTTGAATAATTATCATAATTAAGTTTGACAGCTCCGACCTTATTTTATTCCATACCTAAACCAAATTTATGATGCAACCTGGAAATAAATGGACAAAGAAATGGACTTTGATAAAATAAAAACAACACTATTCTAGGTCTACAGCTCAAAATCATAGTGTAATATTAAGTTCATTAAATAAACTGTGTTTAACATCCTCATTATATGGAAGTCTATCATAGAACTCACAATGTAGTAAATTGTAGAAGTAGCAGCTAACTTCCCGTTGAATTTAGGCTCCGAATCTTCGTTCCTGGATGCCAGCCGACAGTCACCTAGAGCTTCTTCAGCAGGAGACAGTCTCTACAGCGAAACTGAAGCTCATCAAAGTGGTCAGTACTGTTCTATATATAAATACTTGACCTAAAAACCTCTCCCAAATTTTATTTACTTGTAGATTTAACTTTTTAAACAATTTGCGATGTTATCGATATATAATTTATCATGCAACAGTAAATTATTGCAAGCTTGTTGCAGTAATAGTAGTGGCAAAGTAGAGTCATAGCGAAACTTTACTCCTACATAGTCTTAGTGACCATCGTTAATAGAGAGCCTTGTTTGCCACACTCTTTAATTTTGTCGCCCAATTATCGCATGTATAAGTGTATTTGTGATTGAGTTTCACACTAAACTTTGTTCCCAAATAATTCAATTGAATCGTGATTTATTTCCAGAATAATTATTGCGTGGTAACAAAGTTTTCAAAATAATAAAGGCACTTAACTTCATTTTCCTGGTCAAAGGCACCATGTATTTTGATATAATAAAATAAATAGATAAAATTTGTTACATCCATAAACGAACATAAAAACCACTTGCTTCTCTCATCTGTAATGCCAATAATTGTCAGCACAGTAAATTTTACTTTCTTTCTTGCGGAGCCCTTACGTTGCTTTAGGTAAGTGGACCTACAAGCAAATTCAAAACTTCGTACCTTTTCATTGTTGTCGCTTGGTTCTCAATGGGACACAATAATTGTTTATTTTTCGTCTTTAATTCGCAAATTTTCATCTTCTGTCATTCACATTTGAGTAACGTTTCGCTTTGATTCTAAAATATCTTCTTTGATTTATTTTTCAACCATTTCACAAGCTTCCATCGCTATTTTTTAAAACTATCTTTTATTCATTGTTGATCACGCTTTAGGCGCTTTCAAAGCCTATTTTTATGAAACAACTTCGGTTATAATAAACGACTGTATTTTTTTTTTAATTATACATGTAAAATATAACTGCAAAAAATAAATAAATCTAAATATAACGCACTTCCTCAAATTTTAAGTCAATGAAAAGCACTGATTTATGTATGAAATTTTTTTAACTATTATATTTCTTTACAGATGTTTTAACGGAAGCATCCAAGGCACTTAGTGCAGCCGCCAGACCCAAATCTCCGACGAAACATTTAGCGGATAATCTATCTTTTATAAATGTTGATCAACCAACTTTGACTAGTGGAGCTATAGAACTTGTTGATAGAACTATAGAAAAAAGTATTGATGTGATTGATCAAATTAAGAAAGAACAGTTGGCTGTTAAAATGGAAGAAATGCAAAAATCCTCTTCTGATACATTCTTTAGCGAATCAAGGATTGAAACATCAACGTCATCTTCTTCTGTTCATAAAACGTTCGAAGGATCTGAATTGAAATTCCAATGCATTGATCCTAATGCAGTTATGTCTAATATGGTTGCCAATTTCGGAACGACAGATGAATACAGTACTATTTTATCACATAAGGAAACAGAAACTAGAAAAATTACGGGACAGGAATTCTTTTCCGAGACAAAACAAGTGTCATCGTCTGATGATGATTCTTTGGTCATAAAAACTGAAACTAAACATGAACTACGAGGACAAGAGCATGAAGTAAAAGAGAAAACAATCGTACGTAAGGAAGGGGACCAGACAGAAACGTCTCAAAAAAAAGTAGAAAAAGCTCATGAAGCAACTGCAAAACGGTCTGATATTGAGACAAAAACCGTTTTCAAAAGTACTGATGACACTGATATTATAAAAGTAGAAAGACAGTTTTCCGAACAAGGCCTTTATACAGGTCGTCAAACTAAATCTGAAGAAAAGATGACGGCTCTAAAAGATGAAACAATCAAGAAAAAACAAGAAGTGAAGATTTCAGAGAGAGATTTATCACATGAACAATGGGGAAAGGAATATTTTACAGAACCGGGAGAATTAGAAGACATCAAGGAAGATGAATCAAGAATAGCATTTGTAGATACAACGCTTAAAATTGTTGAAAAAGATGAAGTAGTATCAAGTGTTGAAGTGTCAGAAAAAGGTAAAATCATTAGTTCCAAAATTGAACATCATAAAGAAGAATCGATTATTGAAAGTAAGGAACATGATGATCTAAGTTCAGATGCTTCACATGCGCCAAGTTTCAAAAGTGAAACTGCAGAAAGACGCGGATCTTCTGAAATGAGTCCAAGAAGTAAGTCCAAATCATTCAAGAAGGATAATGAAGTATACGAAGTCGATTTTATCAAAGAAATAAAAGTATCAACATCTCCGGTTAAAAGCACTTTTAGTAGAACAGGAAGTCAAGATACACAATCAGAATCAGAAGCAGCTCCAGATTTACCCCACGATGATAGATCTGGAGATACTCCAAAAAAAGATAAACGATCTCCCGTTAAACTGCCACAGCAACAAGTAGAAAACCAAGTTTGGGAAGTATCTGTACAACAAGCTGAACCGTTTGAAATTATTGATGTCATTTCAAAACCTCTTGTTTCTTCTACAGCAACAATTGAGTCAAGTACTACTAAAAGTTCTGATAGTGACACAATATTAGAAACTAAATATGAGGTGGAAACCAAAACAGAAGTATCCTTAAAAACTCCCAAAACCGACATGTCTCCGAGTACACTAGAAATAACTGATGATGTCAGTACAACATCAAAGGATATTATGATAAAATCTGGTGAAAGTATTGACACTGAGTATATGATAAAATCACTTGAATCCCACGAAGCAGAAATTTTGCAAAAATCTATAGACTCTACTATGAGTGCAGAAACATTGCATGCTTCAGAATTTTCAACTGAAGCAGATTCTGCATTTTTGACTGGAACTGAACAAAGACGTACAGAAGACATCAAATTAGTGAAAGAAAAGAGCCTTGAGGATATTTGTAGTAGCGGTTATGATACTGATCTCTCCTCTGCCGAGTTTCATGCTATGAAACTCGAGTCGGATCGGGTTGATTTCGATACATTTATGTCTGCTCAGCCCCTCGCTGACTTGTCGGTTTTAGAAAAAACTATTGATGAAGTCAAACAGTCTCTTGAAGCAGCACAAGTTGAAATTATTAGTGAAAAAAGTGATGGCAGTAGTAAATATAAGCAATCTCCATCTGAATTCCAATTTAAACTTTTAATTAGTCCGGATAGACCAGAAGTAATCAAAGAAGAAACGCATCCTGCTGATGAACACATTGATAAAAGTTTCAATCAAATGCCCAAGGAAGAGAATATTTTAGATAGTCAAAAATCTGAGAGTATTTCACAAAAAGCAAGTTCTCATGAAGGAACAACCACATCTGATGAAGATAAGGAAACTGTTCAAATTAAAGAATCAAGCCCACCTTTGGATGGTGGAGATTTGTCAATAAGATCTGATAGTGGTCCTCATTCCATAATAGAGACAGAAAGTGAATTAATACTTTCTGATCGAGATGGTTCTTCCAAAGGGAGTCCGGAAGTAAAAATAAGAGTCCAAAAGCATATTAAGTCTAAATTAGGGATAGTGGAGAGAAGATCTGCTTCTGAAATAGAAGGATGGTCAAGTTCTGGTGAAAGCCATTATCAAAGTTTTGAACACTCTGAAGTAAGTAGGCCATTATCTTCGGATGTTGAAGTAATGATGACTGCACAAAGTGGAACTGATTTTGATACAGCTCTCACTAGTCACGATGTATCATCACAATCTTTAAGAACATCAAAAGATTATTATACAGCTGCAAGTTCGCTCGCTTCAAGGGATAGTATGAAAAGCCTAGATTCGGATAGTTCTAGCCATGTAGCTAGCATTGATATTTCCGATGCATCTGAAACTCTGGTACCTTCCGCTAATGAGCTAAAAGAAGAATTATTAGAAAGTAGCACATACGTAGAACAGTTTCTTCATGAGGCTGACAAAGGCCACCCGCCTAAAGTAAAAGATGTGAGTGATGATGAAGTATCTGGTGATGATGAAGATGATAAAGCAGACGCAGAAGAGCCTGTGGGTAAAATGAAAAGATCACATGAAATGCGATTTCAGCCTAAAGAAATGATTCCAGAACATTTTCCAGCAGAAGGAGCTTCTGAGAGTACTGAGATTGATGAAGATTCTACAAAAGATAAAGAAGGTTCGGATACTACTATTTCAAGTCAATTGAAGACAGATGAAATATTGTCATCTTCAATTTCAAAACTTGATATGCCCTCTTCGACATCTCATTCAGAAATAGAAACAGAAGTAAAAGAGGAAATTATCAAAAGTAAGACAATTGCAGAACATGCTATACCTTTTGCTGTTACAAAAGTGGAAAAACCGTTGAGGGAATTTGTTGATATTGAAAGCGAAATTATACCAGTTGGATCTTCAGAATATGAAGAGATAGTAAAATGGGGTACTACGGTGACTTCTATTGAAAAGAAACCATTTGATCAAGAATCGTCATCTATTATCAAAACTACAATACACTCGGATGAGAAAACTCCTGGACAAAAAAAGGTTGAAATAACTGAGGAATGCATAAAAAAAGTTGTTAAAGAAGTCAGTGTTGCACCATTTCCAGTGACTGAAATACCTATTTCACAAAGAGAGTTTGTAGATGTTGAAGATCAAATTATACCACAGGAATCAAAACAGTATGAAGAAATCCTAAAATCAAAAAGCGATTCTTCAGTCCCTAAAACCAAGGTAGAAAAATCAACTGTTAAAACACCGGATTCACAATTAGAGGACAAACAAAGTTCAACTTCCAGTTTGAAAACTCAAGATCACTTATCAACACCTCATACGCCATTGTCTGCTCCTAGTCAAAGTTCAATATCAACAGATAATGGAAGAGAGTATGTTTTAGATGACATGTATGATATATCAGAGACTCCAGAGTTAAGGTCCGATTTGGTCACAGAAAGTAGTAGATCAGAACTTGTTATAACCACTGAAGAAAGGGCCATTCATACTTATGACAAAGAGCAAGACTCCCCTACCAGTGATGAATTTGAAATTGTTGATAAACCCAACGAAATGGATGATTTTGTTGTTATAGAAGAGGTTGCTAAGGAGGCGCAAGAAACCGATACCGAAGGGAAAAGTGTCCAAATAAAATCACAGAAGTATGTCAAGAAACATGATACAGAGGTGGAAGAGTATTTATCAAAAACTACTAAGAAACAAGAAAGTACAAGTAGCGCATCAGGTTCACTATCTGATGAAGAATTGCTTCAACATGAATTACAAAAGAGATTACAAGAGCAAGAGCTAGCTGAAATAGAAGCAGGCAAACGATGGATACAAATGCAGTTTGAAGGAGACCCAAGATATGAATACGAAAGGGTTCCTCTAGAAGACATCAAAGAGGAAGAAATGACTGACTTTGATGCTAGTAGAATAGGTAGTTTAAGTTCTCAAAAAGAATCCATAGGTAGTTACGGTAGCTTTAGAAACTCATACGGAAGCCTTTCTGAATCTGAGATGGCATCTCGTATCAGATTCAGAGTAAGAGGTGAAAGCGACGATATATCCATTAGTTCATTACAAGAGTTTGAAAATTTAGAGAAAGCATTAATGGAACAATATCAACAACATTCTTCATCATCCCAAGACTCGTTAAATGGTTCTTTACCAAGGCGATATATACTAAGCAAAAGTCAAGGTGATGATATTTCTATTTCAAGTTTAAAGGAATTTGAAGGACTTGAATCAGCATGCCTTGAAGCCTTAAAAGCCGAAATTCTTGCAAAACAAAAAGAAGCTTTACTTCTTGCTGATCCAAAAGAAGTAAGCAGTAGTTTTTTGGAAAGAGAAAAACGGTCATATAGTGGCAGTTCAGAAAGCAGTCCACCACAAAAAGGAGGAAGCCCTAGTCAAAAAAGTGGAAGTCCATCCCAAAAGGGGGGTAGTCCATCACAGAAAGTGGGTAGTTATGGTAGTCCATCACAAAAACTATTGACAGACTCCGCTGCAATACGAAAATTAATTGACCAACAAATGGCTTTAGAGCAAAAATTACAAGAACAAGTGACGCCTAAAATAGTAACAGTAAAAAAATATGATGATAAAGGTGCATACTTTGTACCTGAACCTGAACCAGAGAAAGACCGAACATCTGAAGTTACAGAAGAATGCAGTAAAACTTCTTCTTTTGTGTGCGCGGCTGCTCCTAGCGATGGATCAGCCGAATCAATACCCGGTGATTGCGAAGAGATGATGAAAATATTAGACCAAGAAGAAAAATCTAAGAGTAAACAAGCTGTCACAAAAACATTTACTGATGAAGGAGTAATAGAAGTTGTAAGAACTACAACCGTTATTCAACAAAAGTTTGTTGACGGCAAGAAAGTTTCCGAAACTGTGACAAGTACTGACGGAGAAGGTGCCGTGGACATACCTGTAAGACCTCATCAACTAGATGAGAGTTCTATGTCTTATGGATCGGAAATTTCTTCATCTATGGTATCTCAATCATCAGAGATGGATAGTTTGATGACTGTTATTGAGAAACACTCTTCAGATGGTGAACTTGTAACTGTGACTAAACAGACTATAATAATGACTTCTGATAAATCGGAAGACTTTGACTTGAGAGAAGGAAGTGCCGTTCGTGAGCTATCGCCCTCTTCCGGGAGGTCTATCGCTCACAGCGTCATTTCTTTCTCTGGTAAACCATTCACAGACCCAGCGAGTGGATCGTGGAGTGGCCAGGATGAAGAATTGAGTTCTTCTGGAAGCTTCAGCAGGTAAGCACAATATAGCAGAACTACTTATTATGGTAATAAGTAACGAGATTTTGAACGATACCGTACGATACGATGAGTTTCTAATTATTCAAGTTCCCTTTTTTCTAGACATTTGAGGCACTCGGTTAATGTAATTTACACAAGATGTTTACAGGGAATCTTTATTACCTTCCAGTGGATATTATTGTCGTTATCATAGTTTTCTCCATCGCACGTCTTACAGTTCAACGTCGACCAACCGCTACCTAACTCAGAAACCTTTACCTTCTGCTAAAACCTCTTACACTGAATAACTGTAATTCGACAAAGTGGTAGAATACTTATTATGTTATGAAAATTTCAATACTGAATTCAATTCTTTACAAACAGGGGAGCCCGAGCTGACCTTATGCTTGGCAGCACTGACAGCTTAGAAGCAACTAGTTCTAACGCAACAAGAGCCACCTACAACTACGAGGTTGACACCCCAATGACTGGAAGTCTCACTTCTGGAGGTAAACGCTTTGCTTCTATGTCTATTCAACTTATACTTTAACTCTATAATTATTCTAAGTATTTTAAAATAAATACGTTTATATCTAAAGGCATGTTACTAAAATGTGTTGATCCACTGTGGTTTAATGAGATAAAAATACTATTGATACATAAAATGAACACACCTGACGTATTGTTGCAAAAAATATAAAATATTTTTTATAGAAGAGACCAAAATATCGGAAGTAGCTGCAAATGTTTTTCAACGATTGTAAGAATGATATACATATTCTCAATATCATGTTTTTACATTGAAAAAGAAGTTTCGTTTAAAAGAAGGAGGGCAAAATTAACTGATCAATTCAAGTATGTTACACAAAAATTCAAGAAGGTCCCTACATTATGCACGACTACAGATTTATGTCATATGGCTTACAACCTTCAACTAAAATATTTAAAAATAATTTCACATACCTACATATTATTCTTATCTATTTTATTATCATTTTTTTATGTTATGATAGCATTACCAATTTATATACATGTTCAATTTATAGCATGACTGCATTGGCATTAACCTCTGCGCCCATCCCTGCTTAACCATATCTTTATGTACATGTTGCTTCCCCACCGAGCTTCGTACTAATCAGAAAGATAACAGCGGCTCGCCCCCCAGGGTCGAACACAATGGTCTCTTCTCTGGACACGCTGGAGCCACTGACGGCTGTTCAGATGGAGAGTTTGGAGCACCAGTCGACGAGCGAACAGTATTCACATGAATATGAAGTGCATGAACCGGATTCTGACACTGAGAGACTGGTAAGAAATTTATGTATTTTATTAATGGGAGATGATTAACGTCATATAGTCTGTCTTATTTCGCAGGTGATGCAGATTTTGCAGATGATTCCATTTAGTGAAAGTTATCAAAAGCGCAACTATCTATTAGTACGAAAACATTACTCATTGAAATCGGAATAAATAGGATTAAACAATAGAAATGCCAGTGATGTGTTTTTGGCTTGCATTGTTGCAAGTTTTCTGCATTATTGTAAAACTATCAAATACATCTTTAAAATTAAAATGCGTAGCCTCACAACCATCCGTCAAATTCATTAGTACTTTTACTATCTTTTATTTTTCGTTATCTAATATCATTTCGGATTCTATGGTACTATCATTTATTTCCTCCTTAACAATAAAAATCTTTACATTTTGGTAACAATAACATGGTTTTTAGGAATTGGACGGCCGAGCCCCACGAGCTAAAGAACGGACCATCATGTTTGATAGCACGGACACCCTGAGCGCCGTGAGCGGCGACAGTTCTGTTAAAGAAGCTGCGGTTGAAACTGCAGCACCTACATTCTACATCGGCGATACACCTATTTTACGAGGTATGAGTTTTGATCTAAAGAGTTTCCATACCTCTCTTGTAGTGAAAGAAACGTAGTGTATGACATGCTTCTCTTTCCACGCGGTTTTAACTCAATCAGTGAAGGCCTTATAAGCTTTTCAAGTAACTTTTTATGAATTATGTTTTTTAATTGAATTAAAATTAAAATTTAGCCTGTTAATATTTATATGATGAGTATAATACCATACCGAGAGTGTCGGTCGCTCGTTGTCGCGGGTGAGGTTTAGGTTCAAATCCTACCTCGGCCTACAAATTACATTTTTCTAAATTCTAGTCTTCTGGTATATTTAGTAACAGTATTACAGCGTCCACAGACTATAATCAGCTGGAGTAGGTTCACATGTCCTAGTTCTTAGTCAAATTCCTCATTCTTCAACGCATTTTATCTCAGGAGAACGAAGAAATGAAGAAGAAGAGACTCAACCGCCATTATCAGGTAGTTGTCCAGCATCCCTGCCGCCAGTAACGCAGTCTTCGCCACCTATTCCAGCTCAACGAAGGTATGTAGTTGTATGACATAAGCTTAAGGATTAAATATTTTTTTTAAGAATTTTTCTTTCAAAAAATTTTTTTTTCTCATCTTCCCGTGTTACCTTCACTGAATTTTACAAAACATCCATATCAAATTGGTATTTATGAAGATTTTGACTGATATATACAAAATCATATTGTTATTATTATTTCAGTATTATGTTTTGACTAGAGGTCCAGTGTTTATTTAATTTTGTAATATTCCTTTCATTCCAAACTTATTTTCTATTCGTACACGCATAAATTTTTATTACATGCTACTCCATAATACCTTATTTCAATAAACTTGATTCGATTTTTATGTCTTTGCACATAGATCATATTATTTATGTTTCATGACATCATGAATGGCTTATTATTCTACAGTAGTAGTATTAACTTTAAATAAATTTCATGTTTATTTGTACCCATTCGTTTCAAATGTTATCTGTTTATATTTGCTATTTCAAATGTACCTACTTAACGAAATGTTATGGTTGCAGCTGCTATTGTTTAAGTCACTCCCAAGAAAAGATCAACAAATAGGTACACTTCTTTGTATTGTACGGCTTCTTCAATATGTTTTGCTTCATCTTTATCATTGTTTATAATATAATCATCATATACATTATTATTTTGCTTTTTGGTTTGTTTGAAGTGTGTTCGGATTCACAAATTAAATTCAAGATATTGGATGGTAATAAGAGCATGCCCTTGGACGGCTATATTTGAAAAAGACTTTTGTGGAAATATAAATATATTTACTCTTTGAATGCACATAAATACCTACTAACTTGTTTAATTTTCACGTTTTCTTTTATGTCACCAACATCATCAGATATCTCTTATGTTTAGTTATAGAAACTTCAAATTCCACAAACGTCTTTATGTTTGTGATCGTTTAATTTATTTAAATAAATCCATAAATGTTTTTACAGATCTCTCACAATGATAGCAAAATCTCCACCATCCAGCCTAGAAGAAGCTGCAAAGAAGTAATTTAGGAATTTTCATCCATCTTTTGTAGTGTAATCTTTTTTATTTTTATTTAGTTTATGTCTTATTGCAGCCTTAGCAGATGCACTATTTGTTATTGATACCAATTTTGAATTACCTAATAGGACAACATATTACCCTGATAGTGTCATAGCGAAATAATCTAAATCATGTAGGAAAATATCAGTGTGTAATATTAAGACATCTATTGTGATAGTATCTAACAGAAGTACTTTTTGTACTCACATGTCCTAACATTGATGTATGAACTCTCTTTTTTGATTGTATTGTTCAAGAGTTTAATCTTGACGTATTGGATCAACGCCTTGACTAAAAATATCATTTTTTGTTCGGGTGTGATCCTATACGTGAAGTTTTGGATAATATTTTGGTACTCACTTTTGTACTGAAGTCGGTTTTTGTACGACGGTGGTCCATGTAACTTCGACCTATCCTTCTAGATAGTGCTTAGCTTTTAGTCTTGGAGTAAAATGCTTATTCAATATGAACTAACACTGTAGGACTATTGAATATTTTATAAGAATACAAATAAGTAGATACGTTTCTTATCAATCAAATATCTGCAATGAAGATTTCATGATTAATCATGAAGCATCTGAGTAAGACCGCGAGCGAAGTGAAGGTTTCCAATCGGATATGACTCTTGCACAATTTCTTACATAAGTAGATAGGTAGATACTAAATGTAGGGTAAGCAACTGCGGTCAGCTGCAATAGTTATGATATTGTTATTTATTTTAATGATGATCTCGTTCGTATTAAGTTAGTAATTATGTGTTTAACATTAAACAGGTAACATTGACCATTTATATTTATGATCTCATCAATTGTTTAATTATTTTCTAGTTATACTCGTTTCACTGTCACGTCAGTATTTATTCCTAGTTGTTTAACAAGTTGGCCGTAGATTATTATAACCAAGTCATAAAATTGGTTAAGCTTGCTCACTTCCAGACGTTTGTATGTTCCAGTTAAGGGTTAAGGATTATTACAATGTTTACTAGGAACCTCGATTTAAGTCGTGTTAGGAATGTTACCCGAATTTAATTAGGGATTGGAACCTTGTCAAATCTGTTAAAGTGATTATTATTATTAAATTAGATGTTTCATTCTTTCGTGATTCCATATCTTACGCCACCTATTTAATTTTAACAATCTTTACCAGTTTTGGCAAGTTCTCAGTTCAAGGAATGAGACTGAAGGTGGATAGATCTAGGACGTGTATATTGAAGGGTACCGCTTAGCTAATTCACGTGCAAAGCTGATTTGAAGCAATTGTTTTTCATATGAGTGAAACCCACTTATAGTCGTTTCTGAAATTTGACTTGCAACATTTATCTTTAGGAAAAATGGAAAAATAATTGATGAGTACTTTCAGCGCCATTATTAAAACTCGTAAATTGTTACAATGGGCTATACCCACGTTTGAAGGATAAGTTTTATTACGTGCATAAAGGATATCAGTAGAAACTTATTTCATTTAAAAAAGAGGTTCTATCTTTTCAAGTGGCTCTTGGAAAGGTGTTCAAAATTGAAATATCTTTAGTGGTGTAAGAAAAAAAAAGACGGTAAGAAATTTTGAAATTAAAAGTAAATAAAAAAGTTTTATTTCAGAATCGATGACGTATTACAGTGGACGCTTAAGTATTGTAACTATCAATATAAATATAGGTAGTTAATTTAATTTTTTGAATCGGTGTGCTTGAGAATTCGTGTTGATATAAAAGCTAGATTTATCGTTGCTCGCTGACGTATTAAGTTTCCAAATTGATTAAGTTGCTCGTTCGTTTAAAGTTGTATTTGTAATATTGCTGAATATTCTATCGATTAACTAAATTATTGAATATTAATAAAAACGCTATGTCTCATATTTATATGACGTGTTTTATTATATCCTTAAAAATATTCTAAACCAGGTAGAGGCCGCCCGCGACTTCGTCCGCATGGAATCCCTATCAATCCCTCGGGAACACCGGGATAAAAAGCCTATATGTTCTTCTGGGTCTTCAGCTACATACATACCAAATTTCATCGTAATCGGTTCTGTAGTTTTTGCGTGAAAGAGTAACAAACATCTATACTGACATACACACAAACTTTCGCATTTATAATATTGGTAAGATATATCTCATACGCACAGCGTCCTTGCATTCTTAGGTACACACGGCTTAGACGATACTTGGGTCACCTCCATATACCAATATACCAATCAATAGGTGTGCCACCTATATTCAGAGTTCACTGTACTAGTCCCTAGTATATAAAATAATTTAAGATGAAGGTGTTGTGTATTTTTTACTGTTGGTAAATGATCACAAAAGATCTTAGCAAAAGAATGATATGCATTGCCAGCCTAGAGCAGCTCTTACTAAACTTATTCGTTCGAATTGTTCTGAATATGGGCAGAATTCAGAAATATATTATAGCGGGAGTTATCCTTTTCGATTTCCAAAATAAAATGCGAAGTAATTATTAAATATTTATTACACAACAAAACATAATTTAACATACCAAAATAAACAGGTAAAATATTTTTGATAATACAGTGACAATGTTTAAAAGCTTAGTGTGGGCACCATATTCTTTTAACATCATGCTCCCAATGAGTAAAATTTGCAACAATAAAAAATTTTAATAGTCACCATTGGTTTTACCACTAAAGATAAATTTTGCCGTAATCTGTAAACAAATAAAGCTAATGGTGCAATTCACAGTACAGAAATAACACAATAATTGGCACTTTTTCGTTGTGCAGTATAAAAATGTATCAAAAACGAAAACTTTTCAAACGAGAAATCATAATCATGAATAAATAATTTATCAAAGTAATGAGTATTTACAGTGATTTCTCATTCAAATTATTTTCACTAAACTTACAAACTAATTCTTAGCTTACATTTACTATGGCATTTAAATTTCGTTTTCTGATAGATTTTAATAAATCTTAAAAACTGACTAAAGGCATAGAGAGCGTGGTTTTTAAGATTATGATTGTCAAATTTATAGTGAAAAAAGTTGATTGTGACTGGAAGGGATTCCTTATAGGGATGAAAATTTGTAAATATAAATTGTAAATAATTTTCCTTTTATCCTTTTAAACATCCTAACCACATTATTTCTTTTAGGTTTCGTTTTTTCTCAAAGATAATAAGATATTTTCATTCAATCATTCGATTATTTCCTAGTTTTAAAATTTCAAATGACACTTTATTTATAAAGACCATACAGGGCTAAACTTTTCGTAAGTTTATTTAATACCAAAGTCTTTTATGCCTTTCAGTACTTAATTTAAGAAAATAATTAATAATAACGAGTTTAAAGTAAAAAATAAATAGAAATAAATAAGTTAGTCTTCACTTTGGTGGTAAATGTTAGCACCACTTTAGATATTGAAAGTATTTGTTAGCTAAAGTGTATCTTATTGTATAATACAATTATGACTGAAATTTGCTTGTCTCACAGCGAGTCGAACTCTGACACGTCACTGGTCTGAAAAAAAGGTAGGAAAATAATTAAATTTTTTCACGTTATTCGTTATGGTTTTGTAATCTTTCCCCGTAGCATGGCACGCACAACGCTCTTTTATGCGCGAAAAACAATCGCTGTGTGAAAGTTAAGAATTTATAATAATTTGGCCACGCGTGTTTATCGGATTAATGCTTGAAATGAAATAAGGAGAATGGCAATATAGATGTAAAAAAAAGGCGGACGGAGTGTGGCTTGAATAAAAGTGAAGCATCGTAATAGCGGCGTTGTAGCGTGTGTGAGTGACAGAAAATTGCCATGACGTGAGATAATCTTTAATGCATCTATGTCGTAATGGCAGCCGACTGTCACACTATTGGTGAGAGTGTACATGCGTTTTTACAGCGGCATACTTTTGATGCTTAATTTTGCCGTATAATAAAACTCTGTCTGTTTTGTTTTCTACGGCTATGAGTAGAAATGGGAACGTTGGAAGATTTAGACGAACATATCTTGATCAAATTGGAGAGGTATGAGTGGAAATGGGAACGTTGGTGAGGTAAGGCGTAAAAGAATATATCTTGATCAAATTGGAGACGTCCTGGCTAAACTTCAGGTCAAGAGCATTTAACTGTAAACCGACGAGCTTGCGTAAAGAGAGTTATGAATGTGGATGAAGCGGAAGGAGCGTTAAGCTATAGTTTCTACCTGTCTCTCCGGAATAAAGGATGAATGATTTAATGTATGTTTTTTTTAAATTTGGGGTTCCATACCCAGCTACGGAAATGTTTCTTAATATTTAAAAATTTTGTACGTTAATATAAATCCTTAAGAGGGTGTTATATGTGAGGCTAGATAGCTGAATGTAATAAGAAGAAATGGTGCATTCGAGATACCCACAAGGTCCGGTTTGTAGAGGTGCACGTGGGGTAGAAGGAAGGTGGAGCCCAGGTCCCGCTCGGCCATCGTGTTCGCTTCCTGGTGTCAAGGGTTGTGTACATTAGATATAGGTTTGTGCAATTTAAATAGTAAAGAAACGTTAGTTTTAGCTATAAGTGGACTGATTTTGCAACAACTTATTCACGAACATCGACATAGTTATATGTTTTATTATCTCTCCTTCTATCATTTCAGATAACCAAAGAGTTAATAAAAAACACAAATGCCTTATAAAGCTTCGTTAACTCAAAATAGTGTGAATGGTGACTAGTGTTGACGAACTATCGATAGTTGATATTCGATATTATTGAAAGTACACTCGATAGTGTTACTGTGGAGCGGCAACTCTAATGGTGACACTTTCTGACATAAGATCATCATCAAATACACCATTGTAGATTGCCACACCTAATTACGGAATCAACCTTCTAGCGTTAGTAACTCAAAGTGCAACTATGTCTTGAAATAAGAGCGTAGAAGGAAGAATATTCTACCTACTTTTACCACTACCTACCTACATTACAGTCTTTATGTCTGTACGTATGCATAAATCTTTAAAACTGCGCAATGGATTTTTTTAATAGATAGATTGATTCAAGAGAAAGGTTTATATGTATGTATAAATGGGTCACTAGTAACATTTCAAAAATTTTTTAAATATAAAATAGTTTCACCGGTAACAAGTACCTACATTAGCGGCTATGTAGGCGAAGTTATGGAGGCGGCCAGTACACTCATAAAGGTAATGAAAAACTTGTGAAATTTAGAGTTTATAATGCAACTTGACAATATAAAGATGATTAATAATATGTACCTGATGAGTGAGACGAGTAGAGGAGGCTGCTCTTCCCGTGCTGGCCGGGAGAGTCCCCCCTACCGACCGGGCTTCCGATAGGGTCCTGAAAGTTTTACATGTTTCCATAACATTACAGACCTGTTCTTTATCGGTAACGGTGTAAGCAAAGCTAAAAGTCTGCCTTGGATGGCATTTTTTATGAATTTACCAAAATAAAATGCCATGATAGAAAAATACGTTTAAAAATAATCACTTATATTAAATTTGTATAAAAATACATACATCCCTGCGGAGTAGACAGAGTAAACAAAGTTTTGAAAATACTGAAAGACCACGATTAGCCTGATGGTATTGGGATTCATTGGGAATTGACGGGTTGCTAGCTCATTGCCTACAAGAAGAATCCTAAGTTTATAAGCCTATCTCTTAGTCGCCTTGTACGACATCCCTGGAAAAGAGATGGAGTGGTCCTATTCTAAAATGCCGGTAACCACACGTTTTAAAACGTTAGGTACAAAAATGTATCAAAAATTAATTCAGTCATTATCGGGAGAAATTAGGTTTGAACCTTATAACTTAAGACGATTTAAATAAGACAAGCTGCAATAATTGCAGCTAAAATCAACTTGTACAATTATTGTACAAGTTGATTTTAAAAATTGATTGGTTCCTTTTTGTTTGAATAGGTATAAATAAAAACTTACAATTCACCGATGCGCCTCTCAGCATCCGTCCATTCCGATAGATCTTCTTGACTGAAATATTTCAACATACCCATTACATAAAATGTTATGTAAACATTTAATTTCATTTAAAGGTACCTACTCACATTGTACATACTAAAAATTAAAATTCTGTAGAAATAAGCAGTGCCCTTGTACTAAATTTCTCCTTACTTTTAAGTTCAAATCTTATTTTTTCCTTGATGTACATAAATATACAAATAATAAAATAAAATGTATCGCGTTATGTCTACCCAGACTCTGGCCAATCATCATCTTGATGATAATTTTCCACCTTGACATGCATAAGGATCGATCCCGTGTACCTTGTATTTACATACATACACATAATCACGTCTGTATCCTTGCGGGCTAGACAAAGCCAACAATCTTGAAAATACTCATAGGCCACGTTCAGCTATTTGGCTTTAAGATAGCATTGAGATCCAAATAATGAAAGGTTGCCAGCCTATCGCCTTAAAGAAGAATCCCAAGTTTATAAGCCCACCCCTTAGTCGCCTTTTACGACATCCAATCCCAAATCCCAACGCCCATGGGAAAGAGATGGAGTGGTCCTATTCATTTTTCTATTGGTGCCGGGAACCACACGGCACCTTGTATCTCGAAGACAAAAACATCACTGCGTCGCAGTCGACAAAACAAACCTATAAGACTTCCGCATGGTGTCATATCTGGAGAGCTCTGCTTCTAAATCAGCCTTGTGTACGGAGGACAGGTCATCTCTCTGGTCCTTCATCGCGTTTTCATCAGGTCGTATGGTGGTGGAGACCTTGAATCCAGCTGAGACAAGGGCCCCTGGAATGTCGAAATATACGAGTTGACGAAATATTCGTATTGAAATACCTAGTTCTACATTCGTTTTTTAATGTAGACAATGTGCATTCGGTTCATGATTTAGATTTAAGAAATCTATATTTGTAAATTGACCGTCCGATGAAAATGCTGCAGTGTAGTTTGTTCCGCCGCTTCTTCTTAACATGCGCTTTGAAAGCGGTAGTAGTTACAATTAGATTTAAGTGATGTGACGTCAATAAGTGATACCTTGTATCCAATTTTGATAATAAATATGTATATTCTATTTTATTCTTCTCTGGCATACGTATTAATTAATAGGCGAACATTTATCTAAAGCTAGCGTCGATGCTGAGCTCATACTTAGAGAGAGAGAGAGATTATGAGACCACATAAACTATACCTACTCTTCATATCTAGACCCAGCGGTGAGCGTCGGGAATGCGTGACTGAATGGCCACGTTCAGCTATTTGGCTTAACGATAGAATTGAGATTCGACTAGTGACCGGTTGCTAGCCCATCGCCTAAAAAGAATCCCAAGTTTGTAAGCCTATCCCTTAGTCGCCTTGTAGGACATCCATGGGAAAGAGATGGAGTGGTCCTATTCTTTTTTGTATTGGTGCTGGGAACCACACGGCATAGGCTGGCAACCTTTCTCTATTTGAATCAAAATCTACCATCAAGCCACGCAGCCAAATGTAGCCTTTTAGTCTCTGTCCACTTCGTAAGAGATCTAAGTTTGTATGTAATGAAAAAAGGTTTTTTTAATGTGTTAAATTATTTAGAAAACACCGCCAACCCTCTATTTCTCTGTACAATGATGCCGATGTAAACTTCTGCAATATTTCCTTAAAACTTCAAAATTGATGGTTGAATGGACTTAAATCCGGGGCCTCAAATGTAAAAAAAAAATATCTCGACTAATAATACTTTCGATTAAAACCAATATCGGTCAATATCGGTCCATTTTTGACCGCCCTTAAAAAAAACCTTTGTTTGACCTGTATATTTCGCTGAACCGATTTTGATGCGGTTTAAAAACTGTTTATTACACATAGGTGAAGATTTTACAAATTTAACCGACATCAATAAATGAGGATATTGAATGGATGTGATTGTTTTTTACAAAAGATATTTAGGCTCCGATCTTACAAAAAGGCTCCGATCTTATCAAAGTTTCAAGAGTTTCATTCACCTTGCTTGTTATGCCTGTCCTTATTGGCGCTGTATGACGATTCCATGCTGTGTTTCCTCCTCATCTGTGAAAAACATAAAATATATGCTCTCATATATGTCTTCCTCCTGGCTTTGAGGAATTTGCCTTATAATATTCTGAAGAAAAAAAAACAAATATGTTTATATCCAAAACAAATGTACTTTTACATTTACACGTATGGGTTGATAAAGTGAACCTTACGCCTATTTTCATAGTACTTATTATACATTGTTTATGTAACATTGTTGGTTTAAAATTTTTTGTGCAATCCAATTCCAAAATTGGCTGCTACTTACATATGTAAATATGTGGCAACTATGTACAATAATAAATAATTTATTCATTTATACAAATACAAAGTCTTACCTCATCGTTGGGTATCACAGTCCCTGACTCCAAGTAGCTGATCAGTTTGGCCTCGCTACTAAGCTCCAGGCTTCTCTTTCTCGCTATGTTTTCACGGCTGAAAATAAGAATATAATTTTTTTAGCTAAAAACAGTGTACTAGAAAAAATAAAGGACATTATTGGCCGTGTGATGTTCGGTGTATGTCTATTTGAGTAACCTAAAAGATTCGCCCGCGCGAATTTACCGCCACCTACAAAATGCAAGTGATGTAGCACCACGTACAAAAAGTAACGAATTTAGCATCACACACACACACAGTCACACACACAAACACACACGCACACACAAACACACACGCACACACAAACACACACAATCTTACGGAATACCTTTCAAAGGTACGGTATGTCCTTCTCCAGACTCTTAATATACGCGAAATTTAAAAAGATTGATTCCGAACGTAACGCATGAAAAGAATTGCATTTCCTTAAATAAATCTCTTTTGACCGTAAGTCAGGAGTGGACTCAATGAACAACGGCTATCAGACCACTTTATAATAAATAAATTAATAAATAATAATTCTTCCACTCGCCTGTCATGATGTGCATGTAGCCGCGCGCGGGGGATCATGACAGCGGGCGCGGGGGGCGGCGGGGGGTCGTGCGCGGGGGGGTCCGACATCACCCCCTTCTTATTGGAAGAATGCTTCTGTAAATAAGACAATATAATATCAATGAATAATTTCCCTTCATTTCCCAATAATATTTATTATATCTTTCATAATCTCTTAATAGTGTCCATGCTGGGCTAGTAGCGAAGAAAATACATAGTATGTGGCGACTGCTTCTCTTACCATGCAGATTATAGAAGTCAATCTACAGAAAGGCTTCCTATCAATATCTGAATCTCAATTCCATCATTAAACACCCATCAGTCGGCAGTTATTTTAAATTTTATTGACATATGTCTATTGAGGTGTCAAATTACAACCGGATATATCCCAACCGGGTCCAACTCGGACTGACGAAAGGTTAAGCCGTGCAGTTGAAAGTGGTCTATGAATCGTTTCGAAATCATTGACTCTGTCTACGTCTTAGGGGATAAAGACGTGAATTATATGTATGTGCTTTCCTTATAATTCCCCCCGAATACGCTATAATGAAAGAACTAATTAAAAATCTACCAATCCGTAAACCATTGGCTAAATCTAAACTTAGTCATTCTGCCTCCTCACATAACTCAAAAAGAGCCTTACTAGGATTTAAACCTGTACCTCGACGCGAACCTCGATTCGATTCGACATTCTTTGGAGTATTAAGTATCATCACCATGGCTTCGCAAAACCTTATCTTTGGAAAAACAGCGTATAGATAAAGTAGATTAGATAGTTACAGATGAAAGGTACCTTAGCAGGCATATATGGCAGAGACGCATTTTGCATACTATTGGTGTCACCCGACTCCCCTCGCTCGCTGATGAGAGCTCGCCTGTCAGCACGCTGTTTGGACGGCATCGCACCCTGAGAAGAAATGAGGGGTTCAATAAATATAATAATAAAGATTGCATATTGTGTCTTCGCGTCGGTGAGAAGCTATTAATATTACATGTACCTGGTGCAAGCTGGGCATGCTCTGTATACACGCGACTATGGACCTGGGTTCAGGTCGAGGTTTCTTGGAGCACGCCACGACTGCACAGATGGCCAGGATCACGGATAGAACAGCGCCGGCCACCACTAAGGAGATGAGGACCACTGAAAGTTGGAGAACAGGAGGTCAAAATCATACAAAATAATATATAAGTAATACTGATCAAACAGACAGAGTGAGATAGTCCCGAAGAGTTAGAGACTTGTTTTGTAAGATACTAACTCAATTTTCATCGTAATTGGACATGGATTAAGGAGGGAGGAGGGAAGCATATTACCACTGCGTAAAAGAGGCTGACTACATTGAGCTCAGATCACGGTACCGTGTAGTACAGTAATAGCTATACTGGCTTTGGGCTACCAGCTCAAAATTTCAATCTAACTGTGTGAGAGAGACAAACAGAACTGCCTCCATTGGAAACATAAGACACGCATGTCTCTATTTTTTATCGCAGGAGTAAACGCACCATGGTAGGGATACAGATTTTGAGACCAGCTAAGAATGCAATCAAAAGGTTTATCGGGAGAGACAAAAAGAAATTTGCTTTTCAAATCTCGTCTTGTCTTCGCAGCCAATTTTTAAGGCTGCCGAATGAAAATCCCTGGGAGATGAGAGGAGATGATTAATATGAGAGAGACAAAAAAAGAGCTCGCCTTTAAGGTTGATCTGGCAGCTGCCTCCAGCATACCACTGGAAGCACTCGCACAGGACACGTCTGTCGTCACGAGAGTAGCAGGCACCGTGGTAGTTGCAGCGTTCGCAGCCCACAGGTTCAGCTGGAATGAGAATAAAATTCATCTCATTTTAATAATTAAAGTAACCATAAAGAAGCAATATTTTCTTCTGAAGATTCTGAAGCAAATAAGCCAGAACTTTTTGTCAGAAGTACCTAGAACTATAAAAGTGATCCTAATTAATAATTTACAATCATTAAAATTGCAATTGGTCCGAACTCATATTGCTAGAAGTTTTTCTAAAAACCACAAGGAACTATAGAACTATTATGTATTCGAATAGAACTCTTACAAAATTTTGATATGCTTGAAGTTGTTATGTCAACTTCACGCACACCTGCTCTGTCTAGTATTTCATGTCAATATCGCGAGTGGCGAGTAATAACTGTCACCCAGAGCTTAAAGTATGCGCTAAGATCCCTTGTTATATGAATCACAGAGATCAGACGGGATTTGCTTTGAAATTATCTCTTGCCCACTCCAGAATAAAAGGCCGACCTATGACACTACTCCAGGATGCAACAGTCAAAAGAAAGGAGGATGATGTTGTTATTTAATGTTTTCGAATCTTCTTAAGCTATTCTAATGAAATTCGGAGCGAGGTAAGACAACAAGAATAACGAGGCTAATGAGACAAAATCTAAAAGCCAATTCTCACCAGAACAAATCCTGCCAGGGTACAAGGTGTTGACGCTGAGATCAGCAAAACCTTCGAGGCAGCTGCAGGTGTAAGTGCCACGGAGGTTGAAGCATTGCGCATGCTCGGAACAGTCGTGGAACTGGCCGCTGGTGCATTCGTCGAAATCTGAAGATACAAAGGAAAGTGGAATGGAATGTAAGCTTATGGTAAAGATTTTAAATACATATCACGTCTTTATCTTGTAAGGGGTAAACAAAGTAAATAGTCTCAAAAAGACACGATCAGCTGGATGGCTTAATGATGAAAACATAAAATTCTAGGTGAAAAATTGCCTTGACCGTATAGGATCTATCATCCAACATACAAATATTATTTTCGGCAGTGGTGCTTAGAGGCCCTAAGGGTAAAACCATTAAGGCTATGAAAGTTTTAACAAGACAATTCCCTTACTGACCTTCTTAAAAAGGAATTTTATAAAGGAAGATCAGAAGAAATTCTTTTTTTGGGTAGAGAGAGTTAATAATATTAAAGTATACGGTAGCGACTCATAAAAAATTTTAAACTATAAAAGTCAGAAAAAAGAAAACTGAATACTAACCGCTAACATCCAATCTATCGACCAGCTCGCCCGCAGCGTGGACCTCCGTTCCTCCAAGACTGTAGTTGTTGTTCCTCAGATACTTCTCGATCACCTCCTTCAGCCTGCTTTCATGGGCGTTGTCGGAGAGCTGGAAGTTGATAAGAATACAATCAATATGAGTCATCTTTTTCCGGATGTTCCTCCTGGTTGCTCCTTTTCAGGTCTGGGGAGCAGCCCTTAGTGGGCTTATCACTACTATCCTGTATTGGGCAAGTTAGTTTTTTACAGGAAGTGAATCCCGTTTGGCCTGAGCAACCATTGCAGGGCACATTACAGGGAACATGTGCAAATGTCCAGTTGTTTGAATGTGCAGGTTACCTCACTATAGTTTCCTTCATCATGACGGCCTCTGTGGCGCAGCGGTAGTGCGCTTGTCTGTGTCACCGGAGGTCCCGGGTGTTCGAATCCCGGTCAAGGCATGATGAGAAACGAACTTTCTCTGATTGGTCTGGGTATTGGATATTTATCTATATATAAGTATTTATTATAAAATAAAGTATCGTTGAGTTAGTATCTCGTAACACAAGTTTCGAACTTACTTCGAGGCTAACTCAAGCTGTGTAATTTGTCCCATATATATTTATTTATTTATCGTTGTTAAGATAATTAGCCGGGATAAAATAAAGTGTTGGTAAAAATAAAGAAAACCATATTAGAAAAACTTCAAAACATAAAAATAATCTTAACTTGTTGAGTCTTAAATCATTGAAAATATAATGGTCGTCAATTGTATATTGAAAATATATAATTGATGATCACCATTTTTCTTTTATTCATTTCTTTTTCTCAGCGGCCTGTGCGCAGTATAATTTTAAAAAATCGTAAGAGCATTGCTTAGCACGTAGAATTTTTCTCTATAAAATTAAGTAGCCACGAACTTGGGCTTTCTCATCATCAAAATGATGTTAACATAGTAATTGACATACCTGAACATAGAAGTCATTCATAACACCCTGGTAATCATCACCGTTCTCGTCCTTCATCTGAACCGGGGAGAAGCCAGTGATGTGGACGCCATGGAACACATCCCGAAGGTCAGACTGCATGACCATCCTGTTGATGCCTTCATGGGTGGCTATTGCCAAGGTATGGTACTCCTTGCTGGAGTTATCTGAAAGGTTCTGGTGGAAGTGCAGACGCTCCTTGCCTTGAGAACCGAGGGCTAGCTTCACAGAGTAAGTGTAAGTAGCTGGAAAGTAAATTAAATTCGTGTGAATAAAATTAAATCAATATACATATATTTCATCCGAGATTATTTATTTCAAATGAATGTTTATTTTTGTAAAAGAGACATTGTAGGTATAACTGATTGACTGATATATTAATTGCTCAGCTCAAAAAAACACGAGTTACACGGGCGCACACTTATAAAATTATAAATAGAAAAAAATATCTTTTAATTTCTCCTTCGTTATATCTTACAATTATGTTACAAAAATCACACTTACGTTTGCATGGTCGATCTGGGAACATTCTTGCAAAACCAGGTCTACAGACACATTTCATCAGACCATCTATCCTTTGACACCTCTCGTTTCTGGACGCCTTACAGTCTGGTTGACATTCCTTACCATATGTGACTCCTGAAATCAAGTTTAAACTCACAAATTAATTTAAATACTATTCTTTGGGTTCATCTAGTCCGATACCTTTGTTTAACTCACCTGGATTAACTACATTTGTAGTCTCCAAATAAGGAGTGCCAGCCAAAAGTATTTCCCCGAATAACACTTGGGATACTCCATTACTGTTTACTTGTTCATTTCGTGTCACTCCATCATAATCACCCGTTTCTATATCTCCTGTAACAGGAGGTGCTGGACCGCCATTTTGTGACTTATTCATCACTACGAAGAATGTGTCATTATCACCTTCACCTTCAGTTTCTATCTTTTGAACCGGTTTTGTATCCTTGTCTTTAATAATCAAATTTTCATTCTCTTCTGATGACATAGATATATCGTCGAGAGGAACGTTGGTATTTGGATTCACTTCTTGAACAGGCGTAGGCTCTACCGGTATAGGGATATGTTTGGTTACAGTTTCGATAATAGTTGTTGGTTGCACTTGAGTTTGCACTTTCGTTATAATATCGACTAGTGTGGATGTGTGAGTATTTGTCAGAACCAAAGTCTGAGTGACAGCACCTTCAGACAAACTGACAAGACTTGTTTTCGTGTGCGTCACAGTCAAAGTATGAGTTAAATTAACGTAACCAATACTTGATACCGTTTTTGGTGGTTCTGATAAAGTTTTTGTGAGAGTGATCACAGTAGTCTTAAATTCAGTTTTTGTCGGTATGGCTTCATCTGAAATTTTAACTTCATTTCCAGAATGATGAGTTGGTCTCACATTAAGTATGCTGTCACTTAAGATGGGAGTAGCTACACTTGACTGCGATTGCAATGACACGCTTGAGAAATCGTTTTTATCTATTCTGGAGGAAGAGCTTAAGGTGTCTTTCATTACCTCCGTCGGATGTATGAATTCATCGTCAATTGAAGATTCAGAGCTTTCTATTATACTTGAAGAAATAGTTGTTGTTTTTGTTGGAATGGGTCTTACTATTTTTCTTATAGAAGTGTGTCTTGTGGGATACAAGATTTCTGGTCGACTAAGAGTTCTTGTTGGTCTTATGATAGATGTAGGTTTGCTTGGTATTCTATACTTTGTAGGTGTCGATTTTTTATCGTCATGTCGCAGTGGGTACGGTTTTCTTGGTCTATTCTTGAATCCTTGTGGTCCCCTTGTTTTTTCGGTAGAAGTTTCTTCTTGACTAGATTCGTTAGGTAGAGAATCACTAATATTTTCTTCTGGGCTAGAATCCTGGAGAGGCGTAGATGACTCCGTGTTTATTATGCTATCCTTGGGAGTAGATACTCTGTTGTTTGTGATAGGTCTTTCTGAACTTACATCAGGTACCCGTTCCGACGAAGACGGTTCGGTTTCATATGAATACGAATTATCACTTACTGTATCTACTTCAGATAAGTCAGGAACTCTTGATGATATTGGATTTTTAGGGAATTGTATGGAAGTGGGTCCAAAATTAAAACTAGATGAGAAATCTATTCCTGATGATGTTAGCCACCCTGTCGATATTGGTGTAGGGAATACTAAATTGGGTACAGATGATGCAGAAACAGTTGGCGAAGGCAACTCATTTATAGGGTTAACAACTCTTGATGGGATATTTCTCGGAGGTGGTAACAATTGTGAAGATGGTTGATCATTGTATGCAGGTCGACGAATGTTATTCATATCAAATGCTGGTCTATATGTCGAAACATCATCTCTATTTGATGGTTTTCTGAGTGGTTTTTGTGTAGGTAATCTAGGGGGCAAGGTCCTGCGAGGCTTATTTATATAAGGTGGTGGAGTTCTCACGGGTGATACAGGACGAGGAGTTGATGATATTCTAGATGGTACTCTTATCGCAGGTGGTGTCCTTGGAGGTGGTGGGCTCATACCCATAATCATCTCATCATTAGTGGAAGGTCTAAAACTATAGTCCATTGTAGGTGGAGGTGGTGAAAGATCGATTATTTCGCTTGACGTTCTATTCAATTCCAAAGTGGCAGGTATTGTAAATGTCGGTAAAGTAGATTTATCATTTGGTTTTTCAACAATCAATGGTTTTTTGTCTTTAATATGAACGGTGGATGTAATAATATTTGTATCATTTACGGTATGAGAATTGATGGGTCGAATAAATTGGGGCCTTGGTGGTCTTTTGTATTTAATTTCTGACTGTGTTTGGTGATATGATACTTCTTGCGTTGATGGTTTTTTAGTTGATATCATTTCCTCTCCCATATTCAAGTCAATATTATCTTCATACGATATATTGGTTGCATTTTCCATTAATTGATTTATTTGCCAATGTGGCTGCTGTAGTTGGTGATCTAATGACGTCATAGCATTAATTGTAAACGGCCTGGGCTTTAGATGCGAATCGTTTTCATAAATCGGTCTTATTGTATTTGATTGGAAGCTTGTATTCGTTTTATTATTAAAAGGCTTTTCAGTTTGTGTTCCTGGATTAAAATCATACATTCCGTCTTTTTGTTTTTGAGTATATGAAGGTGAATTAAAAACTTCTTCTTGCAAAAGTGATGTGTTCGGAGAAGATTTTTTGTTATCATCTATTTCATTTGACGAACTTACTACAGGTACTTTCATTGATTCTGAGCTAACTTCACCATCAATTTCACCAGAATTTTCCTCTTCTTCTTCTCCATCGTAAATTTCATCAGAGGTTTCATATACTGGTTTGAGCTTTTCAGTGGTAGGCTTCACTTTTGTTGTTGTTGTTTCATCACTATTATCTCTTATTGGGATATCATAAGCTGGTTGTTTCATTGTATCGAAATTGTGTGGTAAATAATTAGGGCTACTATACAGTGTAGTGGGTTCAGGCGTAACTTTAAATACTGATGACTCAGTACTAGGTCTTGTGAATGGTTTACCAACATTTGAGTTTGAAACAGGTCTGTTATGTGTCCAATAATCTGTTGGTGGTTTTCCCACACTAGTAATTTTTTGTCCGAAATCAGGAAGACTATCAGAATTATAATCATTTGTCAGCGGAATAACTTTTCGTGTTGTTGAATCTACCTTTATATTATTTATATTGTTTTCATTCATAATAACGCTAGAATACCATCCATGAGAATTTGTTGGAATATTTGGTATTACTTTAGCTGGCCGTTTCTGCTCTACAGTTTTATTATCTTCTTGATACTCTTTAATCTGTTTAACATTATCGTATTCATTACCAATAGTAGTATGTTCATTCATCATTGGAAAATTAGCATGACTATTTACTGACGGAGTACTAGAAGGACGTATTTCTTTGTAAGCAGGTTTTGTTTTGTACTTATTACTTTTATAATAATCTATATTCTGGTCATTCGTTGCTTTAGTGTTAAATTCTATAGTTGCAGGTTGGTCAGCCGAGCTCTTATTCCATCTATTGTCTCCAGTCACCGTTTCTTCAACAAGTTTGTGTGAATGGACCTCATAAACAAGAGCAGGATTTTGATTCTCATGCATATTATAATTTTCAAAAGATGATGATCCATCGTCCACAGTAATAGCGAAGTTCGTTCCTATTGGTATATTTGTATTTAAAGCTTCATTACTATTTGATGGTACAACATCAACAGGTACGCTGGATCCTATCACTTGTCCTTCTCCGACGTTGCTTGCTACATTTGTCGCAGTATTTAAAGTCACAGTATATGTATTGTCTTTATTGTTGACATTGTTGGTTGCAATTGATTTATTCGAAGTAGTGGGCGCTGATGCTACAGAGTAAGTATTGAGAGTTTGTCCTGCATTTGCATCTGGGGATTTGATTAATTGATTGGTTGTTGTTAATGGTCTGTTTAAATACGAATCGCGTGACGGTGGAGCATGGGGTATGTGTAAAGTATAAGTTGGAGTATGATGACTATTAGGAGCTTGAGCTGCAAAATATATTTCTGATGTTACTTTTGGAAGCTGTTGTTGTGGATTTGAATTAGGAACCGGATGTTGAATATTTAAGAATACTTTCATATCTTGAACTGGTTTAGTATGGACAATTGGTTTTTTATTGTAAGGTTTATTATTATCGTAATGTATTTTATCTTGATTTAATAAAATTCCAGGCGGTGGGGGTGGCACAGCCAAATAATTCTCATAATCTTTATCTATGACTTCTTTTCCATCTTTTACTTTATTACCTCGTTGTTTATTATATTTCTCGAAGTCTCCATTGTTAGGATTGTAAATGTCTGGATCGTAAGATGTAATTTGAGAACCAAAGTGGACATGAGTCTCTTGATTGCTTGTGGGTGGAGGTATTTTATTAAAATCTACGGGGCGCTTAAAATCTTTCCACTTTGATTTTAAATCGTTTCTAAATGGTTGATCTTTATGTGGTAGTGGGATGGTGGGTGTATGTAAGACAGCAGATGGATATATATGAGCGTTCGCAGCAAATTGTTTATTGTTCGTTGGTGCGACATTGTGAACATTTGTCATTTGAGGAGCATCTATACTAAAACTTCCAAAGTAGCCTGGTTCTGGATAAGGCAAAGGATCATCAACATAATCTCCAGTTTTATGAGGTTCCGAAGATCCAGCAAAAACTAAGGCTGTAGAGCTCCCATGTGGAATCAAGACATTAGCAACTCTTGATGGTTGAATATCCACTAAAAAAGGTTTCGCAGAGTCTATATTACCAGTTATTGCATATTCACCATTAGTTCTTACATGTGTATTAACGATTTCTGATGAACTAGGGCTATTATCTACAATTTCTTGGTCGTTGTTTTCATCTTTGATCGGTAAACTTGCTACATGCTGTTTTGGGGGCAAATTATTTCCAGGTTTGGCAAGCGAAGGAATATAGTCTAAAAATACTGGTCTACCATGGTTGCCTAATATAACATTGCCTGTTTTGATATGTTCAGTTTTCATAATATTATCTGTGGAATGTGACATCGATGGAGGCATCCGATTTGGCATATTGTTCGGTGAGTTAATATGTTGATGAGAATGAGGTCTTGAAAGGGGTTTAGGTTTTGGCTTAGGTAAATCTGGAGGTCTTAAATCATATGAATCATCTACTTTTGTAGTTAAAATAAATTGATCATTCGGAGGTTTTTCTTCAGCAACATATTCTTCATTAGCTGCTATAAAGCTATCAATCGGAGGTGGGTTGACGGGATTATGTAACTTTATTCCACTAGCAGCCAATGTCAATGGCCCACCCACAGCCGGTTTTCCAACTATTACATCTGAATTGGCAGTGATTATTTCTCCTGGACTAATAGGTATACCGCCATTGACAAGTGGGCTTTCGTGGACAATCTTAGGTCGAACAATGTGTGCTTTTGGCTGCTTATGCTCAGCAGCCCATGCTAAGTTCTGATGTAATGTTGCGTTAGTAAATATTGTCTGTGATTCCGATGTTTCCATTTCATCTACTGGTATATAAATTGGAAAACTACTTTGTTTGAAATCTATATCAGCATCCACTCTTTTATCAACATTATAGGCAGTTAATTTTTCTACAGGTTTTATTGTAGTTGTTGTCAGAGTTTTATTTTCCTGGCGTTTTATGAAACCTCCAGTCATTTTTTCAATAACTGGCGCTAGTTGCGATAAACCTTTGATTCCTAAAGATCCCAATTTTAATAAATCTGCTACAACAAATTTATTTTTGTTTGGTTTTGTTATTTTTTCAGGTTTATTTTTCTCTGGGTTCTTATTTGATATTTTGTTTATCTTTGTTGGAGTCGGTGCTTGTTCATTAGTCAATAATTCACTGTCTTCTACTGAGCTTGGGTCTTTTTCATCTGAGTAATCATTAATAACTTCTGTATATTTTTCAACTATACGATCAGTTGGTGCTATATGCGAAGAAGTTTCAAATTCATATGGACCATATTTTGTCTTCTTTTCAAGGGACTCTTTATTAGTAGGTCTCAGATCTATTTTACTATTTCCATACTTAGAGGTTTTTATGCCATATTTTGAGGCTGCCGAAATAGATGCATCTACTTGGGTATATTTCGTTTTCAATCCTTCTGTTTTTGCATGTGAGCATGAACACGAAGTTGTACAAGGAACATATCCCAATTCTGATGGTTGGAGCATATCAAAATTATCTTCTTCGTGGCTATCGATTCTTTTGTCGATTTTTGGAAAATTGCTTACATACATATTCGTCGGCGTTGATGGCTGAATAGTCTTCACTTCCATATATTTTGTCTGAAAAATTTAAAGCTATTGTTAAACAATTTAAATACTAATGAATCTTAAATACACGTATAAATTTAACAGGAATAGTTTTACATGGATTTGATGTGGTGTGATGTGTTTTCAGTGTTAGAAGGAATTATAAAGCAGATTACATAAAGCTTTAAATAATGCCTGAGTAAACTTGAATGAAACTATCGAAGGATTGTTGGAATTTCGGAGGGTCATCCATTCAGAATAGACCAGGATGGTTCACCGGGGTCCCAATTCTTACTTTTGTCGGTTTTATGTCTGCCATCAAGTCTGATGCGTACAAATTTGTCAAAGACTCTGTAGTGACGACTGATACTATAGTTTCAAATGTGGATATAGCACTTCTTTTATTGTGGACAACTGTTGTCAGATATGTGTATGTAGTCATGCAAGTCTTGATAATGTAATTATGTTGCATGAGTTGATGAAGAGGAAATAGTGCGCTCATGTGCTGATGATTTACGACTGTGGCTACAGCTGATGATAGAAGTGATTGTTTGGGTGGTGAAGAACTGGCGTGGTGCGGCGGTTTCAGTGATGTGACGTGCATGAACTTAAGTTTGCGCTGAGGAAATAAAATATGAAGAAGAATGAAATAATGATGAAATGAATTAAACACCAAACGTACAAAATTAAGTCAATGCCAAGATTAAGAATTTTGATCTTTCACGTATATCGTTGGATTGCCCTTATACGAAGGTGAATATATTTCAATATGACACGCAGTTAATAACTAACGCTGATTTTATAAATATTGATTCATCATTTACCTGATCATTCTTGCCATCGGAACTTTTGTCTTTTACCAGAACCTCGACCCCATTTGACATTATCCTCGTGGCCAAATTCTTCAGTTTTCTATCGTCTTCTTCATTGATGGGTTTATCAACTAAATCCATTTCTCTGCCTGGTCGCCACGGTGAATTATCGAAAACTATTCCATTGGTATTGAACGCTGGAATATAGACATTATAATTAGTACCTACCATTGTGCTATTTCTTTGTGTTCTGCTATATTTACAATCAAAATTTCTTAACTTCATTTTTATTTAACTTGAATGTACTATAGGAGTTTATAAACCTGATCCTCTATGGCATTATGTTATATGTATAGGGCACAGGGAGTCACGTTTATTTGTATCTAAGTATACCTACTGTAGTCTTCGAAAGGGTTACCTCTCTATAGAATTCAATTAATTAATTATTACGTTTATACGATGTATAGAACTATTAAATTCAATAGTTCTATACGTCAAAAGTTGTTATTGGTGAGCAATTCGTGAGTGTTATTTTTTATACTTTAGTAAACCTACTTAAAATTTACTTTTTACAGATTCGATACCATGACTTGACCTACCTACTGTAAGACTTGACCCCATGAAAACAAAAGGAATATTGAAACGAACATTGAAAAGAATCAAATATAATAAAAAAATGCTAATTATTTTCCAAAAAAAATGTGTACTGTTACATGCAAATGAAAGAAAGAAAGAAAGAAAAATATTTTATTTGATATCACAAACTTAACTTAAATCTTAAATGCATGGCAAACTTCAGGAAAATCCATTTATTGATAAGAAAAAGTAAGTTTTGTTCGTTATACGCTTACATACGTTTTCTTTTTGGTGCATTAACGTGTTTTAATTTACTTACTTAAATAACAAATCTGTAAAAAATATATGTGCCAATTGTATGCCTATAAGTCTTAAATTTAATAATTTTTCTCATTCTTCTAATGCTTAGGTATATTCTTAATTAAACCGAATCTAATCCAAAACATCATGTCAAAAACTACTGGCACCTTTATTTTTTACAGAATACGAACTTGAATTATTGCTGAACCTTATGTTATTTAAAATTTAGTATTATGTTATCTTTATACAAATACCTACTAGTTAATATTACACAAGCTAAATACTAGTAAAGGTTAAATTAATAACTACTAACCTACTAATAATTAATCTATTTACAACTATTTATTAGTATGTTTTATTGGGTGTATTGCTTCATTCAAAATACTATTTTAATTAAATTGGTCTTGGATGTTTTTCTATAAAGGTATCACAAAATTTTATTCAGAAAGTTGTGGATGGATTTTGTTTCTGTTTGAAATGTTGAAAAGAGAGTTTTCTAAGGAAGGTTTATATGTATTAGCGCGAAGACGGGGCGGTTCACTGTCGAGTTAGTACCCCAAAGAAAGTTCAAGACTCAATTTGTGTGTTTTGACCCATTTCATTTATTTTATCCATACTTTATTGCCTCTTATTGTTGTATAACGAACTGATTCGCCCTTTATTTTATTTATTTGATTTCATTTTATACACATAAAATATGCAACAAATGGACTTTATATGGCCTTTTTTTATTTTCGTGAATAATTGAACTAGGCCCGTTTTCAGTTATCTTTATCAGACCTTGAAAAATAGTATTTTGATTGAAAGATACATCATTAACACTACAAATAATAAAGGCTGAACTCACCAACCTGTGGCAGGATAAGGAGCACCCAATAGGACTCGGGAGTCTTCGGGCCAGGGTCCGTCGTCAGTCATGGTCGTCGACCTCATCGTCAAGTCAGTCTTCAGTCTTATTTTCATATCTCTTTATTTTGTCACACGATTAGAACGATCAAAATGGGACAGAAACCAGTGGGTTTATTTATTTACGTTTCATCTCTCGTTCATTTAGATTAAACGAAGATATAAAACGAGAGGCAAGGCATAGTCAACGTTAGTGAATAGGCGTCCATTTTCCCCCTTTAGAGTAAGTAGTTGTGGAAATGAAAACTTATAACAGGTTTTAATTTTATATAATATGTTGGCGTACGCTTTCGACTATAATCAGCTATCTGCGACACCACTATCTTTGTGTTAAAAATTACAAGCCAGTTAAAATATTTATTAATAGTCGAACAAGTTGATGGTAAGTGGTTACCACTACCTGAGGATGTCATAGAAATTTCATAACAATTCGGACGAACTTTAACTTATTTTCGTTCTATTGACAAGTACCTACATTTCTACCTAGTTTACATTCGCCCTTAAATTCAGAATTTTTAGTTAATGAATAAAATTAGTTATTGTTGAATTTATTCATATTTTTAGGGGTTATGAACTTGAGACTTTTCTTTTAGGTGATAAGCTAACAAGATGTTAATATTTTAATCTCACTTTAAGGCACACTGTTCAATGGGCCTCTCAGTCTTTTAAACACCATTGGCTCTTTCTTCCCCGAAAGGAATAAATAATTCATTATGTAATGTATCATTTTTATTTTGTTTCTCAATAATTATTGGAATCAAATTTTATCACACCTTCATTCTATATATTTTTTCCCCTAAATATTAAACTATATGAAATTTGGAGCAAAATAAAAAAAAAAAAAATTATATAAATTTTATAATATTTATTATTTAACGTTTTAAGTCGTTTTGCAATTTACAGGCGCAAGCGAAGAAAAGAGTATTACAAAGATAATTACAGTTAAACCTAGACTTATTTTAGGCAGTAAGTACATTTAGTTACTTAAAAACGTAGTACCCTACCTGGTAACATAGGGAAAAACACATTTTTGGCGAATTTAAAGATGATCTTCCACCTAAAGTGTAATGTTATGAATGAGAAAATGATAATATTTTATTTTAACTATTATCTTAAGACAACCCAATTAAATAATTACAACCTTATCATTAAGGTTTCTTATATAACACAAAACATTTGTCATTATTGTTCATTTGTTTACAAAAATTATTACATTCTGGATAAAAATAAACTGAAATGCTTATGTAGACTGGCGCACCAAAAGTCAATTCATTTTTGTCTCTTTTCATAAACTTTGCTCATACGGCTCTGGTGGAGGACCAGCCTAAATACAGGTTAATAACTAGTCAAGTACAAAAGAGTATTTGGTTCTTAAAAACTAAATTCATTACATCTATAAGGCACTATTCATAGTTAACTTACTATGATACAATAGTAATAAATAACTACTATTACTTTACAGACCTAACATTTTGTATATCACTTCAAGATACCTCGTCCAGGGAATTTCTTTGTATATTGGTTCTAATTGAAGACGGACTTGCTAATTTTACGACATAAGTTGGTGACGCATCGTACCTTATATGTTTGCTCAACTCTCCTACTATGCTTTCTAAACTTTGAGTTTCTAACTGACTCTCGACTCCTTTATCCATATACTTGTCTGAGTCATTTAACACATTCCCAACATCGGCTTGTGAACCAACAAGCTCATCTACAGATGGCAAAATTGATGGCTGAATCATAACGTCGTCATAGTAAATAGCTTCGCGTTTCCTTACTGTTTGAGTTTCATCCGTAACAACAGTAGATAACACCGTACTAAATTCTCCCGGATATCTTCCTGACACGTATAGTGTCACTACGCTTGTCATTTTAGGCGGAGAAGGCTTTGGCGCCTTTGGTCTGTTCTTAGTGGCGCGGCGAGGTGGAGGAGGAGGCAGTGAATCTTCTTCACTATCTATTGGCGCATCGTCAATCACTTCTTCATTACTATTAAAGTCTGACAAGATGTTGGGCTTAGGACTATTGCTATAAATATCATTATTTAAATTCAGATTATTATTTTGTAATAAATTATTTTGTAGCAAATCAGGTTGTGCTAAGCCTAATAAAGGATTGGCTGTTTGTAAAGCTAATGGCTGCTGCTGTTGTTGCTGTTGCTGCTGCTGAAGAAGTAGAGGAAGTAATAGTGAATTAATTTGAGGAGCTTGTGCAATAGCAGTCGGTGTGGTAACGACTGTATCTGTTACAAATTCAGTAGCAGTTACAACGCTGGTCGTAGGATCAACAATAGTTGTTAAAATAGCTTTACCTCTGAATGTTATAGGTAAAACTGTTTCCCTAGCATCAGTGACTGTAGTTACATATGTTGTCGTTCGAGTTTTGTACTCCGTTACTGGTGTTTGCGCTTGCTGCGGTAACAAAGCCTGTCCTTGTAATGCAAGGAGCGGGTTTATCGCCGGTTGCTGATTTCCAAGAAGTAATTGAGACAATAACAGATTAGCTAATGGAACGTTAGAGTTGATTTCAGGAGCTACCGTCTGCGTTACTGCCTCTACATTATAAACAGTACTTGGAAGAATATGCGAATAAGATGTACGTCGACCTCTTATCGTAGTAGGGGTAAAAACAACTGTTGTAGTGGGTGTTTCGTGTATAAGATATCTTATCAATTTTGTTGCACCATTTTCACCTAACTCTGTAGCTTCATGAGCCAGAACTAATTGCTGATTCCCTAATGGGCCAACTGAAGCAGTAACTTGGTTTCTAAGTAAAATTTCCACACTAGGTGTAGCTGAGAGGACGCTTTTGTATTCAGTAATTTTACCGTTTACTACTGGAATCGTGACTTCGGTGGGTATATGATGCGTAATAGTAATTTTACCATCGTTGAGAGCTAAATTATGAAGAAATCTTTCGCCACTGGTATTTTCATATGATCCTCTTTGCCTGCTTGTTCCTCTACTCGTTGTTGTACGTTGTCGTGACTTATTTGTAGTACGTGATGACGTTGTTCTTGGCCTGTCAGATTGTGACCTACTATTGGCTAATCTTGGTGCCTTAGGCCGTGAAGAATATGTAGTAGTTCTAGAAGTAGGTCTTGATTTGCCTCTTCTATAAGCTGGAGTCGCAACCGTTGTAGTAGAACGGCTTTCACCACGAATTATAAATGGCTGCCTAGATGAAGATTTTGGAGTGGCTACAGTTGTTGATCTTGTGTTACTATTAACTCGTGAACTGAACCGAGAACTAGCCCTTGTTTTAGGAGTTGCTGGTGCTGGTGCTTCGGTTTCGGGTTCTATGTCTACTTTACGAGTTGAAGAGGCTTTTGATCCAGGTCTTCTAAATGTTGCATATTTTCTGCTACCATAATCAACTTGACGTTTAGTTCTTCTTCTGAAGGCAAATGGTCTTATTTGAACTACATTCTTTTTCGGAGCCGGAGTCGACGGTGTTGCAACTTGTTGTTCTTTTCTGTCTGATGAGTCATAATCATTATCTGTATCAAACTCTTCTTCCTCTTCTAATAATTCTTCGTTGTCTTCTACTTTCTGTTCAGTTTCTTTTATTTCCTCTTCAGGTTCAGGCTCTGGTTGTCGGAACAAATTTCGTCTAGGGAATAAAGCGTTTGGTCTTTGCCTGCGTAAAGACAGAATAGGATTTGGTGTTGATCTTGTAGTAGTCGTCCTCCTTGTTGTTGTTGTAACTCTACCACGAGATGTTATTCCTGCATTTCTTCTCGGAGCAGGTGTTGTTGATCTTGGCGTTATAGCAGTACCTGGTTGTCTGTTAATTAGCGGCCGTCTAAATCTTAATAAAGGATTATTAGTTGTTCTAACTGGTGCTTCTGTCACTTCATCCAAAGATTCAGTAATATTTTCTTCTTGTTGTGTCGCTAATGTCTCAGCTTCATTTTGGTCAGATGGGAACGATATTGTTGCTGATTGTCTCCCATTTCTTAGCCGTGATGCTGCAGTAGGGCGAATTTTGGGTGCTACTGATCTACTGGCATAATCTAAACTATTGCTTCTTAATGAGCTAGATCGAAAACCAGTTCTTCTGGAAGTGGGTTGAATACTACCTCTTGGAAAAGCACTAGCTCTTGATGCGGATGGTAAATTTGATGCAAATCCAGATGCACTGGCACGTCCTGAAAATCTTCTACCTTGACTTGAGGATCCAGGGAATGCAGACTGCTTTCTATTACTACCAAATCCTGTTGGTCTGACTGATTTCAAAGTTGGTGTAGCTGTAATCGTTGGGGTAAAATCTAATCTAGTAATTGTAGTGGCACTAGTTAATAAAGGAACCCGTTTAGGACTGAATGTAGGTCTGTTTCTAGATGCAAATGGTACTATTACAGGTGTAAAGGTCGGTTTTTTAGGTGTAAATGTGAGACGGCTCTTTTTTCTACCATCCCCACCACTTTCTTCTTCTGATTCTTGTTTTGGCTCGGTCGTGGTTTCTGGTTCTGCTACAGAACTTTCTATAACTTCAGGGGAAGCATTGATAATAGAAGCTTCAGTGTTTGTACCCGTGGTTGTTGTCGAAGAAGTTGTTGTTTCAGTATTTAGAGTTTTGTTGTCACTTGTTACTACAGTAGAGTCTCCAGATATGACAGCAACCTGAGAAAACAGTATCTTTTTTTCTGCAGTTGATGTTGGTGAACTATCAGCAGGTTTTACTTCAGCAAACAAATTGTCTATATATGTACCCACAATAACAGTGGGTACAGCTGAACTCACATCTGGCAAAGCAGTTGTTTTAATTTCTTCCTTTACAACTGTTGGAATTATTTGTGGTTTCTCTCCATTATCTTGAATTAAATTTTTATCTACTGAACCAGATGGTACTTTACGGCCTAACTGGTTATCTTCAACGACTTTTGTGTTGTCAACAATATTTGTCACTGTTTCTAGGCTACTCTTTATATTTGAGGTATTACCGGAATAAAAAGTTGTAAAATATGTATATGTTGTGTAAAATGTAGCTTTGCCATCGTCCTGTTCTAAGTTATCGTCAACAAGTGAAGGTTTAAGTTCAACTTCCAAATCTTTCGGCGGTAGAGCGCTATCAATATCAATTGGAGTTGTATCGATTGGACTTATAGTTGGTAGTACTTGTACAGGGGGAGTTACAACATTGGATACAATCTCTTCTCGACTTGTTATTGTCGTGGACTTATCTTTGTACAATGTCGTCCAATAGGTGAATGTAGTATAATACGTTATAGGTAAATTGCTTTCTTCTTCTGGTTGCTGCTCCTTCTTCGGCATAATAGTCTCTGTCACTACATTGGTTATAGTCTCTAGCCTACTTTTTATATTGCTAGAATCTTTTCCTATGTACATTGTGGTAAAATACGTAAAAGTAGTATAACTTGTTTGTAAAAGTAGTGTAGGCGATGGTAAAATTTCATCAATATTACTTTCTGAGCTTATCTGATCTTCTAAAATATTGTTATTGTCTAAATATTTAGTTTCGCCCTTCGAAGAAGATGATTTGACGTCAGTCACATACGAGTTTTCTGTTTCTAAAGGATTCGATTCGACACTAAACAGCATATCTACCTCAATTGGTGTGGGTTGTGGAGTTTTTTCAGTATTTTTATCTTCAAAAGGTTTTTCTTCATCTTCCTCCATACTAACGCTTGTTTCTACAGATGAATTGTTTTCGGGTATTTCAGGACGAGATTTTTTTACTTGTTTGCAATTAGCAAAGTTAAATGGAGCTTTAGTACTTTCAGCCGTTAGTGTATTACTCTTCGTAGGTATCAATTCTTCAGGGCCAACATAGTTAGTGTAGACTTCACTTCTGCTACAAACGTTAGCATCATCACCGACATAAATAGTTGTAAAGAATGTGTATGTAGTATAATAAGTTTTTACAGCATCGGGTTTAATGCTTGCAACGACGTCATCACCTAAAGATGGTGTGGGAGTTTGAGACGAATAAGTATCTGCTACTTCGACTGATTCTAGTACATCTTTGTTTTTAACTAAATCTATGATACTGTTTATTTGATAGGATTCTGTGGGTCTTCCTATGCCAACGCTAGTAGGAGCTATTTCATCTTCATTAAAAGCACCAAGTAGGGTTGGATCTAGCTGTGATAAGTCAACTGTAGATGTTATTATATTTGTAATGACAGACTTATGACTTGCTACACTTGATGTTTGTTCACCGAAGAAAGTAGTAAAATAGGTATATGTAGTATACAGTGTTTTGTAAATTAAGTCGATTTCATTTTCTTGGGTTTCATTTATTTCTTCTGAACTTGGCTTTTCAGTTGGCTCATTGGAATGTTCAGTGCTGACTGACACTTCAACATGACTGTGACTTGTTGATACACGTTCCGTAGTCGTTGTTGAAGTTGTACTGGTAGTAGTTTCTTTTTGGTTACTTTCATCTGACGATTCAACACTATCAACGTCCGTCTCTACTGTTACTTTTTCGTCTTTCTGTGTAGTTACTTTTTCGTCTACAATTGTTGTAGTTTTAGGAGGTTGTTCAGTTAGTATACTTTCATCTGAATTTTTAGTACCGTCAGTTTCTTTTAAAACAATTTCAGGAATTTCTATATTACTGTCAATGGAAGAAGCACCTCCCAATGATATAACAGACGTTGGTTGAATATCATAATTAGTTTTACAAACAATATTCGTCAAATAGCCAACATCACTTTCGACAACAACATCTGATTTTACAGAAGTTGTTGTTTCTGTACTTTCTAGGGGAATGAAGTATGTCGTTAAATAAGTCAATGTTTTGTATGCAGTTGTCATAGTAGATTGTGTTTCTACCCCATTTGTACATAATTCCTCTTCATCATAAGTGTCGTGTTTCGTTTCAGTGGTTGTTTCAAATTCTTCTGAAGACTCCTCACTGTGTCCACTTTCAGTAGTAGTAAATATTTCTTCTGGAATTTCAGTTGTGCTTTCTTCATCTTCCTCTTCCTCTTCTTCAATTTTTTCTGTAACTTCAGCAGCTGTATTATCTGCCTCTTCTTCAGAATTTATAAGGACTTGTCGTAAATCACTTTCAGTTATAATTGATTCAGTAGATTCATCAACAATTGTAGCAGAAGGTTGAATAGAAGATAATGGGTCTGTTGCTTTAGAACTTAAATCTTGTATTGGTATAACCTCTAAATCACCTGAAAGACGAGTGCTTTCCGTAGTGGTAATCCCCGCTTCAGATGGCTGTATAACGTCCAGGTTAAAATCAAAACCATTATTATTTTGTACTGCAATTGTGTCAGGAGCTCTATTATCAATGTCATAATGAGCTTTTTGAAGTTCATCATTATTATATACAGGGGTTTCTGAGCTAATATCACTAATAGTTGGTGTTGGTACTTTCGTTGCAGTGTTTGCTTCATTAGCTTTAAATGTAGCGGTAGCTACTGGTATATCAGATGCTAAGAAAGTAATTTTGTTAGATAATTTGTTTATTGGTTTAGCAGAGGGAAAAACATTGACTTCTTCGGGATTTTGTGGTCGAATTATATCAGTATTCGGTGTAAAGACTATGACTGTGTCACCAACTACTGTTGTAAAATCAGCAAAACCTTCATACGTGAATGTTTTTTTAGGCCTTGGTTCACTCTTTTGCCCAAATAAGCGTTTGGGAAGTTTGGTTTCCTGGGCTACTTGTGGAGGCGATTGTCGAGATTCTACATTGTCAATATAATAAAATATAGGTGAAAATTCATTTTTAATGGTAAATGTCGGTAAGACATAGTCTGGCTTTACTTTTACAATATTCGATTCGTCTAGCTTATTTTCGTTAACAATTGGTTCTGATTTAATTGGTTCAGTTTCTTTTTCGTAAGCCTTGTTTTGGCGATGTAATGTATTAACATTTTCTAAAATCGATGGTTTTATAACAAACTCTAATTTCTTTTCACCTCCAATGGACGGACTGTCAAGAAAGTTTAGGGCTTCATTATGAACATAGCGCGGAATTTCATTAATTGGTTGCACTCTACGCCCTACGGGTTCGTCATATATTTGGTTTTCAGCCTGATTATCTAGTGAAGTCGGAGTATTCCAATATTTAAGATTATCTTGAGCTGGTTTGCTCGCATAAATTATATCCATTTTACTGCTAGGAGCCAAGTAATCTGTATTTTTTAAAACAAATTTTTCAGGATCTATGAAACCTAAATCTTGCTTGACATTCCATTGGCCATCAAAGGCAGAGTGTGCACGAGTCGGTTTGACAACAACGGGATCGTCTACATTCGATGGCTTATTATAAAGTACAAGAGACGATTTTGTGAGCAGTTGCGCATAAATTCTGCCGTTGTCTAAAGTAGTTCCGAGGATTTGCGTCGCGAATTCTGTCGTGACGCCATCTTGGATGAACGTCCGTGCCGTTGACGTGAGTAGGCCAATAAGAGGCTTCACGCTGTGATATCTTCCGATCTTGGAGTAGTCATTTCTCTTCTGGTCATTAACGAGTAGAACAGTCAAGTCTGTGTTCCGTCAAGCAGTCAAGTGGATGGGTCGTCGTGGAAAGCGGTCGGATGTGCGTATAATACAGTCGCGTTGAGTTCAGATGTTGACCACGACCGGGATTAGATTTGAAAGAGAAAGAAAAACATACAATTAATAATGCAAATACATAGAATAGAATACTAATAGATAAGAAACAATGTATGTTAGCACTAAATAATTTACAACGTTCATTCTTTGTTTGATTTTGACGATACTTCTGTAGTCAGTTAATCTCTCAATACTGATTGAGTGAATAGACAGCCGTACTTTCGTGATTATGATGTTAAATATCGTAGAAGGAGTATTGATTTTGTAACCAACTATGACTAGTGACTTTATCTTTCAAACATGTGATAACTTTCGAAATATCATCAACATCAAAACATTTGTACAAAATGCAAGTGGTTACGCAATAATTGGAAATGTTAACATTAACCGTAGTAAAGAATAGAAAGACAGATATAAAAAGATTTGGAAAATTGAAGATAGAATGTAAGAATTTGAAAAGAGACTCAAGCAATGAAGAAATTTTTACAGAAGAACATATTTAGAGAAACGCCATGGTCGATTGGGATTCCTGGAGGTGAGAAAAAACAATAAACATTTCTTCATAAAACATACAATAAATGAAATCAGCCATGTGTAATCCACATAGTTTAGTATAGTTGATATATTTAATTATATTGACGATAAAATTTCGTTCATTATTGTTATTTTTTTACATTACACACACAGTAGTTAAGATTTGAGTGTGGACCTAACACAAGAATGGTCTAACTTTAAACTTAACTTTTCTCACCACCTCCAATCGCCATTGGCGTATCACATCAATAAACAAAATCTGATGAAGAAAAATCAAACTCACCCCTGTTTTCTGGAACACCCTCTCTTTTTATTCTTGTAGCTTCTATTGACTCGTCATCTAGTAATTCTGAAAAAAAAAATAACTCTTCTTAATTTCTGTGGCACAGCTCTAGTATGCTTGTCTGTGACACCGGAGGTCCCGGGTTCGAATCCCGGCCAGTGCATAATGAGAAACTTACTTTCTCTAATTGGCCTGGGTCTTGGAGTTTTATCTTTGTAAATATTTATAGTAAAATGTCGTTTAGTTAGTATCTCGCGACAGGTTGATGGGTCAGCAACCTGTCACTATTTCAATCTCAATTCCATCTTGAAGCACAGTTGAACGTGGTCTTTCAATCTTCGTGAGACTTTTGGCTCTCTCTTCGATAACTATAAGATCAATTGATTCATCAATTTAGTTTCTAGAAATCGTCACATCAGGGTCACAGATCCATACATAGTGCTCCAAATCAACGATCTGTGATATCGCAATCAGTCGCAAGTCAATTTGATATTGTGTAGAAAGTTGCTGCGCAAGGTCTGAACGCTCCAATTAAATACACATAATAATAAATGATTGTTATATTATTACTAAGCTATTTACTTTACTTATTCATTCATATATTTATATAATCATATCTATATCCCTTGCGGGGTAGACAGAACTAACAGTCTTGAAAAGACTGAATGGCCACGTTCAGCTATTTAGCTTAATGATAGATTTGAGATTCAAATAGTGACAGTTTGCTAACCCATCGCCTAAAAAAGAATCCCAAGTTTTTAAGCCTATCCCTTAGTCGCCTTTTACGGCATCCATTGTATTGGTGCCGGGAACCACACGGCACTTAATAGTTTTCACTCTTAATAGTTTAAAAAGCAAAACATTGTTTTTTATACTACACACACTCATTAGATGCTGAACTTGCAATGCAACCTCATCCTTCCAAAATAATAGGTATTTCAGCACCGATATCATCAAAAAACTAGATTGTGTCCAATTTTATTGCCAAATTCAAATGAGACGAGCCTTTCCTAATGCATAATTGTGGGAAAAATAATACTGCAACATTTACATTTATGAGTGTACTATTGTTATGTTTGTTTGCGTAATTTTATTCCCAGTAGGAACGCATATTCCCTTGCCTAACACGTAATGTACACTTTCACAAATGTCTTGAGCCAGAGAACTGATACAGACTGTGGTAGTAATAAGGAACAGGTATTTTGATACCTGATAAAGATACCTGATATTTCATGAGCGTTTTTGAAGTGTTATGATGGAAAGTGTGATTCGTATCTTAAAACAGTGTAGGTTCATAGGATTTACAATGAGGAAGAAGAATATAATTTAAGATATTCTTGAAATTGTTTTACAGATTTGCCTCCACCAAGATTAAAAAATTTTCGGTCGAAAATTAACGATCCAAAATTGGTCATATTTTACTGGAACAGTGGTTTTTTGGCGAATGTTCTTTTAAAATTAGGTACACCTTTAAATAAAGAACTATAAATACTTTTATTCAATTTTCAAATAAGGAATATTTTTGCCTACAAACTCTCAACGATGTGGGATAGCTGAACACAAGATCTAAACGTTATAAAAAAAAACATGAAACGTCAATTTCAAATATGGAACACTGCATACTCGTATCGGTAACAGTGTTAGTATGTCTCATTGGTACGCTATTCCCCTCACGGAATGACCGAGTGCCATGAACGGTTCCTGTTGACATAGTACTCGAGTGCTCGATTGTTATAATCGATGCTAACGGAAAATTGATGACAGTGAATGTCAAACTTTCACGATTGATGCGTGTTGTATAATTTGAAAGAGTCTTAATTTCATAAAAACGTCTTTATCTTTCCCACGGATGTCGTATAAAGCGACTTAGGGAAATAAACTTGGAATTAATGTTGGGGATGGGCTAGACCCTGTCAGTATTTAAATCTGAATTCCATCAGTTAGTCCTTCAGCTGATCGTGGCCTATCAGTCTTTCCAAGACTGCTACTGTCTTGAAAAGGCTGATAGGCCTGCTGTCTTGAAAAGACTTTTCAAGACTGCTGCTGTCTACCCGCAAGAGAAGTTGACGTGACTATATGTATGTCTTTTATTATCCAAATTGTTTTTACCAAACCAGGTTGCTCCCTTGGCAAACGAGCTTATTGTTTTAATCGCTCTTTACGACTTTATAAGAAATAGAAAAATAACGATTAATAAAAGAGGACACTAGTTGATTGACTAACTTATTAACGAAGACCTCAAACCGGAGAGCCTAGAAATTTAAATTTTGCATGTTGGTTCCATTACGTGATCTAAGAACAGATATTCCGAAATTACGTCTGGAGAGGAAAAGAAAGCATTTTTATTTTACGCGGACGGAACCGCAGGCATACTCTATGATATAACTTGTAAAGACAATGAGGACACACTGACACACTGCGAAGTATTGTGCCGGGAAATTACGCACGACGCATAAATAATAAACTTACCTTAGTAATTGTAGGTTGATTGTCTGATTACCATTTTATTATTGGGGTCACTGACCCGTATTTGTTGCAATATATTTAATGGTTTTATTTTTTAAGCGAATTTAATTTCATTTTGGACTAGAAATAAATAATTTTCTCTCTTACTGAAATACAGGCTTTATCTGGTTTTAAGCACTAGTCTTCCACGTGTATTTTTTTGTAAACATAAATTGTATTTTTTTCTCTTTAATATTTGCTGTATTTACTTGCTTTAATTAAGATATGTGTTTACAATTTGTTGGAATTAACACTATTATTATTTATTTATTACTAACTAAAATCGGGGTTCACAAAAAATTGCGAGTACTGTTAGAAAGGTTACAAGCCGCTCCCTGATTGCATACTATTAATAGGATATAGTAAGACCTCTGTACTTTTCCAAAATTATCGATATCTAATGTGTACTTCGAAAGTTCACTTTTATAATTTTTGAGTTTCATCCTAGCCAACTCATTAACATTAATTATATCTTTGTCTACTAAATTCTTTCTTATTCACACTACAAGTTGTTAAACATCTATATTTAAACACAACTCGAGTTTCGTCATTATAATAAAACTGTTATAATCGCTTCCGTAAATAATATTCCGGTCATCTTTCATTATACATTCAAATTATTTTTGCCCTTATTGTTCAGAAATTGCTATAGTACAGTTAAAACCTATACAGGTAATTTGAATAAACAAAAGAGTTAATTAAGCGCTTTTAACTTGTCAAAACAGTAGTTTTTCACACGCTCTGCTTTCAAAAGATTAAAGAACGTGTAAATGTAAGCTTTAATACCAAATAGTAAAGTAAATAATGAAATGCATTCGACTTGACCAACATTGGACAAATCAAGTGATGTTCCAATTTCAAAAGCATTGAACGATTAGTGGTTTTAATTTTACGTTTTTAGGAAAACTAAACTGTTTACTTACTCAAAAATATATCGATAATAATTTTAAAATTTAAATTGAACCCAATAGAATTTAAACTAGTACATATTATCGAAGACTTACACATTAGGACACATGTTATTAGTCAGCAATATAAAGTACATACATACATACATACATATAGTCACGTCTATATCCCTTGCGGGGTAGACAGAGCCAATAGTCCCGAAAAGACTGAATGGCCACATTCAGCTGCTCTGCTTAATGATGGAATTGAGATCCAAATAGTGACAGGTTGCAAGCCCATCGCCTAAAAAAAAAAGGATCGCAATTTTATAAGCCTATCCCTTAGTCGCCTTTTACGACATCCATGGGAAAGAGATGGAGTGGTCCTATTCTTTTTCGTATTGGTGCCGGGAACCACACGGCATATAAAGTACAATATTATCTTATAAACTTTCTTATTAAGAATATTGTTTTTAATTAATAAATGAAAGAAATCTGAATAAGGATAAGTCCGCTCTTGTACATTTGTTATATGTTTTTATTTTAAAATCTTTACTGTTGACTTTTATAAATTCCATTAATGCAATAATGACTTTACAAACAAACAAATTCATTAACATTAAAATTAGTTACAAAACGGTATTCTGATAATACTATTAATAACGCATCCTACCTATATCTACTTTTGTAGAATATTTTGTTCGAAAGAGCACGTAAGCATATCGTAAAATCCTCGAAACTAAGATTGTATCGGATCGATACTATATCCAATTTTAGCCGTATCTAGTTTCTTTTTATTTACAATTTCACTTTTACTCGCCTTTGTCAGTTCCAACGAAAGTAAGACGTGGTCGTTTTATAGAAAATACCGCTTTCTAGCTTAACTAGTAGAACTATATTTTTTTTTTCAGATTCATATAAAATTTAATTTCTCTTACATTTATATTATTTACAATTCATTCAACTGGATCCTGGGTTGGATGTCTTTATTTGTGATACAGCGCTAAATTTTATTGCATACATACATACATATGGGTGACCATATGTATGTATGTATGAAATAAAATTTATCCCGCATGGGATATGGACGTGAGTCCATATCCCATGCGGGGTAGACAGAGCCAACAGTCTTGAAGACTAAATAGCCACGTTCAGCTATTTGGCTTAATGATAGAATTGAGATTCAAATAGTGAAAGGTTGCTAGCCCATCGCCTAAAAGAAGAATCCAAAGTTTATAAGCCTATCCCTTAGTCTTCTTTTACGACATCCATGGGAAAGAGATGGAGTGGTCCTATTCTTTTTTGTATTAGTGCCGGGAACCACACGGCACCAATACAAAAAAGATTTTTTTGCATAGAAAAAAAAATATTATGATTAGGTTTTTCGTCACAAATGACGACAAATTACAGTTTTTTTTAACAACCTTGCATTTTCAGAAGTCTTCAAAAGTTTGCTTTACTAATTTTTCTTAGTAATTACTACTCACTTGAAAACTTGTTTATTGGAAAATTCTTTATTTTATTTATCTAACATCAATATCCTATTAGAATGAAATGAGGCTCATTAAAGCAGGTCTTCGCTTTATGGCGTGAAAAATGTTAGGTAAAAAGTATATGTGTGCAAACGAGACGGTGATATGTCAACATTGACATGTCGGAAAGAGACAGATAATATGTCAGTGGGTGAGCCAAGCCCTCAGTCATGCAGTTGCCGGATGTTGACATTCTGAAATCAAATGCGAAGCCTAATTTCTTTCTAGATACAGGATAGGTGTTTGAAAGGAACAAGTATTGTTCTTCTGCCGCGCGACGCCGTTTTTATCGCGCGCGCGAATGGAGAGGTAAGTAGAGACTACATCTTTCCACTTGCTACGATCTCTGCATACTTCTTTCGCTTCATCCCTTAGTTCACCGATTATGTAAAATATGTACAATGATAGGAAAAAAAATATATGAAATAGTAAAAAAAAATATTTGAACTTATTTTTTACTTTAGTTAACTAATATAAATCTTGCTTATTTTTTCGTCCTGAAGTTTACCCCCATTATGTTTTTGACCGTCCGTCTATACCCACTATCCTAGAGTAAGTGATTAAACCCGAAAATAAAGAACTCCTCCGTTTTAGTTGTCGGCTAATTTTAATATCATTTCGCATTCAGATCCCACGTTTTACTCAACCGTTGATGACACTATTGCAAAACATCTCATGATTTCTTTAATATTTATGTGAAATATATGTAAACTTAGACGGTATTCTATATGTGGAAACATAAAGTGGTTTATAGTATATATAATTATTGTTTTTTTTTATCAAATATCTGTTTTTTGGCCTCTCAGTAACATACACTTCGAATACTTAAAAGGGCACTTTTTTCAGATTCAAATAGTGACAGGTTGCAAGCCCATCGCATAAAAGGAGAATCCCAAGTTTATAAGCTATCACTATGTTAATCTATTTCAAAATCAATTACGTACAACTATTTTACAATAATTACAAAATTAATAACGTATTGTGTAAACACTACGCCAGAATTGATACCGGTTTGAGTTATAGATAGATCGCCAAATAGTATTGAGCAATGACCTTGTCGAATGGTATCTTATGAGATAAATCTTTTGTTACCAGTTCTTATTTATTTGTACGTAATAATTGGTTAATCCTGATATCAATCGCATGATTTTAGTTTCTTGTCTTTATTTTTTTATCTTTAAGTAGATATTGTATATATATCTTTTGACTAAATATAGTCCGACCAATTTAGTCTTGACTTTGGGTTACAATTGCTTTAATTACCAGGATGTTTAAATTACTACTGTAATAAAATTTTGCTATATCTATATACATATATATTATACTTATATATAAAGTTGCTGTTAATGCATGAAACATAGTACCTCTCCGAATTGTTTTATGATTTAAGTTTGTGCACATTTTATTGGAAATAGTATGCGCATTTTTAATGACTTCTGCCACACCATATGGAATCTTAATATTTCTTGTCTCTGTAATAACCAAAACAAAAAGCATAAGCTCACTGATCAAGAAATCTCAAGAACTGCTGAGCCAATAGAGGTGAATTTTGGCAGGAAGGTAGATTGTAACTAGGAAACGTGTGTAAGAAAGAATTTTTGGAAATTCCTTCGGGAAAGGGAGATAACGGGATTTATCGTTTCACATACTCTCTAGTCATTTAGATATATGAATCTCAATTCCGAAATTCATTTTACAGATCTTCACAGAAAACTGCGTCCGATACAGATGACGAGACACATAATTTTTATATTTTTAAGTAAATACAATATGACATTTCTATTGTCTAATTGTTTTCCTAAATATAATAAATAACAATAAATTTAAAAGAATATTAATAATGGCCAAATTAAATATACTTTATATTCACTTAAGGCCAGCCGGTATGGTAAGTTGCTGACTAATTCGGTGACCTAAGCAGGACATTGCGAAAAGTGGGTGCTACCAAATGGACGTTATAGAAAGTTGTGAAATGTTCAACATTATTGTTTAAAATCGAACAAATTTTCAGAAAAGTCCGAGTAAAAATACTATTTAAATTTAGAAAGTGACATTTTGTTATCAATTCTTATCCAACACTTTAAGGGCAAGTTTGTGCCGTGCGGTTTTCAGCACTTTAGAATAGTACTACTGCGTCTCTTTCTGGTGGATAACGTAAAGATAAGCAAGGGAATAGGACATTTATCTAGTGCAGTTTTTACTATGATTCATATGTTTCCCCTTTAAAAATGGAGGAGATCAAACGGGAGTCTTCGTATAAACCTAAAGATGAAACAGTTTACCGTCTAATCCCCAGGATAAAGATTTTTCAAATTTCAAAAATTTAACCTTCTACATCAACCAATCGTCTTGGGACGAAATTAAATTTTTTGTATGTTTGTAACTTTCGAAACTTTGCTTTATTTTTGTTGGAATTTAAAATAATATAAGTCCTATCAAAAGAATTTTTAAATCATTCAATCATGGGGATTATTAATCGTTTAACTACTTTTCAGGATATTTTTAGATTTTCGAGGAACCCAAGTGTTTGCGCGGTCTAAGTGCCGTGTGGTTCCCGGCACCAACAGCAAAAAGAATAGGAGCACTCTATCTCTTTCCCATGGATGTCGTAAAACGCGACTGAGGGATAAGCTTGTAAACTTGGGATTCTTCTTTAACGCGATGGACTAGCAACCTACCACTATTTAAATCTCAATTCTATCATTAAACCAAACAGCTGAAAGTGCCTCTGTCTACCCCGCAAGGGATATAGACGTAATTACATGTATGTATGTCTAAGTTCGCGGAGAACAACTAAGCAGTAATTGTCAAAATTGTGTATGTTTTCCCTGTTAATAAAGTCAACACAAAACAGCAACATAAGGTCGCCTCTTCAATTCCGTGTTACAATCTCCTTCTAGGTCAGTGTTCCTTACGATCCCATAATGGAACAATAGTCTGGGAAGCGGAGCCGCGTGATTTGCATATAATACATGTGGTTATTCAACAGTTCGCCAGATTGATGGCTTGTGTTGTACAGGTTTTTGTATTAAGTATTACTATATTTGAGTTACAACTTCACGGTAACTTGTATGGGATTGTATGTAATAAATTGTGAATGCAACGATGAAAATGATGAAATTTTTTTATTTACTTAATTAGCCTTTGTTGAAAGTAATAAGTAGGTCTTTGTGGAAATTATCTCCTTATTAATAATTTTATTTTCATATTTGGCATATGAGAAATGAAAATCCCCTTATTAAATCACTCTCAAGGAATCATACGAAGGAATAATAAAATCGAAATCCTAAAATCAAACCGAATAAGGATAAAATTTCATTCAATTTAAATTTAGAACATAAAAAAAGAAAACAGACGTTCCAAGTTCAAACTTAAAAATTCTAGTGGCATAAAGGCTATCACACATTTGACCCCATAGAAAGCGACACCGAGTGAAAGTCTATGGTCAGTAACGATTAAAAAAAAATCCGCATTCCGCTAAATTATTGTTCACACGCCCAATGTGTTAATTTCCTTCGTATTCATAGTATAACAAGCGCGAAGAGACTATTGTTATAAAGACGTTATTGTAAAATCGCCATTTACTTAAGAGTAAACACACATTACTTTAACTTCTAAATTTTATTGGATTTTGAATCTTATGTCTTCTTAGTAAAAATATATTATATTTTAAGATAATGCTTACTCAATTGCGCTGAAGCTTTCCATCGGTATTTGCATTTCAACATTTTCAACGCTTTTTGTATTCATTTATTCAAGTATATGCTGCACAGTTTACATAGTTTTTATAAAGTTATATACGTTTTGTTTTTAACTTATATTTCTTTTCGTGAATAATTCAAAGTTATTAAAAAAAATATTGAAATGCAAAATTGAGAAAATTTTGACAGTTTGTTGAAATGATGACTGAAATAATATTACGCACAACGTACGCAATATGATAAAAAAATGTGTAAATTTATGTTACCAAATGGACAATTATTCAATATAAGTTGCTTAGTAATGTTTTAAAAGTAAACCTTCAAAACATTCTATGTATTTATTTGCAATTTTCGAATGCCCAAAAAGAAAGTATATTTAAAAATCAAATCACATTATTGCACATATTCCAAATTCAAACTCAGGAAAACAGATCAAACAAGAACGATTCCGTACGACTGGCGCCGCATTGCAAATTGATTTTCCTGTTGTTTTAAATACCGGATCATTCTAGACTATACCCGTTTGTCTCAAAGTTTAGTTTTGTTTGTTTTTGCCAATGCCAAAACAGACGTTGAATGTCAAGTACATGAAATCGATTGTCATGGCGATCGCGAATTTTTCGAACACTTTCGAATGCGGACGTTGCCACGGAGAAAGAATAAATTTGCATTATTTACATTTAGTCTTCGAAATTCAAACAGTTTAGGCATGAAATAAATATTAACCGTCGCAAGGAAATCTAACTCGAAAAAAAAGGTAAAAATACATATGGATTTTGTATGTGATGACTTGTACTTGTTGTATCTATATTTTTTCGTAAACACCAAAAAAGCTGTAATTATGATTATGATAACTGCGGTAAGAGAAACGAGAACATGTACGAACAAATCCGATCTTAAATAAAGCGCTGCAATCAAGTAAAATCCATTCAACCCATTACATTGACACCAATGGCACCTTTATTTTAAGATCTGTCACCTGATTACCACCTTGCAGCCACAGAGTACTATCAGAATAGACACGATACAAGATTGAGGTCGCAGTGAGAGTGAAACCGCATTTTTTGTGCGCCTACGCACCAGGCGGCGAATATTCGAGTATGATTGTTTCTAGCGATCCTACCTCGGCCATGTAAAATGACTTTCCTCTGAGTTATTTACATTAGTTTGAGTGCTAACATATGCTCTTATAAGAGAGCATGAGGAAAAACATGTTCTTGATCGGATCATCACCAGAACATCCTAAATTTGATCAAGGTTTGTGCATCTAGGCCTTTCCCATTCCAAAGTTCCATTCCATTTAGATTCGCTTTGTATTTTTCTAACTCTACCTGCTTTAGTTTTTCCTCTCCACATTACCAAAATTATATTAGCATTAATTTATCTTCTGCCGCCACTTCACGTTAAATACTTTATAATAACTTGTCAGCTTACTTGAAGCCATCTTGATAAAAAAAAGAAAAAACAATACTTAATTTTTTTAAATCATGAAGTCACCTTATGAATTATGAGCATATTTATAAACACGTCAGATGACAACGCGAATTGTCAAACGGTTTTAAAAATATTTTATTCTTTTTTCAAAAAGCGTTCAAGCAATCCAATACCTCAGCAGGTGGTAGAATGCGGAGTAAAAAAAAGAAAATCTTGTCGCACAATAGGGATATTTCTTGCTGTGTAATTTTGAATGTGTCATACATACATTTTATCTCTACCAGCTTTTACGCACTGTTTTCAGTATATTTTTTTTTATTAATGCGAAACTTTTACTCTAACAATATTTTCTGACAATTGATTCTTGTGAAATATTTTTGCAATAAATATGAGAGTAGATGGATGTTATCTCTACCTACCGTTCCGGAATAGAGGTGTAAAATTTTATCTATATTGATTAGAATAGACCTTCGCCAACAAATATTAATGAAAATTTGACAATCCGCAGAATCTTTTCGGTCAACCGAAAATCTGTGAAACCTGGGTTCCAACCTAAGCCCAAAAGATTAGCTAGTGCAAAAAGAAGGTATAATGTTTTGGTCATGAAGAATTTCTTTTTTATTTCAACGTTTTACCGAAAAAAAGTTGCAAGTACCTTGCAATTGAAAGTGAAAAGTTGAAACCTCGTTTCTTGTCGGCATTTGCGCTAAAAAGAAAAACATTCTTCCAAGCGTACACTTTTTTTTATTAACTATACTTTGACCAACTTAGTTTTAATGTTTCATGGGAAACAATCGATTTTATTAACAAAACGGACAATACACGTCCGACGCAACCGTTTCAGTAAACCTTAATCATATTGGATTATGGTTCTAATTGCCTGAATGTGCAAGTTTCCTCACGATATTTTCTCTCATCGTATATATAGTATGTGACCAAAAAGTGAATTTTGTCTACGTGGTACCGCGTCAATATCGAGGTCATTCGAAAAACAAAACAGGTTCTTGATTTGAATGAGTCGTGTGACAGGTTGTTTTCTATTTAACTCGCGGCTTTCATACATGTGGCCAGTGTTATAATTTTTATAATGGAAATTTATGGAAAGCCATTTCGCTCCTACTCGGCGATTTAAATTTAGAATGTGTTTTGGCAGAACTTTAACATTCATTGAGACATTAAACAAGCTATAGAAAACGCCTTTTCTTTTATTTTATTTTTTTGCCCTACCTTTCATCTCAGAAAGGGACATAAAATATAATGACAGATATAATATTATATAATGTTATTTAAGGCTACTTTTTGGCCTATATTTCTAAAACAACTGTGCTATACTTAATTATTTTTTTGCCTAATAAGATCACATCGTAATTATACACGTTAATATGTTTAGAATAAATAATTACTTACAAGAACATTACCCCGCAATGTACTTACTACATAAAACAATAAATATCAAAGAACAGTTTAACATTGTTGTTTGCAATGAACTTTATAAATGTGCGATAATGCGAGGCGAACAACATCTGACATTTGATAAATGCAGATTTTTGACACTTAACTTTTTATCACTTCACACCATAGAATTCGGAACATCTTGAGACTGTAGAAGTGGTTAGTACTGGTAAATGTGTTGTCACAACTAATGGTAGTCTCCGCCAGAGGTCACCATAACATTTTCATCTTATTTCACAGCTTTTAGAAAACTGCTTGGGTTGCCAGACGTCGACAATATCATTTCTATAATTTCAAGTTAAATATGGCAATTCCAAACTCTTTAATTTCTATTCTTCACATAAAAGACTAGCTGTGCCCCGAGGCTTAACTCCCGTGGAAATTTCGAAAAACAAATACTTTATGTTATTCTAAGTTATATTCTACTCGTGTACCGAATTTTGCGTGTAATAGTAACAAACATAACATTACAAACTATCGCATTTAAAATATCAGTTGTGTAGAATTCCTTAATTGGCAAGGGGGTTTCAAGTTAAAGATTATGTTTAGATTTCTGCAGGTGTAAGCCGCTGTCGATGGAGAAACCTTTGGATTATGGAGTTGTCTTTAAAAAACAATCCTAGGAAATCATCCGATCCTATTCTAAAGAGCAGAGTATTCGAATAATATAAAACAATATTATACTGAATAAAAATGACTACAGGAAATAAACTTGTTCTTTGGAAAGTAAGGCCGTGCCGAGGTCGCATGGTGTTTCAGATGAAAAAATAGCATGGTTTTATTACAACGATGACATGAGATAAACCTGTATTAACTTTTATTTTAATGGTAACGTTTTTGGGGTTCTGTAGCCAGATCACAAAACTAAACTCTTTTAGTTTTGTGATGTCCATCCGACTATCTATTCTTAAGTGCCGAGAAACACACGGTAATTAAGAATAGGACAATGATCATATCAATATAATCACGTCTATATCCCTTGCGGGGTAGATCAAGCCAAAGTCTTAAAAAGTCTGAAAGCTGTCACATTCAGCTGTTCGGTTTAATATCGAATTGAGATTCAAATAGTGACTGCCCATCGCCTACAATAAGAATCCCAAGTTTATAAGCCTTCCCTTTAGTCGCCTTTTACGACATCCATAGGAATGATATGGAGTGATCCTATTCTGAAGTGCTGGGTTCCACACGGCATAGCGGAAAGAGGCGTAATTTTATGTACGTGTGTAAGTTCTATTCTTTTCTTCCGGAGATTACAACATTCCACTAACTTAATGGCTACCAAAGAAATTAACCTACATGGTTTTACATAATAATAGGGGTTTAATTAATCTGTGAGTCTTCCAACCACGGTCAGCGGTTACGGAAGGTGAACGCTAACGGTTAGGAACGGTAACCGTACGTAACTGACCAGTTACGATTTGGTTTTGTCTGTTTTGACCTAGTAATATTGAAATTGTTTTGTAAAATGCTAAAAAGAGAACTTCACTCATTGATTGGTTAATATATTGTTTCTCCTAATTGAACGGGCCTAGGGTTTGGTGCGTAAATCTCAATAAAAACACCAGATTATGAGATCTGGGTTCGAGGAGTGTCTTGTCTGATCGGCGTCTTCTCAATCAAATCGATAGTCCTTAGTTTAGTTTAAAACACTTTATTTCCTCATAAAGAATTAACAATTCACTTACTGCGAAACTTACAATATACATAAGTATAGCAAGACAACAAGAATATAAAAAAAAATTTAAACGAAGAACTATGTAGGGTAGGAATCACAAAAATCTGCGTCGACCACGGATCTGAATTTCAGAGAGCGTAATCTGGATGTGGCATAATATTATCAATAGTATTATAGTAAATGATTTTGTTTTTGTTTTTATTATTTTATTTGTCCTTTTTTTCCTATTCTCTCAGTCAGTTTTATTCGTCTTAGTGTCAAGCCGGAGAGTATGTCTGTCCATGGAGGCTGAACGGCCGCTTTTCCTATTCTCTGAGTCAGTTTTATTCGTCTTAATGTCAAGTCGGAGAGAATGTCTGTCCAGGAAGGCTGAACGGCCGCAACACCTGGCCTTAGTCCCGGTTACATCCTCACCACCCTGGATAGAAGCCAAGGTTTTCCCTTTCAACCCTGGATTGGGTATGTCAGGTTTTTACACGAAGCGACTCTGACCTTTGCAACTTTTCAGGGAAACCTAACTCATAAACATATTGTCACACATTCAGTTCCTGAATATGTATGTTTCCTCATGATGGTTTCTTTTAACGTAAGGTTAAAACTCAAACTAATGTGCGTTTCAAAGAAGAGTCATTGGTAAAGAGCAAGGTAGAATTTGAACCTGAGTCTCCATCTGCATCGGGCACCAACGATACTCCTGTCCTATTCTTTATAAGAACAATAGTTCTGTGGTTAAAAAATAAAAATCATGGTCACGCAAACGTGAAACGAATGATGACCAATCATAAGTGAATCTGGGTCAAGTTTATTTGGAAAATGCAGAAACTTAAATCACCTTATAGTTTTAACTAAGCACTTAAAAATATAGGTGAATGTATGAAACTTCAACGGTGACTGTTTGAAAATACATAGTCAGTCAACCTCTTTGCAATAAATAAATAGGTTAGAACTGGCCACCTATAACATATTATGTAAAAAAAAAAGAATACATCGCGGGAACGTTTTTTTTTTTTTGTTACTTTTAGTTTAGAATATTATAATAACCTAAAGATCATCCGAGTTCTGTAATTTAATGTATATTTATGTGAATGAGTGCTTATAATACAAGTTCAGTGATTTATCAACCTTATGTGCAGTTTTTCTTCATTTATTTCAAGTTTCAACCCACATTCAATATTTAAGTACTAAACAGTGACAAACACAAAATTAGAGTGTCATGTTTTTATAACTCATAGGCAGCAAACCACCGTGTGGTTCCCGGCTCTTTAGAATATGACCATCACATCTCTTGGGTGTCATAGGCGACTAAGGGAATAGGAGCACATTCATCGAATGCAAACTTCTGTTGGTCTGGTATCTAAAAGTATAGTATGTAACATGCCAGCTGCTTCTTTTTCCGCGCAGTCTGTACCTATGTCAAGGGTAGTTATTTAGACGATTGACTAACAATTATGTCCTTTCTTCGGATTTCAATTAATTATCTGTCTCTTAAGGAACATTCTCACGCTACTGCACGGCCTACAAAAGAGTAAGAGATAAATAAAAATGTGCGGTTCTTTTATCTCCAAGCTGTATCTTATAAGGAGTACTTAGAAAAACAGGATAATTTTCATCACGGAAAATAGATGAATCTATATATATAAAACTCTTCCGTTACTGAGTGACTGACTGACAGACAACGCACAGTCGAAACTACTGGTCGTAGACAGCTGAAATTTGGAATGTAGGTTCCTTGGGATATGAAGGGGAGCACTAAGAAAGGATTTCTGGAAATTCAATCCCCAAGGGCCCCCCCTTGGGGATTGAATTTCCAGAAAAAAAAGAGAAAAGGGGTAAAAACGTTTCTATGAAAAATCTTATTCCTTGGGTTTATAAACTTGAAACTTGGCATGAACACGTACATAGGCAAGTAAATATGTTTGACATTATAAGTTTTTTCAAACTACCCTCCAATCGTGATTTAGGGGGTGCGATTGGGTGACTGATTTATTAACGCACAGCCGAAACCGCTCGGTATAGGAGTCTGAGATTTTGAACAGAGGTTCCTTTAGTAACATAAGTGAGCACTAAGAAGGAATTTTTGAAATGTCAACCCCCAAGGGGGGGAAACGGGATGAACTGAGCCGGGGCTGCGGGAAAGTTCTAACGAGATACCGTGGCCCCGGAACGCAAAGGGCAACTGAAGGAACGAGGTGGGTTTTAGTCAGTAAAAGTCTGACACTCCCTTCCGTTCCACCCAGAGCGGGAGAGGTCATTTGATGATTTCCCATCCTTAAAAAAAAAGACTTTGTATGACAACTTTCTACTAATATTATAAAGAGGAACAATCTATTTTTTTATATGTTTGTTTGTTTACACATGTAATCGATAAACTCCGAAACTACTGAATCGATTTCAAACATTCACCATTAGAAAGCTACATCATCCCTGAGTAACACAGGCTATATTTAATTCCAGTTGTAACAATATTTCAGCCTGTGGAAGAAAAAGCCCTGTCGAGATCATTAAAAAACGCTATATATAACCGAATTACACGTGGGCGAAGCCGCGGGCGGAAAGCTAGTACACAATAAACCAATGAAGGCCACAAGAAAAATTGCACGCATGTCCTATGATATGTTGAATGAAAATTAAGCTTTGCAGAGAATAGAATAGAATAGATTTATTTTAAAAATTGGATACAAGGTATCACTTACTGACGTCACATCACTTAAATCTAATTATAACTACTACCGCTTCCAAAGCGCATGTGTAGATGAAGCGGCGGAAGAAACTACACTGCAGCATTTTCATCGAATGTCAATTTACAAATATAGATCTCTTAAATCTAAATCATGGACGAATGCACATTGTCTACATTTAAATACATGAATGAATGTAGAACTAGTTATTTCAATACGAAAAATAATACAACTCTTTGGTAAAATCTTACAGCCGCAATACACTCTCCTAGGGGGGGCAGCCCTCCTAGCTGCCGCCTCCTCCTCGCTACGCCTAAGCCCCTGACCATAGATAAATCATTAGGCCTAATGACCCGAAGCTCTCGTGATGACTAGTACGCGTTCACCCCGTGAAATCGATGATGGTGGAATTGCTCAATGGTATACTTTCGTCTTTTTTGCCGCCTTTACAGAGTATTTGTAAAAGTTATTGTTATAATCGACAGGTAAGTATTTTCTAATGGAAAATACAGTATTATATTTCTATGATGGCATTTTAATGACGTAGACTTGCAAAAATTAAAAATGCACCTGAATATTTAAACTTTTCGGATTTCTTTTTAATTTTTGACCGATGCTATGCTCTCTGTCTGTGCAAAATCTCGTTTTCTCTATACCCTTAGATTTTTAAAGAACCATTAGATAACATGTAGTCAGATTCAACAGTCAAAAGTCTCAAAACTTAAATGGCTCGCTTAACTGGATAGGTAACTTAATAATGGAATAGAATTTTACAGATTTTTACATTGACTGGCTTTTATTTATTTAAACTTAATGCACGTTAAATTTATAACACACTCGTACAATCTTCGTAGGCAAAATACTATATACTTTAGCATGGAATGGTAATAACAGTATGATTAGTTGAAGATTTCTTAAAATCGTGTGAAACAAACGGCCAGCTCAATTTATTCCGGCGGTTTCATCAAAAAGAAAGTGTTATTCGTTGTTTTTACATCAAAAATCCTTCGAGGGCACAGCGAAAGTACGTCGAAGGAGAAATCAGGTCGCGTGCGCAGTTCCGAACGCCCTCTGACAACTAAACCTGATATAACTGGGCTACTGACTACAGAATCTTATGTGCCAATCTGTGAGTCACTTGTCTAATCCACTTATTTATTATCACACCTTGGAAAATAAAAATTTAGAATCTATCTGTCTAAACATATAAAAGAGGACACTGACTTATTGACTGAACTCATAGCCGAAACCGCTGGGTTTGGAGACTTATTTGGCTTATAGACACCAAGAGGTTTGAAGACCAAAGTCGAGGAGCGATGACTCCTCACCGATGGAATTGAGAGTCAAATAGTGACAGTTTAAAAGCCCATTGCCTAAAATTCCCAGATTATAAATGTTTTCCCTTTATTTACTCTTACATGTACGCAGGAGTAACAGCTGGCACACAATGTTCTTCTCATCGCTACTAGTCCATAGAAGCTTGCACCAAATAGCTGTGTTTATTCCCTTAATCTTTTACGACATCCATGGGAAAGAACCGGATATAAATAATCTATCCTACGGGAACTACACGGCGTTGTCCTGTTATTCTGTCTTGGAAGTTAGTTAAGTTCCCAGTTTATAAATGTTTTAAAAACTTATTAGACTTCCCCTTTCTTCCTTTTTTTTATACATTCTCGACCAACCTTCTCCATCAATATCACGGCTTCAGCAAGGTTACTGCACTTTTGGTATGCGGAATAATAAGATTGTGAATGCTTGTCTGTCAATAAGAGGCGTAAAGGAACGCGGAGTTATATATTTTTAGAGTTGCCATTAGATTATATATTTCGCGGTGTGTTAGAAAAAAGTTTATTTAAAAAGACTTATCAAGTCTTTAAGTTGGTAAGTAGGAAATCCTTTATTGTATTTTATTTAATCAGAAATCTTTCATTTTTCTAATTTCCTGTTCCCTTTTGTAATGTGCTTAAATTTAAAAATCCGTAAGAACTAACTTGTAATATAACTTATTTCAATATTCATTTATATAGCTTACACGTCAAAGAAGCTGTAGGTATTGTCGCCTCTATAATGTTTTATCTCAATGTCTATCGAATCCTCTACGAATGAACACTACAATTTCTACGGTAGATAAGACATAAGATTTCGAACGTGATTGATCACCTGATCACAGTTGATCGGTGATCAGATGATGACATTTCACATGTTTGCTTAACTCGAGTTACACAGTTAATAACGAGATGACATAACGGAGTAACACGGCATGGTTTAATCGATGTGTTGTAAGTTGTAACAGATTTTTGCTCAATTTTTATGTGACAGCGAAATTTACATATAATCACATCTATATCCCTTGCGAGGTGGACAAAGCCAACTGGTGGACAGTCTTGTGAAGACTGATTCAACAATTCAACTCTTTGGCTTGATGATAGAATTTAAATTGATTGCATTGAAGACAGGTCGCTAGTTCGTCGCCTAAAAGAAGAATCCCTAGTTTATAAGCCCATCCCTTAGTCACTCCTTACGACGTCCTTGTGTGTCTGTGTGTGTGTGTATCTCCAAGCACTTCACGTTCACTAATTATTGTACCTGAAACAATAAATAAATTAAATTAATAAATAAATCTTTTGGTGTGAGTCAGTGGACGAGGAGTAAAGATATCTGAATCGTAAGCGAACCTAGCTAAATTTTTTTTTATATTATACAAACCCTTTGTCTCCACAAAAAGCAGGACTTGTCTATTAGAATACTATATCTACGATGCAATATTTAATAACTAACATAAATATAGATCATTTTTATTCCATCGTTAAGTCATACAGCTGAGCGTGGCCTTTCAGTCTTTTCAAGACTGTTGGCTCTGTCTACCCCGCAAGGGATATAGACGAGACGTATGTATGTATTAATAAGTATTCTAGATCCAGGCGAGTCTGAAAAAAATATTTTCCATCCTAACGTGAGCGTCACTCGAACCTTGGACCATGTGCCTAGTTGCACTTTATCACTAAGCCGTTAATTCTCACATTACTTTTCAAACAGATAGCGAAATGATGCGTTTTCATGCTCCGCGGTGCGCAAGAGTGGCAATCTTGCACGCAACCGCTACGTCACGATAGAATAAGATGACAAGAAAGATACGAGATAATAATATACAAAGTGTTACTTAATCGGTCTTTATCGTACGTACATATAGTCACGTCTATATCTCTTGCGGTGTAGACAGAGCTAACAGTCTCTAAGACTGAATGGCCACGTTCAGCTGTATGGCTTTATAATAGAATTGAGATTCAAATAATGACAGGTTGTAAGCCCATCGCCTACACGTAGAGTCTCAAGTTTATTAGCCTATCCCTTAGTCACGTTTTACGACAACCATGGAAAATATATGGATTGGTTCTTCTCTAAAGTTTCAAAAAAACACACTGCACAAAGCCCATATCTCGCTTTATTTTGACGGTTGGCAACCCTAGTTCAGAGCATAGACAAATAAGTACATTAGTAAGAATTTCCTTTCATATGTCGTCAATGAATGAATCACAGTGAGAGTTGGCCGTCAAACAATGCAGCTGGTCACTTTCCAAGGGCTTAGCTTTCTCCACGAGATGAGCCAATAGAGAGGCTTTAAGATTTATTGTTTTAACACTCTTTGAGCCGCTGATTGGATGTACCACGAGTTAATTATTGTTTTTACGACTTCGCAACTAACTGTTTAATGAGAAATCATTCGCCTATCAGTTACTAACACTCAATATAGCTTATCGTCAGTGTTTCTTAGATTAAGGCCTGCCTCTTAAAAGTCATAAATGATAAATCCTATCCTATATATATTATAAATTGTTGGCTCTGTCTACCCCGTAAGGGATAAAGACTTGATTTTATGTATGTATCTTTATATATTAATATTATAAAGAGTAAAGGTGTGAATTTTCTTTTTTCTTACGATTGTAAAGAATAAACTCAAAATATACTAGATCGATTTTGATGTGGGCACAGAGTGACACAAACTTTTCTAAAGTTGAACAGCAAAGAGTAGTGTAATTGAATCATTAAAATTTTTGAATCCATAATTTTTGATGGACTAAATTGTGTATAGACATATAAGGTTGGATGACAATACTATAGTATAAGTATATCGTAAATACATGAGGCTAATGAATACAAAAAAGCCGAAAATTTATCTTCTTTTCAATACATACTATTACATACAAAGAGATTCCTCTAAACGAAGATTCTGGTATCGAAAAAAAATCACGAGAAAGTAGTAGAAAGTATTGATTCCGCCATCTTGAATCCTCCATTTCGGTCATTAGCATTGACTTGTTCTTTGGCCGATGGACCACATCTCTCTAGGTCAGACATTTTTGCATAATAGAATTAGATAATCGTCATCAACTTTGAAGGGTGAGGCCGAAACGAACGTGCCTTGATTAAACTGGCATGCCCTGGCGGATGGTTAAATCAAAGAGGAGTGTTAAATGTGTAAAAAACAGAAGAAGGATTTAGAGATCATAGTAGATACCTAATAGTGAAAAAATATATAGTCGTAGTTAGTACATAAATACAAATACACTTTTTTTTCTAACTCAATGATTTACATATATATATATATAGACACGTCTATATCCCTTGCGGGGTAGAAAGAGCCAACAGTTTTGAAAACACTGAAAAGCCATGTTCAACTGTATGGCCTTATGATTCAAACAGTGACAGGTTGCTAGCCCATCGCCTATAAGCGGAATCCCAAGTTTATAAGATGTCATTATATCCCTTAGTCGCCTTCTACGAAATTCATGGGAATGATATGGCAAGTTCTATTCTGTAATTAGTATTTCGTTTAATTAAGAATTCAGTTGAATAAGGATGACAACAGGGTAGCAGGTCGCCAGAAATGACATAGCATCCAGAGCATTTGATTTATCCAAATCTACAGAGAAGAAAAACTGGTTACAAGTATTCTTTGCTTCTAGGCTTTATAGTAAAAAAAAAACAAAAAAATCTTCTTATTCAACAATGTTTAATAAAAGATCTGTCGTAATATTGTTAGCCTACAATAAGGAACTTCGTTACGAAATAATTTATTGAACACCATTGCCCAATATTAAAAATCGTCTGTTGACGGTCACGACAAGATCTTTACGTAAAAACTAACTAATAAAGAATCGTGCTTATATTTTTTTTTGTTAAAATTTGCGTGACAAAAAATAAAGATTAATTTAAAAGACATGTCACGCATGTCTTAAAATTTTGTTTATTTGTAAATTGGATGCCAATCAATAAATCATCAAAATATATACTCAACAGTACTCGAAACCGATAAACTTGTATCAAGAGAGTTATATGCCACACGCCAAATTATAACTTCCTACACCGTTTCAGTTCAACATGTTGTCTATCATATAAGTCACTTAAAACATAAGAATTACGAGTATTACATACATACATACATATAATCACGTCTATATCCCTTGCGGGGTAGACAGAGTCAACAGTCTTGAAAAGTCTGATAGGCCACGTTTAGCTGTTTGGTGGAAAGCTAGCCCATCGCCTAAAAGAAGAATCGCATGTTAATAAGCTTATCCCTTAGCCGCCTTTTACGACATTCATGGGAAATAGATAGAGTAGTCCTATTCTTTTTTCTATTCGTGCCGGGAACCACACGGCACGGCAGGATATATTTGGAAAACATTATCACAAGTTTTCGTAACAACATGAATTATTTGATAAACTTACACTTAGTACACATACATACAGACACAAAACTTTTTTATTTATACACAACACATTTATAAATAAATACAGCTGATGTCATTCCCTATTGGGTTGGGTCTTCAATATACCCGAATCATTTTTCGTGTCACGTTTTTTGAGAAGATAACTAAAGTAATATATCACATACTGGTTTAAGTGTTTTATAAGGAATTTCGAGAATTTTTGCATAAATAAGGAAGCTTTTTTTATGTATAGAAGTAACGATTTAAATTATTTTAAGTATATTGGTATAGTTTTTCCTGATCTTGAGCAATAAGAACAATAAAGAGTAAAAAGTAAAGTAAGTAAGAGAGTTCTACCTAGATTGTCACATTTTTTTTTAAATATTTAATATCACATACCTACGCGTGTATATGATTATTAGGATCCATTTGCCAACAAAAACTTTATTCAATGCCAAATAGATACTGGCTCTGTCTATCTCGTAAGAGACGTAAAATATACTTCTGTAAACATACGTTTTTGTTTTTGATATACCTACATATATAAAAAAATCATTTTGTTTTATACACTCACGTACGTACATTATATCACACCTCTATCCCTTTAATATCACCTTCTTACGGGATGGACAGAGCCAATAGTCTCAAAAATACTTCTTAACAGTTCAAAAACCCCATCATTTCGCAATTTACTACCAAAAACAAGACTATAAAGCCTAATTTAGTTTTAAAGCAATCCAAAAACCCACCGCGACATCCTTAGATGGTCGCGCACTGGTTAACACCAAGCTGTGCAAGGTCATTAGCCTCGATGCCATTTCCATGCGTGCATATGCAGAAAAATTTATTTGTGTCATGCTAAGTATAAACATGACGCTATTCTGAGTAACGTTCTTTAGTTTGGGTGCTTGACAATGCCATTAGCGTGAGGATACTTGAAATTTCAGGCAACTGGATGTGTAACTAAGATACATTATGGGTTAGAGAATTAGCAAAGGTTGCGGAGGTCGGACGGGAGTCGCTTCGTGTAAAAACCTTTCCCAGGACTATTGTTAAACGCGCAATTCGGAATTCTTTTAAAATCGGTGAGGATGTTACCAGAATTAACGCCAGGAGGAGGAAGATGTTAAGTTAGACATGAGTTCTCAGAAGCTCAACTCTCACGAGTAATCAGTTTCATTTTAGTTTTTAGAGCCCTAGAGAGGGAATCAAACTTTATCTTTAATCTTTTCGAAGCATGTAGGATTTACATGCAGGTTTTAAAAGGACTAGAGTTTTAAAGATAATTGCCGAAAATTGGGTTGGCTTATATACTTGAGATTCCTAAGCAGAACGTGGCCTTTCAGTCATTTCAAGACTGTTGGGGATGTAGACGTGACTATATGTATGTATGTAATTAGGTCCCGAAAATGCTTTGCAGAAAAATTATACAGTAATAGAATAAATTTTGTAGAGAAATAAAACAGGTGAAAATTGAGGCGTTCATGATACATCGTTCTAAAGATTCTCACAGTTTTTTTATTTTTTGACAAAGCACATTTTGCCGCTACAAATGATATGTTATGCCTTATTTTAGTTTTAAGAGTAGCTAAGGTAATACATTAAAGATACATATAAGTCAGCTGTTAAGTTTTTAAAGCAATGAAATTATTTTATGGCTTTCTCTTGTACAATTTGAAATATATGAACTAGATACTATAATTTCCCACAAATCAATTGCGACTAGGTAATAAATGAACTGGTTGTGGAGAAAAACAGGGTCAGATATACTAGTTTGTTCGCATAGATATAAAATAATAAAAGTACAGTATTACTTCTCTTATAAGTTACACCATTTACCTGCGCAGAAGCATAATTTATATATGGCGCTTAAATATTTGAGTTTTAGAACGAGAACATTTAAATCCACGAACTAAACTGCCTGCTATTCAGAGAGGTATAGCAAAACCATTTTGTTTTTGGATTTAAAGTTTAATAAACTTGTAATAAGAGCGTTATTTCATTAAGTTTTATTTTTTTTTATTCGCCTATTAATGGCGATGCGACATAAAAATTTATAACTGAATCTCTATCCCGAAACCGACGACTAAGGGATTTTCAAGGCAAGAGTGAATAGGCATTATTTGTTTACGTAAAAATTACAATTTTAAAAAGTTAATTTTATCAACGTTAGTAAATTAACATTAGAACGATAACCACTTCTGTGTTTCTATATTTTTTTTATATTAACATGAAACTTTTAGCTGTTATGTTTTATTAATAAATAATAAAATCCGGTTTGTCTCATTTAACTGTCTTTAATTTGACAACCTCATTTTAAGAAGCAATTTCATGTCATGTAGAGTCTGTCTACCCCGCAAGGGATATACTCGTGATTATAATATGTATGTACTTACGTACTTACGTACGGACAGTTGAAACTGAATCCCAATTCCATCATTTAGCCATTCAGCTAAACGTGGCCTTTGAGTCTTGAGATTATTCACTCTGTCTACCCCAAAAGGGATCACGACATAGTACTTAATCACTTGATCTTATTTCACAATCCTAGCCCTATAAACCTCTCATTGATGCAATAAATCTGTGTTAAATCACCTGATAATGAGTTCAATAGATGTATACTTAAGTCCAAGGCTATCTTTTGTGTTCTCACCCGTCACTAGGACCTTGGACAGCATGTAAGAAAATTTTGTATCGGTTTGTTTTTGCTTTTTTTTGCCGTGTGGTTCCCGGCACCAATACAAAAAAGAATGGGACCACTCCATCTCTTTCCCATGGATGTCGTAAAAGGCGACTAAGGGATAGGCTTACATACTTGGGATTCTTTTTTAGGCAATGGGCTAGCAACCCCCGTCACTATTTGAATCTCAATTTTATCATTAAGCCAAATAGCTGAACGTGGCCATTCAGTCTTTTCAAGACTGTTGGCTCTGTCGACCCCGTAAGGGATATAGACGTGACCATATGTATGTATGTATGTCTTTTCAATATTTTCGTGACTGTGGACTCCGTCTGCCTCGGTAAAGGAAAAGACGTGATATATGTACATAACCTGTGTTGTTTCATGTTCAAAAACTTTACTTATTCAATTTCGATTTGAGTCAGTCACTCAATCGGAAATTACGATAACCCAGTGACCTAGAGGTTGCATGACAGACAACATCGTTATATAATTTGTACTACATGTGTACAGCTTTCAGCCAATGTAACTGAACTTGGGCAATGTCGAATAATTGGTTTTGGTCACCAGATTAAATCAAAAAAATTTTGGTTTCTAATATTTCTTGGGTGTTAAGCTAACTGCAGATCTATGGTGTAAGGTTCAGAAGTTTCTAGCGAATTTTCACTTAAAATTGTGATTAGGATACAATTATAGCTACTTTAATTATTAGTGCCGTGTGGTTCCCGGCGCCAAAAGAAAAAAGAATTGGACCAGTCAATCTCTATTCCATGGATGTCATAAAAGGCAAATAAGGGATATATAGCTTATAAAGTCGGGATTCTTCTTGTAGGCGACGGGCTAGCAACCTGTCATTTAATATGAATCTCAATTCTATCAGTAAGCCAAACAGCTAAACGTGGCCTATCAGTATTTTCAAGACTGTTTTTGGCTCTGTCTTCCCCGCAAGGATTATAGACGTACCTAATTATTTGTATGTATGAAAATTTTGAAATTTCATCAAATACTGTTATCGTTTCACTTTATCCCGCATTGGTAATGCGTAGGTGAGACAAGGACAGATTAATGTGTCCAAATGTCATGTGTATAATGTTTTTCTAGAATACTGATTGTTAAATTTCATTCTACTGCTCTAAAATACCTATCCTGTTTGTTAAATATGGTTTGATTTTAAATAACGATAGTAGTAGATAAATGACTCCAAAAATATAATTACAATAAATGGTCAAACGGTAAAAGAGGTTTTTAATATTTTTTTTCGAAAATCAATTCACTTTGTTTAGGCATTCAACTGTTTTTTTTTTATATAAATGAAGCTACTTTGCACAAGTTTAAGAAATATATTTTTAATGGAATGAACATACATATAACATATAAATGTTTGCGGTGTAGACAGAGCTAACAGACTTAAAAATACTGAAAGGCCACGTTCGTCTGCATGGCTAAATGATGAAATTTATATTCAAATTGTGACTAGTTGCTAGCTTGTCGCCTACGAAAAGAATTCCAAGTTTAGTAGCCTTTCTCTTAGTCGTTTTACGACATCCATTGGAAATATATGGAGTGGTCCTATTATGTGAAGGTTATTAATGGAATGAAATATATTTATATCAAAATAAGTTAAAAAATTAGAAATAAACAATTGAAATTAATTGTCTATTTCAGATTTTTAAACAAAACATGAAAAATATGATGTTTAATTTATCAATCAATCAATATTAATTATAATATCTACAAGCCGTGTCTGTCCAGTCATATTACGCAAGCACATAAAATTATGCTATTGCATTTTGTCTCGTATTGGGTGGCTGTAACGCAATCCAGTCTAGGATATACAACTGAGATTTTATGCAAATACCTATTTCTCTATTTTATAGCCTTAGTGGCATATATGTGATGATTTACATTAAAGCGAGACGAGAAATAAGAAAACCATCTCAAAACAAAAAAATATCTTTAGAAAAAAAAGAAACAGGATGACCTTTATTCATCTCTTTCAAATTAGGAGAAATATTTTTCTTATTAGAATGAGACAGACAAGAGAATTTCATTCAAATTGCGGGTTACCCGTTATCCCACTGCTGCCCCCAAATTTCTTTTTATTTACTATTTTATTCAATAATGTTAATTATATCATCTTAACCAGGGAAAGAGTTTTTAAATCGGTAGGTTAAGATGGAATATTATATTTTCAATACCAGAGTGCATCATTCCCATGGGAATCCTGTTTAATGATCAATGCTCTGCCATGCTCTGATCTTATACAATACGGACATATTACCGAGGCCTATATTAAGATCAAGTGAATGTCTGGTTTTGCAATTAATATTTGTAATCTGAGCCATTACGCATAAACACTGTTTTCCATAATATGCATACTCCAGTTACCCGCAGTTCCTCAATTATAACACGTAACAAATAACAGGTTTTGGTACAATACAGAATTATGGACATACCAAGGTGCATTCCACTTCATTCAAACTTCATTTTTCTTATGACTTTTACCCGAATAAAAACTTTTAATTAAAATTTACACTTTGACAAAAAAGAACATTCTCAAATTATGAAGAGAGTTGTGAACGTGGATAAAGCGGAAGAAGTATGCAGGGATCGTGATAAGTGGAGACGTCTCTGCCTGCCCCTCAGGAAATGAAGTCTAGTATGTAAAATATATTTTCCTACGTTTATTATTTTATGGCTTTGAGTCTCTACTTCAGAGACTACCGCTTTCAAATATGCTATAGAACCCTCACTTTTCAACCGTATGAAGCATATGTGGCCTATCAGTTTTTTTTAAGACTTTTGGCTTTGTCTACCCCGCAAGGGATATAGACGTGATTATATGTATTCTCTTGATTCCATAAACATAGATGATAAAAGATGATTAAACTAACTATGACGATAAATCTTGTCTGCTGGTTTGTCTGTTAGACAAAAAAATCTAGTAAGTATAACACCACGCTGCGCAGACGCAGTAAACGTATGCTGCGTTGTCGTTTTTATTCCGCATTGGGTCATGGGAGCGACCGCGTAACACACAGAACTTTGTAGGGTGACTGTGCTTAACCATGACACATTTCTTTGAGAATTTCAATTAAGGATTTCCGTTAATACATAATTAATACTAGTCCCAGAATAAAGAAGGAATATCTGAAAGTTAATGATGTGTATCATCATTTTAAATATATTTATAATACTTTAATTGCCCAGATACATTCTCTGTAATTATACGTAAGTATAAATTTTGTAAAATCTCAAATTAAATAAAAGTTTGAAAAAAGGTAATGTTGTAAGTGGAGTTAACACAAATCACATGTTTTTTTATTTGTGATATTTTATTTGTGATATTTGATATACATAATCAAAACAAATTCCTTTTGTAATACCCAAATGTAATTTGTAAATAAATGTAAACAATTTCTTAATCTATTCCAAAATCATGGTCACCACTTGATATCAAGTCGGGATGCGCCGGCGTCGACACGGTACGGCGCTTGCGATCGTCTATTGTTCTAAACTGTGAGTGATGTTATCGTAACTCACGTACTATCGATATCGATACGTTTGTATATTACAAACATCTTTGAAATGATGAAAGGACATGTAAAAATAACGTATTTTTAAATAGTTATAATTAAAAAATTTTGTATTAGTTTACGCATACATGTAAGTAAAAGTATTACTTTTACTTAACTATATGAATTCAGTATTAAAAGCTAACGATATAACGGAGGACAAACATTTTGCCTAAAATATATATTTACATAAACAATTAAAATATGATTTTGATCATCATGGTTTGAATACAATATTTGTTTTTTTTTTTTGCACCATTACGAGTATCTTAATGTCGCACGTGCAAAAATGTAATAAAAAGATTAAAACCTTGATAATAACATAAAACAGTAGCCTTTGCTCTAAATTTTATGACAACAAAAACATTGTTTGAAAGTGAGTTAGTCACGAAATATTACAAGGGTCTCTTGATGGCATTGGTACAATAACATTTATTTTTTTACACTTAATTTTATGGTTTAAATTCAATTAATTTATAAAGCCGACAATCCGTTTCTGGTATAACGAACACGTTTTTAATTAATTTTTGATACAAATAGATGTCCTTCTTGTTCCTTCCTTATGTGTCATTTTTAAATAAGTCTTTAAGTTCTTGAACAATGAAAATATTTAAATAATAATACATTGCAATACTTCGTCATATTATTATTTGATCACATATAAATTGAATTTTAATTCAATGGAGCTTCTTAGAGTTTTATTAATCATAAATTAGACACAGGGACCCCGGGTCCAGAATATTAACAGTTTAGGTAGATCATAAATTAATATATATCGACCATAATTAGACCAATAGTGACACTGAGTTCACGTGCCACTCGCTAATCTATTCTCTATGTGAAGTTTTATCCATAATTTGAAGGTTAACTGGATGAGAGAGAGAGATCACTAATAGTGAGTAATTGCATCACCTATTGCTGAAATATTTTTACATAGATGTGAATTTGCTGGTGGTTTGGTGGAATTTGGTGCAATAAAGAGTTATTGTATTTTATAAACTAATATCATCAAAGGATTAAATGTTAAACCAATTAAATTTCTCAACTCATAATTAAGTCAATAGAAATCGATGTATCTCAGTTTATCATTAATATCAATGAGTACCTAAGTCTATCAATAAAATATTACCATTAATTTATCGATAATGATGCCCATCACTAGTCAGTAAAAAGCTTTATATGGTGTTTAAAGTGTATCAACAACAACCGTTAACCGTACTTACTTTTATGGAATCTATTACGAACTCTGTAGAAAATTTGTGTTGTTAAAATTTTTGCCATATTTGGTATAGTTTAGTTATTTGGATTTAGAGTCTTGAGCGCATTTATTGCAAAACTTTTTACTTAAAAGCTCGTGATCCGCTAAGGAAAGTATATAACGAAAACATATATCTCATTTATTTATTTACCAACTAGAGGCCGCCCGCGACTTCGTCCGCATGGAAACCCTATCAATCCCGCGGGAACTCTGGGATAAAAAGTAGCCTATGTGTTATTCTGGGTCTTCAGCTACCTACATACCAAATTTCATGGTAATCGGTTCAGTAGTTTTTGCGTGAAAGAGTAACAAACATCCATACAAACTTTCGCCTTTATAATAGTAGTAGGATAAGTGTTTTTCATTCCTATATATTTTCATAAGTACCTATAAGTATACATAACTATATGTATACATAAGTATCCATAGAAAACATATAGAAATGAAAATCTGCCTACCCCTCCGGGAAAGAGGCGTGATTTTATGTATGTATGTATGTATGAAAAACACAAGAAACTATACAGTACATTAGTTCTGCTTATTTATTATTAATTGCCTGATTATTTTGATGTAGGGGTAGTCTCTGCCTACCCCTCCGGGAAAGAGGCGTGATTTGATTTTGATTTTGATGTTAGTTTATCTGTTGTACACACCTATTTCAATATTTCATGCAGACGATAGTAGTAAAGTATTAATTAACTTACACATACACTTACATGTACATTACATACTCCATCTTCTGATAAATCATCACTGTTATATTACCTGAAAAAATAAATAGAAATTATTTATTTTATTTAATCAAATCAATTAAGGTAAGGGTGGCGTAAAATAAAAGTTGATAGACTTGTATCTACTAGAGATCAGATAATATTTTTTAGTTCATAATATAACAAATTTGTTAACAATTTTAAGGCATGTCTTATGCCTTTAACATTAATAAAAAAAAATTGCAGTAAAATGCATTTCATTCATCTGTATTATCCCTTACATAATTAAAAACATAAAGATTTTTTTTACGAATGAACTCAAACGATCTGACCGACTTTGTTGAAATTTGGCTAAAAATAGAACCACCACTCCTGCTACCAAAACTTCCAACAAAAATACAATGAAGTAACTTTTTTCATCACACTAACTTGTGTCTTACAATAAATAATTAAGTCTTAATAACTTATTGAATATAACCTAAGTAAACAGAAACAAAAACACGTTAATGGGCAGTAAAAGAGAAAAACTAGCCCTAGAAACCTAGATTTAGCAAACGTCCTAGGAATTGCGAAAAGTGGCGCGCGTTCTAGGTATCTAAGGGCTTGCCTTATAAGATCTAGATCGAGTTAGGCATCCTAGGCTCAAAGTGGGTACATGTCCGGTTGGAAGGAACTAGATTTGTCATGTCTCTTCGTGATTTGTGTATGGTACAGAATTTTTAAAATGTCGGATGTAATATTTGTAAAAAAAAAAAACAATGTTCTATAATTATTTTTAAACCTCCATGCTTTTAAAATACGCTGTAAATATTGTGATAAATTTTAACGCAACAACTCAAAACGAAAGAGATATTAATTTCAATTAATATAATAAAGAGTGTGGAGGGAAAGGTCGGAGTGGGAAGACCTAGACGAACGTATCTTAATAAAATTAAGGACGTCCTGGTAAAGGGTCAGGTCAAAAGTACCCGAAACCGCCGAGCTTGCATGAAGAGAGTTATGAATGTGGATGAAGCGAAGGAAGTATGCAGAGATCGTGGCAAGTGGAAAGAGGTAGTCTCTGCCTACCCCTCCGGGAAAGAGGCGTGATTTTATGTATGTATGTAAGTAATATTATAAATGCGAAAGTTTATTTGTTTGACGTCTCTTCGCGCGTTATACTCTACTTAACCTTGTTCATATCCAAAACAGGATCCATGGTAAAAGGCATATATTCGGGCTCCTCTCCAGAGTGGTGAGGGCATCTGGGACTAAATCCTGGAGTCCCGGTTGCACGCTCAAGCCCGCCCATAACCCTGATACATATATATCATCACGTCTATATACCTTGCGGGGTAGACAGAACTAACAGTCTTGAAAATACTGAAAGGCTACATTCAACTTTCAGCCTTTTCAAGACTGTTGGCTCTGTCTACCCTACTACAAAGGATGTTATCAGTATACAGTATAATACGTAAGTAAGTAAGTAATACTTACAACAATTTCCACATACTCCAGCCCTTTCTCGGGAAACGTTATATAAAATAGAAAACTAAATGCCGGATGTATGTCCTACCAATAACACTTTCTCAATCCTTTTTAGCTGGTTGCTAGACAGGTTTCGGAGTTACGCGGTGATAGACAAACGGACGCGACTTATTTGCAATGTTAATTGTCAGCCATAGACCATAGACTTTCTAACATCGATTGTTTATGGCACTTTCGTGATCATGGATCGTTTGGTCATCGTAAAATCGATGATGAATCTAATCACCTACTTTATAATGTTGTAATTTCAGATAATTTTTTTTTTAATTGGAAAAGTTCTTTTGTATTCATATATACGTATAATCAGGTAGTAGTGAGTAAGTTTAGGCAAGTATATAGGTAAATATTCCTTACGGGGAAGACAGAGACAACAGTCTTTATAATGGAATTCAAATAATGACAGGTTGCTAGCCAAGGCGTACTAGAAGAATTCCTTGTTTATTTTAGCCTAGCCTTTCCCATATTGCCTTTTACGATATCCATGGGAAATATATAGTTTTATTTTTTATTTTATTGCATTAATGAAATGTTATTAAAAATCATTAATTAATTCAATTATTAAAAATCATTAATACGAAATAATGTGCCATGTGGACCCGGCACCAATATAAAAAAAATAGGTCCAGTTCATCTCTCTCCCATGGATGTCGTAAAAGGCGACTAAGGGATAGGCTTATAAACTTGGGTTTATTTTTGGGCAACAGGCTAGCAACCTATCACTTTATATGAATCTTAATTCTATCAGTTAGCCAATCAGCTGATTCTGTCTACCCCGCAAGGGAAATAGCCGTCATTATATATGTATGTATGTAAATAATGAATTGTATAATATAATACGAGCTTATCCCTAGGACGTCCGAAAGAAAGTCTCTACATTTCTTAAAGGGTCTCTCTTGAAATCCCAGATAGATAATACTGAATATATTCTCACATAACGTTTGTCTATCTATACTATCCACTCTAAAAATAACAAAACACGATAATACTATTTCAAGCTATTAAAAAAGAATCACGCTCCGAGGTCAACGACCTAAAGGAAGAAAGTGACTCTAAAAGGTGGTTACCGTGTTTTAGTTTGGGTACCACGTTTGGGCTCTGCATTGTAATTGTTCAATTTGATAGAAAAAAAAATTATTAAAAAAAAAAAAAAAATTGTGGGATTTTAAAAAAAGAGCTATAATCCTCCGTGTTGTTTTGTTTCTGTCATTTAAAAACAAAAATACATTATGTTTTCAATAAAACAGAGTTTTTTTAGAGACCATGAATCATGCTAATGATAGTGTTGTGCCTATTTTTTTATTACAATTTTGCATAATAAAAGATTTGACGAGTCGATAGGTGGGTTGGGTCGGAATTTTTCTAAATTTTTAGTAATAGTGAAATAAAACTTAGTGATGTCATACAAATCAAGGATTCATATTTTCAGATAAACCCAAATGCGGAAGTTAGTTTATGCACATACCGTCAGCTCAGTAAACTTTCACTGCAGGTCATTATGTTTGTTATTTATGTCTATTATCTTATAATTACTTTATATAAGAGTATAAAGTATAATAATAACCATATAATTACTTGGTAACCTCTATTTTTTATTCATTCAAATAGCATCTTGGCAAACGTAGCTTTCGAATCTTGTGACTTTTAGCTCTGTCTATCTCGTAGAGTATGGATATGTATGTGTTTTGTGTATTATATAACAACATTAAAAATTTTGTAAACATTAATATCTTACTCTGAACGGGAATCGAACTTGGAACCTCCGTTTTGATACGACAGTCTAATATCATAACCACTATGCCGCGTTTTAAATAGTAATTATCCATCGTCACGAATTATAATCATTAATTGGAAAGATATCATCAAAACTAATCATAAATTTATACAAAACCAGTCCGTTTTCTCAACGCCAAATTGTTTTAAGTAATTATGACCTTGACTTAATGATCGTTTGACCTTTTGAGAACCATTTTGAAATCCGGTTATTGGGCAAAATTGAACGTACATACATATATGAGCCGGTTATCTCGCAAAGTAATTTAAACATATACGTGAATATACCTGTCTTTGTCATGGAACTAAGCGCACCCCAGACTCTTATCTAGAGAGATGAAGGTGAAACCGTCACTAAACACAAGAAAAAGAAGCCTTATCACAATATACAAAGGCCACGTTCGCCTTCACAAATTACTATTTTACCGATGGATTTGCCAAAAATGAATGAAAAATACGTCTTGGTTTTGTGCAAAGACATCTATCCTATACGTTTATGTTAAAAAAAAATTTAAGAAGTAATAAAGCCAAGTAATTAAATGAATAGGAATAGAGTTTTATTTTAACCTTACTATAGTGGAATATTACAAATAGATCTGCTGTAGGTACTGATAATATGTGAAACTTAATCATAGCACCTAAGAAAACCCAGAGGAGTTCACTAGTAATAAATCTAATCTATAGGTAAAAGTTACGTTAAAGACTACAAGAACTCGTCGCGTCCGCCGGCTTTCGTTGCGAATCAAGGCCATTAGGTAGAAATTGAGGTGCCATCTTGATTATGTGGTTTGTCGCATAAGCCTCGCTATTCACGAACGTTGAGACGACATAATATATGTATCTCTTTCTCTAAGACTTTCATAATATCATGAGTAAGTCATCCGTTCTAAGGCGGCCTTTTATTCTTTCGAAACTGATTGCTCTGTCCACGCCGTTAATATTTTATGTATGTATTTAAAACAAATGCTTGTCAACTGTAATAGTCAAAAAAAGAAAATGACACATATCGCGTCTCTCTAAACCTGAAATCGTGGCAACTGGAAAAATGTCTCTGTCTACCCCTCCAGGGAAGAGGCGAGATTATATCAATCGTATGGTGATAAAATTAGCTATGATTACATCTAAGTGATATGGAACCACTGTCCGGTCCGGACGCGACGCGTAGCGGCCCCTAACGGAATTCTTAACGGACGGACAGACACTCTTATATGGAGGTATATATAGCTTTTTAGAACTGTACTATTAGATTTTGGATATAAATATACATATTCAACATCGTGTGATTCACAGTTTCAAAGCCTTGCGAGGTTAGGTACCAATAACGCTATTTTGATGTATGTACATTAGTTTTGACGCTAACTGATGCTCTCATGTTGAGCGAGAAACGATCGCGAGGAAGCACATTCTGGCGACTGGTGTATAAGCATGATGTAATATGGATTACAGAAGCCACTTCATGTAAAAAACTCGGTCGACGTCGAATCCTGCACATTCAGGCAACTGGATGTGGATGTGAAACCATTATCGGTCTAATAAAGGTCAAGTTAACTCACAAAGGTTGCGGGGGTCAGATGGATGTCGCTTCGTGTAAAAACCTGCCTCACCCAATCCAAGACCGCTGTCATGGGAGCAGGTCCTTTCCAAAGGGCTAAGGTGAGTGAGGTGACGCCCGCGGCATATAAAAATCCTGCTTTACTTAGGTAAAAGGAAACACAAATTAGCAGGATTTTAAAAGAATCCTAAGTTTATTAGCCGTGTGGTTGCCGTGTGCCGTGTGGTTTCCGGCACCAATACAAAAAAGAATAGGACCACTCCATCTCTTTCCCATGGATGTCGTAAAAGGCGACTAAGGGATAGGCTTACAAACTTGAGATACTTTTTTAGGCGATAGGCTAGCAACTTGTCACTATTCGAATCTCAATTCTATCTTAAAGCCAAATAGCTGAACGTGGCCTATCAGTCCGCTCAGGACTGTTGGCTCTGTCTACCCCGCAAGGGATATAGACGTGATTATATGTATGTATGTATGTTTATTAGCCTATCCTTAGGGATAGGCTAATAAACTTAGGCTAATAACTTATTTTTTATTCTTTTATGCGATGGTCTAGCAACCTGTCCATCATTAAGCTGTACAACTGAACGTGGTCTTTTAGTCTTTGCGAGAAGGCTCTACTCTGGATAAAGACGTGATTATATATATGTTATGTATGTATGTATATCTGTACGGGAACATGTTATACATATTTTGTTCCACGTTCCAAAAACTAGTAATATTCAGTTTAGCGGTGAGTTTAATTCTAATAAAATGACTTTCATTTTCTAGCTCAATGGCTTACAATTACAGCAACGATTGCATCTGCACGGGAATGTTTGTGTAAGATGCTCGTGCAGCCATTTACCGGAAAATATGCGTTTTGTTATAAGAACTGCTTATTAAGGTAATCACTAATCTATCAAGCAAGATTGCATACAAAATTTTTGGTTCACAACACAATTCGCATGGAGGTTTTGAACGAAGAGTTCTTAACTTGAATCCATGTTAATGAACGTTTTTTGTTTATTTTGCATTTAAATTTGGTAGGTAAGTAATTGAAATTTGAACGCGCATCTCTTTATTTGAAATGTTGGTAATAAGAACTCAATTGCCTTTGTATCTTTTCTATTTAGAACGCAAGCATTCATAAATTTGATTGTGTGAAAATTATTCTGTGTTTGATTGCAAGATTCAAATTTGGAATCAAAGTTTATAATTTGAACTTTTAAAAAAACAAACCTTAGAATTAAAACTGTGCTATCAAAATTTTAAATTACGAAGATAAAAGTTCTTAATTTGAATTCGCGCTCTTATACCTACTACACTACTTTTTTAACACGTCTATTTTAAGTCCTATACAAAAAATTGTTTATCATTACATGAGTTCGTTACTATGCAAAACAAACGGTGACCTGCGTCAAACGGAACCGAGCATGCACTATTTGCGAGGAAAGCTGTCCTCATTGCCGTAACGTTATTAGTGCTAACCACTCGGCCATCGGGGTCGGCCGGTGACTCTATGGTCAGTCTATGACCATTAACGGCGTTGTCTGTGGTTTCTTTTAATGTTCTTTATAGTTGTATTTAAGACCATTTTTAAATGATAATCATTTTGTCAACAAAATGTATTTTGTCGCGTGCTGAGATTTCAAATGCATAAACAATATTTAGTGTTAAATTCGTATGAGTCACACGACTCATAGGCTCTCAACTGTATTGCTAAGTGATAGAATTAAACACAAATAATGACAGGCTACAAATCAGTCACTCAAAAGAAGCAACAATTTTAACTTTATAAACATTTCCACACTGAGAATTCACTCGAAAACATTATTATATATGTGATGAGAGAGGGAGAGATTTTAAAAACTTAACCAAAAAAAAATCAGTCTCATCTTTGCGTAATTCGAGTTGTACCTTCCATCCTATGCTAGGAGCTATGGTTGCTTGTTATGTAATAAGAGAAAAATAGAATACAAAATTTCTTTAATTAGTTTTATTGTTTTAATGTACTCCTTTAAATAACAAAAAAAAATAAAAAAAAATTAATAAGTAGATATAGATGTATTAAAATATATTTATAGACTTATCAAAATCATACTCTAACATAACACTTTTTTCCCGAAATTCCAGCAAGCGCGAAACAATTAATCTTAATCTGTCGGAAACCGCATCAATAATGAATCGTAATGAATGAAATTCTGATACAGACATGCCCAATTAGGTTTGTATTACGTATGATTACGAGTATTGTTAACAAACTGAATCTCGCCTCTTACCACTCAGGGGTAGACAGAGGCTAGATCTTTCCACGTTCCACGACGATTACATACTTCTTTTAATAGATACATTTTGTTTATGGTCTGATATTCTATCAGAACGTCCCCGAAACTGTAGTTCCCGTGGAGTTTGCGAGCAAACTGTCTTATTTTTTAGATGACGCAAAATTCATAGCTGTTTATAGGTGGCGTTTAATTCGTAGCGTTTCATAGGAGGTGATAATTTAAGGCGTTTTTGCAAAATGGCGTTAAATTCGTAGTTTTTTGTATATGGCACTCAAATGCCGCAGGTGTAGCTGCGGGTTTATAGTTAATATTTATATAAATGTTAATTATCACCTTATATATTCGCTCTACAGATATCGTTAACAAATCGGATCTAACGCCAATAAAATGTAACAAACCAACAATTTCATATTCTGTGGTCTAATTCCTGGCAATTATGTAGGCAATCAGCGTCCAAGGTGAGTGGACAACTGAATTTAAGTAATGAATAATGGAAACATTCCTTAAGCAAATATAGTCAGGTTCACTTGGTTTATTAGATAAATTTTAATAAGTACTCTTAATCCAAGTAAATGTAGAATAATAATTTAAATAATTAACTAGAGTCTAAAGTCTCTGCGGGAATTTTGGGTCTCAAACTACTCGTTGTTCAGAATGTTGAATGTATTTAGAATTAGTTTTTACGACTGTAACCTAATAAATAAATTTTGAGAAATCTTCTCTTGGACCACAGTAGCTTATTAATAATTAACATATTCATTATTTCTAAATGTCAAATTTTAAATAATAAAATATCTTTTACGTAGTGGTTAATGTTATGCGCTGAAATATCAGTCAATCAGTAAGTGACCCGTTTCGACTCTAGACGAAAAACGATGTGGTAAACAATCTATTGGACCGATTTTGATGGATATTTGAATGAATATAATAATAAAACGGGGTCAAATATAGGTTACATTTTTCTAAATATTCCCATTGGAAAGGTAAAATTGAGTTGAATAGTTTATCGCAGGTAGAGCAGCTGGCAAAAGCTATAGCTATTATATTTGTATTAAATAATAAAAATAAGTAATTTACGAACATTGAAACCACAAATACCAAATCAGCATCTGGTTAAGCCGTCAACTAATTAAGTTCAATAGTCAACCTGTCTTTTGGACCACTTCCAAATGGTCTACAATCAAGAATCCGAAGGCCATAATGATCACAAATTGACCATTACTTGTCAAATTATGCTTAACTGAGCCTGTGGTTATGTGGACATTATTTTAGTAATTCTAGAAAAGAATGTGTTATAAATGAAATTAAACGATGTTTCCATTTATGTATAAACGAGATTCAAACAGTCGTATCTCCTGTATATACATATATACTTATAAATACATATCTGTATCTATATACTTATAAATATATATAAAATACTAGAGGCCGCCCGCGACTTCGTCCGCGTCTCCGGAACTCCGGGATAAAAAGTAGTTTTCATCGTAATCGATTCAGTAGTTTTTACGTGAAAGAGTAACAAACATCCATGCTGACATACTCACAAACTTTCGCATTTATAATATTAGTAGGATTATAAATATTCATATAGAAGTAATTATAGGACCACTCCATCTCTTTCTTATTGATGTCTTAAAAGGAGACTTTGGGAAAGTCTAAAAAACTTGGGATTCTTCTTGTAGTTCTTCAACGATGGGCTAGCAACCTGTCAATATTTGAATCTCAATTCCATCATTAAGCCGTACAGCCAAACGTGACGTTTTCAAGACTGTCGGTACTTGTCTACCCCGCAAGGGACATAGACGTGATTATATGTGTGTATGTAAACAAGTGCAACATAGTTTCCAGTCACCGAGGAAGTATCAAGCTGCGGTCATTTGAAAATTGTCTTCCTGATGTGAGAGAAAACACTCGTTCAGCTGTTTGGCTTAACGACATAATTGAGATTCAAACAGTGACAGGTTGCTAGCTCATCGCATACAAGAAAAAGCACAAGTTAATAAACCTATCCTTTAGTCATACTAAAAATCGTGAAAAAATGCCCAATATATAAAATTGCCGTGTGGTTCCCGGCACTATTACAAAAAAGAATAGGACCACTCCATCTCTTTCCCATGGATGTCGTAAAAGGCGACTAAGGGATAGGCTTATAAACTTAGGATTCCTCTTTTAGGCGATGGGCTAGCAACCTGTCACTATTTGAATCTCGGTTCTATCATTAAGCCAAATAGCTGAACGTGGCCATTCAGTCTTTTCAAGACTGTTGGCTCTGTCTACCCCGCAAGGGATATAGACGTGATCATATGTATGTATGTATGTATATAAAATTACCGTGTGCACCAATACAAAAAAAAGAATAGGACCACTCCATCACTATCCCATGGATGTCGTAAAAGGCGAAAGGGGACAGGCTTACAAACTTTGGATTATTTTTAGGCGATGGGCTATCAACCTGTCACTATTCGAATCTCAATTCTAACATTAAGCCACGTAACAGCTGAATGTTGCCTTTCAGTCTTTTGATGACTGTTGGCTCTGTCTACCCCGCAAGGGATAACGTGACCATATGTATGTATGTATGTAAAATTCCACCTGTAAATACAGGAAGTATGCAGAGATCGTGGCAAGTGGAAAGAGGTAGTCTCTGCCTACCCTTCCGGGAAAGAGGCGCGATTTTATGTATGTATGTATGTAAATACAGGTTATAACATAAAGATCGCGCGTATTAACCACAGATAACAAGAACAGTGTGGCGTCATGTTAGCGTGTTGCAGTTGCAATGCGCCTGCGCTGCAATCTGCAACGAGGCCACTTTCCATGCGCTTTCCAGCCCTTCACTCTGTTTGTTTTAATGTCTGTGTGTCTACAACGTGTTATCGCTTTAACTTTAATGTTTTATCCTTAAAAATAACTATTTTAACTGTTACTGTTAACGTGAAAGTAAGTTTTTAACTAACTAATATAATTGTGAATATACCGTGTGGTTGCCGGAACTTTGGAAAAAGGCCACTCCACCAATTATCGTGTCGTAAAAGGCGACTAAGGGAAAGGATAGTTTAAACTTGAGATTCACGAGAGAGAGAGAAAGGGATATTAGAAGTGATTAAACGAGTATGTATGTATTTATGTAGACATTTTTCAAAATATACATATGTATGTATCATAGAAAAACCCTACTAGATAATAAATGCGATAGTTTGTAAAGACCGGCCTCTGTGGCGCAGCGGTAGTACGCTTGTCTGTGTCTCTTGAAGTCCCGGGTTCGAATCCCGGCTAGAGCATGATGAGAAAAGGATGTTTTTCTGATTGGCCTGGGTCTTGGATGTTTATCTATGTATATAAGTATTTATTATAAAATATAGTATCTTTGAGTTAGTATCTCGTAACACAAGTCTCGAACTTACTTCGAGGCTAACTCAATCAGTGTAATTTTTCCCGTATATATTTATTATATTTAGAGATTTAAGGCGGACGAAATCGCGGTCTACAGCAAATTTTACCGTTACCTAAAATTATAAAGTACTTATAACAATATAGCTACCTACAATACAAAAGACAGTTATTTGAAATCATAAACATCATTATTTCAAAAAAATATTGAATCAAATGGGGTTTATGGTCTAAAAACAGAAGTATATGAAACAGACCAGAACGAAACCTTAATCAATTGACATTGATGAAAAAAATTGTGATTTTTCGAAAGTGGACTGAGATGAAATGATTCGGTACGGTTTTAGTTTAAAACTCGTAAATAAATGAACAACACATTGTAACTTACCTATATAAACATATGTTTATGGGCTACCAACCTGTCACTATTTGAACCTCGATTCCACGTTTAAGCTGATAATAGTGAACTTGACCTGTCATTCTTTACTAGACTTAGCTCTGTCTGGGTAGACAGAGCCAAGTCTCTTACAGAGTATATATAGGAAAGGATAAAATACGTACGTTTTTTAGGTATAAAGAACTTTATTTCCTCATAAAGAATTAACAATTCACTTACTGAGAAACTAACAATATACATCATAATTATAGCAAGACAGCGAGCGTATATAAAACAAAAATTAAAATAAGGAACTATGTAGGGTAGGAGTCACAAAAATCTGCGTCGACTGCTAGTTGCGCATCGGGCAACCACGGATCTAAAGTTCACAAAGCGCAATCTGGATGTGGCATAATAGTATCAATGGTATTATACTAAATTATTTTGTATCTGATTTTATTAAGACTTTGTGATTAATTTCTATTAAATAATTCGTAATTTTCTATATATTATTATTGTTTATTAATTAATGTTTTTTTTTTCTTTTTTATGAATTCTACCTGTTGTAGGTTTTTCAACGTCTTTAATTTCAACAGCACAACACAACGTAATACATAAATATGTATGTAACTTTTGTCGTAAATTAAACAAAACAAATTATAGGTATCTATGAAAAGGACCACACCATATCTTTCCCATGGGTGTCGTAAAAGGCGACTAAGGGACAGGCTAATTTATTTAGGAGTCTACTTGTAGGCGATGGCAACCTGTCACTATTTGAATCTTAATAAATTCCATCATTAACGTGTTATCGTGTTTATATTAAGGTGTTATCATGATTCGGCCATCTTTAATGTGTCCTATTAGGTATATTCAGGATAGAGATAAATACATAGCCAGTAAACTTTTTTTAAATCGAAAATCACTAAGACAGACAGACTAACAAAATCCAAAAATACACACAAACATATGTTGACATCTGCCAACTTACATCAATATCGAGTTGAGCCTTGGGCAGATAATTATTATATTTTTATTATAACACATAGTCTGTGATAATAATTTTGTACATTTGTACTTAAAGACTCACAAACTTCCATATGCCTTTTTAGATAGTTACGTAAAAACAGTATGCATTATATTTATACGTGAGATCTTAATTATAAACACGATATTGTTTAAAAGCGAAAGTATTATCAAAATTTTAAACATTTGAAGTGATGAGAAAAAGAAAATGATCGTCAAACAATAGTAAAAAAGAAAGTAAGTAGTATCTTGTAGATATTTTGATAATTTGGCATTGTGTAAAAGGGTTTTTACTTAAAATTATTTAAGAATTTTTTTATTAATACCTATTCTTGTAGCTGTAACGTAAGTGTTTGTGGGTAAAAAAGTGTAATTGTAAATCAGAAAAATAAATCAAAACTAACTACATATTACATAAATAAAAATCGTAGTCATGAAAATAATTTCTTCTTGTTAGTTATCGTTAATGAAATGTCGGAGTTTACTTGTAATTCTTATGTTTATGTCAATTTTTTTAACGCGCAACTTCGCCCGCGCTATTTTAGCGCCACCGTACAGTATCAAATTATCGTATATCCTTCTCCAAACTCTTAACTATATGAAAACGTTTAATACCAAGAAGATTAATTCAGCAGATAAGTAACGTGTGTGTGTGTGTGATAAGTAGTTGTATCTTAATTAACAATCTTTCTTTCGTATTTAAAATGTTACTATTATACCGAAACTACTAAAAAGCTGATATTTCTCATGTAGCTTCCTCGGATAGTGTAAGAATCAATTGAGTACAGAAAGAGGATTTCCCGAAATTCCCACGGGAACGGAAGTAAATGGAATTTTAAGATCTACGCGGGTAAAACCAAAGGCCTACTCTAGTCAATTAATAAAGTATTCTTATTTAATAATGTCACAAACCTGTATAGGATTTGAAGGTCGTTCATAATAAGATCACATTCACCAATCACTACACAGAGCACTGTACCTATCGTCCTTGCTCTGTGGTGTCGTTATAGAGCCTGCCTAGTAATTTATTTCACTGTTCAAGTCTTAATATTATCTGAATTTTCATTAAATCGTATTTTAATAAACAAAAAAAATATTACAAACGTGGGATTCTTTTTTAGGCGATGGGCTAGCAACCTGTCACTATTTGAATCTCATTTCTATCATTAAGCCAAATAGCTGAACGTGGCCTTTCAGTATTTTCAAGACCGTTGGCTCTGTCTCCCCCGCAAGGGATATAGACGTGACCATATGTATGTATGTAAAAAGAAGATAGTACTTTGATTGGTAAACTTCTTCCACCTGGCTCTAGTCCTTGGTTGGATCCTCACCACTCTGGAAAAGAGCCCGGGGTGTTCCTTTGACCACGGATCCAGGATTGGATTAATCAGGTTTTAAAAGGTATACTATTACCGAGAAATAAAATTCTATATTGCTTTATCGAATCACTTTGAATTAAATGTAATGTTATTTATTGATTACTAGAGGCCGCCCGCGACTTCGTCCGCATGAAAACTCTATCAATCCCGCGGGAACTTCGGAATAAAAAGTAGCCTATATGTTATTCTGGATCTTCAGCTACCTACATACCAAATTTCATTGTAATCGGTTCAGGACTTTTTGCGTGAAAGAGTAATAAACATCCATACTGACATCCTGACATACTTACAAACTTTCGCATTAATAGCATTTTGAGTTGCGTCCAAAAATCTATTTTTTTTTATTATGTGCGTTGTTTATGTGTATGTTTTATTTATCAACAACACAAAATCACTCGTCTTCCTCGGAGAGACTACATAGTAATCGGATGCTATTATAAATGTTTCACTCACAAAAATGTGAATGAATGAGTTTGCACCGTAAATTCTTGTGACCTACGGAACAATTTTGCGCGCTTTAAGATCACTTTCACGCGGAGAAAGTAACGTATTTCGACATTCGATAACTCAGCTTGCTCACCTGGCCGAGCGGAGACAGGTGTCATAGCATAGTGTTATTGTATGATAATAGTAGTATGTTAAAACAGCCGAACGTGGCATATCTGTATTTTCAAGCTCTGTCTACCCCGCGAGGGGTAAAGATGTGACTATATATATGTAGTGGTTTGTTAGTTAAAGGACGGTAATATGTCCTTATGTATTTAGGGATCGTGCCAAGTGGAAATATGTAGTCCCTGACTACCCCTCCGGGAAAAAAGCGTGATTTTATGTATGTTTGTATAGCAGTAATTATTTACGTTGATGGAAAACATCGTGAGGAAACCTGCACATTCAGATAACTGGATGTGTAGCTATGATCTAATTCAGGTTAGGTTCCCCTGCAAGGGTGTGGAGGTCAGACGGGAGTGGCTTCGTGTCCCAATCCAGGAGCCATGGTCAAGGGCTTACTCCAGGCTCCTCTCCAGAGTGGTGAGGTTGCAACCGGGACTATAGCCAGGAAGAAGAAGATACATACATACATACATATGTATGTACATATGGTCACGTCTATATCCCTTGTGGGGTAGACAGAGCCAACAGTCTTGAAAAGACTGATAGGCCACGTTCAGCTGTTTGGCTTAATGATAGAATTGAGATTCAAATAGTGACGGGTTGCTAGCCCATCGCCTAAAAGAAGAATCCCAAGTTTATAAGCCTATCCCTTAGTCACCTTTTACGACATCCATGGGAACGAGTTGGAGTGGTCCTATTCTTTTTTTTATTGGTGCCGGGAACCACACGGCACCATAAATTGATAATGAAAATGAAGAATAAGAAGAAGAAGATTTATGATAGTAATTCACTTCAAAATAACGATTACCATACCGGTCATTTAGAATTAAAATTACTATCATTGCGTGAAATTAACTAACCTCCATGAACCGGTTACACCGATGACATTAAGGTCCGTAACTTCTCAGCATTTGACAAAGAATATCATTTATTTGACCTCTTTTTGTCACATCTCCGTGACAATAAAACGAGGGTATTGTAAAGATTTTAGTTATCATAAGGTAATATTGATACTTGCATTTCATAACTCCCGGGTCGCTTACCTGCAATAAAAGTAAATTTCTTTTAATATTTTTAACGGAAAAAGTAAAAAAGCAAAATAATGTAGAACATTGTAACTTTATGAAGCAAATCAAATACAAATATTTTATAGTGTTTTCCTCGGTTCCCCAGGCATAATACCAAAATGGCGGAAGACTGGAGGAATTGAGAATTGTTGACGGTTGACCCCAATCATCGCTTCCGCTACAAAATAGTATTAAGTACAAATCTTTTATGAGAAGTTATTAAATCTATCATTAAGCCAAACACCTGAACGTGGCCTATCAGTCTTTAAAAGACTGTTGGCTCTGTCTACCCCTCAAGGGATATAAACAGATCAAGAGTACCCGAAACCGCCGAGCTTGCATGAAGAGAGTTATGAATGTGGATGAATCGAAGAAAGTATGCAGAGATCGTGGCAAGTGGAAAGATGTAATCTCTGCCTACCCCTCCGGGAAAGAGGCGTGATTTTATGAATATATGTATTAACCCTTCATTGCATAATTTTTACTATTTCTAAAAAAAAAATACAGGTTGATGTAATTAATGCTCGTGATTAAAGGAAAAATATTTAAAATCCTAGTATAAATAAGAATTTGAATTATTTAAAAAACAGTGATGAAAATTTACATCATTATGCATTCTTACATATATAGCTCAGTACTAAATAAGTCAAAAGATATTGTTTACTTATTCTCCTTTATTCTAAATGATAATTTAAAAAACAACTATTATTTTTATTCAAGCACAAATGAACTCCACATTGATTACACGAAATTGTGGAATAGCCTTTACATTTGGGAAATTTAGGTACACCGAAGTGATCTTTCTTTTTATTTACTGTAATTCATCTTCTAGTAGACTGGTACTAGGGTTTTGTTGTACGCAATAGTCATTTATAAAGTTGCCAGCAACAACAAATTTAAAGTTTACAGTTTTTGAGTACCTTTTTTTCTTCACTAAATGTTATGATTGAAATTTCCATCATCATGCAAATAAGGGTTAAAAAGATATACGGAAGGTATATGGCAACATATGCCGGCACCAATAGAAAAAAGAATATGATCACTTTCCCATGGATGTCGTAAAGGCGATTAAGGGATAGGCTTATAAACTTGGGATTCCTCCTTAGGCGTTTACAAGCATATCCCTTAGCCACCATCCATGGGAAAGATATTTCAAAATAAAGAAAACTATACTCAATGAGAAGAGTAAACTACCTATGTATTTTAAGCCGTCTTATCTCGACGCGTGTTCATATTATAAGTAAATTGATTTGACATACATGTGGAACTATAAGAAAGATATTATACTTTGTATGTGTGACAAAAATCTAACGGATTTCCGGCAAAACATAATGTCGATATAACTTTCATACTTACATGAAACTGGATTTATGTAATTTTATTGTTTGTTTGTAAATACTTAATTGTACTTACATAACAATTTTTTATTGTTAACATAATGTAGATTTTCATTATCAATTTATGGCAACACAGAGTTCAACTAAGTTTTGTTTTAATCTATACATACTAATATTATAAAGCTGAAGAGTTTACTGGTTCAAATTGAAAAAATCTTTTTGTGTTGATAAGACCATTTATCGAGGAAGACATTAGGCTATATAACATCACTCTGCAACTATAAGGAGCAAAGAAATAATGAAAAATGTGAAAAAAACGGGGAACATTATTCATCCTTGAGGGTTTCAATGATGTTCAAAATAATTAATCCACGCGGACGAAGTCGCGGGCACGCTAGTATATAATATGGTAGACTGTTAGATAATGCTATTAGCATTAACTCCGCCTATTGTACTTAAAAAAATGTAATTGTTACAATAAAGAATAAATAAATTATATTTATAGAGAGGTAAAGTTTGTTTGTAAAGGCTAATCTGTTCGGTTTCCTTCCACCCAAAGGTTGACCGGAAGAGATTGCATTAGCGATAAGTCCGCCTTTGTACCATCTCTGTCTGTTTTGTATGTTTTACTCTTATGGTGCAATAAAGAGTTTTATCATATATCCAATCTTTGGAATTATGAGGAAAAAATGGTTTAATTTTTATATACATAGTCAATAGAGATTTTGTAATTTAATTTATCCAAGGTCGTTCAGTTGCCGGAAGTGACAAGTAACGGACATAGCGACAATTTAATATATAAATGCGACATATAAAATCTATTTAATTATGAGATATGTCATTCAATGTGACTTTTCACTCTCGCCTTGAAGTCCACAAGTTCATATATCGGAGAATAGAGATGAGGAAGGGGAATTCCAATGTGTTCAGTTAGGTACAAACAGACATACATATAATCACGTCTATATATCTTGCGGGGTAGACAGAGTCAACATTCTCGCAAAGACTGAAAGGCCACGTATCAAAGCAGCGGCCCATCGCTTCAAAACAGACTCCCAAATCCCCTAGTCGCTATTTACGACAACCATGGAAAGGAAAGAGGGTGGTCCTGTCCTAAACTGCCAGGAACCACACGACACGAGCACCACACACAAGTTCACAATTGTAAGTATCGGAGAATAGGGACGAGGTTCAAGGAACTCCAAATTTTTCTCCAGTTATGGTACGTATTAATAAAATATTTGTTGAATCAAGAGGTATGAATCACAATTAACACCCGCTGTCCAATTATTTCCGAAGCGATGATGTTTTAATATTACTCAAATTTTCTAGGGAACACTCATTTTACCTATATATTTTATACTTCATTCAGATTGTACACTACATATATTTGATACATTAAAATATTAAATAACATAAATATAATTTAAAAATTGAAATTCACTAAATTTTATTACGTTTTTTCTTCTACATTCCTTACCCTACACAGACAAAGCCGCGGGTAAAAGTTAGTGGTTACATAAATAAACTATTTTGTAGTCGGTTAACCAACCATGCTGGGTGTGGCGGAGAAAGCAGCTTCCAAATCGATAAATGAGCCCTTGCGAATCTTTCACAATCGATTACACATTCCTATTCGCTTTTACCGATTGAGATGTAAAAGTAATCGATTAATTGCAAGTTCGATCGCATTCTTAACTGTAGGTATCGAATCGGCACTTACATGTTCTTTTTACAAGGGTTCGGGATTCGTTTCCCTGGGAATTCTATGAAAAAAAAACTGTAAAGAAAAGAACGGCACTATTCCGTCTAGTTTTACAAACATAAATATAATCACGTCTATGTCCCTTTAGGGGCAGACAGAGCAAACAGTCTTTTAAAGTCTGATAGGCTACGTTCAGCTGATAGGCTTAATGATTGAATTGAAATTCATATAGTGACAGGTCACTAGTCCTAATCTATTTTGATAATAAATTTATGTCTGGGACCCGATCTGCTTCCTAAAATTTCTCTTTCCACTTTGTCTGATCTTGGGAATCCATCATTTTAAGTTCATTTGCTTAAATATTTTTAAGGGATCCATACGAAAAACGATAGTTAAGATGTCTTATCAACGTTTATAAATCGACCCCATAAGAATACTTAAAAATAATGATATACATACCCAATAATTATTACTACTCAACATACAAATCTATTTCGTAACATTAAATAATTATTAGTGAAAGTGTATGTCTGTTTGGCTGCGCGTATACCCACAACTATTTCGACAGCGCTTTCTCCAGTAATTGAGAATACAATCGGCGTAATGGTTAGACATTTCATTAGTTTCTCACGATTGTGGGCCGTACGTGTTGCTAAATATTCAACTCTGTCTAGGAATCACACGATTTACCTATAAAATGTAAAACTCTATGGAAAAAGAATTGAGATTCAAATAGTGACAGGTTGCTACTCCATCACCTAAAAGAAGAATCTCAAGTTTATAAGCCTATCTCTTAATCGCCTTTTACGACATCCATGAAAAAGAGATGGTGGTTCTATTCTTTTTTTCTATTAGCGCCGTGAACCACATGGCAGAGTCTATTTATTTGTCGAATATAAACAGTCGTCAAACTTGCACTTATTTTTTTACCCAATACTTCCTACAACTGAACAGCCTTGATAGGAATTCGGACTATTCGTAGTACGTACTAAATATATTGACAACGTAAATTAAAAAGTACTGTCGCATTTCCTGGTCACCTTAGCGTTGGTACGAGAAGCCGAAACTGGTAGTGAATGGTTTGACTTTAAGATATAACTATCGAAATTATACTTCCGTGATTAATATGACTATATTAATAACTTTTTAATTAACGGCACTATTTCAATAAGAATCAATACTTTGCATACAAAGATTTGTATTTATTTTGTAACGAATAATAAAATAACTCTAAAATTACTGGAATTATTTTGATGATATCTTTAATATTCTGAAAAGTTCCCAAAACTCTCACGGTAAAAGCGGGAAATATAACAAATCAACAAGTTCTTAACTGTGCTGTCAAATCATTATTGACAGCGCCTTCTCTCAATCATGTTAACAAGTGATTATTTATAATTACTTAGAAAATCATACAGCCGCGTCGTGTCTCCCATGATGGCCAGATGACTGAGGTTTGAATGCTGTTTCCCACGCTGAGTATATCTTAAACTATAGTTAATTATGTACTTTTTTTATTAATTGTTTATAATTTGTTGTTTTTTTAACCGTCTGATTGGTAGTAGTGTAAATAATAAATATAAATAAATAAATAAATATATACGGGACAAATTACACTGATTGAGTTAGCCTCGAAGTAAGTCCGAAACTTGTGTTACGAGATACTAACTCAACGATACTATATTTTATAATAAATACTTATATAGATAAACATCCAAGACCCAGGACAATTAGAAAAAGTTCTTTTTCTCATCATGCCTTGACCGGGATTCGAACCCGGGACCTCCGGTGTCACAGACAAGCGTAATACCGCTGAGCCACAGGGGCCGTCAAATGTCTTATAGTGTTTCTGCCTTTGAACCGAATGTCCCGAGTTCGATCTCCGATCGGGTCATTATGAATTGACCATGGATTGGGTGTGTCAGGTTTTTACACGAAGCGACTCCTATCTGACTTTGCAGGGGAACGTAAACCAGTATTGCATCATGGTTACACATCCAGTTTCCTGAATGTGCAGGTTTCCTCACGATGTTTTCCCTCACCGTGAGAGCAATATAATAGCACCACTAACAAGTATAAATAACCCAAATTGAATCTGACATACTTAATGACATAACTGCAATATTATTTGTCTGTCACAACAAGTTATGTCATTGTCAGACAATAGTCCACTGTCCCATTTCTGTGATCAGTTATTATATCTCAGAGTTAACGAGATTCGTGACAGGTACTTATTGGACAGACGCACAGAATCACGACTCATGAATCCTTTTGGACAGACAAAATATTTATTTACTCGTACTATCATAACTAACTATTACTTGCGACTACAATTGTAAATACAAGTAGTTGACTCGAATGTAGTAGTATGTTACTAAACTAGGTATTCTTGTTACCAAAATGAAATTTATTATATCTGTTCTGTCCAAATCTTCGGCTTTCTATAATCATCACCCGTTTATTTATTTTTTTATCAATAAATCATCTCCAATAGATGAATATCGGTTCATCTTTAATCATAAGCCCTGTATTCGAAAAGCAATTATCTCTTCTGTATCAGAGAGAGGTGATATCACCTGGGTGACGGTTTTGTCTGCTTTTAATAACTATTAAGTAGTTGGAAGTATAAATATGCAAAGTAAGAAGAATTTTTATCACATTTTTTAAAGTACTGTATGTGATATCTATATAACTTCGCTATAAAGGTAAATTTTAACAATACCTTCTTAAATTAAGTAAAAAAAACGCTTACTACTTTTACGGAAAGTTCAACGAACCTCAAACCTTGAAGCTGATAGAAAGTTGTTGTACAATAATAATTATAGTCCTGGCTTGACCAAATGAAATATGAAGGCAGTCCAGTTTGTACGACCTTTGGAGTTTACTACCCTGTTATTATTCCATTCGGATTGTTCTAGAATCAATACTAATTTTATAATGCTGAAGAGTTTGTTTGTTTGTTTGTTTGAACGCGCTACTCTCAGGAACGAATTGAAAAATTTTGCTTTGAAAAGACCATTTATCGAGGAAGGCTTAAGGCTTTATAACATCACGATGCAACTATGAGGAGCAAAGAAATAAAAGAATATGTGAAAAAAACGGGGAAAATTATTCTTCCTTGATGGGCTTCAATGATGGCCTAAATAACTATTCCACGCAGACGAAGTCGCAGGCACAGCTAGTTCATATTATTATTTTAAAGATCTGTATTTTAGTACAAACGAGATTGGTTACACTAACAGTATTAACTTACATTTATATTTTACAATCCTAAGGAAACAAATGAGTGACATATCAACGCATAGCTCTTACCTCTGGATTTAGAGTTTAATTCTTCTTTTAGCTTACCCTTCGGTCTAGGAGTCCACTAGGAGAAGATTCCTTAAACTCCCACGGAAATGGAATTACTTACTGGAATTTTTCATTTTATGCGAGTCGTTACACGCGCGTACGCATGATTATTGATGGTTATAAATAATTGGCACAAAAAAAGATTTTATTTTGGCAGTGTCGGGAACAACACAAAATCTATACATACTAATAAAATAATACCACATTCATTCATTCATATCTCCACCACAATGTCCGCAACCTCTTACTTTCACAATCTTCGATGAAAGGTCAAACGAGTTGTGTTTACTATGCGTGTGCGCACACAAACGTGTCTATATTTGTATGCGTATGCTCATCACAAACCAATGCTACCGACTTTCTAATTTTTCGTTTATTTTTTGCAATCGGATTGTTTTGATAAGCAAACACGGGTTGAGTTTATAGTGAAAGTGCTTGGTATTAATGAGAATAGTGATTTTTAATGTACAGTCAGTGTCAAATAAATCTGACCCAATGTACATTATTATAATACGCCATAAAAGAGTCAGGTTTTTATACCCCCAATGTACATGCTTAAGAATACATACATATATGACACCTGTTTCCCGAAGGAGTAGAAAGAGACTACATCTTTCCACTTGCCACGATCCCTGCATATTTATTTCACTTCATCCACATTCATAACTCTCTTCGTGCAAGCTCGTCGGTTTCGGGTACTCTTGACCTGACCTTTTGCTAGACCGTCTCCGATTTGATCAAGGTTAGTTTGTCTAGGCCCTCCCACTCCAACAGTCCCATTCACCCCTTTGTATATTTGCTTTGTCAACCTGCATTCATTCATCCTCTCGACATGACCAAACCATCTAAGCATTCCCTTTTATTTACATATTTTCTTTCACATCACAACATTGCCTTATCATGGTTAAGAATAAGATACAAAAAACTAACATTACTCTCCTTTTGTCGCAATCGGGGTATATATCAGTACGGGACAAAAGGACATAGGTTGAGCTAGCCTGAAGTAAGTTAAAGACTTGTGATGTGATATATGAAATACTAACACAAATATGCTATATTTTTAATCGTCTTCAAAAAAAGAGGAGGTTCTCAAATGAACAGTATTTTATTAAGAATACTTATATAGGTAATAAACCAAGACACTGGCAAATCAGAAATACTCGTATTTCGGTTATCCATATGACCAATTATCTATAATCCATAATTATCATTTATCCATAATGGCAAATGACGGTGATCGAACTTAATACCTTGTTAAAACAATCTCTTCGCAAAAGCTAGTTAAATCGTGAACTTACTTCTTAACTCTTCAAATTATTGTCATGTTACCTAATTGCTGGAGTTTATGTATGAATTTCCGTTACCTATTAGCAATAATGCAATGTCTGTCTGTCTGTCTGTAAAGTTATCTGCTGCTGTAAGCGTTACGCGGGCTGTAAATCAAGTTTTTTATAGTTAGGCAACAGGAGTTAATGTAGCGTGTAATCTATGGAGATTTACAACCATGCTCCGTGTTTGTTCATCTGCCGTGTGGTTCCCGGCACTGAAGAAGAGGACCATTCCATCTCTTTACCATGGATGTCGTAAAAGGCGACTAAAGAATAAACTAATAAACTTGGAATTCTTCTTGTAGGCGAAGCGCTAACAGCCTGTCACTATTTGAATCTTAATTCCATATCAAGTCATACAGCTGAACGTAGCCTTTCAGTCTTTTCGAGACCGTAGGCTCTGACTGCCCCGCAAGGAATAAAAACGTATCGATATTTATGTATTTATTAGTATTTAAGTGAAACCTAAGCGATTTTTTCGCAAGACTACATATGTCCTCATCCGTCAGTTCTCAAACACATATGGGATCGGAATTTGTACCGCGTGGTGTGACCACACCTTTACGAAGCAAACCTGCTCTATCTGGGTCACTCGGCATGGAGTACCGCAGGTTGTAAAGCTATGGGATTTGGTTCATACCAGTGGCATTGTGAAACGGATCTATTTAGGTATTTCATTAAGATTTCTTACACTTTGAATGCTTTAAGCAAATCTATAGTAATATTATAAAGCTGAAGGGTTCGTTTGTTTGTTTGAACGCGCTAATCTCAGGCACTACTGGTTCGAATTGCAAAAATCTTTTTGTGATGAATAGACCATTTATCGAGGAAGGCTTTAGGCTATATAACATCACGCTGCAACTATAAGGAGTGAAGACATAATGGAAGGCATTATTCATCCTTGAGGGCTTTAATGATGCCCAAAATAACTGTTCCACGCGGACGAAGTCACGGGCACAGCTAGTATAAATATATAATAATAAATGTGTTTTCTTTCTTATATTGGTGCCGTGTGGTTCCCGGCACCAATGGAAAAAAGAATAGGACCACTCCATCTCTCTCCCGTGGATGTCGTAAAAGGCGACTAAGGGGTAGGCTTATAAACTTGGGATTCTTTTTTTAGGCGATGGGCTAGCAACCTGTCACTATTTGAATTTCAATTCTATCTTAAAGCCAAATAGCTGAACGTGGCATATAAGAATTTTCAAGACTGTTGGCTCTGTCTACCCCGCAAGGGATATAGACGTGATTATGTGTATGTATGTATCAGGAAAAGAACGAGTCACTGGTGGTGAAGAGGTCATGGGCTACTGTTCATACAGACGACGTGACAGCCAACAGCTATTATATAGTAAAAATATCTCAACAAATCACTACAAAATTGTAACTTGAAAGTAACTTTAAACAACATTAGGTCATCCAGATAGATTTGGGAAGACTTAAGTGATGTAACTTGATTATTGAAGTCACTGCTGACATTTAAAATGACCTGAGACTGACCTATGATTAAATGATTCATCATTTCATTTAAACTCTTCTTATTGGGACATAACTCGAACAGCTATACATATTTAAAATATAAAATGCCTCGTTAAAAGCTTTTGTTATATAATACATACATACATAAAATCACGCCTCTTTCCCGGACGGGCAGGCAGAGACTACCTCTTTCCACTTGCCACGATCTCTGCCTATTTCCTTTGCTTCATCCACATTCATAACTCTAGTTATGAATTGTTATATAAAGATATAGTTTTCTTTGTTTATATATTATAAGACAGTAAAAATCGAGAGTAATTGCTTTATAAAAAATTGGCACGGGAATAGGTTACTATAGAATTAAATATAAGTCTAAAAAAATGTGGATAATTAGAATAGAATAGAATAGATTTATTTTCAAAATTGGGTACAAGGTATCACTTATTGACGTCACATCACTTAAATCTAATGGTAACTACTACCGCTTACAAAGCGCATGTGTAGAAGAAACAGCGGAACAAACTACACTGCAGCCTTTTCATCGGACGTCAATTTATAAAAATAGATCTCTTAAATCTAAATCATAGACGAATGCACATTGACTACATTAAAAAACATGAATGAATTTGTAGTTTTCATGGGTAATCAAAGCGATATACATATATAAATACTTTATTATACCAGAGTTACATAAAACTTGGAATAAAAGAGATGGAAAAATGGATTAATAACAATCCAAAAAACGTAAAAACTGACTCAATACACTTGAAAAAGTTGCTCATCTTATCGAGTAATTCTATTAAATTTTTGATAAAATCGTCTCGGTATAGTTAAAAATTACTTATTTAAGTTATATTTAACTCATCTGAATATAAATTCAATAAGAACTCAACACTTTTACTTGCGAGAGTCGTTAAACTTTGCATATTTTATAAATTTCTTTTAAATTATTTACACATACACATACATAAGGCAACTACTGACAAAAAATAATTATTTACTTTGACGCAACGATAAATGATTTCACTTTTGGAACGGTCGTGACTTGGTCCATCCTAATTTGCCTGAGCAGCGGCTCTAGAAGTTTTGAAAAAATGAAAAGACCTAAGTTTTAAAGACTTACTATTTTTAAAATAAAATCTAAAAAAAATGTTATTGGAGAAATGCTGTTATTCCATCGGTGAATTTTGATTAATGTTAAGGGTAAAACGTATGAAAGTTGATAGTTTTAGCTCATACATAAGTTAGACTAAAAAAATATTCGAATACAATGTAATGTTGTTTGAGCATAAATAAAAAAAATAAAGAATAAAAAATATTTTAAAAAACATTGGGAAAATGTTTGAACTAAAATGTATACAAAAAAATAAATATTTTAAATATGGGGAACATTAAAAGGTTTGTGCTTAAATGACAATTTTCCCTTGGCCGAGAGTCATAAAAGTTGAGAGCCGCTGACTTCAACATTTAACCTCCTTCAATAATTGCAGTTAGTACCTTCATGCTATAATGACAGAACGATTTGATTCGCGATGCCCAGATTGTAAGAAGTTAAAATGAAGTTACAAGTTTATTAAAATCTAATATTTAAAAAAAATGCGAAAGTAAGTTTATTGGTTTGTTTTCTCTTCACGCGTTATCTACTGAATTAATCTCCTTGATATTTCAAGTTTTATATATAATTTGCATACATACATACATATGGTCACGTCTATATCCCTTGCGGGGTAGACAGAGCCAACAGTCTTGAAAAGACTGAATGGCCACATTCAGCTATTTGGCTTAATGATAGAATTGAGATTCCAATAGTGACAGGTTGCTAGCCCATCGCCTAAAAAAGAAGAATCCCAAGTTTGTTAGCCTATCCCTTAGTCGCCTTTTACGACATCCACGGGAAAGAGATGGAGTGGTCCTATTCTTTTTTGTGTTGGTGCCGGGAACCACACGGCACCAACATATATACAATTTGATAGATTTTAAATATTATATAATTAAGAATTTGCTACAGGCAAGTCACCATGGCCAAACAGAAGAATCCAAAGTTAGCGTTTTCCTTAGTGATAGGATTTTCTCTTAACATACATACATACAGTGAACAGTTTTGAAAAGACTGAAAGGTGGCGTTCAGCTGTATGGCTTCATGATGTAATTGAAATTTAAATAGTGACAGGTTGCTAGCCCATCGCCTAAAAGAGGAATCCCAAGTTTATAAACCTATCCCTTAATCGCCTTTTACGACATTCATGAAGATGTTGAAATTTGTAGAAAGATATTGAGTATTTTTATTCTAAAGTGCTGGAAACCATAAGGCTAATAATATTGCTGAGAGTAAAGCTAATTCTATTAATGAAGACATACATTATTGTAACGTGTTAACTCATATCAATGGCGTATCTAACAGTATCGGGAAGTGTCACAATCGAGATGAGAACAGAAATAACGTCATTAGACCCACTATTGTTTGTAAAAAATTGATAATCTGACAATATTAGCTATCAAGTAAGATGTTATGTAGGCCTATAAACTTGAGATTCTTCATTTAGGCGATGGGCTAGCAACCTGTCACTATTTAAATCTCAATTCTATCATCAAGCCAAAAAGCTGAACGTGGCCTATCAGTATCTTCGAGAGTATTGGCTCTGTCTAACCCTATGAGTTTTTTCTTCTTGTTTGAGGTCTAAGGTTCGGATCGCGAGGAAATCATATATCTTAAATATTCCCTCACGTTGCCATGACAACTAAAAATTAAGACATTTTCCGTAAATAAAGTCTAATCAATACTACAAAACATCATAAAATTTTATTGCTTTTAAAAAAAATAGGATTACTACATCCCCAATATTAAAGTTATGTTTATGGAAATTATGGCTTAATATTTTGGAAATAATTAATTATGTATTTATTAACCGAAAGACAAAGATTTTTTTAATTAATGAAATAACTGTCGCTATGTACGATAGCGTCTTAATTTCATTTATATTAAACAAATTCATTTTTAACAATATTTTTATAAGGTGACAAATCGATATATAGAATTAAGGTTCCCAACAGCCATTCGCAGATCGAACATGCATAATATTTACATACCTATTGAATTTGTATCTTATAATGATTTTAGATGCGAGAAACATATTCAGAATATAATTCAAAATTCCCATGCCTCTAGACACACCTACTAATTGTTATTATACTAATTTATGTAATTATTTTCCATGCCCGGAATTGTCAACATAATTGCTAAATATATTTCTCAGGCAATCCCGGGGAATGCTCTTTGAATAGAATTACACAAATAATTGTGAATACTGTGGAGTATTACGTACCGTTTGTCACAGTTACTTTTCCATCTCTGTCACACGTAGAAAGTTATATCAGCCGTCTCTTTCGATAATGAGAAGCAGTTACAATTTGTGATTTTATTGCTTTCAAATGTAATAACTGCGTTTTGGCGATATGCGTTAGTCCAAATTTGGTATCATCTCTCTGGAGAGAGGAGTCTGTGATATAGATCTGATCCTGGAGTGGGCAAGCCAGGTTTTTACACGAAAAGACTAGCAGGGAATACATAGATACATATAATCACGTCTATATCTCTTGCGGTGTAGGCAGAGCCAACAGTTTCGATGAACTGGATGTGTATCCAGTTGCCTGAATATCTAAGCAGATCGCCACACAAAGTTTTCCCCACGATGTTTTCCATCACCAAAGAACCATCAAGACCATCGGTCAGCACTCAAACTAATGTACATTACCCAGAAATGAATCATTGGTATAATTATGGTCTCGGTAAGATTTAACCTGTGCATCACCTTTTTTATTCAAGCAACTTAACCATTCAACCACCAACACGCTTTACCCAACAACAAATTAAGTCCCAACTATTTCATTTCAACTTTACATTTACTTACAAATTTTGCAATCAAAACATCAAGTTCCTTCCATTCCGACAAATTTAAGTACGTGAATTGAAGCATCGGCACTCTCAACATTCATTACCTAACTAAGAGGTTGAGCTGACATTTAACTGACCAGTTACGCAAAGGTTGCTCCATGGGTCAAATGAACACACGTCTTCTACGTTACACACGTAAATTATTATCAGTCATAGCGCACCCCGGGCTCTTCTCCAGAGAAGTGAGGATGTAACCAGGATTTGTATCAGAAGATAGAGTTTTTGTTAGAGTTTTCGAGAAGCAGCTCTTGTCTAATATCCGCAACCTTTGCAGGACTTCATTTTTTTGCATTACCTTTGGGTTGTACCTAAACAGACCTGGCGGCGGACAATCATCGCAGAGGTGAAGAATCTAGGGAAGACTTGGAGCGAAGCTCAAGACCGAGCGGGATGGCGACGCACTGTGGATGCCCTCTGCTCCAGCTAGGGGACATAGGACCTTAAATCAAGTAAGTCACTTTTGGGTTGGGTTAGCAGAATTTGAACACCACTCTTCGTTTGGGGGTTTAAATATTAGACCGCTCAAACATATTCCTACAATCTAAAAACTAGATTTAGGTTATGTTAACTGCTTGCCATCAAATATCTTATTTTGTAATACTTCTTTTAAAATTAATAGTAGTTTTGATAATTATTATCTAACTTACAAAAGTAACAATTAGCTAACTTATTGAAATGATCTAGCATTGACGCTAAATAGCTTTTAAACACGTATTTATTGCATAACTATTGCAGTTTATTTAAGCATACAATGATAAATTACCGGAGGAATAGATAGAGAATAAATATTTACACTTGCCACGATCCCTGCATAAGTTTTACTTCATCCAAATTCAACAATATTTTTATGTTCGTCAGTTTAGGGTACACTTGACCTTTCACTAGAACGTCCCTGATATGATCAAGAAGCCACAGCGTTTTCCTTGTCAAAATTAAATTTTCTTAGTTAAAACTTATGACGTCATTTGTTCACATACATTCATAAATATAATTAAGTGCGTACCTTTTTATTCCGTATGGGGTATACAGAGCAGATAACGACCTTGAAAATACTGAAAGCCCACTATCAGCTGAAAGCCATACCTTAATTAGGAAGGAATTAGGATTAAATTCGTGACAATATAGGTATTTGAAGAATAAAATTTCGCAACATGACGTCACTTTCTTGTTTTTTTAACATCATTGTAAAACAATTAATACCTTTGTCGCTAATTAGAGTTTAATAGAGTTGTTAACTAGTTTTTAACCAAAAATATTTCTTATTCATATTTTATAGTTTAACGAGTATAAATTGCATTAGTTAGGACTGAGTAACAAAGCATAATTGTGTTAACTGTGGAGCAGGCAGCCAAATATACAAATGTAAAATCTTTTTACAGCGTGTAATGGAATCGTACCTTGATCAAATCAAGGAGAATGTGGCGAAAAGTTAGGTCATGAGAACCCTTAAACTTCCTAGTTTTATAAAAAGAGTTATGAATATGGATGAAGTGTAAGAAGAATGTAGATTTCGTGGCAAGTGGAAAGATGTAATCACTGCCTGCCCCGCCGGGAAAGAGGCGTCATTTCATGGATTTTTATGTATTTAAAAGAGACTTTCAAGACTGTTGGCTCTGTCTACCCCACAAGGGATATAGACGTGACCATATGTATGTACGTATGTATGTATGTACACTTAAATGCTGTTTCTGCAGATTTTGTGGTCGACAAAATGCTATAATATGATATTCTCTTTATTATAACAAATAATTACATGTTTAATTAAAACTTCTGCTGATCTTAAGCCACGAAGAGCTTGCCCGACCGCAGTGAAATCTGATTACAATGAAGTTAAGGATAAAAATCACAAAAATTTTCTGTTAACAGTTTTATTTTACAGTAAATTTGACACACAAATTATATTGCCACTACAATGGCAACACTTGAGTAATAAAATAAACATCGAACAAGCAACACTCGTAAAATAGGAGACGTTTCATGAATTGCTGTACAAATTGAGTAAGTTTCGCAACATTGCTTGAACGATTTTCATCGCATTCCTAATGTATAGTCAACCTTAATAATATTGAGTGGCAAATATTCAAACAAAAATATAAATTCCGAATTAAATACGAAATTAAAGTTCGAAAAATTAACATACATACATATATTCACGTCTATATCTCTTGCGGGGTAGACAGAGTTAACAATCTTAAAAAGACTGATAGGCCACGGTCAGCTGTTTGGCTTAATGATATAGAAATGAGATTTAAATAGTGACAGGTTGTTAGCCTGTCGCCTAAAAGAAGAATCCCAAGTTTGTAAACCTATCCCTTAGTCGCCTTTTACGACATCCATGGAAAAGAGATGGAGTGGTCCTATTCTTTTTTCTAATAGTGCAGGTTGTTAGTTGTAAAGTGACAAGGTTGTTGGCCCATCGCCTAAAGAAGAATCCGCATCCGTTCATTGCATTTTTAATCTGATATTTTGCTAGGCAATTGCTTCAAAATATAACAAAGCTTTGATTAATTAATTAAATTATAAAAATTACAGGTGCATTTAGCAACTATTAAATTTTCGAAACCGCTTTAGTTATGAAAAAAGCAGTTCATTTAATGAACAAATTATGATAATGTTTCATAACTCTCCTTGACTTTATTAAACTGAAAAAAATATATATTTAAATTACACACATGATACTTGGTTTTGTAAGACAAATTTAATTATGTAAGTGTAAAGATGTCTAATTAGGAATATCATGATGTAACTTCTAAATTTTATTGACATTTTGATTAACAGACAACTGAATGTGTAATCATTTCGGGGAAAATATAATTATTAGCGCAAGTAAATTTTTGAAGGATTGGAGTATAAATACAAAATCTGACTTAAAATCGTCTCTCGCGTAGACAGGCATCAAATCTAGCCCGGCGCAAGATCTTCCCTTTGTGGCGGTCAAGCCAAAGACACTGGTTACCCAGATGTGATAGGAGGCTTCATTTTCTAGACTATCTCATATCCTTCTGGGCTAGGTTCAGAGATGAAGTCTTGGAAGTCAGATAGCAATCGCTTTATGTATTAAGCCTGACCTTTCTGCTTCCAGATCGTGGTAATAGCCAGACTCCTAAGTTCTTCCCCCAAGAATAAATAAATATATATTGAGTTAGCTTCCAAATAAGTTCGAGACTTGTGATACGAGGTACTAACCCAACGATACTATATTTTATAATAAATACTTATATAGATATACATCCAAGACCCATGCCAATCAGAGAAAGTTCTTTTCTCATCATGTCCTGGCCGGGATTCGACCCGTGATCGAAGGTCGCAATCGGGATATAAATGTATTTATTATCATTTTCCTGGCATCAGTCCCGGTTGCATGCTCATGACTCTGGAGAGGAGCTTGGGGTGCGTCTATAGCCACAATCCTTGGGTGAGTCAGGTTTTTACACGAAGCGACTCCCAGCTGACCTCCCCAACCTCCGCAGGGGAACCTTACTTATTTATATTGGATCATGGTGAACTTTAGTACGAAATATGTATATGCAATCTTGTATTTTACGTATTAATTTACCTGTCTTTTTGCTAAATTAAACATATATATTATGTATGGATCGCCCGCTGGTCAAGGCAATCTTGGTCTCGAAACTTCGCAGTTACGTACGAACTTTATATTAAACTTTCGAAAGTTCTTTTGAAAACGATACCTACCTAGTGTTAGTATAAATATTAAAAAAGTAGTGCAAATATTACCAGTTTATTATTTTACATTTTGATAAAAAAAAGACAACAATAGCAGCTGAACGTGATCTTTCAGTCTTTCAAAACTGGCTCTGTTTACTCCGCAAGGGATACAGACGTGACTATATGTATGTATGTATTTTAATTATTAATTTAAAATGAACCAATACTTGTAGTACTTAAATAACTTTTAATAGCTATTTCTTGCCTATTCAGGCTAAATAACTGTCCAAACAACTTTAAACAGACACAAAAATAGTCATATAATAATAAAAAACGTGTTTTCTACAAATTAAATCTTTCTTTGACTAAATTTAGGTTGCACAGATAATAAATATCGACATCCTGTTATATATAGTCGCTACAGTTATGTTATTGCTCTAACCAATTCGCTAAAAGCTTTATTGAGCTTTATCAAGGCGTGCGCGTTAAAGTCTTTAACAAGAGAGCTTTCCGAGAACGATAACATAGGTATATCAAAACTTTGAAATGACGGGTTTAAGTCATAGAAAATCTTATTGTTTTAATGATAGAATATAAATTTAAGCTATTTTTCTTAAACTATTTTCATATAAATTAAAAGTTTGAGCTAGAAACAAACTTACAAAATATTGAGTTTAAAATGCCTTAAATTTATTATACTCTGATTTAATAAAAAAAATTATAAATAATTTAAATAAAAAATAAAACTTTCTGAACCAGATTAAGGACACAAAATGGTCTGAAGTTATATTAGGCACAAAAGAAGTCGTGATAAACTAAACACTCGACATTTACCAATAAAAAAATGTCACTTACCTTGACATGACACGAGAGAGGCGAATATTAGAGCGAAGAACACGAAGCTTACTCCGAACTTCACACAGTTCCTTTTACCCCCCATTTCACATCCGGATAATCTGGGTTGAAGCATTTTCACTCAAACACTATCAAAAAATCATTTAGAAAGAAAAATGAAGAGTTTATCAACCTTTTCTCACAACACAGTCACAAAAAAGTATAAATTCCAAATTTGAATTTTTATTCTGTCATCGCGTTCGCGTTCGGTGTTCGGATTTTGAAATTGGAAAGTTGGCGGGGTCCGCGGCAGTGCGCTGGCGGTTCTTGACTGAATCGGGTCTGCGCGCACGCAGAGTCGCAGAACGATTACTTGTCTCTCACCTTCTGGCCGCTTTTGGACAGGAGTTCATAACATTTGTGAGGTCAATGGTGTCTTGTTTAAAGTATTTATATTAAATTGGGCTTCTATGATGTCTTAACTTAGTCTTATTTAGAATACAATGTGTGTGTGATCAGGGCAACATTATATAAAATACTCTTAAAGGTTATAAGATTATAAGGTTCCTAAGCATAAAACAGATCAGAGGTCGTAGAACTATCGTAGAAAATTATAGACAAGAAATTTACGGAAAAGGCATCTTAGCAAAACAGCTTGAGTATTTACTTTATTTACTCTTAACGTGAAAAACAAATTTGCGCGTACAAAGTCGCGGGCAGTAGATAGTCATAAATGAAAATGTAATTGTCACTGTTGTCATTGTTACAAATACCCGAACAACATTCGTGACGTACAGCTGCGCGGACGCACGCGACAGGTTGCTCACCCCTGGCGCGCCCTCGCTTTCATGACGGACAAACAGACGCGGCCAGTTCCGGTTCATCTAAGTTAAATTGGGGCTTTCATTTTCTTTGACCAAATGACTTACAAGTAAATATCATCATCAAACCTGCACTCCTTATCCTAACTGATATTATTAATGCGAAAGAAAGTTATTGCCGTATGGTTCCCGGCATCATTAGACCTTCACTCCATCTCTTTCCCATTGATGACGTAAAAGACGACTGAGGAATAACTTGGGCGATAGGCTCGCAACCTGTCACTATTTCAATCATTAAGCCAAACAGCTAAAAGTGGCCTTCCAGTCTTCTCAAGACGGTTGGCTCTGTCTACCTCGCAGAGGGCGTAAGTTGATTTGTTTGTTTGTAGTCTCTTTAAGCGTTATCTACTGAACCAATATTCTTGAAATGTTCCTCATATGTTCTTAATTAAGAGTCTGGAGAAAAAAAAACTATAGTTCCCGTAGAATGCAAAAAAGCTGTTTTTTTTTTGTAGGCGCTAAATCACACGCAGGTAAAGCTGCGGGGAAAAGCTAGTCAACCCTTAATACACCCTAAGAAAACCATACATAAAATCACACTTCTCTCCCGGAACCTACATCTTTTCACTTGTTAAGTTTCATAGGTCGTTAATAAGATACTGTTACAGTCACGGTCTGAGGACCAATAGTTATTGTATTATGAACATATTTTATTTATATATTTGAATCTTTATTAGGTACACAAAAAAGTGACCAGCTGACCAAACAGAAAAACTTTAAGTTGGTGGTGCGATAAAGTGCACATGCATACTGCAAACTTCATACATTACAAACAAAATAAGTAGGTACATAAATATAGTAACCAAAAGTTTTGACAATTATTAAGCGATATGAAGTATCCTATAATAATGAATAAAAATTTTGAATTTTGAATTTTGACAGGTTGCTAGCTCAACGCCTAAAAGAAGAATCCCAAGTTAATAAGCCTATCCTTTAGTCGCCATGGTTGATGGGTGCCAATCATTTAAATACAAAGTAGTTTATTAACACGGTTTCGATGTAGATATACATATGTGATAGACTATTAGTTTTGAATTGTCAATAAGCGATTGTGTATACCTTTAATTGGTACTTACATTAGAACTAAGATGGCATTTTATTTATGAATGTAGTATATGTAATCGCTGTTGGTTTACGCAGATAAATAAAACCATACGTTATCTAGTCGTTCCCCATTTCCCAAATTAGACCCTCGGGCTGTAGGTTGCTTTTGCAAAATTAATACAGCTTATGATATAAGTTTAATCGCCAAATTGTAAAACCATTTTTTTTTTCTCCTATATACTCCTCCTTATATTTCATCTTTTTGTCTGTACCGTCCGCAACTATGCTTAGGGTTGCCAACTTTTTTTTTACAAAAAAACGTATAAAATTGTTTGAATGGGAAAGAAATAAAGTATTTGGAAGATAAAAAAATATTTTTAAAATTTTATGATTTTATTGCCTTAAAAACGTATTTTTGTGTGCTTTTAGCACATGCTTACAATTTCTTGCAACCTTTAAATGTATAATAATAAATAAATAATGAGTGTTTTGTTTTACACACCACAGTAAAAGTTGGAAATAATGTATTTTCGCATACTTTATTTGTATGCAAAAGTATAAAGTATTATCATCAAAAATAAAGTAGGATACGTTATTATAAAGTATGGTTGGCAACCCTTACTATGCTATAGAGCCAGGGTCCGGTTACATTCTCTACCTATAAAAAAAAATACGTACATATAGTCACGCCTATATTCCTTGCGGGGTAGACAGAGCTAAGTTTTGAAAATACTAAAAGACCACGTTCAGCTATATCGCTTGATGATAGAATTGAGATTCAAATAGAGACAGGTTGCTAGCCTAACGCCTACAAGAGGAATCCCCAGTTGTTATGCCTATCCCTTTGTTACCATTTACGACACCCTTGAGAAAGATGTGGAATGGTTCTATTCTAAACTACCGAAAACCACACGGCACACACAAAATTAATATATAATTGAACATTATCAATCGATGATGAAAAAGTACCCATCATTGCAAACCAGTCTACCTGTGTCACCAATAACGCAAGGTCTTTAATGACCCAACCGGTTTCCCCACGTCACCACCACTTTCCACCGAGGCATGAGGATTTCTCGTCTGCAGACCGGTGTGAGAGGAAAATGTGACCCCCTTTCTATTGGCTGAATTTTATAATATACTAGCGACCTGCCCCGGCATAGCACGGGAAGTTTCTTTGTTTATTTGTAAACTATTTATTGCACATGAAAATAAATGTTACAAAAATAGTTTGATTATTCCATGTTTAATTATGTAAGTACTAGCATGTATGTTTAGTTAAATATGTTAAACGTTATTTATGCACACGCCATACCGCTCTAAAATTCATCTTTCCTCTCATGGGTCTACTGGAAGAGATTTCTTTTGAAATAAGTAGCACCTTTGTACTAGAATTATTGTAATAAATGCTCCTGTATATAATTTTGTGTACATAAATAAATAAATAAATAGAACAGTCATTGGATATAGAAGAATATGTGCAATTGCGGACTTATCCCAATCGGGATTTCTTCCAGTCAATCGAAATAAAGAGAAAAATCCATAATCAAGGAAGTTATTATAGATATAAACCTTCATCAGAAAACCTCTTTACTACATTTCAAACAGGAACATAATCTGTACACAACTTTTCGAGTCGTTAAATGCCGGGAACCACACGGCACTCTAGCGAAATTGTGTCTACTTCAAAGTGATGTAGTATATCTAACAATACCTCTTATAGCATTCATAAGCTTGCAAAGTCACAAGTCATTGATGCACTTGCGCTTCTCATCAGATAAGTGGCACAATATAATGATGTCATGAGAATGTGGCATTAAAAACACGTTGCGTATGTGCATGATTGATCAATGAGGCTTAAATTTTATGTGAATACAGGTTGTCATTTAAGTTATTGGATTTTTTAAGATTTGGGTGTAGTCCTGTATATGGTCGCACGTCTAGTGTATACATCCATGTTTCAAATTTGTTAAACGATCCCAACGGTCGTTTAACAAATCAACAACCAATCAACTTGGGGCGAAAATACATTTTTATGTTTATATGTTTGTATTGCGATAACTTCCGAACCGTTGGTCTGATTATGATAAATTTTATAATTTGTGCAATATAGACCTTTCGCTAGAATTTTCAATTTCGTGGGACATCAAAATCGGTTTAATACTTTTGATATACCTATATAATTTTATACAAAAAAGTATTAATTTAGATTAAAACTTTTAAACAGAGAAAATAATAATAGCGCCATCTTTGTTCTCGTGCTTTAACTAACTAACATTGCTCACTATCCAAAAATATTTACTTGCGCAGTTCAACAAAGATATACTAGATGGCGCTAATTTATAACTCAAAATAAAACTAGAAAGCGTTCCAGATAAAAACTTGCGCTGTTTCGTACAAATAACACTAGATGTCAGTACGTGTCTGTGATTTGATATTGTTCTAAAATATAATATCATATTACTATACTTTTTCTCTGTCCTTTGTATTTGAAGTGTTCTACAACCGTTATATTATTGGCGTAAATAAATATAAATAATGATACTGAAGGAAACCTCACAGAAATAATTGTAACCAAGTTACGCCGGGATTACTATGTCATACATTTTTATTTTATTTATTTGTTTCAAATCAAATCAAATCGTTTATTTTTTGAACATAGGTTATCACAGGTTGACATTTTATTGTGAAATGTACACTATGATCCCGTTTATGTATTTCCCATTACGTTGAGAATTTCAAGATATCTTCAAATTGCCCGCCATTGGGCATACAAAATTAATATTTTAAACTAAATAATTAATATTTGAAACTAAATAATTAATATTTGAAGATATCTCGAAATTCTCAACGTAACGGGAAATACATAAACGCGATTTTCATTACACTCAAGCGGAGTTACAGGCATTATCATACCTTAGCACTAATATGGGCTAGGTACATACTTAACATGTACGACATAGACTTTTCATCCAAGAAAAAAGTACTGTTACACACGACGAAATCGAAGGCAAAAGCTTGTTTATAATTTAAAAAAACGCTAATAGATCCGACCTCATATTGGTCTCGTAACAAGCGTGAACCCTGTATTGGTCCGTGAAAATCGATCGGTCACAGGAGATTGGCTCCAACTCCTTGGTAATACGTGCTATGGTAATCATCGTAATCAATATTGGATAACTTGACGATTTGATATGGCAATACTTGATATTTTTTAAGAGAATATGGAGAAAAATCAAAAACGTATTGATTCGACTTAAAACAGTGTTATGAACAGGTTCTTTAATCCTTTTCTGTCTCTTATATACATAAATCACGTTTTCTTCACAAGGTGAGGTAAACAGAGCCAACAGCCTTAAAAAACTGATAGGCCTCGCTCAGCAATAATGGAATAAAGATTCTAATAATGACAAATTGCAAGTCCATCGCCTGAGTTTAATATAGGTACTTTATTTTACAATCTACAAGGGAAGAAAAGCAGCTAGCACACACTGGGTGAATGTGCACCAATTCCCTTAGTCACCTTTTACGACATGAGAAAGAGATACAGTTGCCCTATTGTTATATTTTATTTGTAAAAGTACAGTTACCGACTTTCCTGCTCCCAGATTATTGACAAAGATAAAATACCAGAAAGCATATTTTTTTTATAAAGTAAGTATACTTTCTCTTTGTACTTTAGATAGTGAAGGCTTTACATAGAAATGTACTTGTATTTATGAGCTTCTGAGTATTGTCCAAAAGTGCATTGGACGCCATGATAAATCCGTGCACTTAACCCATACAAAACCGAGTCAATTACAGTTTCCGAAAACCTCCGATCGTGTTCAAATTATGCAAATAAGAAACCGTGAAACCCAGCAGGCATTGAACTTGCTACCCTTCGATTGCTACCTGAGAAACGACTCGCTAACCGACGCACGCAAGGGTACATTTTGGCTACCGACTCTCGAAGATGAGATAAATACTGTTATTTAGACTAATTGGGTCCATAAACAGTATTAAAACCAAGGTCAGACAGATCTGTAGCCTATAGAAGCATTTTTAAAAAGCAATGCTTAAATCCCCTTTTTTTATTAACCTTTTTAATGCCTAAGTCAACAATTTACGTGAATAAAGTATAACATACATACATACATACATATGGTCACATCTATATCCCTTGCGGGGTAGACAGAGCCTACGGTCTTGAAAAGACTGAAAGGCCACGTTCAGCTATTTGGCTTAATGATAGAATTGAGATTCAAATAGTAACAGGTTGCTAGCCCATCGCCTAAAAAAGAATCCCAAGTTTGTAAGCCTATCCATTAGTCGCCTTTTACGACATCCATGGGAAAGAGATGGAGTGGTCCTATTCTTTTTTGTATTGGTGTCGGGAACCACACGGCACTTTAAAGTATAAATAAATAAATAAACATCCTAACGAGAAACAGATTTCTGTAAAGTAATAAATCTATTGTTTTTTATTACTATGTGATACACCAATCCATATTATGCCTTACTGAATAGACAGAGCCAATAATCTAGCCAATAGAGCTAGATTTTCTGAACACTTTTTTGAGCTACGTACGTAACCTGTACCTATTTGTTTAATTGTTTCTGATGTTTTCGAGTAAGGGAAAACATCGTGAGGATACCGGCACATTCAGGCTCTTGACTTGTTAACATAATCATTCCCGTGCATAGGTTGCGGAGGTCAGACGGTCAAATAAGTAAACAATTAAACTTACTTTCGCATTTATATTAGTTTGGATTTAATTATCATGAGCGCACCCAAGGTGGGCCGCTTGTCTTCTATAAATTAAAGCAATAATAATATTGGGATAAGTCCGCCATTGCACATATTCTTCTAAATCCAATGATTGTTCTATTTTTGTTACATTTCTTTTTATGTGCAAAAAAGAGTTTACAAACAAACAAACAATTTCCGCGCCTGGCGTATAATTTCAGCACATGCGCGTACGCACACTCACATTCTTCATCCTGACTATAGTCCCGGTTACAACCTCACCAATCTGGAGAGGAGCCCGGGTAAGCCCTTTACCATATAGATCACGCGAAAAAGTATCGCTGTTTTGCTTTTTAATATAACGTGAACGGGACAGCGATAGTTTTCCCGCGACAAAAACGCAGTCGCGCGTACCATGCTGCGGACGCTGTATTGGGTATCAGGATTGTAGACCCTCGAACACCCTGATGCCAATGCAACAGACAGATTGGTCTCTGAACGTAATGTTTGGCCGGAGGTGAAGAAGGTATTTAGGAACTGGGTGAGAGCATGCATTGCTTGCAAACAATCTAAGATCACGCGTCATACTATTGTTGGTAGATAGATAATTCATTTATTTGATTTGCTACACACAATTTACAATTTCATATGAAATACAAATTAATTAGGGTGTGAGTTGCAGCAATACAAAAAGGTCACAACTCAACGAATTTATTGCTATAGAGCAATACGCTGATTTTCAGTTATGAGGTGCTAGTGCAGGTCAATCGGCGTACGTAATAAAATAAACATAAACAAACAAAACTATTGGTCCTCTCAGCAACTTCAAACTTCCTGCAGCTCGCTTCAAATTTGTAATAATAATATAGGATTATAAGCGGGTTATCATCAGCGACGATGGATAATCAATGAGCGAATCCGGGGCCTAATATATGTATGTATGTTACTTGCTTTCGTCCGCGTGAAATTGTATGTATTTCTCTGTACTCCACACTCAACATGTACTTATTATACAAAATTCTTAAAAATCGGTTCAGTGGTTTTGAAGTAAAAGACGGATAAACAAACACATTTCAAAAAAGTAGGAGGTTTTCAATTCGACCGTACTTTTTTATATTTATTCATTTTTGAAATTTTACGATAATTAATGACTTTAACAGAGTTAATCAGAAAAGGGGTATCTAGGTACTGTTAAATAAAGAAAATATTGCGAATTTTCTTTCAGGCTCATTACTCCATCCAGCTGAACGGCTGTGACTACGGCTCTGTCTACACCGTAAGGGATAAAGACGATTCTTGCGATTCTTTTCTTAAGCTGTCGCTAATCGGAATGTAAATTTTAGAATTAAGCCATCTAGCCGAAAGTGGCCTTTGTGACTATTCGCTCTGTCTACACCGTAAGGGATATAGAAGTACAAGCTCGTCGAATTAGGGTACTTTTAACTTGACCAGACTTGATAACCTGTAGGTAGGTACCTATGTTTTTCCTTAAGCAATGCGTAAGTTAGATTTTTCAAATGATAATTTATATAATTCAGGTAGGTTGTTGCTCGCAATCGCACGCAATACATCAACATCTCTTATTCATAAACACGCCCTTTATACCAACATACACGAAGCGCCCATTCACAAAAACATACCGCCAACTCTATCAATGACGCCAAAATAACAAGGTAAATCGCTAAACAAACTATTATAATTTTATAACGCCCCGGGCCCAGGAGAAAAAATCTGAAATCCTTCCGTTAAGAATTTAGGAGTGTCCGAAAGTCCAAATGCTGAGGCTGAGACGAAATCTGACTTGCTCGTTATAAATTTTGTATAACAATGCGTGCGTGTGTGTTTGTACGTTGACGAGCGTAATAACGCTAACAAGCGTGCGAGCGAGAGGACCGAGGTTTTGTAGAGCGCCGTCCTCCTCACGCCGACGGCAACATGGCGCGGACTCGGGCGCAGGCTCGAATCCTATCGCCTGCCCACTCAAGGTTCGCTGACTGCCGTTCTTTTGTTTTTAATGTTTACACTTGGTTGTTTCTCCCCAGTTTAAGGTAAAGTAATGTCACCTTTTTTAGAAATACATATATGTAAATATTTAAAAAAAAAACATGTTTGGAATATAAATCGTAAAGGCTGTAAATAGGATCCGAAGCATATTTTTTTCAAATTTTGTTCAATAATCTTCTTCATCCCGGTTACATGTTCACCTCTCTTGGGAGGAGCCAGGGGTGCACCTTAGACCATAATTCCAGATTAAAGCCATTTTGCACGATGGTAAAAGCTGCATTAGATGAACGTACTTACCTATCCCTTAGTTTACGACACCTATTGGAAAGAGACGAGGCATCTTATTCTATAAAGTACTGGCAACCCGGCAATATTTGTTTATAAATCATTCAGGCCGAAATGAAAACTATTTATTAATACTTCACCAGTTTCTGTCCAGGATATCACTTTTATCTATAATCATACAAAATTTCATCGAAATCGGTCCAGAGATGTTGCCAAAGCTAATGTAAGCGACAGACTTTCACATTTAAAGTATTAGGTACTATTGCTTTAAAAAAGCAATTGAATTATTTTAAATGCATCTCATTTTTTATCATGTCTTCCCGCGTCTCTGTTCCAAGATACCTAAAAATGCGAATTTTAAAAAAGCTACATGAGCCACCCTTTTTGATTACTTTATGTGAACTTCCATGTACGATCTTTAACCTCACCTTGTCATCCAGATGGAAGTCAAATGCACTTAAAAATTTAAAAAAACACCGGCCTGTACAATTCCGTAAATATCAATATCGAATGAGTGGGGATAACATCTTGGAGCTGGCATCCCCGAACCGCAGACGAAAACAGCGTCAAGCCAGGGACCTGCTTCAAACCGAACGTCTGCATACCGATCGTCAGTTTTTTATTCCCGTCGTCCGTGCACGCGGCGCGCAAGTGTGAGTGAAACAACTAGTGTGCGTAACTCGCCGCGCCATTGTTGTGTGCCAGCCAGTAAAGGCAAAGACATCGCCGTGTTCAGTCGTTCCGGCTGTCGAATTGTAGTTCCGTTTGCCGGCGAAAATAATAAGTGTGTGCATCGCGTGTGTAAGTGAGTGATAAGAATGGTGTTGTGATAAAGGGTGGCTCGTGTTGGAAAATCGCGTGGACGCGATGCTAGCTTTGTTTAGGTATGTTACCCGTTCCGGGGTCGCTGCTGCGTTTCGCTGTATTTTTGTATTCCCGACAAGTTACCAAGTGTGATTAACCTGTGATCACTCTTTTTTCATCGGTATTAATCATAACGTTTAAAACAATTTACGCCGCGTCTGTTATCAGTATCAGTCGCTTCATTTGGGAAGTGTGTATGATTTAAAACGTAATCAAATACCTACCTACCTACAAGCGATTGCCTTGTCTACACAACAGAGTTTAAATCAACGCTTGCAAATAGGTTTAATATTGAAGCATACCTACCTACATAATATCAAATTGCATTTAGTGAATGAGTGCGCAAACAATACCTACTTACGATATACCTACCGAGCAATGATCAAATAGCTACACGAGGCTTTAATCCGGTTGTTTTGAAATTACCTATAAACAAATTCCAATATGTAATAATAAGTGACAAAGTAGGTGACAGAATTGACGTTAAAACATAGAAATAAAAAGTACCTACTTAACTACTAAAACGTTGAGAATGTTTGTAAAGATAAGCATAAAAGATATGAAGTAAAGGTTTAGAGAAAGCATAAAATATCGGTAAGGATCGTAGCCATTGGAAAACCGTTTCGTACCCGTTGGAATAAGTAGTTACGTATAGCCATGAGATGACATGGAGAAGACAAAACAACATGCAACATTAACAGATATCCTAATGAATTACTTTTTATAAACACCATACCTACCTACATGAATAAAGCAGGTTGACAAGCAAATTTACGAAAGGAGTGTGAATGGGACTGTTGGAGTGGGAAATCAAAGAGAGGAGGCGTTCTAGCAAAAGGTCTGGTCAAGAGTACCCGAAACCGACGAGCTTGCATGAAGAAAGTTATGAATGTGTATGAAGCAAAGGAAGTAGGTATGCAGGGGTCGTGGCAAGTGGAAAGATATGTTCCTGCCTACCCCTCCGGGAAAGAGACGTGATTTTCTTACCTATGTTTATAAAAACCATAGGTTATGTCATACAAAAATATATATGAAATATATAAGTATTTTAAGTGATCTGCTAATGTCCTGGAAGTTTATAAAACAAGTGAAATTAACATCAAGTTATCGTAACATTTACCTAACCGAATAAGACTATAACTGTACCAGTTTTAAACATTATAGTAAAAATTTGTATAGTAGGGGTACCTACTCCTACGTATAATTACCTACCGGGATATTATGTTACGCATGTTCGTTTCTTGTCTATAAAAATATAAGTAGGTAGGTAGGTACCTAACAATACATAAACACAAACATGTCACGCCCTTATCCCTAACAAGGAAGACAGAGCCGATTGTCACAATACTCAAAAATCACTTAGCCCATTTTACCTACCTAGTTACCTTACTTAAAAACGTAATTATAAGTTTTACGCTTGACTCTATTTACTTTAATAATGTACAGTTCACAAAAGCAGCGGGCAACACTAGTCTCCTAGTATAAACAATTGTATTGTTCATGTGATCATAGTCACAGGACAGAACATTGCTAAATACATAACACTTAAACATTTAACTCAAGAATATCCTCTCGGTTATCCTGGTATAGGTTTCTTCCAAAAGAGGAGCCCAGGGTTCGCCTCGTCAGTTCAGTGGACCGAAGTCCACACTCCAGCAATTAATCAGATTTAACCCTGCAGTTGCAAGGGACTCTAAAACCCAGCTTGGATCTTAAAACATCATTTTGTCTCAATGTGCAGGATTTCGCTAACATATGTTCCTTCGCCGTAAGAGCATCGGTTAGCGATAAAGCTAATGTATGTCACTTAGAGACTTAGACACTCAGATAAACTTTAAAAAGTAGCAGTTACTGAAGCAGTAACTGAAGACTAGAAGACTCGAAGGGAAATGCTTTAAACTACAACCTGTCACTATTTGAATCTCAATTCCATTAGAAGCGTATACAGCCGAACGTGGCTTTTCAGTCTATTCGAGACTGTTGGCTTTGTTTACACTGTAAGGGAGAAGACGTGATGTATCTAAGTAGCACCGCGATCTCAGATTTCTAACTCTTTAGAATAGTGTAGTCCTGAACTTACACCGCCGACGGCGCGCCGTTATCATTCTTCTCTCATCTACAGACATATCTCACCTCACAGAACATTTATAGATACATAGAACCTCTTTCTTGGTAGGTAGGGACTACATCTTTAAACTTGGCACAATTTATTATTGTGGTGAAAGAGTTATTGTATCCTCATATAAATATCGTTTGAAATAAGAAATATCTTTGAACGAATTTCACTTTTTCCATAAAAAATGTCTCAGCTACAAACGACTCGACACAACTTTTTTTATTATTATTATTTTATTGTACTACTTACATACAAAAAAAGTGTTATTGGCAATAACACTTTCTTAAATATTTACCTAGGTCTCCATTTATTACATACACGCACGCCTGATATGTTTTTTTTTATTATTAGCTATATTTTTATTAAGAAAAACAGCTCCTTAAATGGCTGGTGTCTATGTCGTACAAGTTATTTTTTCTTTTCACAGACAAAACGTGGCGGGCAATTTATTAATTCCATCTTGAATATGATCACACAACGAACGACTGTCATCACGCACGCACATGTTTGAAATAACATGCACAATTGTACTTACATGCTTTGTAAACTAAAAACAACCGATGAAATGCTATGTACGGACGCCATATTTCTTTCATAGAAATTTTAATTATGTCTATGCCCGGCAAAATAATTGATATGTTTATTGCGTAGTTCGAAATGACAAAGACATAGCTGATTGTAATGCCATTTAATTTTTTATCTGCCGGCGGGGCCCTAATAAATACTATAACGTATCAAATGTGCACAATGCACCTGCTTTAGAAAAAGTTGGGATGTCCTTAATGAAATTATGAAGTATTCTTATGAAGTCCGTGATGTGCATAAGGAAATGTATGGCGGTTGATGCCATTAGTGGTTTTTTCGTAGGCTTTTAGCTACAATTTATATTAATTAATATGAACCTTCAAGTAATAAATAAAGTAAACATTTCATGAAACTAAAATTCTTTAAGAGAAACTATAACTGCCTAACGAGCAACACCTATTGTATCCGATGCGCGCCAAAAATAAAGGACAAATACCTTTTCTCGTTCGAACGTAATCTCTTGCCAGCCATTTCTCAATATGGTGACCGTCGCGAACAAAAAAAAAAAGTATATTTATAACCGCTTTATTCTTTTTTAAAGAAAAAATATATTTCGAAAATGTTTTTTCCTTTTTTAAAACGGCGCGCAGTAAAACGCGACAACTGGGGTCACGAGTGGCCAGTTCGAAAACCAAGTTTCCGAACGCACTTTACAGAGTAGGTAGGTATATAGCTGCGGTTAAAATCAGGCATCGCGCTTTTTTATTTTTATATCATGAAAACTGTGTTTTACTGTTCGTTTTTAATGAAACTTTCTAACAGGCACTCTCACAATAAATCTGCTATTTTTGTCTAATTAATCGTCAATTTTTCAGCTAACAATGGAATTGCCTTTGAGAAAGCGCTACATTAAGCATTTCAAAACAGGTCGTTCTTGTCTTTGGTTCTCAGAAAAGAACATTGTTTATTTTTATATTTCTAACTATTCCTGTTTATCATTTTTCTGTACCTGCAAACATAATACAGATTGTTTTATTAAGCTTTATGTTTCATAAGTTAGTCAGTAAGTTACTTATATAGTAGCTATAGTGTCTATTAGTGATTATTTTGAATTAAATTTATTTAACTAAATTTGCATTGTAAACTATAGCTACTGAACTCGATTAATTTTGTCTAAGGACATAAAAATTATAACAATTGGGAGATATTATAAAGGCGCGTTTATGGAGACAGATACAAGCCGTGCCGCTTGCTATGAGAACTTGCGCGAGAGCCGAGAATGTTAATGCGCTCGTGTTGTTCGCTGCACATGCACCGCATACAGAATGCATTCTCAAAATACGCCAAGCAACTAATATCACTTATCCAACATTAAAAAGGTTAACTCTTCATTAATGTTTCCAACTTAAATCATAAACTGCATTCATGACCACGCACGCATTAACTTTACAATACCGAGAAAGCTAATGCTCGCACAACATTATATTATTTTGAATTCGCAACTAAAATAAATGGTATTTTACAATGACACTAAACTTACGGTCAAACTGAATGCAATATTGAAGTTTACGACGCAAGCTATAACTCGAGTCGAGGAAACACTTCTCATTTCAAACTTGGAACACAAGTCGTTCGTTGGAATTCGAATTGTCTGTCATTCGGATTGTGAAGGTTAAATTCGAAATTCGAATAGAATACGATTTGTCATCGCATGAGAGTTTTTGTAGTAATCTTGATTTTGATTACCATACAGCACACGTTTTGAATAAATCCTCAGTTGTAGAAGTCACATAAAGCTTAAATGTGAAGTTCATACAATATTGGCTTTCGCTACAAATTTTATCCTGCCAGTTTCTATTTGAATATTATTTAACCTTCATACTAATATCAAAATTAATTGTAAATCGTTTAAAATTATTTGACCAATATATAATAATTGATCAAATAAAATTAATTAAAACAAGTTTGCTCGTCATTATTGGGCCGTTAAATATAGCATTTCCAAACTGCATAATTAATCCAATCCACAAATAAAACAAGTTATTCCGACCGTAACATAATAAATTTTGTTGGGCCGCCCGCAGTAATGAGAATTTCCTAGAAAAGACAGGGACGATTTTACTCCGATATAAAAAAAAATGTATAGAAAAAATCTACACCAATCAAAATGCAACCCACAGTCTTGCCACTAAAATTTAAAATTGGTTCTGAATTTAAAAGTCTACAGGCGAGTTGGGTGCCAACTTTTTTTTTTACTTTTTTTTGCAAGGGCGTTGCTTGTCCTTCTAACTTATTTCATTGTCTACTAATGAGTAATGATTTTGAAGACAGAACGTTTTTGATTTGACCTTTTTTACGCGTATGTTCAGCTACATTAGCGGTGAAATATTCATGTACAAGCTGTCAACGTAAAATTTTAACACTCGAACATTTATGTACAACGGACAAATGACACGAAAATGCAATCGTTTTTCTTTTTTAATTCTTGTTGAGGTAAATTTTGACAGCTGTCACCATTACAAGATTATGTTGAACGTGTTCAAAAACGTGTTTTCTTTAAGCGACGCGTTTTAATAAGCGTTAATTGATATCCCAAGTCAATACAAAAAGTGTTCTTGATCAAAATTCATGGATTCATATTCAGACAGTTTATTCTTAATTATTATCGTCGGTATTATCGAAAAAGGTGTAATTATCAGTTTGTACCCGAGATAGAATTAATATTATTGAGGGTATTGACGGCATTTCAAAAAAGCTATTTAGTCACGAAAGCAAAGGAGTTTTGTCATCATTAGTATATTTGTGAGAGTGATACTATTTTTTGTTATTGTTTACATGTTTCATCTTTATCCCTTACGGAGAAAAGTGAGCCTATAGTCTCGGAAATAGACTTTGACAGGTTTTATATCCTGATGTCTCGTTACTCTTATGTATTTATTTACTAATTTATGTACACAGAAAACATCGAGAACTTATATTTTTATATTTTACAGTACCTACTTATTCGTCAAATTATCAAACTTACCTCAAGTCAAGTGGTCAACGGAGACAATGCCCACCACAAGTAGGATGCGATGTATAATTTGAACCCTTTATTCATATCATCGCATCTGTGCCCCATATTTTTGCCAAGTAATTAATTTCCATTCAAACATGTACTTATGCCCATTTCTGAAACTGCCAATTATTGCATAATGTGGCTTTCTTAAGAACTTCAACTTTTTAAAATAATCTACACTTTCAGCCGACGACATTAAGCCATTCGGTAATTTTTAGTTAATACTAATTATTAAATAACAGTAATGCAGTGGAATTCATGAATTCGATTATTTTCACTTGCGTAAATAATCGAAACCACTAATAGCCTCATTCCCTCAGGGGTAGGCAGTGACCACATCTTTTCACCTGCCACGATCCACACTTGCTACCACTAGGTAATTCATTTTTAATAACGTGCTCTTCTTAAGTAGGTATTCAAACTTAATCAACTGTCGGGCTTTAAGTAATAATTAAATAATTATAAGCTATAGCGGAGGACTTTGTGAAAAGACGGCGTTGATGAGTTATAATTAACACATATTATGATATACTTAGCCATATGTTATTTGATATTTAAACCAATATAACTGATGATCATTTTCAATATGACCTATCTGCCTCCTTACTCGCGACGCCGTTTTTATCGCGCGAAAAACTATCGCTGTTTTGCTTTTTATTATGGTGTGTATTTTTAAACACCATCCAAATTTCTGAGAAAGATTAGCCTATGAGTGCCTGTGTGGTTCTTTGGAATAGGACTTCCGTGTCTTTTCCATGGATGTCGTAAAAGGCGACTAAGTGAAAACTTGAGATTCTTCTTTTACGCGATGGGCGAGAATGGTATGGGATAGAATTGGGATTCAAATAGTGACAGGATGCAAACCTGTCACTTTTTGAATCTCAATTGTATATTTAGGCCATAATAGCTGAACGTGACCTTTCAGTCTTTACGAGACTGTTGGCTCTATATACCCCGTAAGGAATAAAGACATGATTATATGTTATGCTAAATACTTAAATAAAAAAAAATATAAGTATTCTTTTTTTTAAATCTTTAAGCGAAGTATGTGATGGCACTTTTATGAATAGTGTGATTTCAAGTTCTTACACGACTATAAACTCATTTGAATGTCAACAATTATTGTGTCATGAACGTACTAAAGTTCATAACTATGAAGTTTTAAGCCATCCTATAAAACCTGAAAACGTAATAATTTTTCGACAGTTGCGTAAACTAAGAATACTTATGATGTTAAGAAGCCATTTTCAAATGTATCGTTAACAGTTGAATGTCCCATATGGTACTGTAATTAGTAATTGCCGGCCATGCGTATGCGCCGACGCCAGCGCGTCAAACATAATTGCGTGGCGTAAGATACCATACTCCTCGCGTCACGTTTTTCATTCAAATTTTTCGTTCACTATGTTCCCTCATCTGTATAGTGAAATTTGTTGAAACCATCAAGAAACCAGAAAACTAGGTTATGTCTACAGTCAAGGGCCATATGGCCTGTCCTCAAAACAATGGAGCACCTGGAGTCCTGCCCTCAAGACAGGCATCAATGAGGCTGTTAAAATGAATATAGTGGGAAAATTATTTGGAGGGATGTCGACACGTCAAAAAGATGTATGAAGAATATATAATGTGAATAATAATAAGAATAGGTATATGTATAATAATAAGGCAGGTTTTCTTTTTGTCTTTGGAGTACCCCAACTAATTTTATTAATGCTACAGTATGTTGTCTCATCACGCGTTATCTACTGAACCAATAATATCCTCTTGAAATTTTGCAAGTCTGGTGAAGGTCATAATGGTACGTTTCATCCCGGAAAAATTATAGTTCCCATGGGATTTGCGAAAAACATGTAGTAGGTGGTGCAAAATTCGTCGCTTTTTGTAGATACGTGTAAAAGGTATTTAGATTCATAATGTAGATCCTTCTAACGTTTGTCGCGATCTCCTTAACGTTTCATCAAAGTCACGCTCATGTAGGTAACTCCCAATGCATATACAATACAGCTAATTTCACCTATCGTCGTATAACGAAACGGTGTTGGCCTCACGGCGCTCTAAGTGCGTGTAATGAAACGTAATTGGATATTTGAATGGGCCGCCGTAACAAGACGCAGAGCGATGCACTTTGGTTATTGTAACTAGCTGTTGCTCGCGGCTTTTCTTGAGAAATACATGTATCATAAGCCTCTTCCCTGGAGAGTTAAGTCTTTCCACTTGCTATAATACCTGCATGGACACACGGCTAAGGAGATAACTGTGCCATTTTACCTTAATTGGTATATGAGAGGAGGCCCAGCAATTTCCTGAGTCTTGTGTACTTCTTTCGCGTCAGCCATACTCATTTCTCTTTTTATGCAAATATACGATCTAATATTACGACATTAGTGATAACCTTATGAACATCTTCTCTATTTTTTTTTGGGTTAATTTGTCACGAGATTTTCAACCTGAATCGCATGGCTACTAGACACTAAACTGCTGGGTACCGTGTGGTTCCCAACACTAAAGAATAGGACCACTCCATCTTTCGCCCACGGGTGTCTTAAAAGGCGACTAATGCATAGACTAATAAACTTGGGATTCTTCTTGTAGGCCATGGGCTATTTATTTATTTTTAGCAGCTGAACGTGGTCTTTCGGTTTTTTCAAGACTTGGTTCTGTCTACCCCACAAGGGATATATACATGATATTATGTGTGTACCTATGTAATTACATAATTTCTTGGTTCCTTAAAACCAAATAATAATAGTTACTACCCATTACACAATTTAAAGCTTTTACTATCCTAAACTGTGATGATTCAACATGGTTGCTGTAAATGATAAAAACTTGTGACTTTCATCTGACAAAAAACGTCTAACTAAGCAAACTAACGGTCCACGCTGGTAAAAACTAAATGGTACTATTGTCCCTCTGGGCATCATCAATATTTATTACAGTTTATAGACAGTTTTGTTTTTTTTTATTTGTTTCTCAAAAGGATGCACTGCTTTTGATGATGAATAGATTCATGTAAGCAATGCAACAGCTATCTATCATCCTACTATTTTATCCTTTATCTTTAATATTATAAATGCAAAAGTTTTTAAGTAATCTAATTATTATTTTACCACTAATAATGGACCCATAACCTCTTGTAAAATTAAAGTTTAGTTAGAGCTAGTGAAGTTTTTTTTTTTTAACTTCAAGGGCACTGGGTAGGTACATCTAGAAAGGACTTGAGTAATCCATAGACAAAATTATGAATATCTTACATAATAGTTTTTGTGTATAAATGAATACGACTTACAATGAAGTCCAAATCCTAAAATTTGTAAAGTGTGAGGTTTGGGTCCATCCACTCTTTATTGTAGTTTATTTGCATGAGTAAATAGTTACAATTATACCATAAAGAACTAGAGACAAGAACGATACACGACGGAATAGTTGTCAAATGACTAAAGACCAATGACTTCTTGAACTTTGTCTTAACATTTATTTTTAAAAATCCATGGTTCGTAAAAAAAAAAACTATCAGCCAGGAATTAAGAATTCTTTTTTAATAATCAATTGCTTGTGGTGCCAGTCACAATTTCTTTTAATTGAATCTTCTTTAGTCCTACCAGCCAGCATTCAAATTTTTAAAATCGAACACGCCCGAAACACCGGGATGCCAGACAGAAAAACCCAAGAAGAAACACGTGTTGTTTTTTTTAATAAGGAACCGTTTACACAGGCGGGCATTTAGTGTCGCATTTCAAATTGGTCGCATTCTTTTCTTATGCCATACAAATTTGTACTTTATGTCATTGTTTTAAGGATAACGATTATATTAATGTACGTTATTGTATCCCTAATTTCGTAAGAACTCGGTAGCTGGCGTCGAATTACGTGTCACATTGCTTTCTATGAAAATCGAGTAAGCAAAGATTGGAAGCGTAGATAGGTTTAATTTTTAATTATTTTGACATTTCGACGCCTTATAAAGTTCGGATTCTTCTGTTTTAGGCGCTAACATTCTCTTTCCTTGTCAATATTAGTTTTGTTTACCGCGTAAGGGATTAAAACGAGGTATGTTTGTGTGGCAACCAAAGAGGTATTAGTTTTTAACCGACTTTAAAAAGGAGGAGGTTCTCAATGCGACCGAAATTTGACTGTAAAAATTTAAATGTGTGAATAAAAATTGGTGTCCCTTAAATATTGTTATTATCAATTATTTATAGGAATAAGTTATCTTACTAATATTATATAAAGCTAAAGAGTGTGTTTGTTTGTTTGAACGCGCTAATCTCAGGAACTACTTCTAATTGTAAAATTATTATTGCGTTGAATAGACCATTTATCGAGGAAGGCTTAATAAGGCTATATAACATCACGCTGCAACTTTTAGGAACGAAGAAATAATGGAAAATGTGAAAAAAACGGGGGAAATTATTCATCCTTGAGGGCTTTAATGATGCCTAAAATAACTATACTCGTACCACGCGGACGAAGTCGCGGGCATCATTTATAATCAGATTCTATACAGTAAAAAATATTCATTTCTAAACGATTTTCCTATTCTGTATGTAGTTAGTAATGAGGATCATTGAAGTCGTGTCTCGAATGCTAAGATACCTCCAGCAAAGATTTACGTAAATCGAACCCAGGACCCTCCCCAGAGCTGTTTAGATGGTAATTCAGTGCCTAATGTAGCGCGCATGCGCAATGCGACATGTGATTCAGTGGTATTGCTATGAGAGCAAAAGGAATATAAAAAAATCCCTATAAAATACTATACCTACTACTACTCTTGCGGTGAGAAACTCTTACAGACGGCTACAAAAGACAATTTGTCTAAAATTTAAAAAAAAGTGTTTGTGCCGTCTGGTTCCCGGCACCAATAAAAAAAGAATAGGACCACTCAATCTCTTTCCCTTTTTTAGGCGATGGGCTAGCAACCTGTCGCTATTTGAATCTCAATTCTATCATTAAGCCAAATAGCTGAACGTGGCCTTTCAGTCTTTTCAAGACTGTTGGCTCTGTCTACCCCGTAAGGGATATAGACGTGATGATATGTATGTATGTATTTAAAAAAAAACATGGCAGAAACACCGAAATTGTTTTGGTATACCAACCTTACTTAACCGTTTAGAATTTTTATAGCTTAATTACGTATATTAGATAGATAACTTTTGATAAAATCTTTCGGCATTTTGAAGTAGGAAATCCCCTTTGTCTAGTTACAAATACTACAAATGGAAAAGTGTTTGTTTGATTGTGTTACATAACTAGGCAGGTGTCATAGACGCACCCTGGGCTCCTCCCGAGAGAGGTGAGAATTTACCGGGACAAAGTCTGGAGGATAATGATAACTAGGTAGGTGTAGTGATACGGAAATGGGAAACCATAAATTATTTAAATAATTATCCTATTAAATGACGTCAAATGTACTTTGATATCGCTTTGACACACGTTGTTCTAGGAATAAGAGAATAATGCTATTACAAAACAAATAAGTAGGTTTATTGGAATTCATTAGCTGCTGTTACATTACTCGTCAGTATATAAATGAAATCACGCCTCTTTACTTGGGCCCTTTTCTTTATGGAGCAAAGAAATAGCAGGACCACATTCATACATACATACATACATAAAATCACATCTATATCCCTAATAGGGTAGACAGAGACAACAGTCTTGAAAAGACCACATTCATCTCGAAAAAAAAACTCCCAGCTGCTTTTATTCACACGGAAATTGTGTAAGTCAACCTAGGGCCCATGGACTTTAGATCCTCCTTTTAAGCGATTGGCTTGCAACCTATCACTATTTGAAACTAAATTCCATTAACCGTATAGCTGAACGAGGTCTATCAGTCGTCTCAATACTGTTAGCCCTATCTATTCCGTGAGGTATAAAGACATGATTATAAACATACATACATACATACATATATATGTATGCATGTATGTTTTTAACACATGATATAAAGTATCGAAAATTTTACCTACATGCTTAGCTGTAAGCATACATACGTGAATATTAAACGTTTTTGGGCGTAGGTGCAAGGCGCCAACTTTGGTGGCAGTACAGCCAACAGCGCAAAGCGCAAAAATAAATGAACTTTAGTAACAGTATGACCCTGTCTACTTTCCTAGTGTTGGTCTGGGTTATATCTTCATGTACACATTCGTGTCGAAAAGACCAATAGGCCACGTTCAGCTGCTTGTTTTAATGATAGAATTGAGGTTCAAATATTGACAGGTTGCTAGCCTGTCGCCAAAAAGAATTACAAGCTAAGTCGCCTTTTACGACATCCAAGGGAAAGAGATGGAGTGGTCCTCTTCTTTTTTCTTTTGGCGCCGGGAACCACACGGCACTCCTCCTCGGACAGAGATTTTGCTTAGTGTGGGCCAAAGTGAATTTTGGGAACTGACTTTATTTAACTATACTAGTTACTAACCACAGCTTCTTCAAGCAAAAAAAAATCTCTTAATCTTTCCACGTGGACTTTAACTGGTCTTCTTGGTCGATGTTTTGCTGACGGTACTAACTTAAGCTGCACCCAACACCCAGGTATCAGGCTGAATCGTAAAAAAGCCGTAAAACTCACAGCTTAGCGATTCCATTACCGGGGTTGGCTAAGATACTGCCATTTACTGTTTGCGTGTTAACAGCTTCAAATTATATAGACATGTAACCAGTATAAATACATGGCCGTTTAGAGACGTTTGTCTGTTAGTGGCGTTATAACACGACTGCTGCTAAGAAATCTTATATGGATTAGGTGCCTCTGCAAAGGTTGCGGAGGTCAGAGAGGAGTCGCTTCGTGTAAAATTCAAATTATAATTTTTTATTTCTTATTTAGTATGGGACATTCCAAATATCACTTAATAATTGTCATATCTTTTGTTGTCACAACATTGATTGACGTCAAATAAGTTCTATGAAATAGTTTCTAGAAAACCTGAGTTAATCCAGGATCATTGTCAAAAAACGCGACCCGGGTTTCCCTTCAGAGGTAGTATATAACTGGGACTTACGCCAGGAGAAAGAAGACTCAATCCTCATTTTTTTTTACTTTATCAAGTTTATTAGGTACCAATTTGGTTTACATACTTACATAAAATCATACATACCTAAAATCACGCCTTTTTCCCGGAGGGGTAGGCAGAGACTACATCTTTTTCACATTCATAACCCACACATTCATAACTTTCTTCATGCAAGCTCGGCGGTTTCGGGTACTCTTGACCTGACCCTTTGCCAGGACGACCTTAATTTGAACCAAGTTGTTTTTTTTTATATATAAAAGTGCATTAGAATGGCTAAACGGACGGTCGTGGCCAGACGTCTCCTTATATCAAAAATTCATACATGTGTACGCACATGCATCATAAAATATCACTTATGGTTCCGCAATGTAATGAATGCACCGCGAATAGTCGATTTCGAACGATTATCATCTCGATGTCTTAGAATCGAGTAGACAGATCAAAGGGCGTTGGATTGAATGACTAGGAGAGGAGGAGGTATTATTAGGAGTCTACGTTTTATTTCAAGTAAATATCAAAAATAAATGCGACAAAGGGATTGTTTTTTCAAATTTTCTGATAATCACTCCTGTTATATATTTTTAATTTTAGCAGCATAGCAAGTAATTAACTTTCAATAAATAGTACCTATTGCTATAATTTGTAACTGTTTTAAGACGATAGCTTATCAAAGGAAATGGCCCCTTTCCTGGCCCAAACACTTCTATTTAATTGCGTAATGCTGATAACACGATGTTGAAATTATATTTAGAAGTTTGTCTCTTCTATCGGTTACGCGATGTATTTAATTTGATACCAGGAAGACCACAGATGAGTAAGCAATATTCAATGCTGATGAAAAGAATTTGATTTGTCCGTTATACAAATATCACGTTAAATACCTTACCGGTTACAAGAATCGAATGCACGTTTAGCTGGAAAGCTGGAGGTTGCTATTTTATTGCCTACAAGTAACATTTTCAAGTTTATAAGGCCTTGTACGCCAGGTTTATAAGAGGGGAAATAACTGGCACGCATTTTTTTACGTTATTATGTTATATGTGTCCACAAAAAAAAAATTAAATCTTTATTTTTCATGTCCACCAAAAAAGCTCAGTTTTATTAAAACAACATCTCAATTTTCATAAAAGCCGGCTCTACCCATCGAATAGCTCTATAATGCATCATTGACATGCATAACTCTCGACGCATTATGCATACGGGCCCCGATCACACCTCCGCCGAGTATGACGAACACATTCTACCAAGCCTTGTATCCTGGTGTATATATATCGAAAGTACATTGGGCCACAAAAAAAATATATACAACTTTCGCTAAGTCTGCGATAGGCGATGATATAACTTTTCTTGCAGCAAAATAGTAAAAACAGCCTATACATACATATAATCATGTCTTTATTCCTTACGGGGTAGGCGGATACCACACTCTTGAAATGACTGAATAGCCTCTCTTCATAATTAAAAAAAAACCTGGTTAAATTTCTCTGTAATCGAGTAGGTTTTGACTTCGTCTACCCCGAAAAGTTATACAACCAATCACGTCTCCACTCCTAACGGCAAAACCAATAGTCCTAAAATGCGTGACTTTGAGAAAAAGGCGAAAAAAACAAATGCATATCAGAACAATAAAACCTGAACTTACGATATTGAAACAGTATAGACAGCAAAACAAATCCAAGATGGCCAGTGTTGTTGGCGGGGCGCCAAAAGAGGCTGTTGACATGTACTCCAGCGTGCTTGACCTAAAAGATACGACGTTACGTCTCCACAGTATTGAATAAGAGTGGTTGAGTGGTTGAGATCTCAGACTAGTATGCGAGAGGTACCCAAGTTTGGATTCCGATGATTTCCGCTGCGGCTGTGTCTATTAGACCATTTGTTTTATTTATTCTTTTTTGTAACATTTACCGTTTTGTGAATAACAAAAGGCGCACTTAATACTAATAGCATTATCTAACAGTGTACCAATGGGTTGCATATTTATTGAAATAAATGTTACTAATCTTGATATGTTGTATTGTCAAAAACTACATTCTTTTTTTTTATGTCGAAGCAAAATATAGTAACAGTTTTGATAATGAATTACTTTTGCTATCAAACATAGGTAGGTATGTGAGTTTGGAATGAGAGTATTGAGTACAGTTGCACTAAATACTCTAGCATTAATTCTGTACCACAAACCTCAGGCCGACATTGAATTAATTATTATAATTGTTAGTTAAATAATTGTAATAGCAACTTGCAGCTAAACCTGGCCTTTCAGTCATTTTAATACCGTAAACTCTGTCTGCCCCTTAAGACGTTATCTTATGTAATAATTGCAAATCTATCGTGCAAATCAAGCTTAACAATCCCTTTCCTCTCTTTCCAGGTCAAACCCGGCACAAAATCGAACGGAAAACCTCATTACTCTAAGTTCAACCTGACATCAGTTAACTGTGATCTCATTTAGTTACTGACTTAGTGTTATGGATGACAGATAGTGTTCTTAAGATGGGATAATGGGAGACGGTAGCTGAAGATGCCTCATGCACACTCGAGTTCTGCAGCCAGCTCGGGCGGTGATGACCTCGGCTCCACGGACGAGGTCAAGGTTTTCAAGGACGAAGGAGACGGGGAAGACGAGAAGAGGAGTTCGGAGAACCTTCTGGAGGAGAAGTCTAGTCTTATCGATTGGACCGAAAGTGAGGTAAGTGTTTCGATATTTGTAATTATTGTTGTAGACAAACTGTTGCCCGCGATTTTGTGCGGCGTAAAAGTTCACTGAGAATCTCAATAAATAAAAGCTGACTGTTTTGCCTTTTAATAGAGGAGCCATTTTAAGTTAAACTAACACTAAAACATCTCGGAAAACAGTTTTCGCGTGACGCGAATACAAACATACAGCCAGACGGAAATTCTAAAAATTACATTTTCGTCTTCTCTTTGTACTTGTACAGACCCATCATAATCAAGTACTTAAAAAAAATTAAGGTGTTTTGTTGTTGAATACGGTACTCTAAAAGAAAGCCAAGAATAAAATCATAGAAAGATTCTAAAATTATTATTCTAAAATTAAAAAGTTTGCGTTGGCAACTCCACATAGAAACAATATTTCAACGTACTTAGTATGAGTCATACAAAAACTCATACAAATAATACTTTAATGTAAATGCCTGTTCAGTTGTGTCATATCGTCATGTCGTGTATGACATACCGACTTGCATATATTTCTATTAACATACAAATCTCTTATTGGGCAGTATGTAGATGTTAGGCCGTCGTCCAAATACCCGCTATCCACATCCACACTAATAATTAAGGAAAATAATTATATTTTCGAATGTTTCTAAGGAATAATTTCAAAAAATACTGAACTGATTGTCACGAAATTTGGCACAGATATAGAATAGACCTTCGGCTACTTTTTATTCAGAATTTTCCACAGGACCGTAATCCCGCGCAAAAGCTAGTATATCAGTGTCGTGTATTCAATACATACAAATACACAAGTTTTTTTCTTTTTCCTCCTGGTGAAAGTACAGGTTACATCATCAACTCAATCATCAATCAATCAATCTCGTCTGACCTACGCAACCTTTGCAGGGATACCAAATCCATATTGGGTCATTGCACATACAGTTGTTGTAAAGGAATCTAACTTATATTGAACCATAGTTGCGTATCCAGTTGCCTGAATGTGCAGGTTTCCTCGCGATGGTTTCGCCTACAGTAGATTTATTGGCGCTTCGTTTATTTTTGTGATTATCTCGAAATAAATGCAGTCGAAGTTTACCTCAGAAGGTTGCTCTATTTTTGGCACATATAAGCCAAAGTTAATTCAGTAAATTTTAAATTTACTGAATTAAAATAATTAAAATAACAATTTTTTGTCTTCAATGTTTACGGATAATTAAAAAAGCAACTCCATGTGCATAATTAATATATTTTTTACAGTTGAAGTTGAAGATGGGTTGGATATTATGCATTTTGAAATTTGGTACCCTGGCAAAAAAATCACGTGGACGAAGTCGCCGGAGACTAGTTGTCTAGTAGTCATTAAAAAATTACTAATCTGTACCCAACGTAACTATATCGATAACATTGTGGCGGCCATATTTATAACTATTGTATGCTAAAATATCTAATTCGTAAGATTACACAATGCATATATATGTCGGAATTATATGTATGTTTGTTATGATGACGCAATCATTGTTATTTGTTACTAATATTTTCTTCTTTTTCTTCTCAGTATTACAACCTCCACTGTTAGACATATGCCTCTTTTACGCTAACTGGTGACAAATGACTTATATCTAACAACTACCGTTTAAAGATGAGATCGAGTGGTCCTATACTTTTTTCTATTTTTGCCGGGAACCGCACGGAATGTCAGTCGTACTCACAGTATATCATATCATCACTTCGAGGCGATTATACAAAATAGTAATTAAAAAAAATTAAAATAACTATATACTAATAGGCTTACAAACTTGGGATTCTTTTTTAGGCGTTGGGTTAGCAACCTGTCACTATTTGAATCTCAATTCTATCATTAAGCCAAATAGCTGAACGTGGCCATTCAGTCTTTTCAAGACTGTTGGCTCTGTCTACCCCGCAAGGGATATAGACGTGATCATATGTATGTATGTATGTATGTATGTAAAATAACTATTAATTTTCTCCATTTCTTGCGAAAGGTATCAAGCGTTAGATCTATTAGATAATGATCATACTTTGCGCAGAAATTAACGGGTTAACCTAGTCACGTCGTCTGAATTTTACTCATTAATCATGTCAACCTACGAATGTTCTAGAAACATTGACAAATTCAGTAAATTAGCATTTTAACAGCTGACATTAAATGCCTCAACATTTTTAAAAGTAGGTGGTCGTCTTTTCACATATTTGTGACTTCCTCATGAATTAATAGTCTTATAGGACAAGTGTAAGGGCTGCCAACAAATGTTCCATGGGGCGCTACAATTTATAGTTTGGGGTGTTCGACCATATTAACAGCAGGTGTCAAAATCAGGTAGACTGTATTGTAAGCATTCTCGGTATTTGTGTTGTAATCAACGTTGAATAGGATCACAATTTTATTCAATCTCGTACCTTTTATTGGACGCTTTACCCTGTATTTTGTGATATTTTCGTATTGTAAAATGGACGAGCAGTAGTGTACCGAGAGAACAGCCATATTTTAAATTATTTTATTTTTATTTTATTATTTTATTTTCCACGTTTGCGGTATATACCACGACAAATGCTGAGAGGGCCATTTTGGTACAAATGTTAATAGATTAAGGTTTGTGTTCTTGATATAATATTATGTACCAAATTAATATTTTTTCTTTCTTTCTTTCTATTGTATTGCCAACCCTATAACATCTAGAATAAAAGTTTTCTTGCAAGCAGAACGCAATGGGCAGTTGTTTCGTTACCATTTTTACATTGTACTTACATATTTATTGATTTCTTTTACCAACAAATTCGTAAATTCACATCTTTATTCAAGATTTTATCTTGATTATTTATGTTAATGCTTTGCGCACACCTTTTTCGTAATGGTCGTCAGTCGAGGGTTGATAAGACCCAATCCAAGATAATAAAAAAGTCGTAAACAAAACATACACCGTATAGTTTTTATTAATATTCATAAGATGTGCGGTAAATGACCTCATTAAGCAGCCTAAAGTAGATAAACATCGTTTAATGGCTTAACCACTCAATTAACTTCACAAATAATATTGATAGCATCAATAGACATGTCCGAGGAATCACAAATTACCCATGAAACAAGTGTGGTGCCGAAGCGAAACGTCAACCCAAATAAAACCAAAGTTGCGCCGAAAAAATACACGTTTCCGAAAAGTGTATGTAAAATATTGTATTCCATAGGACATAAATTACTCGCTCATTGTATTATTTCCGAAAACTGTATTATTCGCCAGGGTGGAGATACAATGCCGGCTACCTGCCCACAGGTATTTTTCAATAATAAACAAACTCCCACATCTTTTGTCCACGAATTTACCTGTCGCGCCGATAGGCGAGGGAGCGCAAACATATTCGGAAACACATCTTATTCGCGTCCTTATCACTCACGCGTGAAATACAATAATGATGAACAGGACAGCGTAATGATTTTTACTTTTTAAGCCATCTGAGATGTAAAAGTCACGGTTCGTATAAATATTGGATTATACTTAGGCGCAATCCTCCAGTGTATGTCATAATAGCATCGATTATAGTACGTGATGCCATTACAATGAACGAACAATTTAGTTTCGATTTCTTTTAGACGATTATTTCCGATCGTGAATTCGATACGATTCGTGTTGAAAGTTTTACGCCTGCATGGTTTTTGAATATGTTTTCGTTCAACATCGATTTTATTATGCTGTAAGAAAAGATTTCGAGTACGGTCCAACATGTTTTTCAAATTTATTCTCGAAATTCAAAAAAGGAATACATTTGTTTCGAGCCAGTATATCCGCCGCTCGTTATGACCTAAAATTGAATACATATAGTCTTATTATGTATATACAATTTTTTTTTCTCTTAATTTAGCTGGGCATAGATATACTTACTTTAGATGCAACCAAGATTCCTTTCGCTATGATCTAGAAAAAGTCAATAGCTGAACGATTTCCGTTGTGGTTTGAGAGCTCGTATATCGGGTTACAGACTACATATCGCAGATAGACCATAAGGCTTCCCCATTAGGACTGAACGTATTCAGTCGGCTTTCCAAATGATTGAGCAATGCCATAACTAGACGTAATAGGGGAAGCGATTTATACTTGTTAATATTGGCATTTTACATGAAGAAATAATTGCAGTTTTTATTGTGCTTTCCAGTTCAATACGCCTGTTAAGTATTTTCAAGTGTAAGACACTATTCATTTGCGATCACTTTTTTTTAAGTGCCAGGTAGATGCATTTATTTCTTAAACCTTAATAAAAAATAATACAACTGCTAACTACTACAAGAAACTGAATATTTAAAATAATAACATCGTATCTTCACGACACACATAACATAACCCTAAAAATAACAAACTAAATGTAAGACAAAATGGATCTCGTTAAGCCCATTTCGATGATCACTTAATTAATCAAGTCTTTCGAAGTATTGCCTTTCTTACTAAGAAGCGAAACGCGAAGCGATCACGACGAACGGAAGCGGACGCACAGACAGGACCGTGTTGTTCGCTATATATAGATAACTGCAACTGGCTTGATCAGGCGTGCTTTACGTTCAGCCAGTGCGGTCCTGTGCGGAAGAAAAAAAAACTTTTTATTAACGTATTTTTAAATTTAAAATTCGAATTCATGCCGCTTTTGTCTGACGCAGTTTTAAAAGAGTTGATTAGTTGTTAGCGTTGTAATCACGTTGTAATGGTGAATTATTCAGATCTGAATTTAGTCAATTTTTGTTCTACAAACTCCGCTTACAAAATTTATGTTTGATCACTGTTCCTCGTATCTATTATCAAAAACTTGATTTTTTTTTCAGTTCAATAGCCGCTTAGATCGCATTGTTGCTATGATGAAGTCATTCTTGCATTAGCCGGCCCCAACAGTCAATTCAGCAAATAATATGGTCTGCTGAGAAAAAGTATTTTTTAGTGGGCCTACCTTATACCAAATCGTTTTGGAAATTTTGAACACAAATGCCCACGTGGTCCCCGTGGTTTTTCTACTAATCAAAACAACACGTCTAAAAACATTTTCTGAATTTACTCAAAAATATTCCTTACAGTATCGCAAATCGATCGCATTTAAACCATAAAACGCACAACAGAGATTTAAAAGCAGAAGTTCCTAGAACGGGCATATTTGCAACACTACAATGCTATTTCAAACCGGTATATCTTGATCCATCGTCTCATGTATTTAACACACGCAGACAGTCCAACGTAAACTGATTTCAATTTAATCATCTCTAGGCGAGACGCATGGAGCGAAATTAAAATTTATCACACCATTACTCTTGGACTTTAATAGCTTAACTCCACAAATCCTTAATTAATTCAGCCTTGTTCTAATATTTAGATAATAATTAGTGTTTATTATTACTGCGTGACGTTCTTACTACATCTTAGTATTAAGATCTTTCAACTTTTTGTGTAAAAAAGTCGGTCCACATAATTTTTAAATTTTCGGACCGCTGTTCCCGCAAAAAAAGCCTTACAAAGAAAGACACTAAAAATGATCTTAAAATTCTGTAACGTTTAAATTATTCTTAATTTAAAAAGTCTTCTTCTGCTGATAAAATAATTTCTAAATTTAAATTATTTTCTGCATAAAACTGACCTTGAAATACCTATCATGGGTTAAGGATAGATTGCAAGCTTTGATTGAACAAGCACTAGGCTCATTTACAATTCAATCAGGTATCAACTTTTGTTATTAATTTCACGGTCCATATAGACAGCGCGTGGGTGCCGACATATACTTCCTAATTATGATCGGATAGGCAATGTTTGGGTTTGAATGTGGGCTGTTGCATTGGCCTGCATTGATCACGAGGACTCACGCGCGACTGGAAGGCGCTATTAAAATAAATACTTCATAAGGTACCTATTGCTGATACGAGTATATACATATTTTCACCGAGAAGAGGCTTTAGCAGCAAGTCATGTAGATAGTTACATATACTCATTAAATCACGCGTCTTTCTCGCAGGTGTTTACTTATCCATAACTCTCTCATATAAAGAGAACGGGAAGAATATAACGATGTTCGAAAATAAACCCATAAAAATCGTAAATAGAGGATGAAAGAGACGGCTAAATATTTCTATACTCTTCACTCACTCAAATAAATTGCCTCATCTAGAATCTTTAATCTTGTTATATATCTGTGTATGCATCTGTACAACTTCACCTTCGCAAATGCATTACTGATGCAGTTTTGCCCGTGTGTGTGTTTGTGTGTGCCATTTGTTATCGTTTACGACTAGTAACATACCCTGACTGTTTCCGTTAGTCAAAACTAAGGTTTCATTCAATGTTGTATGTGAACAATAGGTCTTTAAGTCGTTTCTATAAGGTTCAGTTTTATTACGAGTTTATCTATGAAAATACCTTTGTTAAGTTTAAGCTGTCGTAAAATATCAAATAGTATTCATATGTACGGTTTATTTGTAAAATATTCGTATTCGGAAACTTCCGTTAAGATTACATTCTTGTTTTTTTATCCAAAATAACTAAATAACAAAACTTTTAAGCCCCATAAAAATTGAGCTAAAAATCTGTTGCTTGGAAGCGTGCCTTATCAATCAATCAATAATCTGGTATCCAATACCTACTATATACGATAAGCTTATCGACATGTACTGTACACAGAACAGCCCTAAACGCGAGTCACAGAGTAGCACATAACACGGTACAAATTTGGACTGCTGATAAAATTCGAACAAGAATGTATGGAATTTCATTAAGCTATGTTGCACAGGTTATCAAAAACCGGTAACGAGTATGTCAGGCTTTTTTTTTTAATTATATCGATACCTGTGCCTTGTCTGCCAGTTTTTTATTTATATTTACTTTTAATGATTTCGCATTGTGTTTTGTTCGCGATATTTATAGCCGTAAATCATTTGATCCGAAAAACCGATCAGTTTTTATTGATGTGAAAAAAATGATATAGTTTAATAAGGTTTTATGAATGAATGAATAAGCTAGGTATAATAAACTTTAGTAACAAAAGTGATTATAAAGTGCATACTTAATAAATAAATAAATAATTATGCAGCTTTTTCAGTTACTTGGTCAAGAGAAGTCTAAGTCTAACATTTGAATCTGTGCGTCCGCATTTTTAACAGGCACCTTAACCGTTCGACCACCGACATTTTCCAGTAGGTACATTTCCATTTAATTATCAAAATCAAAGAGATTTGATGGCGTCGTGATATACTGTCGTTATTTTTACCCAGTCCACGTTCGGGATTCGAGCACCGTAAAACAGTGCTTCAGATGTGTAGTTACTCTTTTATTGTGCATTAAAAGAGTTTATATTGTTCTGTGGACCAACTGGTGTTGGAACAGAAATAACGTGTGTTGGGTAATGAAACTGAACCTTACAAGCAAACGTTACAAGTCTTCACGTAGGTGTGAACTTAAATCTATCACGTGTGCATTTACTTCAAATACATTTGATTATGGCCATCTAGAAATCATAAAAAAAAAAACAGTTTAAGTAAAAAAAGTTAACGGCGAAAGGTTCTTTTTATGTATTTAAATTAGTGGTTAAAAATGTATTCCCAAAAAATTCAATCAAGATGCGAGAAAAATTAGACGTAAAATCATTTAGATTTTCGTGCAGGGCGTAGTGAAACTCAGCTGTCTTTGAAAATGAGCTATTTTGAAATAACAATCAGAATAAAATCTAAACCTTTACGCCAGGCCAAAAATCGAAAGCTTTAATAAAAATACAGTTTACCTACACGAATTGAGACATAAAACTATCGATTACCCACACTAATCGAGTCCCCTATAAATCGGAAAACATTCGATTTGTAAAAATAAATTAGTTAACGGTTCATTATGCGCGTTTGACAGGGCTGTCTCTAATTGATTCAACATAATCGAGATATATTTACGTAATAATGGATTCGTGTAAAACACTAATTTTCTCGTTAAATCCGAGATCATGGATTTAGGCGGACCCCTGGCTCCTCTTCAAATGATGCAACTTTTAAAACTCCTTTTAAAGGTCCGGTTGAGCAAGTATGAAGAGAAAATTAACGAACAAGTATAAATTACCGGTTTACTTCTTTTTTATATGTGACAACACCCCCTTTTTGCGTGGGTGGGTAGCTCAGTAGCAGATATTGCAAACATTGTATAAATAAGATAAACGAACGTCAATAATCCTGCATCTTTATTATGAATGATGTCCGGTTTAATACTGGTTTATTGATCCGGCGATTGCCTTATCGCGTTGATAAAAACAAAAATCGAGGAAAGTTTCCGCAATACAATAGCTGCTTTGATTGATCGTTATTTTGCCTGTAAGAATTAAGTGAAACCTTTTTGATCTTCAAATAGTGTTCTATTAATTATTGATGTACACAAAATTATTATTAAATATATAGGAGCTTATTTATTTCAATAGAAATCTCTTCCAGTAGGCCCGCGAGAGGAGAGATGAATGATGTAGTTAGTTTTTTTAATAGAAATTATTACTATGAAAAGGTCAATTGACAACCCTGCCTCACGAGTTTGTTTTTCGAATTCGTTTGTTTGTAATTAGAATTACAGATGCTAGCGAAAAGTAATTAATTGTAGCTAATATGAATAAAAGAAGGAAATTGCGCGTAAAATGTTTATAGACACTATTTTCGAGCGATATATTGTAAAATCGATGCAATGTTCTATTTTTAAAGTTATTTATGTATAGTAAAAAAATACTAGTACCTAACTAATTTACTACCAAGCAGCTTTGGATTTTCAAACTTATGTAGTTTCTAAAAATACTTTCCGTGGCGTTTCCATAGAAAAGATGGTGTGTGGTGACTTGCGGCAATTAAATGTCCGAAAATAGCGCGCACGCGCAATTGACGACCGGCGATAGGAGGAGGAACTGGTACTAAATATGTTTGCTTAATACATATTCATACAGAGATGGTAACTGACATATAAATTGCTTGGTGCTTTGGTTCACGTTATCCTGCAGTACCTACCTGAATAATGACAAAATAAAGAGATCTTGCTGTCGTGAAAATTAGAGATCAATAAGAGGATTGTGAATGGGAATGATGGAGTGGGAAGACCTAGACGAATGTAAGTACCTTGATCAAATCAGGGACGTTCTAGCTGAAGGTCAGGTCCAGAGTACCAGAAACCGACGAGCTTGCATGAAGAGAGTTATGAATGTGGATGAAGCGACAGAAGTATGCAGGGATCATCGCAAGTGGAAAGATGTAGTATCTTCCTACCCCACCGGGAAAGACACGTGATTACTTCTTTTCAAACAAAGCTTTTCATCAGCCTTTGCGCATCCGATATAATTAAGAAGAATCATAGAGTTTATCATTAAAACAATATTATGTATGTAAGTAACAAAAACATAGAAAATCCCGTTATCAAACAAAGCACAGTAAATGTTAACTTATCACCAGATTTCCTGTTCTTCGTAAAGCACACGAACAAAGACCCCGTGACGTGGACGGGCGTTATCTAAATACTTACATTTATCTCCGCCTTGACGAAAGCATTTTTAAATCAGAAGGACATCATTACGTAACATTTCTTTAAATACCTAACCTCTAAAATTCTGTAATCAAAGGACCAGCTGGAACATTTATTTTTTAACTATTTCCTATTATTTTATATATTTCCTAGACTATATTAGGAAACTTAGGAAATATTGGTAGCTATATGTTTTATATTATATTTCAGACGTCTATTTTTTTGGTGTCCTTAGTGCCGTTCCTGCCACCAATATAAAAAAGAATAGGACCACTTCATCTGTCGTAAAAGGCGACTAAGGGATAGGCTTTTAAACTTGGAATTATCTTCGGCGATGGGCTAGCAACCGTTCAGTATTTGAATCTCTAATTTATCATGGACGGCCCCTCTAGAGATGGTCGATGGTCTGGTGAAGTCGCGGAGAAGCGGATGTAGGTCGCCTCCGAGGTCGTCGCCGAGGTTGGAAGTCATCGGGGGGAGGTCTATGTTCAGAGTTCCTATGGCTGAAATGATAATCATTATTTTTTGTATATTCGGATTTTTAATATGTACTAGTGTCAGACGAACACTTTTCAACTAAGCATAGACTGACTGCAAATTGTTTTCTTTTTTAACGAGGTAGTTATTATTATCTATACCTTATCCCACAGTTACTATTTACTGTGGGGGCAAGCAGAGAATGTTATTTTCCGCTTTCCGCTGATTGGTTCTACCAATTAGCATGTCATTAGACACACATTGTTTGATATTCACGCAGCAGAATCTTACATACAGTCATATCTGATACATCTTTATCTCATACTGGGTAAACAGACTCAATAGTCACAAGACTCAATAACGTTTAGCTTAAAATCTTAAAGTGTTTTTAAATTTTTTCTCAAACGCTTGATGTTGGCCTTCTCTTCCCTATACTATGGCGTGTTCAAGTTAAATTCTTTAAATATCAACTTCCGTCAGTAATCTTAAAAAGTTAAAGTTAGACGTCGCCGTGGCATCTTTATGTCCAGGAATGTTATCATAATGTTCTTCATATACATACATACATACATATATGTCCACGTCTTTATTAAACACTTATAATCACACCTATATTATTAAAGCCTATTTAAGGTTTACTAATATGCAATACTAAGTTGCCTATCGATATTTTTGTTACATATCAAGTAATGGTGGGATGCTGTTTTTATAGCTTGTGGTGATCGTCAAGCCACAACGAATAGTGCAGGCTTTCATGTTTCATAAGTAACAACTTCTGATGGTTACTTTGAAATATCATTAAAAAACAACACTGACCATCTCTACTTTAGTATCATTACTATGTTTTCTTTAAAATAACAGTTCGTAATTCAAATAAAAAAAAATTTGCTTATAAATTGGCTATAAAAAATCAAAAAATTCTTTATGGCCAGTGATTAGTATAAAAAATAAATATTTGAATTCTGAAACTGGCCAGCGTTGAAACTTCAAATTGGAATGGAATCATGATCGTTTCCGAGCAAACAGCCGACCCAACCCGTTGACTCATGTTCACGAACAAATGTTATCGCTCTTCTTTTGTTTGTGTCTCGAATATCATACAGCGAGGGAGCTCCAACCATCCAGCTAACTAGACCTCTCCCGCTACTTACGATCCCCATAAATTTGTTCAAACAAACGGATCTTTTTAATCTCCCAGAGGTCAAGCTATGATGGTCGTGTATTTCTGTGGTTGTACTTGTTACTTCTCGCCTTGCTTGGACTCGTATCCTTGTCCGAGTGATGAATAAATATACGGAAACCGGAAATTGTGTAACTTGCATCTCATCATAAACCTTAGGGCGAAGTTTGTTTTTCTTTAGGAATCATTACGGGATATAGTTTTTTTTTTTTTTTTTTTTTTTTATTTTTTTTTTATTTTCAAAATTGGATACAAGGTATCACTTATTGACGTCACATAACTTAAATCTAATTATAACTACTACCGCTTCCAAAGCGCATGTGTAGAAGAAGCGGCGGAACAAGTTAGCTTAGTTATCATTAAAACACAGTTTTAAAGTTCTTGCAGTCGGATAAAAATAGGGATTACCGCATTACCATGTTATTTGGTTTGTGTTTTATATTTATTTTCCACTCGATCATACTATTTCATCCAAGAGATTTTGTAGATTCGAGTAAAGGACTTTTGTGAAAAATATCCACTACGGCAAATTGGCCGTCGGATGATGAGATTGAGAGGATCTGTAGCCATACTAACTATACATACATATAGCTAACCATTTATTAATTTTGCTTGTCATCTGATTCTACTTAGCTACATGTTATCAACGGTCAAGACGATTAAACTCTGTTTAAAATCGTTATTAATAGCGGCTTCAACCTAATACCCATTCTCGGCTCATATTTCTTTAAACGAAGACGGATTAATGCTATTCATCATTGTTCAGAATTTCAACATGGCTCGTCTGATGGTCATTTTTCCGTTGAATAAATAGCTGTTGATTTGACGGGAATCGTGACTATAAATAATTATAAAAAAAAGAATTATTTTGTAAAAATACAAACAAGCTTGAAGATGACATGATTTTCAAAATAATTCTAATTATGAAATATCCTATTCTAAATTTAAAATAAAGCGCGAATAATGTACATGGGATTTATCGCAAATTAATGTTAATTGAAAAGAAGGACAATTTGTCTTGGAACACACATTATAATTTCTCGAAGCAACTTCGTTCCGGCTTTTCAGCCCTGCCCAGTCCCATACTAATTTAATTTGCATTTTATCTCTTCACGTTAAACATAAATACTCCACACCTAACACTTCACTCAGTCATAAAACTAATGGCAACCCCGGGCTATGGACATATAACAGATTATTGCCAATTAAATACAAAACTAATTCATACAATCAGATTAAAATAACTCGATGTTATCAATACGGAATTCAAATTAACCGAATTTTAAATAAAAAGCTTACCTTTTTTAACGAGATTTCATAAAAACTGAGAAAACCGATATACGCACCTGCTTCATCAAACAAGAACCATCATTATGTTAATGCTCCTAAAATTGGACGAGAATGAAAAATGAACTTTATTATTAATTTATAAGAACCGGTTTCGTTTGATGCATGCGGGGTAATCGAACGCTGAAGCCACAGCGTCTCGTCATGAACCGAGTATCCGACTCGCGTCAATTAAGCGAAATTAACGCTTATACCGTCGACCATAAATTTATATCACAATGCAACGAATGTAACAGTTACGTCCTTCCAAGGATTCCTTCGGGCGGACCACGCGCCGAGTTATGTACACAATACAAGACCTTGTTATGAAAGCTGAAAGTGTCAAAATTACGTAACGGTAGAAGCGTCAGTTACGCCCTGTCAAAACGCCCTTCCCGCTAACAAGATGGACTGGGATGGTGATATACGGTTCCCGAAGGTGCGAGAGGACAACAAGAGAAACAGAACTCTTGAAAAACACTTGTGAGATAACAAAGGCTGGCTTCCACGAAGACGACCAATAATTTGTCTTTTTAATTTTACGGCGGACTGCCATAGCTCTTAAAAATATAGTTTTTTTTTAACTCTATAACTTGACCTCGGATAGCCCATTAGGTCGAGTACTCGGATTCTCATTACAATGAAAATTATTTATGAGTGTATTGTTATACCGTAGTTTTGTAGGATAGCATATATTTTTAATAATTTAAAAATGCTGCAATAAAAAATTATTGCTTTTGACTTTTGGAGTAAAAATAACGTACCAAACCTCTTGTAAAATACGTTACCAAACCTCTTGTAAGGAGAAACTGTTGCTGTTGCCAACATTATCGAATTATTAATATTTGAATTTCAACAAACGTGTCGTAATAAAATAATACGAAATAAAAACGAGACTAAGTCCAATAAAATGAAACGGGCGTAAAAGGAATCAGAACCTGTTTTGCCCTTGCATCGGTTTAGTTGTAAAAAAGCTCATTCCATATAATATTACCCATTACAACCCTGAGAATCACTGCTGGACCAATCGTTGAAATGAATTCGAAAATGGAACCCGAGTTCGTTTTTAATTGTCGAACCAAATTTATAAAATCGCAACGAGTGTTTTGGTACGAATTCAACACATTTTATTACTGGAATTTGAATAAAGAAGCGTTTTGTTTTTAAACGACCGCTAAACATTCTAATGGCCAGTGACTGGTGCCATGAAGATAATTGTTCCCACAATGATTTTATATTCAGGGTGATTTTACAAGTGGCAACCCCATTTGGCGCACGACCGGAACACGCTAATGAGCGATTAGTGTTGCCAGTTACTCATAATACTTTACTAATAGTTGGGGTGTTACGATATTTCGAATTGTCGAGGGTTAATATTGTTAGGGATGTTTTTTTGTGGTAATCGAGATTCACTAGAGTCGCGTCAGAATTAAAATTGATGCTTTTTGTTCTAAAACTTTTGTTTTAAACCACACTCAGGGCTTTCCTGGTTGACTGGAAAAAAATCTCCACATTTTGTACTTTAGTTTTAGAATAAAGCTTAAAATAAATAAATAAAATGGTAATAGTAGTCTCACTTATGCACAATATCTTCATATTACTGAAAAGGTTGTTAATACAATCTTTTTAGTACTGAGACATACAGACAGACAAATAGAAAAGCTATGCGTGACGCACAAAAACGCTTAAAGCGTAGTGAGAAAATGTACCGACAACATAACAGAAAGTACCATACTTAGTATAAAACCTGACATTTATTATTATTTCTTTAATATTTTTATATTTTTAATTAAATTGCTGAAATAATTTAGCATTATTTTTACGACCATAAGACAACTAATTACAACATCAGACTCCATAAGTAGTTATATTTTTTAATTGGTGCTCTAATTTAAAGATTAGTCTGACTTTTTATGAGTCTGATAATCGTTTACTTAACCATTAAAAAAATTATAGTTTAATAGTAAGCTTTTTGGTGAAGTAACAGTAAAATAATCTTATGGATTGAAATTAAACACGTTTGTTGGAATTATTAAATTGTTTTTATGTGATACAGCAGAAATGTGATACGTAGTTGATATACCGGAAAAAATTTTTACGCAAAAAGGTTCAATAAACATTACCTTTTTGCATAAAATGCTGGTTGATATTATTTAAAAAATATATATTTTTAAATTGAGAACGTACCTATCGCGATAAATTCGTTTTTACTCTTTATTGAGCTGAAATGCTTATGACTAACGACAAAATAAAACATGGAATATTTGCGTTAATTTGATAAATAAATAAAACGGTTTACATTTTAATTAAAGTTCCACGTATTCAGATTTACCAGTACTTGTATATTTGCAATATTATTGAATGCAATAGATTCGCGTTGAAAATGAGGCTGAAATGTTATTTTATAAACTAATTAGCAGTTAATGGATAATTGGATTTTATCCGCGATGAATTGTAGGCATTTAAAATAGCTGTAGGTATTCAGCAAGTAGTCTATAATAAAAGGATAATGCTTGATCAATTCAGGGATGTCTCGGAAAATGTTAAGTTCAGAAATACCCTGAACCGATGAGATTATATGAGAGCGTGGGTGGTTGAGTCGGTAAGGTGCCCCGGTTAAATGCTTGTGGCGCAAAAAGGCACGGGTTTGAATCCAAATTCGACCGTTTACCAATGACTATTTTCAAAATTATGTTCATTAGTTTGAATACTAACCGATGCTCTTACGGTGAGGTAAAACATCGTGAGGAAACCTGCGCATTCAGACAACTGTATGTGTAACCATGATTGATTCAATACGGGTAAGGTTCTGCTGCAATGGTTGCGGAGGTCAGGCGGGAGTCGCCTCGTGTAAAAACCTGACCCGCCCAATCCAGGATCCATGCCCCGGGCTCCTCTCCAGAGTGGTGAGGATGCAACCAGGACTAAACTCAAGAGGAAGAAGACGAGCTTACATGAGGAGAGTATTTTAATTGGATAAAGCGAGCGAATTATGCAGGCGTAATAAGATGTAGTATCTGCCTGACCCTGAGGAAAAAAACGCGATTTTATAAATGTAGTAGGTATTCTGGAAGAAAATACCCCCCATTGTGTATAATATAAATGAAACAATTCTTTCATTACTTCTTTTCCTTGTTTTGCCGACCGTACCAAAAAGAATGTTTGTCGAGACGGACCGCGTGTGGCCAACACCAGTAGCGTCAGCAAACAAACTATTGTCGAAGAATGTTTGGTCTCTAGCTACCTGCCGTACTCGATTATACCCGTATTTTGAAGTCACGTCAGCAAATACTAGGGTTCTCTCTCGGCAGTTCCAAATTTAACTTTTATGACAGTGTTGCCACTTCAATGAATCAATTTACATTCGAAATTAAAAAGAAATTGTGCTTGAATCTCAGTTTCGTCGTAAGCCAAGTTGCACGTGGTTGAAGCATTTTAAAGTAAAATGGCGCTGTCGACTCTTAATTATTGATCTAAGAATGTTAAAAAAAAAACTTTTGATTGTCTAAATAGTTATTACATAAAAAAAGTGCCTAGACCGCACCAGCCCAAGACGTGACGTGAAGGACATTATGACTTGCTACAAGCAGCCTTGTGTACTTTACGTTTTCTTTTTTGTTCTCATCACTCAAACGAAACATTCTTTGAAGTTATAAAGTGTGGATATGACATATTAGATATTTCCTTTTTTTAAATTCTGAATTTAAAAATCTTCGCATTAATGAGAAACAGTTATAAGCTAGGGATTCTTTATTAGGCTATGGGCTAACAAAGCAACCTGTCACTATCTATGAGGCTCAAATCCAACATTCCAACTTAACGCGTCTTCGAGTCTTTTGACTCTCATCTGTCACTCTGGCTGTAACTAGCATGGTCTTCAAATGGTTTTTATTCAATCCTTGACACTACACTGGCAAATAACTTACTAGGCTAGTACCGACTCAAAGTAAACTAATTCATTCTCATAATTGACTTTAAACGTATAATATTAGCCCATTAACAAAATTTAAATAAAACTAGACTAGTCATATACTCGAAGCGCCTGTGAAAAATTAAAAAATAAATGGTTTAAATATTTAGTTTAAATTTCTTAACAAAAAATTAAATAGTTTCTTCTAATATTCCGAGTACGGATACCACATCCGATCGAAGTGTGCTCACTTCATTCTCACATCACATCCAATTATCCGATTGCCAGTCATGCACTCTAACGAACTCTTATACGTATGTATGTCTGTATGTATGTATAATTCGTTTTGTTTGTTTCTACAGCCGTCTCGTAGGAACGTAGTCCTTTCATACCATAGGCTTCGTGGTTTTGAAAAGAAATCTTTTTCTGTGTTTTTTTTTATTAATGTGCGCCAAATTTTGTTAGATATTCGATTCTTGTAAGCAGTTGGAGTTTCCTTTTATGTTTTTCTTGTTAAATGTTAGTACAAGGCTAGGTTTTGTACGCCCCTAACAATAGTAATATCGGTTTGAACAAAACAATTAAAAATTTTTTTTTTTAAATGACTGTTAATCTTGGGGTTTTTCTTTAAAGATGTGTTTTGTCATTATGCCAAGCAGCTGCACGTGGTCTTTCAGTCTTTTGATGGCTGTTGGCTCTGCCTACCGCGCGAGGGATATAGACGTGATTATATGTTATGGCTCTATCTACTCCGTAAGGGATAAAGTTGAGACATATTAATGTATGTATTTTATGATGAAGATATACAGAATCAACAGTCACAAAAATTCTAGACCAAGTCAATTTTACTCACCTACACTCTTGACAAAATATGTACAGCAATTTTAATGTCAAAAAAATTATCATGCTCATACGTGTAGAACGATTACAAAAACTTTGGAGTAGAACTTTAAGAGCACTTTAGGAGTAATTTGCCTCAAGAGGCAGTTTCGATAATTCACCCTTATCCCTTTAAATGCTTTGTGGAAAACCACTTTTACCCGACTGTGTCTGAAGGAGGATTGTGTTTTTAGGATGTTTTTATGTCTTTCTTGCATGACATGCTGGTGAGGTAGCGCAGAAAAAAACCATAGCTGCTTTTCCCTTGCAGACTGTAATAGTCAACCAAGGGAAAGGCTAAAATTCCATCAGTAAGCTGAGTACTTTATTTGAGGTGGCCATGGTCATCTAATTTTTGAGAATATTGGCTCTGTCTACCCTATAGTATCAGCTTCCCACTTAAAATTAGCATATTTATTTCTTTATGCACGTTAAATGTACAACAATAATGTCGCCATCCCAGTTATGACTATAGCGTTCTCTTATCATAAGTTTACGGAAAAGACTAGATTCTGACTTGATCTTCAAAACAAATAGAAGAAACGTGTCAAGTTAAAAAGTTTGTTTACGTCACGGTTCCCGATCCCAAAATTAAGGGATTAAGATAGGGAGTGGCGCAGGCGCAATCTGTGTCTTATCTATGCGCCGTATCTTAGGATCATAATATTTGGCCGCTTGTTTCTTAAGGTTTTAGTGGAAAAAGCTGAGATTTATTTTTAGGGTCCTGTCTATGCCTTTGGTCTGTCTGTGGTTTTGTATTTAACCGACTTCAAAAACGTACAGTGTGGTTTCCGGCACCAATAGAAATAAGAATAGGACCACTCCATATCTTTCCCATGGATGTCGTTAAAGGTGACTAAGGGATAGGCTTATATATTTGGTATTCTTCTTTTAGACGATGACCTCGCAACCTGTCTCTATTTGAATCTCAATTCTATCATTAAACCAAACAGCTGAACGTGGCCTATCAGTCTATTCAAGATTTCCGTCTTCGACGTACCGATTCCGTTGGCTCTGTCTATCCCGCAAAAGAAAAAGACGATATTATTTGTATGTAAATATTATTTATTATTTATATATAAATAGATGCAATTTCAGGAAACTTTTTCTCCATTCTTTTATAAAAACTAAATCATACTTACACCCTTTTGATTTTAAAAACTGATTGTGATGTATTTAAGGTCTGTCCCCTTCCATACCTCATGCTTGCCCATATCTCACACAGATCTGCACTTTTTTTTTCGTTAAAAATAAAATTAAACAATGAGTAGTTTCATCCGGTGGATCCTGGTGTTATTGTGTTGTTCAGTTTTTATGCGACTCCAAAACTTTCTAAAGCATTGGACTATTCAACTATGTTTTTCAATTGTTTCTCTCTCTCTTTTCGTACTGGGAAGTTCTAGAGGAGTTCCCACGTGGAATTTGCAAAATATGGGACAAGTGTGAGCTGCAGACATGATGGCAGGTAATGAGGGTAATCCATTTCAACAATTTTACCGATTTCTGATCTTGATGCGTACCGAGTGGTCCCCGGCACCAATAAAAAATAGGACCTAACAGTCTCTTTCCCATAAAAAGGCGACTAAGGGATAGGCTTACAAACTTGGGATTATTCTTTTAGGCGACGGGCTTGCAAAGTCACTATTTGAATCTCAATTCTATCATTAAGCCAAACAGCTGAACTATTTGTGGCAGTGGCCTATTGGTGTTTTCGAGACTGTTGGCTCTGTCTACTCCGGAAGGGATATAAACGTGATTATACAAACAGGGCTAGTTTCGTATCTATGTATGTATATGTGAACACGATATCTTACAATATACTCGTAGATTAAGTTTGATTCTTACGCGCATTTATGTCATTGCATGTTATCAAAGTAGGTAATGTATTGTTTTTTGTAGAGAATCACGGAATAGTTTTCTGGAAAATAAAAATCGACATCAATAACACCCGTCTTTTTCCGCCGGGGGTTAAAATATCACATTACCGTTTAACAAGTTACCTACCGTCACCTACCGTACAGATGTACCTACCGTCACCTAAAAATTCAATTATTGAATAGTTTGTGCTTCAATAAAGAATTAAAACGATAATGGTGTCCAAACAATGCTAATTCAAATGTTTTCATTAAACATCGTCTCTTATTTCGCTATGAAAAATGTAAGATTACACTTATTGTTGGACGTTAAATCAAATACAAAAGTGTGTCATGTAACTTGAGTATATTATATGTATGTGTAGGTATATCATGTGTTTTGCACTCTTTTCTATAAAATGCATAAGTAAGTACATATAATCACGTTTCATCCCTTAAAGGATGGATTAGACAGAGGCAACAGTTTTGAAAAGACTGTAAGGTCACGCTCAGCAGACTTAAAATTTTATTTTTTTTATATTTTTGTAATTCTAGACAAATTTTAATGACCAATTACATATACATACATATCATCACGTCTATATCCCTTGCGAGGAAGACAGAGCCAACAGTCTTAAAAAGACTGATAGGCCACGTTCAGCTATTTGGCTTTAAGATAGAATTGAGATTCAAATAGTGACAGGTTGCTAACCCATCGCCTAAAAGAAGAATCCCAAGTTTACAAGCCTTATCCCTTAGTCGCCTCTTACGACATCCATGGGAAAGAGATGGAGTGATCCTATTCCCTTTTTAATTGGTGCCGGGAACCCCACGGTACAATTACATTTACCTTAAAATATTCTTAACATTAATCATAGATCTAAACTGCCATCGTTTCCTGTTATGTTATTTTTTTAACGGTCACAAAAATATGTCCAAAACTTTTTGTTAACCATCTTCCTAAAAGTGAATCATCCTCATTTTGAGAAAACTTCGATGTTGTAGATGCACTTATCTTTATGCATGCTTGCTTATCTTGTGGCATATCTATGGTATTTTTTTAATTCATAGAAATTCCCACGTGACGAAGACTGCGAGCAAAATCCAGCAAAATTTTAAACTACTAACTACTACTTAGAATCAGATGAGATAATTGAATAACTCCAATTTATGATCATTATAGAAAACAACAGAAGCCCAATTACATGAGAACAAAAAGGGCACCCTAAAAATTATCCAACAATTTTATGCTGGGCATAATCTTGTAATTCGAAGAAGCTAATGATGTGAAACCAACAAACCTTAACAAGGATTTTAATACCGATTTACCACGTGGTGTAGTGTATCCGAACGGTGCCCGAGCTAGGCGCCATAAATACAGGCTCGTCTGCGCCCGCGCAGGTACGCCCGCCAAACGAGATCGTTCCTTTTTTAAAAAAACATCCTCCGCAGCCTCCATTTTGAACTTAAATTCTACGCTGCTACTGTTCAAATTCAAATGTGGAATACCCTGTCACAATACCATTATTAACATTGAACGTTCTCACGTTAAAAATAGAGCTCCTTTTCAGGAATTCATTTCCTTCTGCATTGTAAACATAACGTTTGGAATTTCTTCCTTAAACATTTTGTTTTTAAAGTTGAATTTACCTTGAGGGTATAACAGGAGTTTTTTCTCGTCATACCAGATTTTAGTGTTCTTTTTATTTATTTTTTGTGACAGTGGACCGGGCGCGGTACGGTGGGTGTTTTGCGGGGTCAGTGTAGATAATAACTGTAAATTATCGTTTCTCTGCTTATTGAAATACGTCGGGACGTGTTCTAATGAGAAAATTTTGGCGTGCCAAATTGCCGTGAATTTTTTACGAGTTGTTTGTATAGGAGCTTCGATGACAAGGAATTAACTATGGTCTTAAACTCGTCTTTAAGCTGGAATGGTTGACTAGTCCCATGAGTTCATACATCTCTTTCTGTGCTTATTCTGCGCATGTGTTGAATTTTTGTACCTTACAAGTAAAAAATCTACTCAAATAATTAAGAATAAAAAGCAGTAATGACTTCCAGTTGCTTTAAGATTTGTGTTTTACAAAGTCTTAATTTCTTTGATTCAAAAGAATATATTGACCCCATGAATGATAGATACACCTTTTTTGTCCAAATCCCCAAAACAAATATATGTTAGGATCGCGCCAACCAATACCCGGCAAATAGTAGCGCATAAGGTCTCGATAGACAAACAGTCAAAGCAAACTTTCAACGCCAATCGTTTGATAGAAATCCGGAATCAGACGGCACAATCGCCATCCTCAATCAACCAAACGAAGCGAGAAAGCGATAGTTACTTAACTGGTGTGAATGAGACGGCAGAAGATCTCTCAGTCCGGTTTTCAATCATGGTGCTAATGAGTCGGGAGGGGTTCTAATTGCGTGTGAACAAACAAACGACGTGATAATACCTATTCAGGTGCACCTTTTAAGGCTACTAATTTGTCTGATAAAGCCACATAATCGTCAGTCTTAAAAAACCGTACATCAAATCACGACGTTCCAAATTTGAAAATATTAATGGCAACCGTTTTTACTTTTCAAATGATAGCATTCGAAAAGATAGTGATGCCAACTGATTCAAAATTTGGTTTTGGTATTTCGGATGACGTCATAACTTGTATTCTATTTATCTTTCGAAGATTCGTGACCCGAAAGGAGGATACGAATGAAAAAAGAACAAGGCGAAGACTCGTCCGTTCCGAGAAGTGGACTTGTTAGTATCACCATTTATTACACCCCGGGTACCAATGCTCCGATATTAGGTACGAAATTGCGAGTCAATTATTTGTTTATCATTATAATGGACTGGTTTCCTTGAAAGACAAATGATTTGAAAACATGTGAAGCTAACTTACTTCTTATCATTTTAACGCTATTCCAATAACGTTATAGTAGTGCATTGTAAATCTTTTAAAAATATTTTTATTTTGATGTGATCAAAGGTTTGATTCATTACTCAAGTCAGAGAGAGTAAATAAATAAATAATTTAGAAAAAGAAGCTATAGTTTCCAAGCAATCTAAGCAATATTCACAGAATTGTTCATTAACATAAACACTTAAAACAATGCTTAAACTAATAGGTCGGTTAAAAATATTAATAAGAGACAACATACGGTAATATATGCCTATACAAAAAAAATACAGTATTATTTCCTTGACCTCAAAATTTTTGTCCACTATAAAAATTATGAAAGCCTCTTAGTACTTACAACTGAATGACAGTGATTATGGCTGTCTTCATCCACACGTAGCAATTAGGTCCCAATTTACTGATACCAAACTTCGGTACCCAATTATCATTAAGACAAACAGCACCTCCATATAGGGTTGTCAACTGTCAAACAACTTATTGAGAGATGCACTAAGGTCCGGTTTCCACCAGAGGAGCATGTGATGGGATCCATTTCCACAGAAACTTAGGAGAGGAGATGTGGAAATAACGATATCTGATTAGTTTTTCAAAATAAATCTCATCTCGTCTCCTCCTCGCGGAGAGAGCTGTATTTTCCAAGTTGTTAGTATCTTTATTGAATTGTTATATATACATAAGTCGACAATTCTAGCTAAAAAAGAAAATTCCCAAACAAAATTTGCTAGCAACCCTATTTCAAAACCGTGTTTATTTTTAATTTCATAAACAAGAAAACCGTGTTTATTGCTGGTTCGTGTCAGATTGTCAGTTGTTTTTGTAGTTTTTTTTTATATTAATTTACTTAACGTACTATTATAATTATTTTAATTTAAATATTTTATATTTTTGAACAATTAAAACACAAAGGATTTCACGTTTTGTTACTTTAATGTTTATAATATAGTTTTGTAGTTTTAACGAAATCCACTGCTCTATACCTTTAAGTTCGCAACTCATATAAAATATTCTTTTTTACATAAAAATCGCTACTCTATTTGCTAATATTTATTCTAAGTGGCGTTACAAGTTTTATGTATGTAAGTCTTGGAGTAGTTACATTTTAATCGTGAGTTATCGGTGATATAATCTTATCACGACATTCATTATGTAAACTGGACCAAGATAGTGAATGATGGATGTTTTTGATAAGTCGTTCGGTCAATTTATGGATTTTTTTTTAAATATTTCGAATATCAGTTCCTCCTTGTTTCCTTAGTGGATTCTTAATTTTTTATGATCATTTCAAAAGAGTAACTGATACAAAATACTAGTTGGTTTGGTTTTGGTTTCAACTGAAAATCCGGTTTCGGGCAGACACCAACTGAAATTGTAGAAGTAGTGGTTCCTGTTTAGTACTAAGAATAAGAACACTCCATTTCTTGCCCATGGATATCGTAAGAGGCGATTAGGTATTAAGCACTTATTAGCGACAAATGTCAGGCGGGGGTTGATGATCAGAACCTGACTGCCTTAACTCTTTGAACACCATTGACAACTTTAGGCGTCTAATAGTAATGTATTGTATGTTGTTAATTGTAGTGTGTTTGCATATTTCGACAAATTTTTCCTAGTTAAAAGTCATTATGTAACTTTAAGTCAAAATTGTTTTCTAATTACAATAAAAAAATTTAAGTAAAAATCCGGTATAAGTTTTTTACTTCTGGATTAAGTCCCCAATCCACACCACTCTGGAGACGAGCCCGGGGTGCCCTTGACGATGGATCCTGGATTAGGTGACTCAGGTTATATGAAGCGACTATCCCATATGACTTCCGCAACCTTTGCAAGAGAACCTTAACCCGTATTGGGTCATGATTACACATCCAGTTGTCTGAATGTGCTGATTTCCTCTCATCTTAGGGGCGAAACACCGTTACAATTCGGGATAAGGATTTTAAATGAATAATGGTCACGACGGATGTTCGTCCATTTGTCTTGAGGCTTTAATATTCATTGTCTTATGTGACATAAAAGAAAAAAATCTGTGAATTATAAAAAAAATACAGAAAGGTTAACTCTCGAGGTCTAATCTAAATCCTACCTAATGATTGATGCGAATGTCTTAGATTAAAACAAATCCAGCGCGTGTTTATATATAAGACGTAACACTGATAACATATCTGCATGTAGGTATGTCGATCTTAAGATTTGGTTGTTCAAATTGATTGGGGTAGGCAGAGACTATGGATTTCCACTTGCTACGATCCTTACAGACCTCTCCCGCTTCCTTTACATTTGTTACTCTCATGCATATTCGACGATTACAGGCACTCCTAATATCTCACTTTTAAGACATACGAAATTTGGTCATTGAAAGTTCGACGATTAATTTGTTGACATATGTGAACAAGGTATGTTGGATTTGAATCTGTCGCACACTATTACCCTTTTTTGAGTAACAGACTACAAAACACATTAACAGATAAATACATTTTATTAAAAAAGCCATAAAATGTGCCAACTGCAAAACCACCTTGGCTACATTAAATGCTTGCATTGGACATAAATGCAGTCAGTGAGCTTTAAAAAAAACATCGATTAATTAACCAGTCATCATTAACGATTACCGCGAAATAGTAATGTCAATGCAATTATGTATTCCAAAAAAAAAACAGTGCCATCTATAAGTGGCATTTAAGTGACACATGTGATAATATGTGTTAGCACGTGGTGTAAAAAATAATGATGTTAGTAGGGTGTTAATTTCGAGATAAAGTGTATATTACACTGTACAACCTTACGGTAGCAAATAATATTTTAGACAAGACTTCTACTCGAGGTTACGCTCGTGGTATTTTATTCCGAGTGCGTTGACAGATCCCAACTAATATTATATTATAAATGCGAATGTAAGATTGGTTGTTTGTTTATTACCTCTTCACGGGTTATCTGCTGAACTAATGCACTTGAAATTTTGCGTATAATATATTTAAAGAGTCTGGAGAAGTACATAGGGTTCCTTTCATTTCTGTGTGAGTGGCGCTAAATTCGCGCGGGCTAAGCTGGAGGTTAAAGCTATAAAAAACATAAAACATAATTTATATATATATTTATATTATGTATAATAACTTTAACATCAGTCCTTTTTCCGGCCATCGAACTTGACTCACGATGACCATCAATTACCAAGCCTTAATTGCTTTTATCTTGACATCTAGTTGAAACACACAGACAGACATACTTTTGATACTATCTGCCCATAATGAGAAGCATTCAATGTGATATGTAATTGAGAATATACTTAACTAAGATGTTTTTTTTTGCTAGTTTTTTGTTTATTTATATTACAGTAGAATTAATAAATTACCTACAAGCATATGTAGGTACTTACGTAAATATTATCATGTCTAACAGTCTGATAGGCCACGTTCAGCTATTTGGCTATAAGACTGAGATTCAAATAGTGACAGGTCGCTAGCCCGTCGCCTTAAAGAGGAATCCCAAGTTATTAGCCTATCCCTTGATTCACTTTTACAATTTGCACGGGAAGGGAAGCAACTGTCACTCGGAATTGAAATTATTGCTAAAGCTCTTTATATCCACACTAATAAAAAAAAAAAAAGATTTGTATTTATGTATGTAAGTAACGATTCAACAATTTCAACAGATTCTAACAAAATCGGTTCAGTAGTATTTGAGTTTATCAAATATTACTGAACCGATTTTTTCCTTACCTATAAGTAAATCTACTATAGGTGTCCGTAATTGTTGATTCCACAATAGTGAGAAACAAATATGTGATATGTGTACGCGAAAATATAGGTATCTGTTTTGAACAGTCTGTTACAATTGTGACAAATTCAGCGACTTACATTTTGCTCTGACACTAATTAAAATGAAACGAGTATGTTATGACATAATATTAAATGATATTAAATCATCACCATGTCGAAAACTGGTCGTAGGAATTTAATCAACACACAAAAAATGTGAGCCAGGGCTGACACTTCACAAAAAAAATGTCGATATTGTTTTTGACAGGCACCGTGTGGAAAATTTATGTTTTCCTGAGCTTGTGTATATATAAAGAATTTTAACGTATAACAATAAATAAAACGTTGAGTTTTATTTTTATTTGGGATGTGAATCTAAATCTCTGAGCAGGTCAGATGATAATTGATCTTTATAAATGGTCTTGGATTTGAATAAAGTGTCTTTGAGTTAATATGTAGCATAAAAACAACGTAGAAAAATATTTCTTTGTATATGTCAAGCGAATCACATTTATTTCACACGAAGAACTAGAATATATTGTTGGCTCATAATCACTCTTTTCACAACAAAAACTTAACCTCGCAACGAACAGATAGGCCTCATAGAAATTTACCAAAATGTACATAGATAAGACTCCAAAATGAAATGACAACTGTCTAATGGAATCATATTTGAAATTAGAACTCGTGTAAATCGCAAGCGTCGAATCAAAAAAAAGTTACAACGTAACATTTAAAAAACGAAATAATTCCTCGCGTTAAAAATTACCAACGAGCCGTGAAGCTAGGGCTGTCACTTGAGACTAAACAAGGTAATGGAAAGGACTTTCCACGTGGGGTCAAACTGTAATTGGTGGCCCGAGGCGGTGAGGACGCTCCATTGATCAATCATGAGGGTAGGGAGTGGACGCGAGGAATTTTTAAGAATTAGTTTTTTAAGTAATCGTATTGGATTTTAACGGGATTGGTAATGGTATGGCAGAGTGGTGAAGATATTTAAAATGTTTAGTGTTTGATATTAGTTCGCATTGTATCAAGTGTTTCATATAGGAATAAATAATAAATTAACAAAATTAATATATACGAAACAGATTGAGTAACTTCAAGATACTATTAAATTTGTACGTATAACAATGCTATATTAGTTCTTGTACTTACTATGTACGTACTATGGTATTTTCTTGTGATACAAGAAGGAAGAGTTATGTATATATTTATTAAAAAAAATATTTTCATTACAGACACAATTGGATAATATTAATTGCATATTAACAGTTAATATATTCCACAGCGCGTTCACATATCAGTATAAAGTATCATATTTTTCTTAGTAAAATTTGAGCATAAAATTGTAGTTAAACACATAAAAGTAGGCTAGATAATATTTCTCCACTTGCCACAATCCCTGGTAATTATTATAATATTATTTGTTGAAGAAATCATTTGCCGACCCTACAGCGCACGCGCAGCGTCGGTCCAGTCCCGCCGTGGCGGACGGACGTATTTTATCTCACACCACACCAAACTCACTTCAACGGATAATGTATTTGAAGATATTATTAGCTTTCGTTTCGATTATTTTTATTACATTTATTTGTTACTTAGGAATTTTGTGGCGCTGTGAGAACATGTTTTCATCATCACTGATTTCTTATAGTGTAAACGGGTATTTCTATTTTATGAACACATTATGATTTGAAATCATCGGCTAACGAACAAAAGATGCGATAGAAAAAGATGAACTGATCCTTAAATAACAGTATCAAGTCGATATGTTTGATATACACATTTTAACCTACAAGTGTAATAATTATAGTCACGACTCACGAGTTTTCAGTAAACAAGGAGAACAATGTGCGTTGCATTTTTTTTTTGAAGTTTTAGTTTTTAAATTGTTTTTCTGGTCGTATATTATACAGATTCTCTTTCATATAAACGATATTTTATAAACCCTTTAAAGCGACTTGACGTTATACAGTAGTAATAAAATAACATCTATCTAATATTTGTTCTGAAGGGCATCACGTAATGACGCTTAAAAATTACTGACAAATTGGGGAAATCCGTTACCCTTGATTTGGGGTAAACACGTCCGAGTGGGGTAAACTGATTCGGACTCATCCAATTACGACCCTCCTAAGCTTTGTCTATTTGATGGTTATTTTGACATCAATCGACATTCCATTGGATAATTTTCGAACTCAAAAGAAATATATTATTGTGGTGTTTGAAGTAATTTGTACTGCTTTATTGTATTAATCTATATTAAAGTAAAAGTAGATATTTTTGTAAGGAATAGGCTTATAATAAAATTGGGATTCTTCTTTAATGGACTAGCAAGCTGTCACTTTGAATCTTAAGTCTATCATTAAGCCAAACAGCTGTACGTGGCTATCTCTCTGATGACTTTTCAAGACTGTTGGCGCTGTCTACTCCGCAAGGGATATAGACGTGATTGTGTGTATAATTGTAGCCTGTCGTATCAACGCACCGCTGGTTCTGGAGATTTAACTTTGACATGTAGGTTCCACATGATGTGGTGTAGTGGTGAGTTAAAAGGGGATTTTCCGGAATTCCCACTAGAAGGGAAATTAACGAGGTTTCTATTTATACGAGTAGAGCCATATTTTGAAATACATTTGCGTGTGACAAATTATTGCAATTAAAAGTATAATTCTTAAGGTTATAAAAATACAAATACATACGTATTTATACGTGTGCCCTGCTATTTACGATAACGCGCCCCAGTTCATATAGTATAAACTAGCAGTAACATAATTCAGTCGAATGTGACATACGATAGTCGACATTGTCTCGCATACGGTTTGCTTTTCGAACGATTCTGAGAATAGGTTCGGTGTGTCAATGAGGTGTTGTGATTTCAAACGGCCTGTTGTACGAGAGGATGCTGAGTATTGAGATGAATCATACCGGAAATATCTTGTACTCTGCTATTGGTTGTGGTTGGTCTTTTTATGGTTTGATACTCATTTGATATATTTCACGGTAAATTGAGTCTGATCTTATTATGTGTCGATTTCAGGGCTGATTAATAACCCGAAAGATAACTTGTCTCCTAAGAATAAAATGAAACAGCAGTCGTCTTACTCTCGTTTTTTAGTTCTAAACTATTTTGCTTTTAGAATATTTATACGGGAACCTAGAACTAATACGATATTTTACTAATATAATAAATGCTCTTACCATCAGGGAAAACATGGTTAAGAAACCTGCACATTTAGGGAACTGGATGTGTAACTATATGATCCAATACGGGTTAGGTTTCCCTGCAAAGGTTACGGAGGTCAGACGGGAGTCGCTTCGTGTAAAAACCTGACGCACCCAATCCAGGATCCATGGTCACGGGCTTACTCAAGATTGGTGAGAATGCAACCGAGACTTTAGCCAGGAAAAAGAAAATAATGCTATAATTACTAAGTTATGATAGCATACGTCTTATACTTCAAGTTGAAAATTGTATGTGTTGTCAAAAAATAATTTTCTTAACTATTCAATTTTTGTTTCAGGAAAAATCCGGCGAGCCTTATTCCGGTAAATTATCGGTTAAGTCGGATCTAAGTCCTGTTTTTGGTAAGTTTTGATTTTAATATCTTACAAATATTGACTCGCCTCTTTCATGTAGATACATTTTTCTATTTGTCTTCTCCAAAACAAAACACCAAAATAAAGAAATAACACGGAATTAATAACTACGACAACAAAAACGTCTGTAGTTTACAAAATTCAAAATTCAAATATGTCATTCGATATTTAAAACAAAAGCCATCGATCACTCACTTGTACTATGAAATTGATTTCTTTTACTGCTCGAGGTGGGAAATTATCGGCAGACTTAATGCCCGGGCTCGCTCGCAGCCATTACGTGAGAATTATGTATGTTTTATCGCCAGCTTATAATCATCTGTCACTATCGTTACAATATTTTCGTATAATTTCATCTCGCTCCACCTCCGAGTAGTGATGGGAATTGGTTTCGATTATATCGATTGCTGTGATTTTTTGTAATATATTTAATTAATTTAGATGAATAGATTGATAAATCTTTTATTTGTAGTACATATATATTTACAGGATAATAACAAATAGACAAGTTCAATAAAAAATATTTACCTAAAGAACCATCCAAGCGATGCTGTGTGTTTATATGGTTTGTAAATAAGTGAAATCTTACCGTGAAATAATAATATCATCATTGAACTGGCCCTTTAGGGTATTTACAGGATAGTTTTTTGCATTTCTGAGATTCCAAGAACCGGTGGCGCCATGATATTTTGTTTGAAAAAAATGTAAAATCTTTGTTCAGTTACGTCAGTGCATCCATTTGGCCGGTGGATTTAATATTTTTAATGATAGTTAAATACCCCAAGCTACCTGTTTTAATCTCTTCGCATTTCCTTTTCTTATTTTCAAAAATCCGGAAAGGATTTGGTGGTTTTGTGCGATAGAAATAAATGCCTATATTCCACAGTGATTGCTACACAACAATATTTGAATTTTATATATTTTTAATGTAGAATCTTTTAAAATATCGACAAATCTTCAACTCATCGACTTTACCCAGGCCCATCTCTAGACAAACGCCTCGTTATTTGTTGTTATTAGTGTCTTTTTTTATTTTTTACTTCGGGATGTTTTTGAGAACCGGTTTGGAGTCTAATCTGATCAGCTCACCACGACCGGCCACGAAAAAAAGTATAATGCATCTGACGTACGTTACAAAGCAAAATGAGTACGGAAAAACCTAGGAAGACTTAAGTATATTTATTATGACAAGCTCTTCATTGAGCATCGCTCTTGTAAAAATATTGGAATAAAATAACCTATGTTTGACTTAAAGTAATAATGGTTCAAAATTTTATTAAAATCGGTCCAGCGGCCGCGGTTTCCTCCATACATATATACATGACGCTCTAAGCTTTTGTTGCAAGTTTTCCCAATTCTCAGATATAAACATATTTTAAGGTTGTTGACAAAAAAATAACAGGTTAACACCTGAAAAGTATGGCACATAATAGAATTTATTATGACGCTTTAGTTCTGCACTATCCTTATTTTATAAAATAGTGTATTGGAGTTTTTTGAACTACACCCGTGAGGTTTACGTTATAAATTATCAAGCTAAATATTTGATAGCTAATTGAATGGGTATGAAGTATAGCTTTTAATCTCAAATAATAAAAAAAAATATTTCCCATTAGATTTTTTGTAATTTCTCATGATGATTTCCATGATTTAAGAAACCCTTACATCATGTGAAACTAAATCCAAAGAATTGTTTATTATAGTCAGGCTTAATTAACTCGGATACGAATTTCACGTCTTTATACAGAAGACAGAGCTAATAGTAACGACTAGAAATCTTAAAGATAACGTTTGAAGCAGTAACTTAAGTAATGAGTTACTAGCTTTAACCTGAGACTTTCTTCTTATGTTCCTTGAAAAAATCTAGAAAAAGGCCTATTTTACTCTTGAAGATTTTGTCTGCATGCAATGTACCAAATATCATCAAAATCGTCCCAGTTGTTTGGAAGTTTCGAACAAACAAAAATTTAAATCTTTTCTTTTTAACCGATTTAAAAAAGGAAGAGGTTCTAAAATTGACCATATTTTTTTATGTATTTTTTTTTTTTACGCACATGTCCCATTTGGGAGTGACCGCTGGTCCCATAGAAACTTGGTCAAGATCTAGTCATAAATGTGGAAGATATTCCGGGGAACACCCCATAAATAAACAGAATAAGCTGTTTTTTATCTATGTTGCGGCATATCTCCGGTATTTATACTAATCTGATTTAAAAAAATATATATATGTTTTTGCATTAAAAAAAGCAGAGTGCCCGGGTGGTCCCATAGAAATGTGGTTAAGGTCTGGTCATAAATGTGAAAGATACTCCTGGGAAAACCTCAAAATTCACCATAATTAGCTCTGAAGTTCAGTAAATATGAGTAATGGTGTAATGGTGGCAAAGCCCTCTTACGTTTTTAAAATTTTTTTTAATATGAGTATTGTTGATTAACTTCAACAAGATATACGAGTAAACTCAGAGAACTCGCCTTAGCGAGACCTAAAGGCTTAGTCTACCCCGTTATGCCTTTGCAATATATTTTCAAACAATACACGTTCACCCCTTGTACGGCACATTTTATTTCACAACGGTACATGATTACAAACAAAACAACTTGTAATGCAAACTCGATCTTCCTTCTCTGTCTGTCCTCAACACATATACATCTGTCTCTCTCTACAGTACCAGTTTGGCTACAGTTTATGTCATTATAGCGATTCCTAATTGGAACTTGATACGCGTACACATTTAGGCCCGTCGTTAGTAGATAAATGAGCTTTTTACACTTACTGTCGTGTTTGGCACAAGTTGTAAGCGTTAGCGTTTACTGTTCTTTACTTTATTATACCCCGACAAAAAAGAGTGGTGTAATAAGTTTGTTGTTGGTAAAAATGTGAACAGATATGATATTTTTTGTCATTCGAATTTATGGACCAAAACTAAGATTTTGTACAAGTGAATGGAACCGTTGAAGAGGGAGTGCATAGACGAACGAACCTTGATCAAACGGGATGTTCTGGCAAAAGGTTATGTCAAGGGTTATACTTAATCGACGCGCTTTGCATGAAGAGATTAATGAATGTGTATGAAGCTAAAGAAGCTGGGATCACGGCAAGAGGAAGGATGTAGTCTCTGGTTACCCCTCTGGGAAACGGGCGTTGTTTGTTTGTATGAATATTGTGTGTAACATGATGAATTAACAGATAATGAGGGTCGTTGTTCGAATGGTTAGGGTGCCCGAATAAAAAGCCTAAAACACAAGGTAGCATAGGTTCAGATCCTACTGCGGCCATGTACCAATGACTCTTCTCTGAGTTATACGAGTATACTCTCACGGCGAAAAAAAACCTTGTGAGGAAACCTCCGCATCCAGGTTACTGGATGTGTAATCATGACCCAATATGGATAATGTTCCCCTGAGGTCGCGGAGGTCAGAAAAAGACCCATAGGAGTTGAATTAGAAAATAAAATATTTACATTTATATTCTATTACCAGGACTGGAAGTAAAATTAATACCGTAATAATGAAACACGCTATCGCTTATGACATGCACGCGTTACTTTAAATATTAAATTTTAAGGTCCGGTGTCATAACATAAAGATAAATAGACATACATGATCTCCTAAGAAATTAATTGACTCTGTTATAAAAACAAAACGATTACAATTTTTTCTTACTTTTTACAATGACATGTTTTATACACAGTATGCAAAGTTTGTTAATAAAAATGCAAATCCACTAGCACTACGTGCCTGTAATTCCTTTGTTTTTTTTTAATTTATTGTTCTTTGTTTATTATAGTTTATTTTTTATCAGATTATTTAAATTATATTTTTTTTTATTAACTTTCAATACTGGGTGCATCTAGATACGGAGTATGAGTCAGTAGATAACCCGTGAAGAGGTAACAAACAAACTTAATTTTGCATTTATAATATTAGATAGATAGATAAAACTCTTTATTGCACCATACGAGTTAAACATACAAAACAGCTAAACATGGTACAAAGGCGCTATCGCTAATGCAATCTCTTCCAGTCAACCCTTGGGTGGAAGGAAACCAAAAAGGAGATTTGTCGATATAACATACATACATATGGTCACGTCTATATCCCTTGCGGGGTAGACAGAGCCAACAGTCTTGAAAAGACTGAATGGCCACATTCAGCTATTTGGCTTAATGATAGAATTTATATTCAAATAGTGACAGGTTGCTAGCCCATCGCCTAAAATCGCCATTAGTCGGTATAATAAAATTAAAATACCTAAGGAGTTCTTTGTTATGACACCATTTTTCTATCTTTGAACCGATTTTCCTCTTTTGTGTACGTGACATAGCTCTTGTTTCCCTAAAATTATTCTAACTAATAAGTCCATTTTGTTAATGATTCCAAACTTCTGACTGAGTAACGACCGGCGCCAGGTGATAACATTTAAGTGTTTATTAATATCTTAAAGTATTTGACAGTGTACTATAATATATGTGTATGTATTGTTGTGGAAGTAACTGCAATTGTTTGTCGTAAAAGGCGAGTAAAGAAATGGCTTATAGATTTGGGATTCTTTCTGTAGGCTAGCAACCTGTCATTATTTGAATCTCAATTCCATTATTAAGTCATACAGCTGAACTCGGCGTTTCAGTCTTTTTTAAGAGTGTTGGCTATGACTACCATGCAAGGGATGTAGACGTGATTATATGTATGTACTTATGTATCCCTTTAGTGTCTCCTGATACATATTAACAGAATGTCGAATTTCAGATTCGTAGAACATACGGCCTTTACAAATGCATTAAATCTTTTTAGAGATACGTTTCGAACAAACAAACAGACAAGACGGCCCTTATACAAAAACAAGAACTTTATAATAACCTATCTTTCAACACATAAAACCAAAACACATAACAAAATACGTGATCATTATTTTTTCCCGCCAAAATGTAATAATAAAAGTAAAATCAACACTGACACCTATAATTTGTCGTGACCGCAAACATAACAAGGGTCTGAACTGAACCCAGGCCTCCCAGGTAGATAGTTTTTGTGCTATGAGGGCTTAGGGTGTGACTCACGGTCAGGTCTGCATGATAATTTTTTTTTGTCAATGACATTAATGGCATAGGAAAATACTTTTGCTGATAAAATCGTTAAATTGTGTGTATGTGAAGATGGATTTGTAATTATCAAATAATATTGAGTGGTCGAATTTTAAATTATACTCGTACCTACCTATATCCTTCTAATATTATAAATGCGAAAGCTTGTGAGTATGTCAGTATCGATGTTTGTTACTCTTTCACGCAGAAACTACTGAACCGATTACGATGAAATTTGGTATGTAGGTAGCTGAAGACCCAGAATAGTCGCCTTTTAAGACATCCATGGGAAAGAGAAGGAGTGGTCCTTTTCTTTTTTTATTGGTGCCGGGAACCACACGGCACACACACACACATGATGTACTTATCGTGTACTAGTTTCAGCGTCTTGGTAACTAGATTGTAGATAAGAAGTGTCAAGTAACACATTATTGTAATTCAGTCGATTTGTACGGACCACTGACCATGATAAATTGATTGACCACAGAGCAAAACAAGAATCGACACGCCAGCCGCGTTTTTCTACACTGTGGTGCCTTGTTCCCCTTTCATAATCTACAATTCCAACAAAGAAAATGGAACCGGTAGCTATTTCTCCTTACCGGTAACATATATACATAAAAATGTGTGTGCGTTTGTCGTTATGAGGCATACACGGCCTATGTCAATATTTGGCTAGGAGACCACCGGTGCTGCATGGTAAATGGATGGAATTTTATGGGAGACTTGTGTTGTGACGTCATACTGTTGGTTACGTCTGTTTCATAAGTGTCTGGTTATTTGTAATCGGGGAAATAAAACAGGAATCCTCCTGTCTATGGTCGCGATGTTTTAAGTCAACGTGAACTACACTTAAAACGAATATATACGAGTGCCGTGTGGTTTCCGGAACCAATATAGAAAATAATAGGACCAATCCAGTTCTTTTTCATGCATGTCGTAAAAGGCGACTAAGGGATAGACTTATAAACTTGGAATTCCGCTCGTAGGCGATGGACTAGCCACCTATCACTATTTGAATCTCAATTCTATCTTAAAGCCATACAGCTGAACGTGGCCTTTCAGTCTTCTAGATTGATGGCTCTGTCTACCCCGCAAGGGATATAGACGTGACTATATGTATGTACGCTTGCCATTCTGACGTCTAATTTTATACGTCAATCAAATGTTTTGCCTGATTCCAATTAGGCGATTCAATTTGTTTTGTTTTAAAACTAGACATTTGAATAATTAATCATCGTGTTGATTGCTTTTCCTCGAAGTTGCAACAATGACGTAATTTCACCACATTCTGGCGTGTGATGAAGATGATGAATTGAAGGAAATCAACCATGTTGTTTTAAGTCTTTTACACACACACACAAACATACAACACGTCTTAACGCTTTACGAAGCAATAGTCCTAGATTCTAAAGTACCTAAAATTAAGCTGGATGACAAAATAATGGCTTTAGATATAGCGACTGGTTGCAAGTCGAAGTCGATATACATTGTAGTCTCTGCCTACCCTTCCCGAAAAGAAGCTTGTACTTAATATGAATGTATTGACTTTGGTAATTGTTAATACATCAGGCAAACATTCCATTTCCTTCTTTTTTCTTCAACCACATTCATCAATATTTTCTTGCAATCCACCTATTTCACATATTCCACATATTTAGGGTATTTCTGACTGATCGACGCTGTGTATATACATAACAGTGTAGGCGATGACTTAGTAACCTGTCACTATTGTATCTGAATTCCATCATTTAGCCATATAGCTGAACGTGGCTCAAGACTGTTGGCTCTGTCAACCCCGCAAGAGATGTAGACGTGACTAATGTATGTGTCAACAGTGTAAACTATCCACAGGTCACTGAACTTCTATATATAAAAAGGCAGGCATCGCGCACAATTACTTCGCCAAATGACTTCTCCATCCCGCTATAATTTTCTCGTCTGCACCCCGCCTTCTGCGGCTATTCGAACATTTTCCTTGCTGACTGTACTTACCTACGAGTACGGTCAACCGCACGTCTAATAATCCAGCACGGTACTCTTTGCCGTGGTAATAGAGGCGATTGTGCTGTGAATTTGTGTAACTTGATATGGAGTTTTGGCGATGATTTTACGATTAAAATATGATATTCGGGATTTTGAATTTTATTATTGTTATTTAGTTAATGTACCGTGCCCCCAGATTTCTTACAAATTGTAAAAACTAACTAAAACATTTCTATGAAAATAAAATTACGTTAACGATATTAAGTGTGAGAACATAAAATTAAACAGCAATAAGGGAAACAAATTATTACTAGACTTTAAGCTTGGATTTTAGAGCGAATCGTGGTGGATGTTTAGGTCATATTCTTCATTGATTCATGATAGCTAAAGAGCATTCTCGGTAATGGCGCGTGTTTACCGAGGTGAGTTCGTGATTGAGGTATAAAAAATGTCTCGGAGAGTTCGGCCTGGAGACTTTTAAAGACACACACAGACACACACTCACAATCACGTTTATAGACGTTGCGGGGTAGACAGAGCCAAAAGTATTGAAAAGACTGATAGGCCACGTTCAGCTGTTTGGCTTGATGATAGAATTGAGATTCAAGTAATGTCAGGTTGCTAGCCCATCGCCTAAACGAAGAATCCCAAGTTTATAAGCCTATCCCGTAGTCGCCTTTTACGATATCCATGAAAAAGAGGTGCAGTGGTCTTATTCTTTTAAAGTTGGGAACCACACGGCACAAAGACATTTAAAGGCATCTTTTTTAATATCTTGTTTCTATTTTCAGGTAAATTTGAGCCACATCCGGCCGCAAGTTTCAACATGGGCTACCTCATGGCGCCTTACCCTTATCCCAACGGTGGGGCTCATCCCTTACCCGTCTCTATGGTGAGTCTGAATATTTTATTGTTCTTCTTCCTTCGAGTAACTAACTTACTCAGTCCAGGACCGTGATTACAGGCTTGAGAGGAGTAGCAATGATAGCAATAAAGGTCTTAAAATATGCTTTTCAATTGGATCGGCATTGTTGTCAAAACTTTGTTTTGTCAATGTCAGTTAAGACAAAGAGTGGTAATGGTTAAATGAAAGTTTACTTCAAGCACTGCTTGCAAAACTTAACGTTAACTTATTTAATTTAGATAAAGCTAGAATTTCTACATTGTTTTATCGATATCAATAAAGGCAAAAGCACACTGATGTCTCTATTGAATTTTAATAATATAACACATTGCACGTGGGCGTACAATTTAGTTACATAAAACCTTAATAGATGGCGCTGACTTTAGGATTCGCTATGATTTTTTTTCTTAAGGTAACCTATACACCAGAATGTGCCGTGTGGTTCCCGGCACCAATACAAAAAAGAATAGGACCACTCCATCTCTTTCCCATGGATGTCGTAAAAGGCGACTAAGGGATAGGCTTACAAACTTGAGATTCTTTTTTTAGGCGATATGCTAGCAACTTGTCACTATTCGAATCTCAATTTATCTTAAAGGTTCGCTCAGGACTGTTGGCTCTGTCTACCCCGCAAGGGATATAGACGTGATTATATGTATGTATGTCGTATACACCAGAATAACATTTTTCCTTACGGCAATTATTATGTATCTAATAATTAAAAAAAATGGTTGGTTTTTAATTTGGTTCTATTGATTGGTTTGTTTATCGATCGTCTGTTATTAAATTTGCACGGGAATTGAACGTGTTCAAATGAATTCAGGCAACTAAATATGTAACCATGATCCAGTGTGAGTTAGGTTTCCCTGCCAAGGTTGCTTACACGAAGCACGTGTAAAACCTGACTAACCCAATCCAGAAATTTGTCGTACAGCCGAACCCCGGGCTTCATTCCAGAGAGGAGAGAACGTAACCAGAACTACTGAAAATACATGCATATAATCACGTCTATATCCCTTGCGGGGTAGACAGAGCCAACAGTCTTGTAAAGACATATAGGCCACGTTCAGCTATTTGGCTTTAAGATAGAATTGAGATTCAAATAGTGACAGGTTGCTAGACCATCGCCTAAAAAAGAATCCCAAGTTTGTAAGCCTATCCCTTAGTCGCCTTTAACGACATCGATGGCAAAGAGATGGAGTGCTCCTATTCTTTTTTGTATTGGTGCCGGGAACCACACGGCATTACTGAAAATAATTACTTACTTATGTTTTAACACCAGGAGGAAGAGTTGAGTGTTTTGGCTCTGTGATTAAGATGCGATAAATGTTATATGTTAGCATGTTTTATCATAAAAACGCATAACAACAGAACAGAATTTGTTATTGATAAGTTATCATATCTCTGCATTGACGTGATCTTGATATAATTTCGCATGTTTTGCTGCCGTTCGGCCTTCAAGCGTGTCATTGTTGATATCTATAACGCAAACATCTTGATCTTTAACAAAAATACTCAATAACTTTTGTAAACAACAACCCTGTTTGAATGTTTAGCCCTGGTCAAGATTACTCGAATCCGCCAAGCTTGCATGACGGGAGTTATGAATGTGGATGAAGCAAAAGAGGAAAGTATGCTGGGATTGTGGCAATATGAAAGATGTTTTATCTGCGCACCCCTTGAAAAGAAATTTGATCCAGAGGGATAGGCAGAAATAACATCGATGACTATCAATTCGATCATTACGTCATCAAGCTAATCGGTGGCCTTTGAGCCTTTTCGAGGCTGTGGGCTCTGTTTACCCCGTAAGGGATATAGGCGTGACTACGCAATACGCAAATAAATTAACTTATAAACTTCCGTAGGTTTAGTTTAATATTGACCTTATTTTAACCATAACATCCTCGATTTGATCGATGTTTGAAAGGATAAGATAACGAAGTCGAAATGTCCATTTATTTACTTACAACAGTTAACACCAAACCATTGTACCTACCTACTTACAACAAAATATTTCTATCAATATCCGTACGTTGACCCCCGAAATCGAAATGCGTTATCAGTGACCCAAGAAATAGCTTATCTGTAACCAAAAGCAGCTGCGTTTACGCTAAATCATAACACTTTTAATCGTAGATCTATTTTTATTATTTCCCCGTAACCACACGTGCCGGGAATCGAACCCTGGACGGAAGTGTTAATACAAACACTTTTTATTTCTGACTCCATCCTGCCTGCTGAGTTATCTTGAATACTTAAATATTTTCGATGTGTTTTCTTTATCTATGAATAATCGTATTGTGCTCATGTTTACATTTGATTGGTCTGTTTATGATAACTAACTTCTCTTGGGTATTCGCTTCCGTGGGAATTGAAAAATGTTAATGAATTCGTTTTTTTAAGGTAGCTTCAGCTTAAGCAAACTAATATTTCTTCTTCAGTGTCATTACCTTAAAAATGCACAAATCGTCTCCATGTATTTTGTTGTGCTTGCCATATTCATTTTTGTTCAGACCTTGTTTTCCATTTTGAATTAGAAGACAGATTTGAAAATTTGAATTTAGAATCGGCTTTACCTATATCGAGCAAATCACCCGCCGATGCCGTACGTCAATATCGTTCGATACCTATCCCTAGTACGCATGCACGTAGCGCGCCATTCAAATCCTTTCAAACGCGTAAGAAACGAAAAAAGAACCCGTCGCGAAAATATGAAACTAAGCGCAACAGGTGGACATACTACCGTCTCATTCTTTTCTATCAGGTTTTAAGTCTCGTCTCTGTTGTACGGAAGCCGCCCCTACAGTCGCCGCCCCCGCTCTGGGGCGGGAAATTTAAATGAAGGAGGGGGGGTGGGGATGGAAATGCTTTTCTTTTTGCTCGCAGGGTGTGTTTAGGGCTTTTGTCTGGGTGAATGCGGCCGGCAATTTCGGGGTCGCTTACGCTCACTACGTCTCGGGATTTGAAAATCGAATGCTTTATTTTTAAAATTTTATTCTTAACTGCCATAAACGTTTCTGGGGAAATACTCTCTTCTAAATTTGAAGCAACTTTTAAATACTTTATTATTTTTAGTACATACCTAAGTACTTGTTTAACTAACCCTCTAGTAACCTTTATGAATTTCTACTACATCACACTGGGCCTGTGCTTTAGCATTTGAAAACTGAATCTGTCTCTGTGCTACGGTATCATCAAAACAGGTCTAGTGAGCTTAGGGTTTGTTTATTTTCGAATTTTACAAATCTTTTATCTTTGATAATGCTATCAGAAATACCACTAAAAATCAAACTAACATCCGTCAGTAAATTCAGCATTTATTAGAAACAAACAAAACTATAACATTCCTGAGAAATCTGTCTGCATCACACGCTGCCGTGATTTTCCAATAATTAAGCGTGATAAAATTAATTCTTGGACTCTTGTTACTTGCCTTATCATTCTCTGGTTGTAAAACACTTCATTTCAATGTCTTACAACTAGATAATATCTTTATAGCTATATGTTTAACGATATCACGATCAGACAATCAAAGTCGGATATATTTAATAGATTTATTTTACTGCTAAATTCCATGCTGGTGAGTGGTAGAGAAAAAATAATTACTTTTGTAAAAAGAGAACCGACTCCCATTGTCATTTACGTAGTCGGCAAAATTTTTAAAACCTCTTAAATACAACAAACCCTTTTCTGAAAACCGCATCAAAATCGGTTTAGCAAATCGCAATCGCAATCGATAACAAACACAAATACATACAAACTAAGAATCACCTTTTTTAGAGCGGATAAAAAATAATAGTGTATGCGACCTGCTTCCCTTCCCGCGCAGTTTGTAAAAGTCTGCCAAGGAAAGGTTTAACTAGAGATTCTTCTTTTAGGCGATGGACTAGCAACCTATCGTCTGAATCTCAATTCCATCATTGAACCGTTCATCTACCGTGGCTTTTGAATTGACTACTGGCACTGCCCACCCCGTATGGCACAAACACGTGATATGTGTATGAACCAAAATTGCATTTTCTAACGTCACCCAAACCAGCAAACTTAAAAGGGTAGACTCGGGTATTCCGCACATTAAAAATAACAAAAGTTATCTAAATCTATCTACACGACTGATCTAAGACACGTTTGTGTGTCTGTCTCCCTAAAACAGTGGTTCCAAACCTTTTTGCTATCATGTCTCCCTTTTTATTTAGTTGGCTTGGTATGTCCATTACTTACATATTATGGTCGGTTCTTGCCGTGTGGTTCCCTCTTCCCATGGTTATTATGAAAGGTGACTTAGTAATACCTAAGCTAATAAACTTGAAATTTTTATTTCAGGTATATTAGGGATAGATATACCTGTCACTATTATAATCTCAATTCTATCTAATGACAGAGCGAAAAGTCTCGAAAGTTCATCTGTATGGCTATTAAGCCATGGACATTCTGTCGGGATACAGACATGATTGTATACGTATGTATATAAAGAAAGGTTTGGAAGCACTGTCCCAGATCCCATCTCTATAACGGTCGTTGTAATTCTCTGCATGAACTTGGTTTACGTATGTTTTTTTTTTAAGACAAACTCTTACATCATACGAATCTAAAACATAGTCTCACGTCTTTATCAATTACGGGGCAGACGTAAATTTAAGTGTCGAATTAAAGTGCACCTTAAACATTTTTGGCTCATTACCATAATCTCAAATATGATATCTATACATATGTAAAAAGACTTTTGTAAAAACAAAACCGCCTCTAATCGATATCCTCCTTTTTAAGAGGCGGCAAAAAAAAAACGGATTGACTGACTGGTATCAAAACTATTGTGTCTAAAGATTTGAATATTAGCATTTAGATTTCCTTTGTAGTCTACGGGTCAACGAAGAGAGGATGCCTCACGCAAACGGACATTAACGAGATTTTTCACATTACGCGGACGAAGCCACGGGCTTAGTACGAGTATATCATAAGTATCTGATTTGGATTATATTTCACAGGAACATCACATTTTTTTTTACAGAGTAGGTAATACAGGCTATAATTTAAATCCTAACAAAAGTTGCTCTTAAATAAGCCCATTAATAATGTCTCAAAATCGCATTGAATCCTCAAAAGGCTGTGTTCGATAGCGTCCATAATTCTGGGAAAATCATTACATACGCCCCGGTAATTCTGATTTCGAGTGCCACCCAACCCCAGCCTCCCCATCGCTGCATCTCATTTTCAAATCGTTCGCCTAACTGACCCTACACATACAACACACGATAACCAACTCTATAGAGCAGATATAGAGATTAAATTCAAATGTTTGTTGTTAAGAGGAGACGAGGGAAAAGTAACGCTGTATTTTAGTCGCTAGAGTTGAAATTTTCTTTGCATTTTCTTCGGGTGGCGTGGAGTATTGTGAGCGTGGGGAGACGGGGGGGAATTTTCTCTCTTATTTTTCGTGAATTTTTTATTTAAGAAAGGGATAAGATTTTAATGTGGGTGCTCGCAGCTTTTATTACTACCGATTGTGAGATATTCCCCCATTGTAGGGGTTTCCGCTTTAAGTATTTTGTATGGGATGTGCGAGTTGCGTAATGACGTTTTCGGAGTCCCATCCGCCGCCATTTTGCAACGATCAACTGTTTTTCGGATTGTCCGGATTTGGACTCGCGTTTTGGGGAAAATGTTAACGTTGCTTTAGTACTTTGTCGTCTTATCTGTAAACTCCTGTTATAAGGATTTTCTGTGTGTTTAATATAAATAAGTTGTTATTTTATTTATGTAGTATGGTATTTGATAGCGTTGAATAAAGAGATCCTCCCACGCTGGTCTTGAAGAGAAAACAAAAAAAGTATCTAACCAAGAAATTTACATAAACTTAAACATGGGATTCTTTTTGAAAGGCTATAGGTTAGATACTGGAGTTCTTGATCATAACCCATCTAACTAAACTCAACTACTACTCTCTACATATTGTTATTATTGACTCTGTTAACCTCATATGGGATTAAGACGCAAAATATGTGTTTGTTTGAATAATTGCCGATTGTTTGTGATATAGATTTCCAATTTGATACCTACTTGGGTTCAAATTTCACCCTGTTTAATTAATTTTCTCTTCTTTTCCGAATTCTATGTTTAAACCGTGTTTGGGTTTTCTACCCCCGTGTCGTTGGCTCTGTCTACCCCGCAACGAATATAGATATGATTATATTAATGTATGTATGTTTTAGGCGAGAAATCAGAACTATTAAATGTTTACCTTACGGAGACGTAACATAATTTTACAAGCAATTTCTTTGAGCACTGGTTTTCCCACGTCATTATAGCTATAACCGGGAACCGATTGACTAGTTACGATGTTATAAAACTAGAACCGGAAGCTAGTCGACATTCCTGACTTCGCCTGCCCTTGAACCTAACTGGCTCTTAACAATGGCTTACATATGTCGTCTGGTACAACACACCAGCTGAAGCGATAATAATTTTATATCTTAGAGTCATGTAGCCTCCTAGCGCTTACATGTTAGAATTTAATAAACACGTAAACGATCATTGACTGGATACAGTAATACCTCGGACTTACGCGATAGGTGGGACTGAGCGCTATCCGCGTAAGTCGAATTCGCGTAAGTCGGGGTACAATTTTGCATATAAAGACATACAAAGTATATTTAATTGGGACTGGAGACTAAATAAAACAATAATTTAGGAAATAATTAGTATCTAATTTTAGATAATATGACAAACTATATTAATAGAGTGTATAAACACAATCCGAAGTTATTTTGATGTAGAAGGTTTCATAAATTGTAACAAAGAGTCAATGATTTTTTCTTCTCCCGTAATATCTCCTCGTAGCATCCTAGTAATTTTTTTATTCTATGTTTTGTAACAAAAATGCGCTCTTCATTGGAGTCTATGTTTTCCAAAATTGTTAACCCTTTTTCAATCGAACTGAGGGCTTCTGTCAAGTTTCCAACTGTCATTTGATCTTCTAATTGAACTGGATCCAAAGAATCATGTTTATCAATTTCTTCCTCTTGTTCACGCATTGTCATGAGCTCATCAATTGTAAGCTCCTCATTGTATGAATACAACAGCTCTTGAACATCATCACTATCCACTTCTAAATTTATTTTTCTACCAAGTGAAAAGAGTCGGTTCTACTTCGTTTGGATGCCATAGTACTTAGTAAATATCTCAGGTCGTCGCACAACGCACAAAAAAACACAAAATCGTAACTTATGTACCTACGCGCCGATTCCGCACTACACGTCTGTGCCTGTTGTTAACTGAACGAATAATAATGCAGGCGGGAGGAGTCAGAAACAAACGCCGACGCTTTACCTTGACTACGCGACGTTCAAACAGAAAACGAATAGACGAGAAAATTAAATCGCGTAACTCTGAATTCGCGTAAGTCGAGGTAGCGTAAGTCGGGGTATTACTGTATTCACATTTTTATTAAGGGAATACATACGGACTACGATAATCGAAGCTGAGAATGCAATAAGAAAGGCACTGTAATAAGAGATAGAGAGAAAGGTACTACATATTGACAAATTACACAAACTAAGCTCAAAACTTCGGCTGAGTCTTGTCTCGCGTGTCTCTCATCTTCATATTCACCCGCCTATATGCATCAGGGTCTGGGATCCGCCCGACATTAATCTATTGTCGGGTCTACAGCGTCTTCAGTTTTTACACATTTGTCATCTTAGACTCAGTTCGAACAGAGACAATCCGTGAAGGATGCGACGCGATAATGAAGCGATTTAAAAATACATACATACATACATAAAATCACGCCTCTTTCCCGGAGGGGTAGGCAGAGACTACCTCTTTCCACTTTTACTTTCTTTAAAAATGTATCTATAATAAGTCGTTCGCCCAAACTTAGACCTCACGAAACTTAAATGAATATCTCAAAAACAACTTAACCGATTTTGATGCACTACGAACTTTAAAAATCTATTGATTGTTCTACATATTTTGAATTTCATTAAAATCTTAGGAACGGTTCGAATGGTATCGCATTCCAAACATATATATATATATATATATATACATACAAAAAATATTACACGAAAAGATACCATTTGCCGCTTATGCGACAACAAGCCAAACCGCTTACGCTTATGTTTTGTGGCAAATGCGATTCACCAAATCGGAAGTAAGAATTTGCAACTGAGTTTTGGTTCGGCCTCGTCCAGGCCTCCCTTTGAGGCGGCCGCGATCCTTATCGCTATATTGTTTGTGTTTTTTAGCATAATGATTAATAAGTATTTAAAACTAATACATATTAATTAATTAGTATTTAATACTAATTGATTTTTACATTGTATATAAGGTTTCGGTTGTCTATAACAAAACCTAACCTCATTTGGAATTTTTTCATATTAGTCTGTTTGTTTGCACCGTTAAAGGTTTAAAGTTAAATCAAAATGTAAGATTGTATGTATTTAAATATCAAATTCATGTGTATATTATAAAGAGAGATTTGTATTTTAAATATTTATGAGTAACATAGGTTACCCCGGGTAAAGTGTACTTAAATAACGATGTAATCTGAAATAGATAAGATTCTATCAAGTCCCATTAGGGGATTGAACCAGGGACCTTGTATTTAGGTAACAGTCAGAGTAGCAACTACGCCATTAAGGCCGTCACGTTAATATTCACGTAGGTATGCATTATGTATATATGTAAGTATCCATATTACCCTCCAGCATATCCTAAACTGAAAATCCGTCTACAAATATAAAAATAATCAAGGGTTGGAGGGTGTCACGTACCTATAGGGGAACCGTAATACCTTTAAAAGCTGCGCCCTTCAGCACTGCATTTGTGTACTTAACGTTGCCGACTGTACTTACTTTTTCATTAAATTTCTACGCAGACTTTTTAATCTTTTGGTCCTTAGTTTATATTGTAATATATTCATTCATATTTAGACCTGAAAAACAAACACAAATAGAATAAAAGACAGATTTTCGCGTTTTTAATATTAAAGAACAGAATGTGTGAAAGAATTTAGCAATAGAATGAAATGATACATACACACATAAAGTCAAAGCTATATCCCTTGCGGGGTAGACATGCCACGTTCAGCTGTATGGCCCAATGATGGAATTGAGAATCAAATAGTGACAGGTTGCTAGTCCATCGCCTACAAGGGGAATCCAAAGTTTATAAGCCATTCCCTAAGTCGCCTTTCACGACATCCATTGGCAAGAGATGGAGTGGTTCTATTTTATTCAAATGCTGGAAACCACATGGCACATGTAATGATGGATATGACTAATCTTGGTTAACCTATCAATGTTACATATTAAATTATTAAAATGACTATTTGTGTTTCAGTAATATCTTTTTTAAGCTTAATATTTTTGTCCGAAGCTTATGTCGTACTAGCTGTATTAGTCTGTTCAGAAGATAAGTCTTAAAATACTTTTTCACTTAATTAAAAGTATCATAGCCCATAAAATTTAAGAAAGTAATCACACGATAGTTCAAACAAGTATTCGCCTTTTCTCATATGGTACACAGAAAAAAGATAAAAAATATACTACACGAGAACCCATATGCGACTCTCCTCCACCCTTTTCCATTCCGAGCTTCGGTAATTGCCTAGAAAGACCTATTTCCATCCCCCCCCCCCCTCCTCCCCTCCAGGGAGGCGCTGGTCTAGATTCTAGATGTTATTCGAAACCTAATCTCGTTCCTACAGGATTATTGTCTGGAAATCATTTTGAAATGGTTTTATTTCGTTACATTATTTTATAAGAGCTTTCGCATGACATTTTAAAGGAAATAATTGGGATCCACCGTTGAAGGAAATGTCATAAAATAAAATCCTTCATTTTATATTTAAAAAGAAGGAATAGAAGGTGTTTCCCTATATACTTATATATTTCTCTCTCCCATTCATCATATTCATAACTTTTTGAGTTCTCGAATTCTCAGCTGTTAGTGATGTAGCTTTTAGTGATTAATTTATATAAATTACAAATTAAACTTGTAATAACCACCAGAAGAACACTCAATGAAAACTAAATAAATTCATCAACTAAATAAATTATTTATACACTCGAATGCAATAACTTTGCCCTTTTATCGTTGCAATTGAGATGGATTAACCCTATCGCAACCCCACCAATAACCCTTAAACGAGCGTCCAATTTCACACCAAGTGTTGCCAAAAATGAAAATATTAAATCCAATTTACAAACTTACCATAACCCCTCGATTATCCGGCAAAAAAGGAATTATCATTATTATAGTAATAGCCTCTCCAAGCTTTTGTGTTTCGGTAATCGGCGGTATTATACACAGTGGGGTAACGCATGTTTGCACAGAGAAAAAAATATGAATATGATTTTATGAAAGGTTAAATCTATTATAAGTGGGGATTATGTTATGAGTTATATTTCTGTTAGTGAGGGGTATTTAACGAGCTATTTGACGCCTTTTGAATCGCGTGTGGTAGCTTGTGGTAACCTGTAATTATCTGGTTCGTATCAATGTTTGCTTGATTTGACGATTATAATGACGGCACGCAATTCAGCAGGTGGTGTTTTAGTTAAACGAACTCTTTTAGAAGAAGACGTTTTATCACTAACGAGCTTCGTAATTGGGATTAGTATTATTCTTACAAGATTATCATAAATTGTCACTATATATCTACTAATTTAACCTTTTTTCCATTACGAAGTTGACAAAACCTATAGTTACAAGACAACAATTAAGTATGGTTTGGCTTAATGATATGACTTCACAGTACAACATAATGAATTTGAGTCACCTTTATTTTTATAAAAACATCAAACAAACCCCAGATATTGGTGAAAATCATATTTTTATGCGTACTTTTTTGCGGCTCCGTATTAAAAGCCGGGACGACAAGCCAAACGAGATAAGGCGGCTGTCACATTAAGGACCACTATTAATTTCCATCGAATACCAAATCAAAGGAGCCAATCCCTGAGGACGCTGCCCCACTCTGGACAAAGCGGATTAACTTAATGTTGTCATATCTGTGATTAACATAATGCGCGGACAGGATTCTCTTGTTTATGGTTTTCGTCTCTTTTTTTCACGCGTCGACGCACTGTGTGGTCTTACCTTTTTTTCTGTAAGTTGTATATTGACTTGACATGTAGATTCGAGTTTTTGTCTTGATAGACAACGTGATTGGAATGTTCTATATTCAAAATCAATAAGTATTCATTTTTTTTTCGAATCTCCTCATCTTCATGTTTAAAAATTTTGTGAATAGTCACGGGATAGGTATTGTGCCTAGTTGAGTTTAGTGGTTTTGCGTCTTATAAGTAATACTTATAGTTATATATTTTTTTCCCTTAGCCAAATTGCAAAAGAGTGCGTTCCTTCTAAAGACACAACTCCGAATCAAATAAGTGTAGTAACTATACCGTATGATCTATGAAGGATACCTTTGTGGGAAGTTTAAGGATAGAAATCTACTACTAAGGATGTCTTACAGCTAAGATGTTCTTTAAATACGTATAATAGATGCCTTGTTAAGTACTAGTAAATTGTAATTTTCGTCATTAACTGACCACTGATTTTCCAAACGAAATTTCAATACAATTATTTCCCAATAGTCCAACATATTATTTCACTGACTCATATAAATAGCACTTGTCAATAATAGACGTTTAAATTCCCGAACGAAGTTTATTGATTCGCCAATATCAAACACCATGGTTAACTTCAGTGACTTTGACGCAAATTGCCTATTGATACAACTAGGAAAGCAAATATTTCCCGTAATTCCCACTGGAATTACGAACCGATTACCTTGTCCGCTAAATACACAAATTACTGAAACAAGCCAAAGAAAAATAAAGAGAAATGCACAACATTATAAAATAGTAAAGGTAAGTTTATAATGCAGTTGGCAGTGGGGGAAAATTTCCCATATTATTTGCCATAAAAGTGCGGCGTTGCTAATATGGTGGGTGATTCACAAACGGTATTTAATTTGGTCGTAAATCTTTCTATTTTTCACGGCATGTATAGTTTTACTATCACATGTGACTTTAGCGATAAATGCCTAAGTGGTCTAAATAACATCTTCAGCTTGGTCATTTATTAACAGAAATCTCTATCAAAGGTATTCAATATTGAATACCTATTCAAAAAATCGTTACCAATTTATACCTCTTGAAATTTCGATTCTCAGTCAGGTTTTTTCATTCTTACCCAATCTGAACAAAGCGGAAAAAAATCGATCTGTGCGCATATTTGTTGTTAATTATAGACGGTTGAGAAGTCTTTCCGCTTCTGCTAGTTCGAATACGATTTGAGACCCCCCTGGTCCAATTATAGAGTTCTAAACCCCCTACACCCCCCCACCCCTCTCATTTTTAAATCGAGCCCGCTTTTAATGACCTCTCCAGTTGCCGATGTTCATTTGTCGCGAGGGTTTTGCGTACGATTATTTAGTTTTTTTTTTCTCTTTTCTAGCAACAATCGAGGGCTGAAACGTCCTTCACTCGAGTGATATGAGAATGTACCTGCGGCTTTTTGGTTTGGCGGAATCGCGTTTGCTTTTTTTAAATTTTGACATGAACTTTGAATTATATTTTTTATGAGCGTGTGTTTTCTATTCAAATTATTTTCTTTTCTCTCTCTTTTCTAGTTCTCTTTTCTCTTTTTCGTCATATTGAAATGGAATTGACTCTGGTAGCATTGCTACGTAGAATAGCAAAATAACGATCGCAGAAGAAATATATTTATTTATTTAAAACTTTATTGCACTAAAAAAAAATTGCAATATTGTCGTAATTATATCAAACCAAATAGAAAAAATCTGCATAACATCTGTTTTTTTGTTCATTTAAACTTAGTATCAATCACATACATGTAATTATTGCTCGTCCAGTTGGTATTTTGAACATCCTTTATTAAAAACAAAATAGTTGAATGGCCTAACCTATTTCACCCCATATTAAAGCGTGTCCCCATCACTAAATACAAGGGGTCTTTCTGTATGAAATCCTGTAATTTCTCGAATTTGCAGTCCGTAGTAATTGCGCAGGCGGCTCCTTTGTGAAAGTTTTTTAATCTACGATAATGCATTGATTGTTGAAAGGATCAGATTGACTTTGATTTTGAGTTGTTATGAGATAAATAGTATACCTCATATAGGTCGGACAAAATACATATTAGAGAGAGAGAGAGTATATATCTCAAGATATTTTAAGGTCATAATGAAAAAGGAAATTCCGGAGAGTTTGCCTTGGTTGAGAGGTAAGCCTGAGAAAAGATGCGGTAGAATTTGATGACAAGTATGAGCACTTTTATAGTTAGGTTTGGTACAGGCAATCCCTACCGTTTAATTATATTATCATTCAGGTTCGTAAAAATTAAATTTGATACATAATAACTTACGAGTTTGCGTTGCTTTTTGGGATCATAGCCAAGGATATGTTACACTAATAATGCTGCAGACAGATGCATTTGGATGCAAAAAAACAATGTCAACAAAAATAAATTAGTATAAACTAAACAGTTCACTCTTGGGTTAAACAAACGCTCAACAAACATATCCATGATGAACTAAGCTCAAACAGTGATCTTCATGTTCAAATATACATTGTGAACTGTCCGCACTACAACTTCCCAGGGCTTGCAAACTTAATTTCGCCACAAAACATACGGAACCAACCTTTATATCCAAGTCCGTAGGGTACACGTTCCAATTTTCGTCCGTTGCATTAGTAAAAATTTTAAAGCGACATTTTAGAACACGACAGCACGACATGTGTCATCACATCATGTCAATGCAGGGATTATGATAACCATCGTACGGATGCCATCTAGCGAGGGAATCACCCTTTGCGATCTCAAACTTACAACTGATATAAAACGCCACAAAACTTCAGCTTACACCGCGTGATTTTGAACTTTATTTTTTACTGATTAGAGATTGTTTATTGCTGATTGTTTTTTTGAAAAGCAAATGGGGGTGATCCTGAAAAGACAATTTAACCCTAAAAAATGGTGCATGGACATTAATCCGCATGTAATATCGCAAATTTGTCGTCGGTCTGCACGCACGGCGGCCCATCTGTCGAATATTCCCAATTCGATTTGCTGCTATTAGAAGTGGGACAATGGTGAATGGAGTGCCACTTGATTGATTGTGCAACGATGAAATTATGTGGGTTATTTTTGCAGTAGGTATTTGTCGAATTGAGAAATTATGTCAAAGTTTAGTTTAAACGTGCTCCTAACACTTATTAACTAAAACTTGGGATTCAAATGATATAAAAACGTATCTTCTTTTCTTACTTTCTTGGTTAATTAAATTTCGACAAATTTAAACAAAATCACAAATTTCTTATAATTATATCTTAAACTTTAAATAAGAAAGAGGAAAGAGGCGTGATTTTATGTATGTATGTAAGTAAACTTTAAATAAGTAGTATAAAAATATAAGGAATCATAGTAATGGAAATTATATATAAAAGAAGTATGATGCAAATCAAATCGAAATTTTGTCAGTCACATAATCCATCAAGACAATTGCATAACCATCGCAAAAACACCAAACCCACATATACATTGCTAAACAGAGCCATTAAACAAATAATACCAAGAATGCACTCGACAAAAATTAAATAACAGTTATCATACCCGTGGCCATTGTATAGCACCCCAAATATGAAACGGCTAATAAAATCCACGTAACATACGAACAACAAATTGCCCTTTTTGACATCTTATTCAAAGCGATTCATGTGTCAGTGGCAGGGGTAGCTGGTTCGATGCGCAAGTAATAAAAATGTATTTCGCTGTAAGCCGGTCGCGTGTCTTCAGGTATGATTATTGGAGCGTGCACCTTATTTTTTGCGACTGTCCATTTTGAAGCTCTCGTGTGTTAAACGTTAGTGTCGAATTGGGTTGTACGCAATTTTTTTTTAATTTCATTTTGTTTTTTTTTTAATTGCAACTAATTGTCAGGTTGGAAGAGATCCCGCTTAGGGATAAGCCCGTATTTGTACTGTACTACTGTTTTATATTTGTAACGTACCCCTTTAGTGCACAATAAAGGGTTTACTTTCTTACAGCTAATCAATTCATTGTTGTTTTTTTAATTTCTTTTATTGTTTTTGCGACTTCTTCCTTATTACGTAAATAGCCATTGAACTTATGTCAAAAACAAGAGATTAAGGTCTGACGGAAAGTTTTAAGTATAAGTACATAATATGTAAATAAAATCGCAAAGTTTTCGCGCAACCAAATAAATAGGCTTTGATAGATATTATTGATCGGGACCTGATCATAATAATTGACTAATTTATAAGATTACACACACATTTAAAAAATTGATAGTTCTCGTTGCTTCCTCACGAACTTACATCCTTATATCAGGTTTCTTCCTAAGTAGTTACAGTCATCTCTAATCTTTCAGCCCCTTCATATCACGAATCAGTAACAGAAAATTCTAAGAATATTCATTATCTTTTTCTTCTATTCTTCATATGGAAAATTTCTTAATATTTTTTCCATTTAGTTAACCGCTCATTAATATCGATTCTTACACGCCTGTCGCTCCCGTCCCGGGCACGCGACTACATTGACTATATCAATGTCTGTCTGTCTGTTAATGACGGGTTGTATGATCCTAAGCTGTTGGATTTGGTTAAAACTTTACAGTACATACAAACATATTAGCACGTTTATATCCCTTGCGGGGTAGACAGTGACTATAGTCCGAAAAGCCAGATTCAGCTGTATGCTTTTAAAATGGAATTGAGATTCAAATAGTGACAGATTGCTTGCCCATCGCCTTCAAGAAGAATCGATTTGTTTTATAATATCAATGCAATAAATTATTTATGCATTCAATACCACTCACGCGTCGTCATTTATCACAAATTCCATATTTGGTTCCATAAACTTTCTTGTTATTAATTGAAGGCTGCTGAACTTTTTTTTGGGTATAGGCATCGTTTCACAAAACGTTAAGTACATATTATTAAATATGTTACGTTGTAAATAAATGTATTTGGCATTTAAATTTATGAGACCGATAACCAAACAAATCAAGTATCAAGATCTTTCGTACAACTCTATCGATATAAGGCGCGGCGCACACTAATCCCAGACGAGTACATCCTCCCGACTAAAACTAGCGCTCGCTGCGGGAATATTAAACACTTCCGACTGACTGTGACGTCATTAGTTAGGTCGGGTGCTGGAAGTCGACTTTTTCACTTCCTGGTTTCTACATACATGCATACAATGGTGACGTCTATATCCCTTGCGGGGTAGACAGAGCCAACAGTCTTGAAAAGACTGATAGGCCACGTTCAGCTATTTGGCTTAATGATAGAATTGAGATTCAAATAGTGACAGGTTGCTAACCCATCGCCTAAAAAGAACCCCAAGTTTGTAAGCCTATCCCTCAGTCGCCGTTTACGTCATACATGGGAAAGAGATGGAGTGGTCCTATTCTTTTTTGTCACACGACACAACTGGTTTCTACTTTTAATTTAACAAGTCCAGTTAAATAAAGTATCGTTGAGTTTGATCCAGCCATGATCTTTACAGATTTAACAGATACCGATATGTTGTCATAGATCTAAGGCAGATGAAGACTTCACAATGTTAAATATTTTTAAATTGGTCTAGGATGTGTATAAGACTTTAAAATAATCAAGAACAATAGCGTCTTCAGACACTGTGTCGCCGACCATTTGAATGCCAATCAATATGCTGCGTGTAGATGCCATAGCCTAAGTTTATTGATAAGGCTAGACTGTGATAAGAATTTTAGATAATATCTACCTGATGACTGCCATTAAAATCTTCAATGACAATAAATATATGGTGAATAACGTATAATTGGGTGGTTTTATCGTTTGGTTTACCGTATAGTTTCAATTCTCTAATGTTGAAGGTGTAAAGGATAAGCGTAGTAAAAAATATCATACATACCTACATAATCACGTCTATAGTTTATAGTTTGATGGTAGAATTGAGATTCAAATTGTGACAGATTGCTAGCCCGTTGCATAGAAGAATCTCAAGATTTTTAGTTATTATCTTAGTTGCCTTTTATGATATCGATAAGCATGTAGAAATAATTGCAAGTCGTAATATGTCTCTGCTTACCCCTCAAGGGAAGAGACGTGATTTTATGTATGTATTTGTCCCAAGTGTGTCACCACCCTTACGTACACTTCACCGCGCAAGTTCATTTTTCTTTAAAATCCGACCCACGCCGCTAAAAGCCGACTCCGCGACAGCTCATAAAATATTCAAAGATGTCTGCTTAGCTTAAAATCTAGGTTTTGGAGGAGACTGGCTTGTGACGTCGTCGGTTGAACCGAATATGGGAAAGTGGGCTTTTAGAATATTTAGGTTACTGTATTGAGGCAAAAGGCGGAAAATTTAACTGAATAAGTTGTGAAAACTAACACTACTTACGGGTTGAAATTGTACAATTTTACTCATAGTGATTTTTGATGATTTTGAAAATAACAACATAAAATGACGTCTTTATTCCTTACGGTGAAGACAGAGGAAATAATAACAAGACTCGAAAGTCTCGTGTAGCTAGCTGTATGGCTTCAAGACTTTCATAAAAAAAATTGTGACAATTTGCTAGAATATCTCCTAAAAAATTAAACTTTTAGAGAGATAACAGAGAGAGATAGAAGAGAGCCCAGGTTATTCTATTAACCGTGGATCCTGGATTGGGTGAGTCAGTTTTTTTACACGAAGCCACTACATCTGACTTCCGCCACCTTTGCAAAAAAACCTGACCCGTATTTATAATAGATCGCATACCTACTTATTTATTATTAATGATCTGACGCCAAAGAGTAAATTATTTCCATCCAAGGATCAAAGGTCAAAATAAAGTACAGTGACCATTATATTTTAAAAACTTGTTAAAGACATTATTATGCTAACAGAACACGCCTATCATTCGCATGAATACAATTTAATAAACTAACGGTTAAATGCGATATATAATCTTATTATTAATATTCATTAGTTTCCATATTGCGTATGTGGTAGCTAACTCCGCCTTAACCCTTGTTCACACTGGTCGAGCGATCGCCGTAAATACATTTTTAATTACATATCACGTTTGTATTCGCTTGCAGCGCTGAAGAATATTTTCAACACTATTTTTTATTTTAATCATCAAATCAATGTTAAAGAAACAGGAAATATTTTTTTGCTACTACTACTACTTAGTTTAGGACGTAAGTCGTAGTTAATAAATACATGAAAGACAAAATCGTCTGTAGAAAAAAATTATAGCAGTCACATTATCTTTTAAACACGACAGTTAATATATATTTAAAAGCATTTAAACTAGAAAGCTCCTTGTCATGGAGCTTTCAAAGCTTCATAGCTTAGGGACACGAAGAAAAACAAGATGAAACACAGATAATGTTTTCGATTTTGAAACAAATACATTTTTTGTCTTAAGCTTTTATATTCTTAATATATTCTTCTTCTGGGATAAAATTTTTTTGGAGTAGGTTTACCCTGATTTTTGGTTACACGTGGAATTTCTAAATCTAGGGGAAGGAATAGTGTGTTTTAAATAAAATACCAATTATTTTTTGAACATATTGTGAGATATTTTTATAAATAACAAATTTTTTAATTATTTTTTTATTTTATTTTATAGAGCAATTTCTATTGTATTTTGTTACACCATATTTTGAAAATTTATAATAAAAAATACGGTGGAATATAAATGTTTAGTGTAATTTGTCCCGTATATATTTATTTATCTGTTGATTAAAAAAATACCATTCAAAAATATATGGTAAAAAATTTGTTCCTAAACAAGCGTCGAAGAATAAACATGCTACATTATTTTATCTGTCCCATCAGAAAGTTTTCGTGACTAAGCAACTTTGGCTGAATCTGGATATAAATTGCTGAGCCCATTTTTGTTTTTTGTTCATTTATGTTTATCTTAAGTCTACGTTTTAACAAACATTCGAAGTTTTTTAATATGTTACGTAGGAATAATATATATTGAAAATGTAACATTAACGTACTGTACGTTACGTACATACGTAGGTATGTTATAATAACATATTCAATATATAATCACTACATAGTATAAAACAAAGTGGCTATTTTAGTCTGTTTGTCTGTATGCTTAAATCTTTAAAATTACGCAACGGATTTTGATGCGGTTTTTTGTAACAGGTAGAGGGATTCAAGAGGAAGGTTTTTATGTATAATAACATTTATAATTTTGCACCCGTGCGAAGCCGGGCAGGTCGCTAGTAGTATGTATAAAAATAATATAAAAAATTGTAACATTGTTATTTATTTAAAAACTCTTTGTTACTTCTAGCCGATTACTAACGTAAACGTAGTAAATATTCTTTATAATATATGCCAGGAAGATGATTGTGACTGAATCAAAAAGTCCCCATACAAAATAGTGTTTATCTAACTGTCACTGCATCTGTATGTACCATTAAGTTCGGGATCTATTTTCGTCTGGCATCCCGAAGATCCCGCTGGACCATTTTAGATCACATCCGTCACTCGCTCGCGTTCCGTTCATCAAATGATGTGCGATTAGTATAAATATCTACATTTGGGAATTGTCGTGTGGTTCCCACTTTGTAATAGAACTCAGGAAGAAATATCAACATATAAAAGGTGTGTGGTTAACAACATTCTCGAATCACACTTTTCGTAGTTGTCGTGAGTGGTGACTAAGGCAATAAGCACTTACACCTACTGTAACAACCATCCATCATGGGTTTCCTCTTGACAAGATCATGGAGATTTAGAGTGGGAGAATGATATTGTTGCAATTTAAGTAATACCTTTAAATTTGCGAAATTTCAAACTTTTCAGCTATGATTTAATATAAACCATTATTTTCACATTAATCTTCATGTAATCATAATTATTTGCAATCAATTTAATAATACATTTAATTTTGTTCCAGGTATGTTTTCAGCACACAATTCAGATAAGTATGATTAAAAATTCAATGACTCGATTGACAGTCACCATAATTATGTATAAACTTAGGACAGAAGAGTTACAGGCTGAAATGATTCTTTATTTTTAAAGATAAAATTTCTGATAAAATTGCTAACGTTATTAAAGAATTAGAAAGAATAAATAAAGCAAAATGTTTTCTCAAAAATTAACCTTTACAATATACATTTTACTCAAAAATTTTACAATTGGAACTGAATAATTTGCCGTTGGCCTCAAATATTTGGCTCAAGCCAAACTCCACGTCAAATCTTAAAAAATATATTTGTATCATATTTATAAAACTTGTACAATCTTAACCAACATTTGTGACCAACCCAGACCAGGGTCAAGTGCATCGCTTCATAAGTCATCCCACGTACAATTTACGTGACATTTCGCCCACTGCTGGGCCCAAATCAGTAGTTGTTATCACGAAGTCCCAGTGGGCGGAGGGGTTTTCAATCTTGTTACAGTTAACAAGTGTATTTTATACTGAAGATTATTTTTAAGTCTGCCGAGAAAGTTGTCGAATGTTCCTTTTTTATACTTGTTTGCAATTTTATTTTACGATGCCACTTAGTTTCTGGTCAGTATGTTCACTATACACTATGTTCACTACATACTTTATATATTAAATATATATAGTTAATTTCTGTTCTCGTGGAAATTTCTGAACCCATAGGCCACATAAAGAAAAGGAACTGACAAATTTGAAGTATCTAGTAACCATAGGCTTGGGCTGAATGATTTAAAAGATTATACAAAGGTTTTTTAGACCTTTTATATATTAAGAAACCAAATTGTTATTCGAAACACACAAGCAGTCTTACTTATTTTTATATTACACATTCAGCTAAATTTCTCCCCGAATTCGGCTATTTTTTTTTTACATAAAATGTGTCTCAATCCAATTTGAAAAGGCATTAAAAGACAGGGAAATAAAAACACGTGAACAGCAGTGCAAAGGTTAACCGTATGAGGACATCAAAGAAAAACGCTACTTTGAATAGATTAGAAACATGCAAATTACTAGATAATGTCGTAATATGAACGCCATGTTTTATTTACGAGGAGGGGAATGAGGGCTAATTTTGACGATTATATTATTCTTGCTAATAGTAAAATCAAGGTTTTCAATTCTTAAAAACAGATTTCCTCGGTAATACTTTTTTTTAATTCAATTGCCGCTACTTCACTATAAAGTAATATAGTATAATTTTCAAGGCCATAATTATTTTATTTTCATCATTGAAAAATTACTTCAAAATTAAATTAAATTTTACTTTTAATTAACAAGCCGAATTTTTATAGCATAATTTAATTGGTATAAATAAATTGAAGACACATTTGTATTTTGTATTTGACACACACAAAAAAACCTCTTCAAATTACAAAAACAATTACTCTATAAAAAAAATTCCGCAGGCCTTGCGCTCTGTACCCGGTGTTTAGTAAAAAAACAGGGAAAAATAGACACATTAGCATATCAAAGGGCGCGATTGGCCGGACTGTCCCGAGACTTGGCCGGCGTGGACACCCTACTTTATTATGCCATACGATATTCATAGCACTTTTCGAGTGAAATTACATTAAAAATGTCTCATTTCGTTTACAAATTAACTTGGGGTTTCCCGGATTATTATCAGCATTTTGTTTTGACGTTATCTAATAATGTTTTAACAATTAATCCCAACTTTAAAATGATAGATCTATTATAAAACATGCTTTAATTGTAACTATTTTTCTTATTCCATAAGATTGAAGTGTCGTCAATATCGTCAGTAATTCGTAAAAGGAAACCACTATATTGACACGACAAGTAGAATACATTAAGCATTTTGTTGTCTGATAGTATAATTATAATATGTTTACCGTAGGTCCGCTAAATACAAAGGGCCAAATAAGCACAATGGCAGAAAAGAGTAAAGAAAAAGAGTATAAAACAACTAAAACAGAATTACCATGCATTGCCTATCCGGCTCGAAGGACCATAACTCCAAATAGTGTAATTTCTAACCGTCTATCATTAAACGGGAAAACAAAGCTAAGCGTCGGTTACCCAGCTTTCGCTTGCAGACGCCAGCGGCGGCGACTTCAAAGGGATAGTAACCGCATCCCCCCCAACCCCGGAGGCGAGTGGGGGAGTCTCGTTTGTACATTGCGGTGGCTGTGTATTTGGGTTGGGTTCGTGTGCAGTGGAGGTGACGATTCCTACTTAAAAAGTAGGTTATTTCATGCTCAAGTTGTAATTCATCAGTTCATTCGATTGTTGGGCCAATAACAGTTGCTCTTTTTAATTCCATCATTAAGCCATCTCGCTGAACGTGGCCTTCATGAGTTTATGGACTGTTGACTTTGTCTACCCCTTAATAAAGACATCATGTGTGTATGTATGTGATTTATTGACTTTGCCGAAACATAGTTTTTAAAACTATAAATTCTCATCAAACATATTTGCATTCTTTCATTTATTGTTTTCGTTTTATCAGTAAAAAATGAGTCGCAAAACAATGTATCCTCGAGTGTGTTATCATTTTGAAATCATACTTCTTTAAAACTTTTTGTTTCAATGATTTTCGAAATATTTGTAATCGTAAATGCCGATTTGCTTACGAATTTATTGGAAGAGTTAATACAGAAAAACTTATATGGATCATATATCCAAATGTCGCATTTATCAATGTATAATTAAAATCAATTTTACCAAAAAAAGACTTAAGTACGAGTATTCTTCTACATCGTTTTATTTTAAACACCATTTCTTCGTTAGTATAAATACGAACTAATACTTCCCTTAGCACACATCATAGAAATTTCAAATACATCCAACGAGATTGTTCCGAAATTAAAGTGTGTCCGAAAGGGACGCAACATGTCTGAATAGATGTATCTCGTTCTTTCCGGCACGTGACCATCTCTGGATATGAATATTGATATCTTTCATTATTCCATCTATGCCTAGCCCTTTGGGAAGGGTGTTTCAATTGTCCAGAAATTTCATAAATAAAATAAAATTAGACCTTTTAATAACTACAGTTTTACGAAGATTGGTCCTTCGCTTTTCTGGATAAATGGTATAGTCAGGGGAACCAATCAATTTGTCTGTGAATAGTAATGAATCGTTCCATTGTATTCTTTCTCTTTGAATCAACAATAACAGATTTTTATGTATACGGTTGTATTCCTTAACCGTTGTTGCTCAACGAATATTAATAACCACCTTTCAATTTGAAACATTTGAATATATTTTTTGATATCAATATTTAATTTTGATAATGAAATTGTGTGTCAATATTTTAATTCCAATATATTTATTAATAATTGAATAACTTCACACAATTTCATTTGCTAGTAGTTTTCAATGAAAGTCAAAATCCTCAAAAGTGCAAGATGTCTCACGTGTGCGTGAACACATTTAAAACTGCTCTGATTGAAAACTTAATCCTATTTTGCCCCTTTTAGGATTTTGATCTTATCTTTATTCTTATCTTATATATTAGGTTTAAGTTTAATAAAAAATATTCCAAACTAATATCTGAGTAGACACGCGGCCACAATTAGCGAAATATATTCTATGGCACGCGCACCACGTTGGGCGCCAACTAAATTGGTGGTTACAGTAATTGGGCAGAGGAATTGCGGTAATCGCCTGGTTAATGAGGCGGTGATTAAGTCATTTTATAGAAAAGCACGTTTTTTTGGAGCTAGGATTTATTTTGGACTTTTGGACTAGCTTCTACCATTTTTGTTCCCGGAAGAATTATAGAGGTACTCTTCTTTCTTATACCAAAATACATAAATTATTATAAATTTTTGTATTGTATCTATACAAGAGAAGTAGATGATCACAAAAACCTGTTTTTCCAAATTATTTTCCGTTCATGAAAAAGGGTATGTATACATTATACTGATGATATAGAATTATTAACATGAATTATTTACATAAAGTCGAAAATGCTTTATGAGCGATTCTTGCTCATTCTCTCTTTGATTCAGAGCCATTATTTTGTAAGACTTCTTATACAATTTCTAATTAAAATTATATCGAATTAATTTGATAGAGAATCGAAGCGACTACCAGAGGGGAGAGAAGAGTGGGCGCAAAACTCTTGTACTCTATTTAGTTAATTAATAAGACTGAATTCAAACAAATCCATCCATTTATTGATACACTCAATGCTTGTAGTGTGAGGTAGGGTTACCACTTAAGGTCTTTATTTTCTGAAACTAAAACTCTCGTTACAAAGAAAAATATAAATATTTTCTCTTATTAATGTAATATTAAAATATGGATTGCTTATTTTAAAAGGAAATATTGTAGGGAAACCAAATAATAGAATGATATATAATATATGATACACAAATTCAATTTTCAACTTCTTACGATAACCACTGAGAGAATTCTTAAAATTTGGCACCTACCTACCTAATACCTACTGTCTCTTGACGAAGCGTGTTGCTTAAGAGTTTCTGATAGCATGTAGAATAAACGGCCAAGACTTATAAACTTATTAACTATATTAAGCACTTAAAAATAAGAATGACAGTAGATATTAAAACGCGTCATTTATATTAAAATAATTTTAATAATAGAAAACGTAAAATTTTCTTAGATCACGTTGATTCTTCAAGTGTCGCGTCCGCCATCTTAATTCTCAGGAGAAGTCACTTGACAAAACAAACAGAAATTATTAAAAATTCAGGTCACGCAGCCCTATTCGAGTGGAGGGTTCAGGTTCGAATCCATTGTCGTGTGCCCACTTGTTTTTTAATACTTACCGAGGGTAGTTTCTATTATTCTGCATTGTGTTCGCTGTTTTCGTTCGTTGACATGCACTTGGGGTCACCATGAGACCATATCATAGGGGTAGTCAATGGATGGGACATTTCTGGTTTATTAATAATTTGCCATGTTATTAGGGCATGTCAAGTGGTTGTCTATGATTGTCCCGTTGGTATGTCCATTATGTGTATTTGATTTGATTTTGATATCGTTGTATTAGCTACATTATTTAAGTACTTTGCTATATTTAATCCAAGTCTTATTGAAAAATAAAATGTAGGGGTTACATTTGATCATTTATATATGCAGAATATAATATATATAGTAATTATCACGACATGAAGACAACATTTTAATTATATTAAGAATACATATTTTATCCGATTTTGCATTAACCTTTCGCATGCAGAGCCATAGGCAAAAGATAATTTAAATATAAATTTAATCTTGACACCACGTCATTAAGGCCCAATTATTAACAATTAACGATTATAACCAAATTCCAGGCACATATCACCAGCCAATGAAATTAAATGTATTCCTATATTCCACTACCGCAACTTCACCAATTGTATCATTTATAATTAGTGTTCCGAGAAATATGCTCGTGTAACATAAAATTTTTCCGAAGGGATATGTTTACGACATTCGTTTAATAAATTGAATGTAATTATTTTCACATTAGTGTTTTGTTTTTAATTTTTAATTAACAAATTATGTGAGCACGCAATTTTAATATTTTGTATCGATAAATTTCAGTGTCTAAAATATTTGTAAGTTTTTGAAAATAGTGTACCTATTTGAAAAAAAGATAATATTGCCCCTCGGCATTTTATCGCGAATAAATAAAACAAATAAATTCAAATAAACATACAACTAACTCGCACTCTTTTCCAGAGACAGGCATCAAATAAGACGCATTTTTAATTAAAATCCCGCGGAAGCCATATTGCAACGTCCGCTGTCGCCATCTTGCGGCCGTTTGACAAATTGGTGTGGCGGAGTGACGCGCAATTTCCCATTGTTCGTTTCCCGCGTACAAAATGAAAAGTCGCGTTCCGCTTTTAAATTTTTTGTTTATTATTTTCCGAAAATGTTACGCTCTACCGCTCTAGTGAGGTGGTGTTTGTATTTTTTTTGTATGCCTTTCCAGCCATTAACTTATTTGCACTAGTTTGCGCATACATAGTGGGTCATCGGAAAATCGCCACTATTTTCATTTAAAATTGGATTTAGCACATTCAATTATGAATACATACACCTGTTTTTATTTAAAACGATTCCATTACGAGTACGTACAAATTCTGATTATACGATGCTAAGTGCTTTTGTATAACCTGTTTTATTATTTCATGTTATTTTTCATGTATCATTTAGATTTTGTATTTCAATAACAAACAGATAGTAGTTTTTGAAGTAGTTTGCCTTAAACGCAGAATCCCGAATCAATCATGTTGGAATGATCTGATGTAAGGATCTTTTACAATGTAACCTAAAGCTGATCCAACCAATTGGGTGGTCACTGAAGTATTTCAAGCCAGGCAACACTAACATATTTAAGACAAGGCAACACTAACAAATCGTTATGCAGACAGCGAGACAGTAGGGCGCAATTTTGACTAACACAAAATATAGTAGGTGTAGAAATCGAGTATTATTAATATGATACATTAAATATTAAGTTTATTATGTTCTATGAAATTTTATTTAAAAAAAAATTGTTACATTTTTCACGTCCTTATGCATTACAAAGTAGACAGTGCCAATAGTTTCGAAAATACTTTTAGACCATGTTCGTCCGCATGGCACAATAATGGAATTGGCAGTTAGATATTGATAGCTTGCTAGCCTAGGTAAATAGATTAAGGTCCATATTAAACTTACACTAAATCTGTCTTCCTATCTGCTTCGCTTTCACGGCCAGCGAGACTATTTGAGAAATTTGATTTTTATTCAAAAATTCGCCAGAAGATTTAGTAACTACGAGTATTCGCTAAATACCTATGTATTCATTATTCTGTAAACTAGTTAACGTTATACGGCGCGCCTCATTAAAGTCGTCGGAAGATCAAAGGAAGCCGAAATACCTTCTGTATATCCAGAGACAGATGGTTCACACAATGCTATATTTTTAGAAATATGATCCAAATCTCAGATTGTGAAGGAAATCCGCAATTAGGTTAAGCGTGTAAAAAGAAAGATATTGGCGAATTAAATACAATTAACATTTTGTGTTAAATAATCTATCCACTGCATATTTTCATAATCTAATTTAAAAAATTCGTAGATATAATTGCAGTAATAATGATAAAAGAACAATTCAGAAATAACACAAAACACCTCGAAATTTTATCTGATTGTGCTATTTCTGTCCTGTGAGGCTACCTATCAATGTCCAAAATCGATAAAAATCTAATAAACACACATATTATTGATACCTATAACAAAATCACGGAATTGTAACGTAAAAAAGTTCATTTTGAAATATTTTATTACGGGCATTATAAATAAATAATACAAATTGCCATTTTTTATTAACTAGTTGAAGAAAGCTCTCATAAACTTACTTTCAAACTATTGATGAAATTATGAATCAGTAAACAAATCGACAGTCGTGTGTCTACAATTAATGATATGTTAATTACTTTCATACACCAGTGATGTATGACTGTGATCCAGTTCACATTTCTCGACGTTAATGCAAAGTATGTTTCATCATCAGTCAACGCTATCAAGTCTAGAATATCTGGTCTTTAGCAGACTTACGGGCTGAGACCAGATTTATGTGCGTGTCGACAAATGTCATAGTTAGATTATTTTACTGGCTTAATTAAGCGATTTCTTGATCATTGCCTTGGTGTTAGTCTGACCTAGGTCTACCCCTGTCTGGGAGAGGAGCCCGGAGTCCGCCTGTTAGCAAGATTATGATAAGTTCGATAATTACATGAAGCTATTTCCGATTTAAGCGAAATTTTGATAGACAAGTTTGAAGTTCCTATGTTTTCTAAATTAACGAACACAGATTTATATATCAAATACAATTGTATTTACGTCAATCGTTGAAAGATATCAATACAGTAGTGATTCAGAATCAAGATCTTAGATGCTAATAGACTTGCCCAAACGTAGTTGCACATGTTGCTGCGGTAGCCTTTCTATCAAATACTTCATCAATGGTTAGATTCTCATTAATCAGACGAATTGCTTAATAACAATTGCTATTCACATTAAACTCATATTAGAAGCGATCTGATTAAAATCGATTTTTAATATGAACCCGATACAATTTTTCAAATTATTTCCTTAGAAATTTACCTTATTTCCTTGTCTTTTGGAAACTTTGTAATGGTTTCATTCGATTAGTGATAATTAAACCGATTCCCACTCGTATGACCCCACTTTTAGTTTGACATAAATTCCAACTTGTCATACTTTGGTAATATATTATGCACCCAATGGTTATGGTATCAGGGATTGATTGGACCTAATTGGGTCGTTATGTGGAATAATAACGACCAATTAGTAAATTAAATGAATAGGCTGAGCCCGGCACAGCAAGATTACAACCATCTTCACTCGCTGCATTAATGTTGTGATGAGGAATTAGTGGTCCAATATTCAGTCCTCCACAATTTTAATTGAATAATTAATGTTTTTTTTATTGCGCATTTTGATTTTCTATTCAGCTTTGTAGTAAATCAAATAAAGTTATATGAATTATAATTATTTTATTGAATCGACAGCGTCAAAATTTAGAGAACGTGATATGTTTGATAGCTATCTAGATTCTTCTGGAAACGTCGTTACTAAGTTTATCAGACCTGTATTTTTAGTCTTTATTGTGGTAGTATCATAATAAAATTAATCTGTTACCGTTTATTCTAAAAAGGTTCCCATTTTAAGGTTTTTATTATACGCCTATAAAACTCGGAGGTCGTTACGATGGCTCGGACTAAAGTTTCTACTTTGTTCTTCAATGGCGTCTTAAATTTTTACTTTGTTCGCAACTAAAACTGAATGATCTATTTGTAAATTTAATGCTTTTTAATCTGAGATATTTTGGGTTGCTACTAATGCGCAGGAGTATAACGTTATTTCCCCATATTTTTGTTTTTCAAATATATTTTTTTATTATTTGAATCTACGCTTTTAGTATTTTTTATTCTCTAAGTTTCAATAATTTTATAGAAAACAAAGAGACGTTGTATTTTTACAAATGGTTTCAGCATAATTTGTTGATATATCATTCGTCGTAGCAAATTCAGGGCGGCGTCTTATGGCGCAATCAATTCTGTCTTTTGACATTTTTATGCATATTTAAAGTTTTTCTTTGAAGAGCTTCTCGCTAGATTTATGTTACATCTGATACTCACGGCCGTTCAAATTGTATAATTAAATGAAAAGAACCGAATAGGTGACTTTTAATGTTTAATTTCCGAGAAATTAAGTTGTTGTGGCTCAATTTGTATTTAGTGGAATAGAGTTCACTGAGCAGGGTCAAAGCAATTATTAATAAATTAATTTCTCATGTTATAATTAAACCGAAACTTTCCATAGATTTCCACAAATCACTTTTAGCTTTCCCAATATACATACTTAGTCTGGTATTACTTGCAACCATATTTTATTCAGTAATTAATCTTAATTTGCCTTTGTTACATTTTTGTGCATAAAAAGACTGTATGTCAGTTTGTTTAAACGTTCTCTATGATTTATTGAAGAGCGACACAATTTGGCAATTCGCGTGGAATAGCTATATTTTTGTTCATTCTAATAATCTCATTTATATTAAAACTGCTCGTGGGTGGAACTGAAATTTAGATTTATTACTTCTAACCATTTTTTGATGGCAGTTTGTAGTCATGAAAATATGAAATTTACAAGAAATTAGTTTGGGTTTTAGAAATGTATCAGAATAGGTCCATTCGTTCAGTTGTACAGACTCAGATACATCAAACCAAATAACACCTATCTTTTTTGGTCCAGAGTTGATAATGCTAAATACTAATATTAATCATAGCTACATTCTTGCGTGGGAGTATTTAATGGGTGAATGATAAAAGAAATGCGTTGACAAACGTCCTCATAAATAATTCTAATGTGATCAACATTTGAAAAAAACAGAAGTAATTATAGAAATAAAATTCATAATTCAGATCGAATATTTACATGAAAGGTATTTAGATAAATTACGGCGAGGTATAAGATCAGATTCAGGCAATTCGATGTTTCGATCCAAAATGGGTAAGGTTTTCCTGCAAAGGTCATACGTGAGTCACTTCTTGTAGAAACCTGACTTACCCAATACTGAAATATAGTAATAAGCATACCCTTAGCTCCCCAGAGAGGCGAGGACTCCGAGTTTACATGAAATTGAGCAAAAGAAGTATCCAGGGATCTTGTAAGTGGAAATTTAAAGTATCTGCCTACCCCTCTTGGAAAATTGTTTAATTATGTTCAACTAAATCTGAACAAGAATGCGAAACATTTTGAAAAGATTCTGATTGCGCACACGTCATATCTTCAGTTCTTCCAATTATTTACCCGGCTATGTAATTTGAAAAATTCTCAAAGCAATCCAGCGTTTCCGAAACGGCTAACGAATGAATAGTACAGCAGTGTTTACGCCAGTGACGGCATACAACAAGGAAAGTATGGAAGAAGCCTATATGATGCTATGAGCGTATTTTAAAAATAACTATAAAAGTAATGTATACCAAAAAATGTAACTAAAAGGTTCGTATTTTCTAAAACGCTTTTACTTCAAAAATTGATTTGACGAAATATGATATGATTTGAATAAATTTAATTTACAGTATATCAATAGGGTTTACTTCAAACTTTCTTTAAATTCATCTATGTTTATTCGTTATTGATTTTGTTCATAAAGTTTAGTTGGATTATAGCAGAAATATATTCGGAAAATGTTTCATCGAATTTTGTTATTCATAGCAATCGTACTGTAAGAAAATTGTCCACGCACTCCAAATCCAACTTCTGCACCTTCCATAGTTTGTGTCGTGACGTCATGACGCAATTTGTAACACCCTGATAAAGGGGGTGCGGAGGGGGTGACTTCAAAGGACTTCGCCGACAAAGCTCTAAATAAGATGAAAAAAATAACGACAATGGGCAGGGAAATCGAGGTCTTTGGAATTTTTGCATTTTTCGCGTCTCGAATACGTAGCTCGCCTTTTCATGGGTGAAATCTTTTTTTAAGAGTAAATAAAAAAGAATCTTAATTTTTTCCAAACGCTATGTATTTACATACTCTTTTGTATTTATTTTATTTTTGTAATGCAAAACAAACTATTATTATTCTTTCATACTTTAAAATTAAATGTCGAAGGTTTGTTACGAAATGAGATTATTTTTATTATCATTTTATTGATTTAATTGAACATAATTTTTGCCAAATACCAAGCTAAATAACATTCAATCATTACCATCCTTTCTCAGCCGGGTGAAAATTGAAACAGTGTTGATAACAGTAATCAACTTATCTGTCCACTTGCAACCTTGCACGTCACCACGCGGATTAACTGATAACAGTGATAAGGAGTAATCCCCACTAACATCGAGTGTCGATATGTGTGTCATTACAATTTGTTTTGCCAAGTTAAAACCTAGTTAAGAAAAGGAGGGTACAATAAGCCTTTAAGTTTTTTTCCATTTCTTATGAATGAAATTTAAAAAAAAACATTCTTTGGACGTTAAGGCGACACAACTTATTCAACAGACACACTTATCTATTGAAAATATTATGATAATAAAATCATTGATATGATCAGTTGGGCTGCATTATTTACCGAATAATTACGCCGAAAACTTAACCCTATCAAACACCATTCTTTTCCTCAACCAAGAAAAACGACTCCATAATTCGACAAGACAAAAACCAATCTAATCAATACCATTATCTATGCCTCACATAAATCTTTGCAATTATCAAATTCTCACAGTCATCTGCATAAACGCATACATACATAGTCTCGTACGCACGCGCGCGGCGAGATCAAAGTGAAGCGACCCCTTTGTGAGCGCCGCCGGGCACGCGCCGTCTTCTTCTTTCCCTCCAAACATCCGTAAGAACGCACAAGAGCGAGCGAGAGCGCAACCATTGATTATATAGCGTTTGCGACGTGAATATTTCACCTCGTTATCGAGTCTTGTTTGTGTTAGGCAGTGTTGGGACATGTGATTGGATTTTCGTCGATATCGATAGGGATTGGCGATGGTTGTTGTGATTTTATCGATAATGCCTAAGATGGGTATGCAAGTGTGTTGTAGGCATTATTTACTTAGTTTCCTGCCGAAATCTGTTAACTTTTAATATTAAAGAACGCTTAGGTATGCCAAGGATGCATTTTAGCTTTTTACCTACCTAAGTCTCTGCATACCTGTAATACAGAACATTTTTGCATGGACTAGTATATATTTTTACAAAAAAATGCAACACACGATATATGTACCAACATAAAAGTTTTGTATTTTTCCTTGTACAAGAAATGTCATATTTTGTATCACATATTAAATAGTTGACATGATTAAAACAGGGAAGGAAACGCAACAGAATTTCGTAGATAGATTTAACCTACTACTACCTAGGTACTTATTTATTGAAATTTGTATTTCACCTCCCCTTATCTCATACTCCACGGTGACTTTTAGTTATATTTATTTGATAATTTTGTTTAACAGATTTATCGATAACATTTTGTCGACAGTGTCGCTACACTACACGACCTAGTAGAGCACAGCTCCCAGTAGGCAAGACAGGAATCTGACGATATCGACGCCAGTAATTAAAATAGACTTATTGCGTTTCGAACTATACCTACGTGCTCTCGCAGTAGGGTTGACACAAAAGTGTTGTCATACAGTCTCTTAGTCAATATGGTCAGTAAGTAGACTGGTAGATAATGCCTTATGACATTTTTACCATTTATGTACAGTTTGACCAAAAAGTCTTAAAGTTTTTTTTGATATTTGCGTGTTTTCAGTTGCATTACTTAGGTGTTGGTTAAATAATAAATTGAGATTCAGAGATCATATATAACGTAAAAGAGAAATCCCAAATGTATGAGCTTTTCTCTACATTGACTTTTACATGTCGTTATTTATCTTTAAACAGAAAAAAAATATTGGCCATTTTATTATAGAAGTAGATAATCTAAATTACAATACGCATTTCCCATTTTTTTTTATATCGGAAGGAGACAACCCTAGTTGTAAAGAAGGTTTCTTGCTTTTTTCACCGGAATGGGAAAATTATAGTTCACATCGGCCGATGAGACATGACTCACGTGGTCCGGTGAGATTTATAACCACATTACTGGGTTCGAATCCCGGTTCAACGTATTAAATATGTGTGAAGTTGTTAATTACATTGTGTAGTCAGTTGAATAATTTGTTAACATTTAATGTCTTTTTAAATTATTGTATTTAATGCTTGAACTTTATATTATTGTAGGAATGGTTTTTATTTTGTTAGAACAAAGTATCGACCTCGCCCGCCACCAAAGGGTGATCTTTCACTAGGCTAGGTCCCCTGCGAGGTTTCGTTAAATCTTCCATATTAAATTAATTATTTCTTTGGCAACAGATGCATACCCGTAGTTGTCGTACTCGTATGCCATAAAGATGAATTTCTGAGAATTCCCACGCGAAAAAGCCCGCAGGCTAAGCCTCTACAATAAACTTAGCAAAAATGAAATGAATAAATAAAATAATCAGTCGTTAAAACGGATAATTCTCAGCAATCGTACTAGCACAGAGGAAAGCATTAACCTGTATTAATCGTGCAATGACAGGGCGAGGTCTTGTGCGCCCCCGCGCCGACCCGCTCTACCCCGCCTGGCCCCGCATGCCCCGTTAATATTTTACAGGAAAATGACAACGTCTACCCCGCACCGCGCATTAGTTTTTCCTTTTGATGTTCACTCATGTCTGAAGGCAATATAATTTTGTTTATTCCCATTTTAACTAGGCGATTTTTGTATTCGAATTGCGTATTTTTCTCGTTGTTTCGTCGGTTTCTTTTGCCATCTTGTAATTTTGTTTGTGGATGTTTCTTCCTTTGTGCTGTCTTGATGTTAGTCTTTCACTGAAGTTGTTATTATATATTGTGGAAATATATAAAACGAGCATTTGTACAGAAAAAGACTGCTAAGTAATTGTATCACTGTGTGAATTCAGAGTACAATAGGTATTTCTATCTATAATACATATATCTTTAGTGTGTCTTGGCAATATAAAACGACCTCTTTCGGTAGGGTTCAGTGCAGACTATATTCATAACGTAGCCTCTGGTTTCTATGGAATAATCGTTTTAGTATTAACAAAGTCATTGAAAAGAAGTTAATTACCATGTTTATAAGGAGAAATTAGAAATCTGGAAGTTAAGAAACCTCCATAATCAAAAGTACATTAAAAATAATATAGAAAGTATAATAACAAAAATACATAATCGTAAACCGTAGCTTAAGGTCGCGGGTCGCCCGAGGGCGGATTTTCGCTAAACAATTCATACATTTATATTTCCTTTGATGTAGGTACACCCGCGGGCGCCGTCACTCGCAGGGTTAACCCGCCACCTGTTCGTTACACGGGAAAATTGAGTGCGCACAAAAATATTAAAGCGAATTTTCGGTTGGTTGCTAGATACTGGTGTTTTATGTGTATGTTTTCAATGCTATTTCTTTTATAAGGTGTCATAAAGGCAGGCAATCGTTTAAACTTTGTCAAATATTTTTACAGCATCTGTATAAAAACTTTTATGTGTATATACATATATTACTGTTTACCCTTCCGGAACATCGGAACATCGTAGAGGATTACATCTTATCACATGCACATACATACATATGGTTACGTCTTTATCCCTTGCGGGGTAGACAGAGCCAACAATTTAGAAAACTGAATGGCCACGTTCAGCTATTTGGCTTAATGATAGAATTGAGATTCAAATAGTGACAGGTTGCTAGCCCATCGCTTAAAAATGAATCCCAAATTTGTAAGCCTATCCCTTAGTTGCCTTTTACGACATTCATGGAAAAGAGATGAAACGGTCCTATTCTTTTTTGAATTGGTGCTGGGAACCACACGGCACACATTGGTCAATTTCGTTGGTTCAGCGTACACTTGACCTGACCTCTCACCATAACGATGTCGATTCAATCATGGTACATGTTATTAAAATATTGAAAAAAAAAAATAGAGAAACACATTTGTAATTACTTTGTCACCGAAACGCCTTAAACCCTTTAATCTCGAGGAAATTAAAATCAATTTTGTATACATGAAAAACGCGCCCCATAGTCCACGACAACCTGCATTTAACCCTTTGACGTGTCGCAGGGGTCTAATTGGCCCCTTGTTTATTAAACGATGTCTCCGTACAACACTATTTGTCACGTCATTTCGTTCCCAAAGGTGTATTCTCGATATATTATTGTCCACGACTTATTTATTTTGTACGAAAGAAAGCATTAGTTTTCTCGTAAAATTTGGATGAGTCCGGAGAGTAAGACCGTTATAACTAGAACACCGTTTCCTACCGCCGGATTCTTATATTATAATATTATATTTAAAAAAGTCGAGTCTTTAGTAAAATCAAAGGCTTTTGCAAAGCTTTATTTGTATCAAAAGATTGCATTTGGCATTTGTCCTTTTCTAAGGACTAAATATATTTGCGTCCCTATTCGCATCGGTTTTCAGGATAGTCATTCCGGCCGGAGTGTGATTTTGTGAACCGCAGGGCACATTTTTCTACTTACCACGATATCTGCCTTTTGATTATTCAATCTCTTTACGAAGTTGGACAGTATAACACTACATACTAGTATTTAGTACACATCGCAATTATTGGAATTTTCTTCATTTCTCCTTTACATTTTCAGAATAACTTCCCACCACGACAAACCCGTCTCAATCAAACGTCGATTACACTAATAAGCCGACTGTAAAAGGTCTTTTATTAATTATAATTATATTATTAACCTAACTAGCCCTCGCCGAGCGTTTCAAGGAAACCCTTTATGGGTTTATTCTGTCCACTTATAAGTATAAAGAATTGATTATACATTTAACGATTTATACTTTTTTAAGTCTTATTTTTGTGCCGTGTTTGTTAGTCTCTATATCTTTTACTCGATATTCGTAAGAGATGAATAAAGGAATGGGGTGCGTGTTTCCAGGCGCACTGTGCTTCGGGTCCGGGGTTCCGTTTTCAGACATTTATTTCTCTATTAGGTTCACTTGTCATTATGTTGGTTTACAATTTGAGACTTCCTCTTACCTAACAATTCCATTCTTATATTAAATAGAGTAAAAAAATATGCATTTTAAAGGTTTTAACAAATAAAATGTAAAACAACTGGACCGATTTGTTTGTAATTTGTCACGGATATAAACTTTCTACCAATGCCAACATATACCTACATTATACATACTTGCAATTATTAATAAATTCCCACGGGAACAAAGCCTGGAAGAATTTAATACATATATAGAAAAGAGTCGTTTGTCCCGCCATCTGCTATATGAAGTTGCTGATTGCAATATCTTAATTCGAATGTGTTAAGTGAAATACGACGCGTGTGCTCGTCTTGCGGCGCACGGCGGAAATGTCCCGCGGTCCTATCCTCAATTGAATTTATCTTTTTTATTTCTGTGTCCTGAAATCTTTTTTGACAAGGTCATAATGGATTGTCTTAGCTTACTAAGGCGTTGTAGTATCAAATTGAATATAGACATATAGATAAGATTGATAGATTAAGTCTTACTCTCTCTCTCATCTTTGAGTGCTACCTTATGCCTCGTGTGGTTTATTCTATTAACTTACCTCAAAACTATGATAAGAGTATACATTCAGATCAATAATACGCCTTGATTTAACGTAAATAAACCAGTAAGCCATATACAGAGTAATAGTTATAAATCTACATAGATAGGGTTGCTAGATCTCCGTGCTTAATGTTTGAAGACCTGCTCTAATATACATTTAGTTATACAAATCACGCCTCTTCCCCGTAGGGGTAGACAGAATCTATATCTTACCATTTGACATGATGCCTTTATACTTCTGCCCCTTCATCCACATTTATAACTCTAATGAGCTCTTCCGTTCAAAGTTCTTTTAAATTTTGGCCAGGGAATCCCCGATTTATACAAGGTAATAATGGCCATTATGTGACATTTGTTGTAAAAATGTTATGTCTTAGTGTAAACTAACTAATTTGTGTAAACGTCGCCTATTGATCTTTTCGAGACTGTTGGCCCTGTCTACCCACAAGGGATAGAGACGTGATTATATGTATGAAGTGTAAACTATAGGAAAGTTCGCGTAAAAAGAATAAAAAGCCGGTCAGGTCGGGCATCGCAAGCGGCTGATCGAGTGATCCTAAAGCCTTACTATAGGAACGCCTGGCAACCCTACACATAGGTATAAGCTCATACTAACTAGGACGATTAGTTCACATTTAAACTGAGCTGTTTTAATCTCGATCCAGTTACTGACATACAGACGACGCATATGTCTCTAACTGGAATGACAATAAAATGTACCCATTAACAAACACACATATTCGTACTAACATGGAAATCTCGACCCTAATCCACTTATAATTGAGTCTAATTTGGAATGACAACAAATTTTTATGACCATAGAAGTTGCGAACTAATTTGAAACGTGCAAAACAAATTAATAGAGACTAAAATTACTCGTTGAAATTGTTTTTATGTAAAATATTTCAATTTAAACTTTATTGGCCAGGATGAAAGGTTTAATATCGAGTGGTTATGTGTATGCTATAAAACTGCAGTTATTCGGCGCATGCGCATCCCAAATGCTTTGCAGAGGGAAAGCGAGAAATAAGAACTTGATGACACTCCTCACTTAAGATCATATAAAAAGTAAAGACTGAGCTATATTAAATTTACTGGAGACAAGCCAAGCTGCCTAGGAAGTTGTATCTTGTAGAAGAAAAGTAATGAAACATACATGATTAAAAAATTGGCAGGGTCAGATTAACTAGTTAAAATTAAGTTTGATATTTCAGATATGCCATAAAATTATATAAAACAAATAAAAAGGCTTATTTTGACATCATGTCAAAAATGTATTATCACAAGCTTTGAAGGGTACTGAACATGCAAACGGGAAATGCAGTAAGATGAAATAGATATTTAACTGATAAATTTTCGAAAGAATTCTTCAAGATCACTTAAATTATAAATTTATTTTTGGTCGTAAAGTTTATTTCTATAAAATTACATACATATAATCACGTCTATATACCCTTGCGGGGAAGACAGAACCAATAGTCTATAAAATTTATTATTCGAAATCAATTTTACCTTTTTTCCCGCTCTTTGCGGTGCGTCTTAATTTTTCTTCTGGGATGGTAAATGAGTTTAATTGCAAATTCAGTAATGTACAATCATCTGAGTTATTGCTTTACCATATAAAGAAAAATATAATGGTTTAAAATTATAGATTCACCATTTTGGTGATTTTAATAAATTGCCTTGTAACCCTGTATACAAGTGGTTGTGCACAGGTTTGCCTTCCATTATTCAAAGTAGGTCTAACTTTGAAATAATTGAATTTAAATTATCAACATCATCCCTCTACCGTTAGTTCCAGTTGAAACCCCACCTCTTTGGAGCCCTAGGTCTGCTCAAGACTAGGATCCTGAACTCGAAAATATCACGCTTTTATATTTATTTTAGACAAACTAAACAATACATTACTCAAATTAATTAAATAATTGCGACAATTTCTTTAAGTTCATTGATGAGAATGTTACAAAGAGAGCCTACCCTGGAGATTTAAAAACGTCATAATGCCAAAAATAACCATGCGTTCCAAGTGAGTCACAGTGACTCAGTGGTTAAAAAGCTCGCGATAACTGATTGTGATTGATGCGACAGAAAAAGGTTCAGTTTCTGATCGATGACAGCACAGAATAACATACAAATTTATCAAGAATTATAAAGCTTTTGGATTAAGCGTTGCGTTTTACACATATAGGTATGTACATACATATGTGTATATGTTTTCGTACATAATCAGACCTCTTTCCCGGAGGGATAGGTATATCTTTTGTCACATCACAACATTCCCTTATCAAGCTATTTCTTACCCTGTTCTGCCCTTGAATGATACAGTTTATGTAAACTCAGGCAGAAATTACATGCAACCTTAATCCCATTAATAAATTTATTCAGCTGTACGTGGCCTTTCTTTTCGAGACAGTAGGCTCTATCTACCTTGTAAGTGATCAAAACGTGACATATGTACCTATGTGTCTTTCTACTTGCAACAATCTCTGCAAAAATAATTTGCTTCATTTTCAAAGAGACTTATCAGTTTGGGTCACTTTTGACCTGACCTTTCAGCAGTAGACTTGAATTTCTCATTTTGGAAAAGGAAGTCCTAAAGGAAACTGACCTTGATCAGTAGTAAAGATTGACTTTAAATAAGCATAATATCTGATTAGACATATACAAAGTGTACATAATTAAAAACTGTCTATTTTCGAAAAACAAAAACTTTTTGTGATATAGGCCTCTTGATAGACATTTGGCTACATAGGCGATTAGCTATAAGGCAGATTGCTCATTAGACATTAAGCTTATTTATAGTTTGTTACTTGGACTTTCCGACCAAGAGGGCAATGAATGACGATTTGGGGATAGGCAGAGACTTGGGATGTCTCGTTGCAAATCTTACCAAATTTCCCATTCTTCTTTCAATTCAAATGCATGATGAAAAATATATATTGTGCCGGTCAAGTGAATGGTGCTAATTAAGTATATTGATTACAACTTGTTCGTTGTGCTTAACTAAGGCGATGTAATTATCCTTATTTGATTCTAAATGGTTCTAAGTACATGCTTTTACGGTCGTGTGATTAAAATATCTTAAATTCTTATTACCTTATGAGAGTTTTAATAATACATGCAGAAAATTATTGATATCGAGATCAAGGAATAAAATACCATAGATTAAGTTTAAAGCATTTGCTGATGATTGTCCTTACTCATAAACATTGACAAAGTATATATGTAATCACCTCTTACTTTCTATACATACATATAGTCACGTCTATATCCCTCTCGAGGTAGACAGAGCCAACAGCCTTGAAAATACTGATAGTCCATTGAGTGACAGGTTGATAGCCAATCACCTAATCGACAAAAATATAGGCATTAATATCACCCCTAAAGCACATATATAACTTATATACATACAAACCCTTGTAAATATCGTCGGCTATTCCAATTTGCTAGTCCGTAGCACGTCAAAAACATAATTGGCGTGCCCTTACCAGGTCTGTCAAGATATAAAGCACTGCTGGATGTGACAAAAGAGTTTAAATTAATGTATTTACATAACTATAATCAAAAGCCAAAAAAATCCAAAGAAAATATATGTATTTCCTTCATCCGAATTTATCACACTTCAGAATAGGACTACTCCATATCTTTAACATGGATATGATAAAAAGGCCAATAAGGGAAAAGTTATAAGCCTTGCTCTTAACCGTATTTCACGACTTTTAAAGTAAAATAAGTATATTAAGACAGAAAAAAAAATACAATAAATATCAAAACTCTCTTAGGAATTAATTAATTTAAACTTTATGCACGTTAAATGTACAACATGTGGACTAAATGCCAGTCGAATCTTTGTACCAAATTGAGATGGATAACAAAAGTTCTGAAGCTTACACAAAATGTTCTTCTGTCGCTTCCAGTGAACTGAGAGCTGTGAACACACAGGCAGCCTCTGAAAAAGGTCAACAACCCCGTCCCAGGGAGGCTCCCCTGTATTCACAGATTTGAATATCCCGATACGACCCTCCCGAATTACGGATTAGATTTTCTTGTGCCCCACCACTCTGCCTACCCCGCAACATTTTCAAGTTTCCACATTATTTTCCTATAATACCATTTCGGTACTTATTGTGTAGGGTTTTGCTTAGTTAGATTTTAACTCGATTGTAAAATGTAAATTGTGTTATGAAGAGAGTTATGAAAGTGGATGAAGCGAAAGAAGTGTGCAGGGATCGTGGCAAGTGGAAAGATGTGGTCTCTGTCCACCCCGGCGGGAAAGAGGCGTGATTTATGTATTATGAATAGTGAAACTGATCTGTAATGATCGAAGCAATAGGAAATTCATAGTCTGTGCCTTTCTCCATGAGAAACAGACATGTTGTAAATTTTTTTTGTAAAATGTTTTTAATTCATAGTAGTTGTTAATATTATTCGATTTTAAACGAGTGAGTTGATTTCAGACCAGTCAGAATTTGAATAGGCATTTCAATATGTTGAATGTTATTAATAATCGAGGCCGTCGAATCGAGACCAAAAGCTCATTACAAAGGATAATAAAAAAATGGCAATACTCAGTACGCAAAAGAGGGATTACTATTTAATAATGATATTTTCTATTTTGTAAAGCAAATAAGCACTTTTCTAGTTACTTTCAAAATGTATAAAAATTTACTTTTCATTATCTTTTCTAGCCGGTCCTATTTCTATTGAAGCATTTTCATTTTGCTCTTTTATTAATACACATCATTCATTCTATTGAAAATATTCGCTGACCAATAAGTAATCTCCGAATATCCAACATAATGCACAATGCAAAGCATCATTTATATTTAATAAAGACTTTCCCTCGTTAAGAAGTTCCGGCGGCGCTCGTATCCGGCTCGAAGGACCAATCCCGGAAATGGGTAAGAAATGGCGCGGAATCGGCTGAGCTAGGGTAGTTGGGAATTCTACCCCGTTTATGTTCATATATTGTGATAAGTTCGATATGTTTTACTAGTTAAAGAATATTTTTAATGCTAAATTTGACTCAGTTAAATGTGTTTAAATGTTTAACTAAAGAGTGGTATTACATTTCAAAATTAAAACTCATAACCAGTTAAAAATTTCCGTTTCACATCATGAAAGATTCTCACAAAGTAGAGAGAAACAAAAGGTGCAAGAATCCAAAGTTCAAAAGGTAGTCACGACTGAGCGACTGCATTTAAAAGAGGCACAGCCGAAACTAGACCAAAACTTTCAAGGTCGGAAAACGCTGCACACTTGCAAATAACACCCCTGCACTCACACCACTACACGTACGGACCCCTACACATGGTCGTCATGGCAACGCAGCATCCTATTTCCACGCCCACTGCTCCGGGGGCGAACTCTCAAGATATTACGCCCTACTTCGTCCGTATTGGTGAACTAAAGGGGTGTAGGAGGTAGATGGTGTGCGTGCATTCACGCTGCGTCCCGAAATCCGCCAATTTCATTTTCGTTAGAAACTCCGCAGTCGATTTACAGAATGTACATGCAAAAATATACACGATCGGTTAGCGAATGCGCAGCTCTCGACTCGTAACATTCACCGGCCGGCTCGTTAACAAACCTATTCAATTTTGAAGTATTAGTCGATTGAGGCAACAGTTCTCGCGTCCTAGCGTCGCGAGTTCCAATTAGCGACTGGGGCTTGTCGGTTGTCGTTCGAGTGGCGGTGACGTCACGCTCTGCTTTCATGCGGTTTCAATAACTACCCTCTCGAGCGATTCCTTCAATAGCTGGCCACTCGACGCCCACCTTCATTAGTATAGGGACCTTCTCAATGTGCACGCTGAGCTGAAAAGGCGAATCTACCAATTTAAAAACGAAAGTTTTAACGAGTAAACTTGTTTAGCTAATAACTGTGTGAATGCTACTTTTAATGGCGGCTATCTAATTGCGTGATTTAATTTTTGAATTATAACGGCCTGTCAGTAGAACAAAGCGCGTTGAGCGTCTTTTGTTTTTCGCTGGTCTCACCATAGACAAATCTTATTATGGAAATATTTTTCAAATTAAGAACGCGCTGCTCCCGCATTATGCGTCTCGACTCTCGGCTGCCAGCATTGTCTATGCATTCTTTTTGTTCGTCCTCGCATGTCGAGGTTTTCGACCACCGTTTCGGTTATTTTTCTTTTTTGTTTTTTTTTAAGCTGTCCCGAGCGTGAATGGAAGGCTTTGTTTGTGCGTGTTTTATTATTAATTAGTGAGGCTCCTTTGTCCGTGGTAATTATTGTCTTAATAAGTAGTTCCTCGTCGAAATATGGACGAGTGCTGAAGGGATAGTCAACCTTTTTTACTTTTTAAATTGTCCGGAATGAAGCGAGGTTATGAACTGGTTTTGAGAAGTTTTGTGTTTTGTCTTTTCTCTTAGAGATATTTCTATTCACTCTCGTGTGGTTTGTGTATTATTATAATAGGGATAAAAATAGAATTTTCTTTGTTTTTTTACTTTTTAGTATATTTGAAATAAGTACTATAAAATTGTTTTTATATTAAATAACGTAAAACAGAAGCTATCAACGTACAGATCAATTCAGACAACTATCGGTGTTATGCTGAAATTATAAATTATTTCTCATACAGATACCGAGACACATAACGTTAAATAAATATTTTCAGAAATTCCCACGCCGCGAAGCATTACGCCAAATCTAGACTAGTTATTTAAAAAAAAAAAAACATTGGATTGAGATAAAAACACACCTCCTCCGCAGAGTGAAAGAGACAAAAGACGAAGACGTCATTAGCAAGTAAATTGAGGGGCGCATAAATTTCACAGGCGCGCCCAATTATGCAAACTGGCGCTGTAGGGCCATTCTCAACTCACTTCCGTTTGGAGTGGCACCTCTAATTAAACGGGATTTTTACACTATTATGAATAAGCTGACACTTTTGTATTAATCTTTTTACAGTTTCAATGTTTTTTCTTTGTCTATTTTGGTATTGTAGAATATTTCTATTAGGAAGAGTCGATTAATATATATATAACCTGGCCTATGTATTGTTATATGTTATAATAAATCACTACATATTACAAAGTATTTTCTCTGTCTGTATGCATAAGCTAATCTCGGAAAGTCGTGTACGGCTTTTATCCCTGTTGGAAAGAGGATTTTCTGAGGAATGTTAATATGTATATAAATGATGGGTCGCTTGTCATTAAATAATACTTCATTTATTCCTTTTTTAGACATTTAATTTATTTTGCATGTCATGACATCGAATTTAACTAACAAAAATTAAACCTTGTTTATTTTTTCCACCGTACTAACATAGGTAATTTTGTCTCTGAAAAAAAAAAACAAACAGTGCAAATACCTAAATGTGAAATCACATCATTACAGATTGCAAGCTTGTTTGCACCACGTTTCATGCAGTTCTCATATATCATATAATTCAAATGGTTGTCTACTAACGCTATGTCAGATAGCAATATATCGAATCGAATTTGATCGATCGATCACTCAAATGTTTTTACGTGACCTGTGAAAAGACTAACAAAAAGACAATAGGAACCAACATGGTGTAGTTTCTACTAGATGACCTTTTTTAAACAGTTAACAATTTTTTTTACATTTAAATATAATTATTAGATATTTTCTTTATACGTGTTTTAACTATAGTCGAATCTAGACTTATAAATGTAATAAAAAGAGGAATATATAGGTACGATATATAGATATTTGTACGATAATTAAAATAAAAAAATGCTGAGGAGAATCACCCATATTACGGTCCTAGGAAGAAGGTTATCAATTTTTTTTTGTTTATGGCAACACTTTCAAGGAGATTTTGAGATCTTTAACTTTTTTATTATTTTGTTACTACAACTCCGGCCTGGCTTTGAAAATGATACTAACTAAGTCAAAGAGGAAGTTAAAAACTTAGATAAAAATAACGTTGATTCCTCTGTGGTCTAGCCTAGTCTTCCAGTTTTTATAGCGCGAAAAACTAATCTCTGTATTGCTTGGGTCAGCGATAGTTTATCGCGCGACCCGAGACCCAACCGAAACAGGATAAGTTTCTCGCGCGATAAAAACGGCGTCGCGCATGCTACGCTACGGGGGCAGGCTTAAATATACTCATTAATCAATATAATCTGATGACATCGTGCGTAGTGTTTTATCTGCCCCCTCCTCTTCCACGACTACATGACGACCACGACCTCTCCGTGAATAGTGTATCGATGAAGAAGATGATGACTGCGAGGTTTAAAATTATGATTACTCTTGTTGCAGACGAGTAAAATGGGCCTACCAGCGGGAGGTGGACTCTCTCTCTTCTGCCCTGGAGGAGACCTAGGTCAGCCGCCCCCAGCACACATGGGCATCCCGCCCCCCTACCAGCTTGACTCAAAACTAGGTATGTAACCAGATCCAACATCTTATAACTACATACATACATACATATGGTCACGTCTATATCCCTTGTGGGATAGACAGAGCCAACAGTCTTGAAAAGACTGATCGGCCACGTTCAGCTATTTGGCTTAATGATAGTATTGAGATTCAAATAGCGACAGGTTGCTAGCCCATCGCCTAAAAAAGAATACCAAGATTGTAAGCCTATTCCTTAGTCGCCTTTTACGACATCCATGGGAAAGAGATGGAGTGTTCCTATTCTTTTTTGTGTTGGTGCCGGGAACCACACGGCACAACTTATTACTCATAATATAAAAATCATATAGTTACATCTCTTTCCATGGATGTAGCAAAAGGCGACTAAGACATAGGCTCATTAACTTCGGATTCCTCCTAGTCATTGGTACAGGCGAGGTGACATTCGAACCTGTGCCTGCGCATCACGCATTCTAAACGGGCACTCTTCCGATTCTACCACCGACGCTCCTCGAAAACTAAACACAGACTTATCAGATCATAATTTATCTTTACATAGAAAAAATGTGCCGTGTAGTTCCCGGCACCAATACAAAAAAGAATAGGACCACTCCATCTCTTTCCCATGGATGTCGTAAAAGGCGACTAAAGGATAGGCTTACAAACTTGGGATTCTTTTTTAGGCGATGGTCTAGCAACCTGTTATGTTGTGCACTATTTGAATCTCAATTCTATCATTAAGCCAAATAGCTGAACGTGGCCATTCAGTCTTTACAAGACTGTTAGCTCTGTCTACCCCGCAAGGGATATAGACGTGACCAAATGTATGTATGTACAGAAAAAAATACTGATGATACAGCTTATTTGTAATGTTAACTTTTTTTCAGCTGCGGGTTTGGCGCGTACGCCCATGTACCCGTTTCCCGCGGGAACTTACCCCTACCCCATGCTCAGTCCTGAGATGTCACAGGTTGCAGCCTCATGGTAAGTTGTACTGAAACATTATCATCTTCGATGTGATTGTAATCTGTCTTGCGTGTTAATAAATAAAGAAATACATACATACATATATAAGGGATATAGACGTGATTATATGTATGTATGTATACATACATATGATCACGTCTTTATCCCTTACGGGGTAGACAGAGCCAACAGTCTTGAAAAGACTGAATGGCCACGTTCAGCTGTTTGGCTTAATGATAGAATTGAGATTCAAATAGTGATTTTATGTATGTATCAAATATGATACAAAGTAATATACGCGAGAGAATGGTATAATTAGTGGTCAGTATGAGCCTTTAAGGAATTTACTATTTATAAATGGCTCTACTTAGATTTTCCATCAACTTGTCTCTTCCAGGCACACTCCGAGCATGTACCCTATATCTTCGGCGGCGAGTGGTTTCCGGAGTCCGTACCCCACCTCGCTGCCAATACCAAGTTCTAGTCTATCAAGGTAAGTGTATCTTCTTTTGCTGCCGTGTAATCTGCGACACGACACAGAATATGACCATTCCATGTCTTTCCCATGGACGGCGACTCAGGAAATAAGTTTTGATCCCTTTAAAGGTTGGGGAGGTCAGACGGAAGCAGCGTAAGAACCAGACTTATCCAATCCAAGATTTTTTTTCCAGGGTTCCAGTACCTACCCAGACTAGAGCTAGGAGAAACGATAGTTCATGACATTTTGTCTTTATTTTATTATTGTATACAGGTTAAACTATTCCACTAACTCTAGTGACATTAAGATGCCTACCCTGACACTCTGGGCTATGGTAACCATTTGCTGACGATGTTTACTTGTCCACAGCGAATTGTACCGGTTTTCCCCCACACTGGGTGGTGGCCTCGGCCTAGGGCTTGGTCCCGCGCTCGTACCCCCACCTTCCTCCAAAGCAGACCTGGATTCACACCATTCACGGTATGCAAGGTAAGTTGCTGGCGTAAAGGCCCACCCACACTCGGCTTGTTTTGATCGTCGACGCATAGCATGCGCCTACGCAGGGTACACCTGCCTGTATGATGCACATTACCGCTACAGGGACGCTGCCGTCTCGACGGTGCGACGTCGAGGCTTGAAAGACGACAAGTGTGTGGTCTAAGTCTATGTAGGAATAACTTTGTAACTATACTTCCTACAACTATCACATCGGGGTCACCAGTTGTAGAAAGTATAGTTATAGAGTTATTTATTTCCACAGAAGACAGAAGGAGAAAGAGGAGAGAAATAATCCGTTCAAAATTAATATATTATTGAACCTAAAAAATTAAGAATATTTGACAATAAAATTATTTTCACATTTTCCTAACTAACAATCCCATGGCAACCGTTGCTATGGCGTATAAGAAGGTTGCCTACAGTCTAGAATAAATTTTCGACTTAAACTAGATACAGTTGCTAGTCCCCATGTATTGTGCGAATAAGCGTGACAATTTTTAAATTGGTTTAGCCATTATTACGACCATAATCACTGTTTTGTCTGTGAAAATCATTTCTATTAAAAATATGCACTGTGGGATCTTATATTGGAGTATCAAGAATTAGTCTTGGGTTCGATTCTTGGTCGAGTCCCAATGGAGGTCTTATTGTGAATGACCTGTTTATTTAGTGAAGAGAAATCCATAGAGAAAATTTCAAGGGTTAGATTAATTAGGCCATGGCTTGGTTTTGTCCAAAATCAATAAAATTGTCAATACAATAAAAGCCATAGGAGTAAATACACAAGCGAAAACGTGCAAATAATATTAATTTACGCTCAATAAATTCAAACCAATAATTTCACGATAAGAGCACGCGCTATAAATAAATGTAACACATGTAATTTGTCCGTTTAAATTGAAAAGATAATAATAGAGTTGCTAACGGTTAGATTACAATAACAATATTGTTCCTGCCTGCTTACCCTAGCCTTATATGGAAATGACATGAGTATATATACCGGGTAAGAGGACGCGCTTTATAAAATAACGCTAGAGAGGTGTTACTGTTATTAGGTTTATTTAATACTTTATGATATGCTTTTTTTTTGACGGTTACCTCCTATATATATTTTTAATATAAGTATTTTTTTTTGGATCAATTTTTAATTTCGTTTTTATTATTTTGGCTACAATTATATAAATAGTTATATATTAGGATAGTCGGATGCAAAGTTAAATCGTAAATTTTAAGAATAAGCTTTAAGTCGTTGATAAAAGAATTAATTCTGAAGCATTAATTATGATTAAGAGAATGCCAAGAAATATAAATATTGCTTAGGTAAGTTTTAGTTTTGTCCGTATGAGAATGCAGGAAATTCATATTGTGTCGTAAGCAATCAGACAACAACGCTCCAAAAATGTTTATTTTATTTATTTTTATGTGCTCCTTGTAGTATATTTGCTCTTTACATCACAGGCCGATACTATCGCAGTACTTACTACATACTGCACCCCCAATCCCCTAACGATCATTTACAGATAACATCACCCTCTGCGCTGATGACACGAGTCGCTTCTATTTCAAAAAATCGTTTGATACAGTTGTTTCTGACGCCCAGTGTGACCTTAACTTATTAAATCAATGCTTTCAGTAAAATCTATTAACAATAAATATGTTAAAAAATTACTATATTATTTTTAAAGCTAAGAACAAAAAATTACGAATCATGACAAAATAAAAAGTGGCCATCCAGTCTTTTCAAGATTGGATGGCCACTTTCACCCTTCACTTTGACAATGGAATCAAGATTCAAATATATTTATATTTCGAATTTCAACAAAACCGTTAGTGCTGTTTTCGAAAAAGCGATTACAAATGGGTATATAAATAATAATATAAAAGTATACATATAAATTTATATATACATACAAATATTACTCCTTTCATAGTATAAGATACAAAATACTATTTTGATTTTGATAATAAATAAATATCTCCAGTTCTAAACACGATGTCGCTTCTTGTAGTGAAATGTTAATTTTTTTATGAGAATACATGTACGTAATGTAATAACAGTAAAGGGCGTTTGACAGATGCATTCGAAATGTCACGATAATAAAGTTTAATTCTTTATTGTATTGCAAAAATAAAGTTGTAATAATTTTAATTACCCAGTAAAATCTTTATCTTTATTATAAAAGCTTTTTATAGTTTAATAGTGTTATAAAATAAATGATCTTATTATGAATTAAAAAATCTAAATTTGTATTAATAATAAAGTTTTTATTTTGAAATTATAATTCAAAGTTTATAATATAGGACCTTGCAGGTCCTTTATTTATCCTATAATAAATTACTAAAAAAACAAAATCATTGAATAACATTTATTGTTTAATATGTGAAGTCCTATTTTATTATCAGTTCAGCAAACAATATGATTTTTTCTCTTATTTTTTAAAAAGAAACATATTATTTACCGTTAAATACATTTCCAGCTTTCGAATTTTCGTGGTTGTCATACCACTCGCCACTCAACCCATCAACTTTACCTTATAAGTTGATGTAATATTATACCTTAAACCACGCTGACGACCACATCAGTCAAAAATTAAACTTTGTATGGTAGCAATGACACCGTTACATTTTATCATACGTTCTTGTTGAAGAAATGAGATCTTAAGTTATTGGTAATAAATATTTGGTTTTTGATAAAAATATAACAAAAACGAAAAATTCGTAAAACATACAAGCAAGAACAGTAACATATAGAACATATATTTGCATTATTTAATTACGATAGTTTTTATACTATAAATAACATTTTTATTATACGAGTATATAATTTATTGTCACCCACATAAAGGTTCTCTGCTTAACAATAAAAAATGAACATTATCTTCATAAAATATAATTATAAATTTAATATTCATTTACCAATAATCATTGTTTACCATGAGATTGTTGAGCATTGTAATATAAAACATACACATATTATTTAAATAAACTTGCTAACAAGCAACAATAATTGTAAGTAGCTTACCTCAGCGTTATTTGTATTTAAAGGCATCGACACACCGCCCACACTCCGTTGAACCGCGTGAATAACCGGTGAAATTTAATTACGATGATATACGGCGTCGCCTTAACGGGACGTACCGTCAGCAGCGATATAGAGATAAAATATATTTTATGTGACAAACATATTTTATCCTACGTGTTAAACGAGAATTAAATTCGTATGCAAATTACGTCATTACATTGACACGGCTTAAATTTGAGTTCGTTAAAGATTATTGATGTTCTATTCTTGGCGGGGAAATAGTATTTTTTATATACAAGTGACTTCTCATATTATTCTTTTACGTGTTCTCTTCAAGAAATTATCCTTTTACTTTTTATTTACCTATTAAATTATAAAAAGACCGTAATTATCGACTTGAAATCATGATATAAAAAAATAAATGATTTTCTGTGTGTGGATATCCAAAAATAAGAGCGAAATCTGTATGCAAATTGAATGGATTTAAGAATAAAATGCAAATTAAGATTAATAGCGTTTTGATCCTACCTCGTAAAACATTATTTAAAAAAACTGTATTCACTACTTGAATTACCGAATGAAGCATGTTTTACTCAAATAATAAAGATAAATCGAAATGGAATATGTTTTAAGAGTTACCGATTAGAATTTCATAATTTCATCAATTATTTTTTTTTATTATACATACATATAATCACGTCTATACCACTTGCGGGGTAGACAGAGCCAACAGTCTTGAAAAGACTTAAAGTCCACCTGTTTGGTTTAATTATAGAATTGATATTCAAATAGTGACAGGTTACTAGCCCATCACTTGAAGAAGAATGCTAAGTTTATAAGCCTATCACTTAGTCGTCACGACATTCATAGGAAAGGAATGGAGTGGTTATATTTCTTTTTGTATTGGTACCGGGAACCACACGGCAATTTTAACAGGGTATTTTTCGAAATTTACACGGTAAGGGGATAAAATCCATTTGGTACATACAAAGTTGCCGGTCAAAGCTTGTTCTGAATCAAAGTAACCGAACATAGACCATATACAGTCCCCCTGAAAAACATGCGTGGAGCCGACGTTACGCAAAACTCAATGTTTGCGTCACGCCTTTGGTCAGCGAATCAGCATATTGTTTTGCATTTTATACCATTTGATACCTGATCTGCAGCGCTGAACGATCATTTAAATCATCATTTCATCATCATCATCAGCATATTTGAAAATTCTGCTTGGAAATAGTTAACATTATAATAAAACAAAAATATGTTTTTAATAAATAATCCTCTGATTTGTTCATGTCACACATTCTAATTTTGTCCTGTTTTTTTTTTATTTTCTGTCTTACCGGGACCCTGGATGCCATTCGAAATGACGAAAGAAGTTTTATGTCGAATGCGGGAGGATTCTCACGCCTATCCAGTGATTTTTTAAGAATGTTAGTAATTTATTTTTTTATTTAACGAACTACTGAAATGTGTTAAACAATTTTTCATTGATATATTTGTTAAAACCAAAAGGCTGCCTTTGTTTTTGCTAGTTTTTATATATTAATTATAAATATAAAAAAATCTTACTACAACTCTTTTGTTATATATAATGTATTTTATTCGTGTAAAGAACATCGTTTCTTTATCAGTTTTCTTCAAGTTAGAAAAAAAAAATCAAATCAAATATATTCACCTAGTATATTTTAATCTGTCAATTCTAATAGCGTACACTTAATTAATTTTAAACCACGCCTTAACCAGCTACCCATTTTTAAACCGAAGGAAGTCGTATATTTAACTTAGTCCCGTTTCTCCGAACTAATTTACCGAATAAAAATCTATCGGATATATCAAACCGTCTTGTAGTGTGCGGCGACATGTTATTTTATTAGTGCTATTTTCACTTTCCTCTATAGGAAGTCGTTACTCACGTTCTTTTGTTTTTTAACGGTCATAGATTTGGTTATTTTGAATTTGGATCTTTCGAATTGTCTTTTTAAATGTTCGAACGTGGCATTCTTTATATATTTTTTTTAAGATTTATTGTGTAAATATCGGGCTATTAGGAAAGTAGTTTGAATATAAAAAAAAACTTTATATAAATTAGTCGTATATAAAACTATTGAAGATGTCATAGTGATAAATTATATTTACAAAGATACTTTGTTTATAAGATTGAAATGTTACAGTTGCTGAATACCCTAATTCATTCATTACACCGTCTCTGAACATTAATCACAGATTCGAAAACAAGTAATTTCAACTCTTTCGCACTATAAGTTTAAAGTTTAATTCTCTTTAAAGATTAAATATTTCATGATCTTTTTAGAATTTCATACTAATTTCATCTCTACCTACGTCAGTTTAAGGTAAAATTTCTATTGTACATTTATGAATCTTAGTATTTACCGTAAGCGCGCGCGCATCGCCGGAAGCTCACGTCTATTTCCAACCGGATGTGTGTATGTTTATTGTCGTGTGTGTCGTTAACGCCTAAACCTGTCATTAACATATTGACGTCTAACAATGTAAACTGGACGTAGTTGTATGTTTATTGGGTGGTCTTAAGTCATTTGTAATGCACTTAGGTAAATGCGTCCGTCTTACAAATCGGGCGATTTAAATATGTCTTCCTTTAAGTTAGGAATCTTATTTAAATCTTGTTAAGAGCAGGATATAATGAAAATGCTAAACTTTTAATCAACATCTTAATGCCGTTCAAATTAAGTTTCTTTTTTACATCTTTATGATTAAGCTTTCTTAATGTTTTGTAATTATCCTAATATAGTAATAGTAATCTTTAATAATGAATCCTTGTTAATTAGAGCATTTTGATACTGATCTGATTTTCCAACCATTTAATAAATACAATCTAGTATACAAGATTGAGATGCGCCACAACATTATAAGTCACACGAAATCAATGCAACAAACAAAATGAAATGAATAACAGAAGTCCCTGATAATATAGTGGCCAGAATGCCCTAGATCTTTGAACATAATTAAATAGTACGATAACTTAAACGTTATATATTCCAGGTCATTAGAAAAGGGCAATAGCAGTAGTGCGTCCGATAAGCCCAGCGAGAGTTCAGCGAATTCAAACAACAAGGAGCAGAATAAGAAGCCACATATAAAGAAACCACTCAACGCCTTCATGCTCTACATGAAGGAGATGCGGGCGAAAGTGGTGGCTGAATGCACGCTGAAGGAATCCGCCGCAATCAACCAAATTCTCGGCCGACGGGTGAGTTCGATTTTCAAATTTTTTTATTGAGAATATATTGTTTATATTTATAATTCAAATTTTAATTTCCGTTCTGAATTTGATTAAATTCAAATTGTTTTTACAAATGGCCAGTGTTGTGTTTTAATGTGCTGAATGTTTTCTTGTTAGGAATGCAAGTTTATTTGTCTATGTGAATTGATTCGGTGTATTGAAACGCTGACCATATTATTACTGAGAATTGAGCCCATCGTCGGCCTTCTAAGAACGTAATCTCATTCCTAACAGGAATAACATTTCTATTCTTGACAATCTATGTAATCATAATCACAAGATGTACATTTTAGAGAAAAAAAAATGTGTTATCCCGTTTCGTTTGTTTCCAATTTTGATGTATAAATAATTCATGAAATTTAATATTCTAAGAATTTATATATTAGTCCTATCTGCAGTTATTTATATGTATAATGCCCTCGAAATACACGTATTCTAAAATGGGGCCAAGGAATAACATTAATCCACAGATGTTTCAATATCTGCATAATCTAATTGGATCATTTAAGGCGTGACTCATTAAGGGCATTTAAATTAATCTATCCGCCACAATAAGTTTAATTGGGAATGCACGAAACGGGATAGACTGAACCGTCGTGGTCGAGACGTGGAAACGACCTTTCGTAATATCCTGGTATCCATAATACAGTGGCATTCGTTGACTCGAGAGGAGCAAGCAAAGTACTATGAGAAAGCGAGACAAGAACGACAACTACATATGCAGCTTTACCCGGGCTGGAGCGCACGCGACAACTACGGTTATGGTTCGAAAAAGAAAAAACGGAAAAAGGACCGCAGTCCTGCCGAGCTGGGAGGTACTGGACTAGGACCCGCGGGGATGGGTTCTCACGGCGACGCTTGTACACTCGCTTCTCCCCACCGATCCACCCGACCGTCCCACACTAACCCAGCGTCCTCGCTCGCCGCGAGCCGAACGGCTTGTTCACTAACATCCGTAACCTCCCGTCCCGTATGTGAGTGTGCGTGTGTGTTTACTCAACTGTGTTATGTACCGCGGCGCCACTCGGTGCCTGTGCTAGAAAAGCGGCTGGAACCGTTGCTCACGAGTCGGAGACGCGCGCGAGGCGGACCGCGTCTGCCGACCGCTCCGGTCCGGAGACCGCCGCGCCGCCTCGCGCCGGCTACTTTGTGTTCAGTGTACTGTAGACGTCGAGTGACCGTGCTGTACACCCTACACCCCTCGGAAACCATTGGTTTGTTATATGTATAGACCAGCCGCGACTCCGATAACGACCGCAGAATAGGTTCTGTGAGGAACGTGACAATTGGCCATTCTCATTCTGTTGTAGGATCAAAATTTACCGCGGACCGCTCACGCGGGCTGTTTTTCTAGCACCAGCTTAGGGACTCGCGTATTCGAGAGCCATCGTCGAAGTGCATTTCTCTTTTCTTTCCATATTGCGGTGCGGTTCCATTATCAGTGGCATGCGCTTGGACGCGAGGAACAAGCCAAGTATTACGAGTTGGCGCGCCGGGAACGCCAGCTGCATATGCAGCTCTATCCCGATTGGTCGTCTAGGGCTAATACGCAAAGGGGCAAGAAGAGGAAGCGAAAACAGGAGACAACCGATGGAGGTACTGCCTTTCACGCCGTCGGCGACTGCGTCCCGCTTCCATGACCTTCCTACCCTCGCGGGCGCCGCTGGGCCGGGCCGGCGCGGCGTCCGGCGACTCCCCAGCATACCGTGCCATGCGCACGCGGTCCCCGAGCGATAGACGTCATCCGAGCGCTTTGGCTCATTTAAAAAATGAGGTCAATTAATGAAGGATTAACTGGAGACGTTCGTCGCTCTTACCTCTGTCCCGTCCCGCCCCCCCTCGCGAGAGTTCAATTACTTTGAACTCTAAAACGATCTCCGTAATATTGCCGAATGTCTATGGTTGGGGTACAGGTTGTAGACTTATACCAGCATTTTTTATTTAAATATTTATCGCCTTTATTTATTTCTTTTTGTAATTACAAATGCTATTTATCGAAATACCCTTTAAGTGGCACTCCTTCGAAGGTTGTCCCGGTTTTTGGCTTACCATTCTGCTCCTAAGTGCCGCCAACGATTCGGGGAGCGTGCATGTTTTACAACAGTCAAAATGAAACTTCAGTGCTTTGCAGGGAAACCTTAAGAAACCTGTGCTCAGTGAAAGGCTGGGACAGCCTTCTCAAAGTGGTTAGAGTATGCGAAGGAGTTCTGAGTACCGAATGCATGGCAGCGAGGAGACTAGCCCTGTCTGGAGCAGGGAGCGACCTCGTCACTCGACGAGCCACTAGACGTTTTGGTTTCGACAAACCTGCTGATGCTTCTGTGTCTGCGGTGTTAATGATACTGGCCAAATGAACTTATTTATTTTGATTCCGGAGAACCTATTCTGCTTCAATTTTGCTTATAAGCGTCTTTATTTGTGGTTGTTTTATCGACGTAGTTAGTTTTATTTTGGAAGTTATGCGTGTAGTGTTATTTTAAACCAATGATTTGATTCCTTTTCTCCCCGTTGTTTTTATCCTTTCCTTTCCTTGCATGATACTAACACGTTGAGGGTTTGCTGCATGTATGCTTTTTCGTAGATTATAATTAGTATAATTATTTTAAGAAGCCTCTAATATGATTTCAAGTTAGATAATTTCTGCAAAAATATTAGCAGCTTTCGAATTTAATCTACAGTTAAAATAATATTTACACATTTTCTTTGATTTTAACGCCATTAAATACTCGATTAATTTGCGACCCAAATATTTTTAATTTGCAATAAAACCGAACTAAGAGTATAACTTGTTTTTCCTGATTTACTTGTCATTTACGAGGGTGGATTCTAACGATGCTTCTGTGGAACTTCCAGGAAATAATTTGAAGAAATGTCGGGCGAGGTACGGTCTCGACCAGCAAAACCAATGGTGCAAGCCCTGCAGGTGGGTCTCCTATTCTATTTTTTCTTTATTTTCGCTTCTAATCAATTTCTCTTATAAACTCCGCGACTTCACAGCGCGCGACAGTGTCACTGTCTGTTGGTTTAATATATTGTTTCTATGTGGAAAGACTTGGCTTATCTTTTAGTCTTTTTCTACGGCAAGTCCAAGAGGAGCCTAGTCGTAAAATATTTGATTTTTGTTCAATTTTCTTTTTACTTTCAAATTAAATAATGGTTGTAGTTGTTGTCGTTTATGTATACTGTTTAATTTTAAATATTCTTCAGAGACTTTAGTTTAATAAATTAAACAGATAAGAGAGAAGCAGAAATATTCAGAAAATGTGTCTTTTCACAAAGAAATAAAGAACGAAATTAGATATGAAATAGATTTTTTTGAAAGTAGAACAAAGAGTGGTAGCAATAGGAATAGTAGCGAGGTCAGAGGGTCAGAGAACGGGCAATCATTTGTCGATCAACAACGGAAAGCTTTCAAAAAAATCTTGACACATTTTCTGAATTGCTCTCGCTTTTTCTTTATTGAATTTATTTGTACGATATAAAGGGTATATTTACTCATTGAAATGTTTTTTTCTACTCATGATTGCCGCTTCTCACGGATCGATGCTGCACTCGGCTGGCACTACTGGTGACTTGTTTCATTTATATGCGTATTGTTGTATTCACTTCTATACCAAACACTATTCGATTCTTTTAATTCATTCTTAATTTTTATTTTGCTCTTTTATCACATCACCTCTTTCTACATATTAATCATTTGCTATTTGTGCAAATTTATATTATTTTTCGTATATCTCCTTGTTTTTTCTTACTTATGTTTCTCAAATTTAATTATGCACTTCAAAATATACTATTCTCTAACTAATCTAAAAAATTATTATTTTACCTTAACTATTCTACATCTTTTGCTACATTGATTATTTCGATGTCTTCCTTGACATCTTTATTGACCAGCCCTGACTCGAATAGCGTAATGGTATCAGGGGGTTTGGGGCTTCTCCGGCCGGAACCGGCGACGCCCCTGCCCCCCGCGAGCTTGGTGGGCAGCCCCCCCCAAGAGCCCACGTATGTGAACCTCTAGTGCCGGCCCGCCGCCGCCGAAGGACGACCCACGGTCAGTTCGTGATGAATGATGGCGTGATGATGGAACAATGCTGGTGTGGTCATGGACTCTTTGCTAAATTTGTGTCAGCTGATTAGTTACAAAAATATTTCACTTTGTAGATATTATGAAAAGAAATACTGGTGTTGCTAGGCTTTTCAGTACAAATGCGTGGAAATAACTTGTAACGTTAATCTGTATTTCAAGAAATGTAGCCACACTTCTGGTTACTATCGCTAGGTTCTATAGAATTTACCATTATAAACTTATTAATGAAGCTTTTAATAAAGTACCTATGTGTTTTTGATGCTTCAGATAAAGAAAATTAAAATGTAGCCAAACTGGAAACCGTCCAAAAAATATTTTCATCATGTCAACTGCGTCTAAGCGCTATAATTATGACAAGCGGTGATACGGTTTAAAAACAAACACTATATAAGTATAGATTTCGCTAAATAAGTAATTTTAGCTTTCCAATCTAAGTCATCGTTAAAAGATGAAAAATATATTCTCAGCGACATACCAGCACCAGCATTAGTTCCAAAATATGAATGTGTGTGAGATTGAACGTCGTGTCTTTGTGTTTTAGGAATGTTTTAGTTGTCGTAGGTAGATGTGCGCTTACATTAAGTATTCTCAGCTGCGGCGTAAAGCCAAAACGTTTTGAGTATTTAAAATCTGTTTGGAGTTTTATTTTTGTCGTAGCATTTTCTGAATTGTTAACAATTACAATTATTTTATATTTTATAGAAGTTTTTAGTAACTCAGCATGAGATCGGTGTTCTGTTTACTTTTAAGAGTGATTTCAGTTTAACAATTCTCTCTTAGCATGTCGTTTTACGTTAACTTTGTGTTTTTTTATCTGTGTTCATTTTAAGTAGTTTTATTTTTATTTCTAAAACTTAAGGAACTCTTCATATTATTAAATATCAAGTCTTATGTAAACAATGTGTAAATATCGTATCAACTGTGGCAAATAAGTTTATAAGAATAATACGAAGAGGTCCTAATACAGCTCCCTGTGTGACTCCGCTTTATAAACCCATGTCAATTCCAGGCGGAAGAAAAAGTGCGTGCGCTACATGGAAGCCCTGGCAGCAGCATCCGGGACCATGCCAATGCCGATGGCGATGCCACAGTCACCATGTTCTGAAGAGGACGTTAAACTGGAGGAAATGTCTGACGCTTCTAGCGAAGGCGATGCGGATACGCCTCTGAATTCGGCGTCGAGTCCCGGTGGGTTGAGTGCTCTGTCGTCTCTCGCGTCCCCTGCGTCCGACCCGCCACCGAATCCCCCGAGGAATCCCGTCGGAACTAACCCTCGAGACGCAAATAATCCCCTCTCAGTGGGGCAGTTGACGTCGCAATCTTGGCCGCGAGCCGCTCAAGCGAGACCGGGCCATGAAGTCATATCGGTGTCATAGTGCCGGTGGAGCCCGGGTGCCTGCCGAACCACGGCCATCGCTCTCCTAGTCTGATGCTGAAGAATTCATGGCATTGGTGTAACAGAAACGTAAAATATGTCTATAAGATGTAAGAATTCCAGATCTTTTGCATTCAATATTGTTTTGTTTATTTACTGAAAAACTTTGAAGTTATAAAACGCCATCTTTGTTTCGGTTCTGGAACTATAGAGAGACATCTATGTTTCTATTACGGAACTATACAGCGCCATCTAGGAGTAACGAGCTGTGTTGGTTGTGATTGTGATACAAGGATAGGTACACTTTTTGTAGGTAACACCGCTATGAACTTTTTGTAGTAATAACTACCTCTGGTCCGACGAGATTGTAATGGAATAGGTTTAATAAAATGATGTCAAGAGATACCGGCATCTCATTGCGCATGATACAAAAATGCATTTAAGTAAAGTAAAAGCACCTTTAATATTTTGATATTACCTTTAACGCCATCTTTCTCAGATTATAGTAAACTACTATTAAGTTTCATGTTTGCTTTTGGCAATTATAATGCAACTATGGCCTAATATTTTTTGTTCTTTGTTGTTGTACATATAAATTTGTTATAATGTGCGGTGTTTCTTGAAATCATGCTGTGTTATATTTCATGGGGATGTTTTGACAATATCTTATGCTTTTAAAGGCACGGGAGCATGCGGTATTCCCAATAGAAATTATCACAATTATTAGTCGACATTCAATGATCTCAAAATTGCAAGTCCCGATTCAGTCGTTTGCATTTTTGTGGTTCATATCAAATTCAAATGTATAAAATATTATGATATTCATAAAGTTTCTTTGGTGAAAATGCTGCAATGTTATTCCACTCACTATGAATAACTTAACTTTTTATTATTATTATTTTCTAAACTTGAGTCTGTCATTTATGAGTAGACTGTCCCCTGAAATCAAATAACTAGTATTTTTGCGTTTAAATAGTGAAAGGCCTTCTTTTTATTTTTAATTTTTCTCATCACACCATAATATTTAAATGAGTTCATAATATCTGTGAGTGTAACAATTTTAATTTTGTTAATATGCTTTCGGTTAAATAATGATCTCATTCTCAAGCAGAATTTTTGTCTACCAAAACTAAAATTTTTAGGCATTTTTATTTGCTACTAAATCGCCTGAAATCCTCTCATAACAAAGCGTAATATTTTATGCAAATTGTAAATGTTATATGAACCCGTACTATAGTCATACTGTTTCTAGCCTATCGAAAATAAGACATTTGTTATAAAATACCTTGAGGTTTTTTAAGTCTTGATTTTGATTTGTGTGATAATGAAATGTATCTATTGGCTTTCTGTATTTTAGGTCACATGTTTCATGATATAATCACTACACAAATGTACATCCGTGATGAACAGTCTAAAGAAATTGTCTGTTTTTTAAGTATCTATCTAGATTAATCATATAAAATAACTTTATAAAATCTTTTTATACATAACGTGATATATTTGTGGAAGCCACTAGTACAATATTTTCAAGCCAATTTGATACACCATACATAATGCTCTCTCATCTTCTTGCATTTACGGCACTTTGTACAAGATGTGATTTATTTCACTTTATGTATATTATTTTAACATTTTAACTCATAATTAAAAAACATAGAGTATTAAAATGTAATTGAAAATTTAAACAAACCAACTTTAATACCAATTCTTGCATGAAAACTTTTTATTCTGTGTTCCATGATTATGAATTTTAATAAAAGTATTAAAATTACAAGTGAACGAGCAAACTTGAGGTTCCAATTTTAAACTGATGTTATAAATAAAAATTTATTTTACCGAAATATTATTTTATTATTTTCCACAATGAGCTCACAGCGTCGAAATTGAATTTGCATGCATTTAAATTTAGAAACAATGATTTTTTTTAATATTTCATATCTTGTACCAATGAGTACCACACGATTACAACGGCCTGCACCATAAGGTTCCATGTAGCGATAGAATAAAAACTTAAGATTATAATTTTCCCTTCGCGTAATATGTAAAAAGTTATGTTAAGTCGCTGCGGAGGGAAAGACGTTTTTCCGTTGTACGGAATTTAGACTGTCGTAGGTTAAAATTGACGCATTGTACGAGTACATTTATTGATATATTGTATTAAATTGCCCTTGAATACAATATTAATTAAAGATTAAGCATCTTAAATTAATATTTAATTATGAAAATTATATTTATTATTAAACAATATGAATATATATATATATACATTATTCTAGATAGTCCAGAGTCTTTGACTAGATGTACCCATTGATTATTTTATATAACGCGCAAGAAATACGTTTATGTTTTTCGGAGTTGCTGTTACACACATAAGAAAATTTTTAAATTTTTGTTTTGGAAAAGTTTAAAGATTTTCATAAACTTATTAAGTTCATATAGATATCTAGAAAAAGGGCATTTCCGTACAATATATGTATATCTCTGTATATGTGTAAGTACATACATGATGTAAATGTATAAAAATTAGGTTTAATCTAACTGTGTCATATTAGGTTCTAAGTGTACTATGCTACTTACTTATACATAGACTATTAAAAAGTTTAAGAAAAATATTAGTTGATTGAATACTGACTCAAACGAAATTAAAATTTATTGTAAACCTCTGATTATGATTTTGTGGGGCGTTGGGACATCTCGGGTCACGTTCAGTTATACTACAACGTCAATGGCTCTGTGGGTCAAAGTTCGACATATTTCGAAATGAAATGCACAGGTTCATAAGAAAAATATATCCATATTTATTATTTTACAAAATTTTACAAAATAAATAAGTAGTAAACCAGTTTATAATTCAATAGATCCTGTAAGATTGTTTTAAACATAAATTGTTTTGATGATAACCTTACATCGCGCTATGATGCCTTGTAATATTCGTAAAGGAAAAAAGTAAGATGATTTGATATATAATACTAGTGGACGACCGTGTAATGCCAAAAATCACCATAAACCCGTTCCCGCGAGAATTTCGGGAAGAAAGCATAACCCGACGCCATTAAGTATAATTAGTCTTGGTTATGACGTCTTTTATCTTCTAAAACAAGTCGATTTATGTTTGGAAATAGTGCAGAATTTTCAAATTTATATAATTTATATTAGTTTTGCTTGAAACAATGGACTAGTGCTCTCATTGACAGGACTGAAGTGGAGCCCGGAGTGATGCGGCATGTTCAGGTTTTTGAAGGGAACCTAACCCGTATTAATTTACTATTAATACCTGTATTATTTCTGTCCAAAGTAAATTGTAGTCATCGACCCTTTTAAGTTAGGGTTAAACATTACTTTTGTCTTTTACATGTTCATCTTCAGACCCACAATAAGTGACGCGTGTTGTGATGGAGTTCAGTAATCATGTTTTTTGCTTTTAAAATATAGATAACCTACTTATTTCCTACGTAATAATGTAATTCAATGTAAATTTGAATTTCCTTATGTGACAAGTTAATGAGAAAAAGCAGAGCCGTCCGAGATGACCCACGCTTCCCAACCCAGAGTATATTAACTGGTCAAATGTAAATAAATTTGTAATTCGCAAGTAGAACATTTTTGGTATAAAGAAATATTGCATTTATATATGATAATTATTATGAAAATACGTTTAATTTCCCTCGGAATGTTCTTGATGGTTTGTTTTCCAACACACAACATTTTGTTAATTACTTTTTATTGTTATTATTAAGAATTTTAACGTTGTTAACACAATATGATCCCTGTACTAAGCAATTTGATTTCGAAATTGTGGATGCAGTGATTAAATTTTTTTATCGATGACAATTTGATTACAAAAAATTATGATTGACAAATAAAATAGCTACACTTATACAATTTGACCACTCAATTATTGGCAAATGATGTTCTTTCATCAGTCGTTGCATGAAAAAAGACTTGTGCAATAAATGACTTTATTATGGGTACTGTATAGTTTTCTAAATATTATCTAGAATTTCTTAAATTTAATTTTAAGGTTTTCTTTTCCTAAACTTAAAAAATCTTTAAATAGAATTTGATGTTTTTTTTTTTTGACAAAATATGATATGATTTTTCGTCGCTCAATGATTTTCTTATGATTTTTTTTCCTTTATTATCACATACATTATTAAGCGAACGCGTGCCAAAACCATCTAGAACTTACAGGATTGCCAGGGAATTTTATTTATTCTATTATTAACACTATTATAATAACAAATGAAGAAAATTGCATGAACCATTAAGGAATATTTTTATTTTATTACACGTTGTTAATTTTAGTGTTAATAATGGGAGAATATGTTAATGGACAGTAATAATTTATAATATAATTATCTGTGCCAAATTTAACTATACATGTAAAACCGTTTGGTAATTGATAACACTGGAAGGTCTTTATGTTGATAGATTTTATAGGTTGTTTTTATTGTTAAGAGGCAACACAGCTGCTTCAATGAGCTGGGTTTTTTTTTTGTAGAAAAAATGTCAAATTAGAAAACTCAATTATTAGGTCTGTTCCCGTAACTTGTGTTCAGTTGAACGAATATTATTTTAATAAACAACTTAAAAATGTGTGTGATTTTTAATTTACTCTATCAGTTAGAAAAGAATATTCATTTAAAAGGTGATCAAGAGTTGTTTGTTGCAAACAAACGTTTTATTGCACAAAAAAAATTAAATCTTAAAGTTTTTAAAATAAAAAAAAATATGTACAATGGCTGATTTATCCCAATTGTTTAAACTTCTCCCTTTTTTTTATATTGGTGTTTTCTTTTCCATTCAAAAATTACCATAAAATGATAAGATCTCTTTTGTACAAATGGCGGCCCTACGGCTTTTTGCCCCAGGTGCTAATTTTCAAGCTATAAGTTGCTTATGCTTTGTCATGAACCTTAATTACTAAGTACCAAATACTGTAGGAAGTTTTGCATGTGGGGTACGTTTCTTAGTGTGCAGGGGAGCAATAAGAGAGAATTGCTTGAAAATCACGCTGGTACATCAATTTACTGGGCTATATGGCGGGCGGAGCCACAGACATGAGCTAGTTGACAAATAAAACAAAACAAGCGATTACATTGTTTATTTATGACAATGCATAATAGAGAATACATTTAGAAAAAAATGTAAAACGCTATAAAATTGTGACGCTATGCACTAGCACGATTAGGTATTTAAATCATTTTGTACTGTTTTAGTAACACTAGGGGATCGAACATAATGATCATGACGGTTTTTAAAATGTTCCTATGATTTTGATGAACAAAGGTGCAAAATCATTTGCAAACATTTTTTGAAGTGTTATAAACTGTTATAGACCGAAGACAGGTAACAATTATATAAAAAACAGATTTGTCAGTCACGTGATGTTCTTGTACATAACTACACATTTTCAATCGATACTGAAGAAAATTAACCATAAAAAATGCTGTTTCTTTTTAGTAATTTCGTTTAAGAACATTAAGTATCTTCGGTCTGTGATGTGCCATAAAGTACAATAGGAAAGTTTAGGAAAGTGCTTAGTATAAAAAACAATAACATACTTAAGCTAATTCATACAATAAATGACAACCAACACATCATTTAACATACAAGATCTGATTCAACATACTCATGCATTTTTGCTTAGGTGTTCAGTGTTTTAATTATATTAGATTCGTACAATACAGTTATTTTAAATGAAAACAAAATTCTACATGATCATTGCATTAACTTATATAAATTTTAATGTCCCTTTTTTGTTTCAACTTTTGCGGTGGGTCGACCAAAATGCTTTTAATATCCATTCATTCTTTTAAAAATATAATGATATCTACAGAAATAACAAATCGAGAACTTATTTAAATCCTTAGTAACACAAAGAAAATAAAAAATAACTGGTAGTTATAATAACTATCAAATTTTTGACACTTTGGTACTTGTATGGAAAACTTTTCGGAAGTTACATTTTGAAATTTTGAATATTTCAATTGCAGTACATGGTAAGTACAAATTATGTTACGTTGTAATTTTTTTTAATGTTTTCCATGTTTTTTATTTATTATCTTTTACCCATTTTTTCTGAAACACAAATACCCAGATATGTCATATATCAAATTAATTATTTAATTTTTAATAATAAATGTAGCATCGTAATTTAAAATCGTATGTGCCCTCGTGTGTACATTGTTAAAATTATAAAGGTCATTAAAACTTGTCAAAATTACTTGTCATATTGTTAGACTTATTTCTAAAATACAAAATTACATGGATCTAATATATAGATCATATACCTAACTACCAAAATTATTAAAAGCGGGCAAAAATTTCTCAGATTTTGAAAAAAATAAAATCATGACATTGTCGTGGGCTTGTGTATACACCGGACCAACGAAGTTCAACAATTTACCAAACATGTTCTTAGTAAATGTTAAGATCCAACATTAAAATCAACTCGATATGTTCTCCCACATCAAATAATGGAAAAATAATTGGATCAAACACTCACAAACCAATCTGCAATGCATGCATGGTAGTACATAAATGTACCTAAAGTTTATTTCAGATTAAACTATATTAAAATTGTTTATATTAAAATTCTGTTATTTAAATTAATAAAACGATAAGGTATTTAGCTAAATGATCTACCATTGATACTATTTCGAATCTTTTGGAAGCCTTCTTTAACGAATCTTAACTCGATATTTATAAGTTTGAATGGAAAATAAAATCTTTTTCTAATTTATCTTCTCTTTATAATGAGAGATAGAATCATGAATGTCTTTTTCCATATACTTACTTATTCGTTAAAGAAGCCGTCTGAAAGACTACATCAGTCTATTGATAACTAAATAAATATGTATTACAATCAGTAAACAGTTATTTCAGACGCTAAATTACATTCTAATATAGAAAAATGCCCACAAAATTAAGTTTTAATAATTATTATTCGACTATTTTTTTAACTGCGTGGTGCTGTTACTGATATCTGTGCTGACTATGACACAAGAACGTTTTTTTACTACAATTTTTTCTACAAACTTCTTAGTTTATTTTTTATAAACAAAGAGGTTAAGGGTTTTATTAGACTCTTTAAAAAGGTCTTCGTTCGTCATATTACCTGTGGGTTTAGCCTAGATTTGCAGATTGTTAAAGTATATTAAGGTAAAGGCTTCTATACTTGTACCTAATTCTTCTTTATGGCGGTAGACGTAACACCCTGTTATTCTTTGAATACAATTGAACGTGGCCTTCTAGTCTTTGAAGGTTGTTGGCTCTGCCTACATTTTAAGGGATAAAGATGTGATTATTTTAGTGTATGTAATTTATTTTTTAAATTTGTGAGCATATTTCTACGACTTAAGCTTTGGATTACGAACGAATAGACTAAATTGGTTCCCAGCTGTACTAAGCGGTTCCTTAAGTTAGGGACGTCAAAATATGCATTAATTTATAAACAAATCAATACATAATCTATTTGTTATAATAAACGCTGTTTTCATGGAATAAAACGGATAAAATTTCAGACATTTAATATTCAAGAAAAACTTTGAGAGAAATCCAATGTTTTACTCTTCACGTTTTTGGAAATAAATGTTCGCAAATTGTATTGACTTTTGAAGTCAACCGTACATAGACTAAAAATATATATTTTTACGGTGTACCAAACGGTAATTAAATTTACGTCAAATTTTTAGGTATATATTGTCAAGAGCGACGCTTGATAAATCATAATATGATAAAAAAATCTCATCACCGTCAATATACTCCATAGCTGCCTATGAGTACAAAAACCATAAATAAATAAAACCACCAAAAGTCATGGACCAATCAACACATTTAAATGCAAAAGAACCAATCACAACAAGGCTTGATAGAAATTAGCCATCAATAAAAGCGCGTTTTCCATTTTTAAATTCGTTGTGCGCTGACGTCGATTGGTCCATCCCATTTACAGACATTGGCTCATGATCCATCATGGAACATGAGGTACAATCAAATGGACAAAATTTTATGTTCATTTCAATATATTACATAGAAATAGAACCTTTATTCTTTCCTCAATATCGGTAAAAATGAAATACCTGATTTTGTTGAAGTATTTTTTATGAATTGTTTTGTGTTATAACTTTAACTTATTGATTTATGATTTGGATAACGGAAAGTCAAACCATGATGGTAACTCACAAAAATAACAATGGTAATTAGTAGTAAAGAAAATATAGGTTAATATAGGTTCCTATGCAAATGTAACTAAAATCTTTAAAGCGTCATTTTAAATGGAATATGCATTGAAGCCTTGTTGGTCTAGTATTCTTGTTACCATGTAACATTTGACGTCCCTGCAAACTCTTCAAGCCTCCAGCTGTTGCGCGACCTTCCAGGTTTACCACAATCCTGAGGATTTCCCGCCTGGGGGGTTCCTTACGCGGACCGAAGTCTTCGTGTCCAAGCCCTCGACTTCTTCTGCAAAAACGAGAAGAAATAATTTAGCAAATTTGTTAGTTTGTAAATATATTATTGTAAGCGCGTACAATTACATACATCATTCAGTCGTAGTTTTTATCGCGCGAAAAACTATCACTGTCCCGTTTTACTTCATAATAAAAAGTGAAACAGCGATAGTTATGAGCGTTACGGGGGAAGTACTGGTTTGGTTCCTCTGCAAAGCTTACAGAGGTCAGACAGGACTTCTTCTCCTGACAATCCATGATCATGGTCAGAGTGCGCACCCTTAATCGGTCAAAACTGGTAATCATTATAAAAAATTCATAATATCAAGACTGAGATGAGATAAGCGCGTTCAAACAAGAAACCTCTTCAGCTTTATAATATATGTATAGATATTAATTTATTTGATTTACCGCGTGGAATACCTAGCACTTAAGTAAATACCACTACGAGGGTTTCAGGGTTAAAGATAGTATGTGTGACTGACTGCTGATGGAGAAGCTGGAGCTCTGCAGGTCGCGCTGCGCGGTGTCGCGCATCTTGCGGCCCGTGGGGGTGCTGCAGCCCGACGGCAGCCCCGACATGGCCTCCAGCTGCTTGTTCACCAGCTTCAGCTCCTCGCCTGCAATTGTTAAATAATAAATAAATATATACGGGACAAATTACACATATTGAGTTAGCCTCGAAGTAAGTTCGAGACTTGTGTTACGAGATACTAACTCAACGATACTATATTTTATAATAAATACTTATATAGATAAACATCCAAGACCCAGGCTAATCAGAAAAAGTTCTTTTCTCATCATGTCCTGGCCGGGATTCGAACCCGGGACCTCCGGTGTCACAGACAAGCGTACTACCGCTGCGCCACAGAGGCCGTCAAATCTCATTACATCCTCTTTTGGCGATGGGTTAGAAAGCTGCCATTATTTGAATCTCACTTCCGAGCAACTGCGTGTTGAACGTGGCCCTCCAGACTTTTAGAGATTGTGGGCACAGTTTGCGGCTGTAAGGGATTACATACATATGGTCACGTCTATACCTTGCGCTGTAGACAGAGCCAACAGTCTTGAAAAGACTGAATGGCCACGTTTAGCTATTTAAGGGATTAAAACGTGTGACAAGGTTAGGTTTTCGAGAAAGCAAAACGCGAGAGCAGCGCACTCTTATGAGTCGGCCCGTGTCTATAAAATTTATTATGAAATATCATACATACATACATATGGTCACGTCTATATCCCTTGCGGGGTTAGACAGAGCCAACAGTCTTGAAAAGACTGAATGGCCACGTTCAGCTATTTGGCTTAATGTAAGAATTGAGATTCAAATAGTGACAGGTTGCTAGCCCATCGCCTAAATAAGAATCCCAAGTTTGTAAGCCTATCCCTTAGTCGCCTTTTACGACATCCATGGGAATGAGATGGAGGGGTCCTATTCTTTTTTGTACTGGTGCCGGGAACCACACGGCACTTATGAAATATCGTTTGAAGAAAAAATCGATTGTCTGTAAAATCGGTTTACTGACGATAGTTGAACGTGACAACGTCTTAAGAAAATACTGATGGAATGGTAGCATTTTTTCAAAAGAAAATTTTAATTTCATTTGTTTAATAGATTTGTATGTATATAGAGAAGGAGGTATACGCTGCCTAACGCGAAGGCCGATTGTGCCTCTTTGTCGCTCGTTCCGCACTCTCGCTTGCACTTCAAGCCTTACATGGAACGCCTCAGAGCAAGGTAATGCCGCATGAGTCATGTTTTTTCGTGCGAGCAGCCGGCTCAATCGAATTATAAGACGTTGTCACGTCAATAATTTTAATTTGAACTAAATCTGTGTAATATGTCCAGTATGTGTACTATATATACCTTTTATTAGCGACGATATCAATCGCGAATTATAACTGTCCAAAAGAACAATTTGACTGAAACAAAAACGGTCTAATATTTTTTTTTTTAATAAAATATATTATCGGTGAAATTCGGCGCAACTGTGACCATAGATACTTAGAGAAAATATGTTTATTTGTAGATAATGTATAATAGACTTGACGTTATATTTAAGAGAAATATTTACCAAAACGTCGTCCTGGTAAAGGGTCAGGTCAAAAGTACCCGAAACCGCCGAGCTTGCATGAAGGGAGTTATGAATGTGGATGAAGCGAAGGAAGTATGCAGAGATCGTGGCAAGTGGAAAGAGGTAATCTCTGCCTACCCCTCCGGGAAAGAGGCGTAATTTTATGTATGTATGTATGTATGTATGTATGTATGTATTTACCAAAACCAGGGGAGGGAGTATTTCCATTGGTGACTCTCTTCGGCGTGTGAATCATCGGGGACTGCGCGCGGGGCTCCACGGAGTCCGCGGCTTCCTCCCCGTACACGTACGGAGAGTTCACTGGAGTCTTGATGAATTTGCCGAAACCTGCCAAATGACGATTGTTTAATGCCTATATACTAATAAATAGAAGGTTTTGAACTTTGATAATAATAATCTACTTCGTAAGGGATATATATGAATGAAGATTGGCCGTGTGGTTCCCAGCACCAATAAAATAAAACAATTGGACCATCCCATGGATGTCGCAAAAGAGGACTAAGGGATAGAATATAAACTTGGGATTCCTCTTTTGCGATGGGCTGGCAACCTGTCACTATTTGAATCTCAATTCTATCATTAAGCCAAATAGTTGAACGTGGCCTATCAGTCCTTTCAAGACTGTTGGCTCTGTCTACCCTGTAAGGGATATAAACGTGAATATGTATGTCTCTATGTAGATTGTAAAATAAGGCATCTTAAGATTCTTTTTTAAGGTGAAGGGCAAATAACTTCTGGATCTCGTCATGTGACTATCTGAATCTAAATACATATGTACATACATAAAATCACGCCTCTTTCCCGGAGGGGTAGGCAGAGACTACATCTTTCCACTTGCCACGATCTCAATTGTAATCTCAATCTAAATTTAAGATTAAAATCTCAATTTTTAATATTTATAAGTATTTTTCTTGATCGATGTCGCAGGAAGACAAGCAGTCTATTTTTACCGAAATAAGAGTTTGCACATGATGAATGTACTTATTTCCCTACTACGACATCCACGGGAAAGAGATGCAGAGTTCCTATTCTATAGTACCGAGAACCACACGGTTTGATATCCTATGAGAAAAATAGAATTAAAGATAAAATAATATTAATAATACCTTCAACGACCCTCAAATCTCCATCGTCCAAGCACACTCGTCCGTTCACGACCACGTATTGAGGACTGCCCACTACGTGTTGGCCCTGGAATTGAACAACATACATACATACACATGGTCACGACTATATCCCTAGCGGGGTAGACAGAGCCAACAGGCTTGAAAAGACTGAATGGCCACGTTCAGCTGTTTAGCTTAATGATAGAATTGAGATTCAAATAGTGATATAGGTTGCTAGCCCATCGCCTAAAAAAGAATCCCAAGTTTGTAAGCCTATCCTTCTTAGTCGCCTTTTACGACATCCATGGGAAAGAGATGGAGTGGTCCTATTATTTTTTATATTGGTGCCGGGAACCACACAAATTGAGTAGAATCGCTCTTCAGACGGGAGTTAAAGACACCTCTACATCTGCAATAGATATAGTGTTAGGTGGCGCCATCTATGTACAGGCACGTGTAAGACTTCAAATTTAACGTGTGTATAAATGGAAAAACGGAAGATAGATGGCGTTGTAGTTCCAGGAAATTATGACAGGCGAATATTAGCCCACAATCACCCATTGAAACGTATATGGATGGTTATGGTACCAGGTTAGCACGTACAATAGGCGTTTCTGAGGCCAAATGCTGCAGTAGGGTATATCCTAGTGTGGAAACTACTCATATCTCACTTCAAAGAGATTGATTGCGAAGTATTGCGGTCATAGAGTGGAGATCGGGTGGTATGCAGTCTTAACAAACCTCGAAGATATTAAAGTCCACAGCATGCTTGTGAGTTGAGGCGGAAATGGTCCGCTCAAGTCTTGGGTCCCACACGACAATGTCAGCGTCGCTGTTGACAGCCACGCGGCCTTTCTGAGGCCAGATGTTGAAGATCTTGGCTGCAGTGGAGCTCGTCACAGCCACGAACCGACAGGGGTCCATGATACCTGTAATAATTTATAGATGGATAATGAAAATTACCTTAATAACGTAATTCGGAGTATTATTGGCTCTTTTATATAATAGCTTGCCTTTGTATACTAAATAAATTATGTACTTTGACTACAAATAAGTGGAGTAAATCCATACATAACCACCTTCCTTTAGGGTATTGTCATTTTTTACAGGAAAACCTTTGTAGCGCCATCTATTGGACGTTGGTTTAATTAAGTAGTAGGCACTATTGTGGTTGAGTTGTATAGATGGCGCTGCATGTAATTTACATAAAAACAATTAAGTCATGAAGTCATCTGAATATTATCGCTTCTTTCCTCGATTTTGTATTTGCGGAAACCCAATTCGCCAATGGTGTTGTAGCGGGTATTAGGTTAAATTTATTACTTGCATTATAATTATATAATATTTAAAGATTTTTATTATTTGTACATTATATCGTATTTAAGTTTCTGCTGAGTCCGGCCCCTAGAATACGGTCATGTCTCTTAATGGAAGAAGAGAAGAAAAGAAGAATACCCGGCAATATGAAATCGCTGAGTCTTCTCTGAATTTCGTTGTGTTTTAGTTTGATAGTTTTTTGTTTCTTTTCATATTTTTTCCATCGATTATTTTTTAAGTTTGAGTACTGTAAAAATAGCATCCAATATATATTTATTTTGTTAATCGTATTTTTCTTCACTTAATTCGCAAGTTGCTATAGTGTTTGGACTCCAAAAATCTTACGTCAGATTAGGTTCCTTTTTTGTATTAATATTTGTTTACCGGTGTTAACCCCCTTCTGCCAGAGTATGGCCATGCGGTCTTCGACTCCGTTCACCCCGTTAGGGATCTTGGCGAAGTTGTCCTTGCCCAGCTCCTTGTCCTTCTCAGTGAAGGTGCAGTTGTCGCTGCCTATCAGCTGGAGGTGGTCACTGTTAATTGGAATATGGGGATTAATATTACGAACATTATAGAGTTACTCATACATGGTAGCTTTAAAACTTTGAAAATACAGAACTATAATCTAAAATGCGTAACGAAGGTGTGTATATTTAAAAGTTTAAAACTTACTCTGCCGTGTGGATCCCGGTAACAATAGAAAAAAGAATAGGACTACTCCATCTCTTTCCCATGAATGTCTTAAAAGGCGACTAATACCTGGGATTCTTCTTTTAGGCGACGGGCTAGCAACCTGTCACTTTATATGCATCTCAATTATATCAGTAAGCCGAATAGCTAAACGTGGCCTGTCAGTATTTTCAACACTGTTTGCTCTGTCTACCCCGCTGGGGATGTGGACGTGATTATATGTATATGTATGTTATATTTAACTCCTGTGCCGTGTGGTTCCTGGTACCAATACAAAAAAGAATAGGACCACTCCATCTCTTTCCCATGGATGTCATAAAAGGCGACTTACAAACTTGGGATTCTTTTTTAGGCGATGGGCTAGCAACCTGTCACTAGTTGAATCTCAATTCTTTCGTTAAGCCAAATAGCTGAACGTGGCCATTCAGTGTTTTCAAGACTGCTACCCCTACGGGCTCTGTCTACCCCGCAAGGGATGTAGACGTGACCATATATATGTACAACTGACTCAGCCAGCGCGTCGAGCACGGCCTGCGGCGTGGCCGGGTCGGGGCGCAGCGGCGGCGACAGCACGTGCGCGGCCGCGTGACGGAAACACGCGTTGCGGTAGTGGCTGCCTGCAACGCGACACAATGGGGGTGACGACAAGGTCTTAAAACGTTAGTAACATTATTAACTAAATACGTTTAGTTTTAATTTTGACGCACTATGTGTTTTTTATATTATTTGAAAGTACGTTGGGAAAGTCCATTAAAAAAAATTCAAAATTATTTACAAATAACTATGCCAGGAGTGGCTAAACAAAAATATGGAATAAAACTTATTAAGACATCATATCTATAAATGCAATAATTAAGGTAGCTGCCATACAAATAAAGTTCATGACGCGAACAAGATACTAACATGTGACGTCACACTTGAGTAACGTTTTGTATAGGGCGTTTTGGACTAGTCCAAATAATGTGTTATGTTGCTTCGTATATCTCAGGTAGTTTATTGTTTACCGATGCCATTATTTGACCAATGTTTTAGTTATTCTGAAACTAAATTAACACCAAAACAAAATAAATATTCATTATGGCTATTGTACGGATGTGATGCGTTACTTTGCTGTTAAATGCTAGCTGCATCGCATAAAGATACCTGCATTTACTACTCTGAATGTGATTTAGACTACTAAGAATGTGTGACCGTGATTTTCCGTGGCTGAAAAGTTTGTTTCTGCTTTAAGTCCACTCCAGGACTGGGGTAGAAGACCACTTCTGAGACTTCCGACTTAGAACTCTTACGGTAGACGTGGCCGAGTTAATTGTCAGAGAGGTATAATTAAATTTTTAAATCTAAAATATTAGTACCTAAAACTGTTAAGGTCCAAATCTGCCCAAAATCACCCCATATCAGCAGATTTTTGGGAATCTCAATTTCAAGTCTCAAGAATGGTCGAATCGGTAAGGTTGATGTTGTTGATGCACATAAAGGCACAGGTTCAAATTCCACCTCGTCTATCAATACGGTTCCACTGAAAAGGTTACGGAGATCAGATGGGAGTCGCATCTTATCAAAACCTGACTCACCCGATCCAGTATCATGGTCGCCTTTCCTGGCCCTTCTCCAGAAAGGTGAGGATATAACCGGGACTAACGCCAGGAGAAAGGAGATAACACACATACATACATAAAATCACGCCTCTTTCCCGGAGGCGTAGACAGAGACTACCTCTTTCCACTTGCCACGATCTCTGCATACTTCCTTCGCTTCATCCACATTTATAACTCTCTGCATAGAAAAGAAGGAAGAAGAAAGAGATATTGTTGCAATGATTGTAAAAATTCTCACCATCAGTCCCGACGGTAGCCGCCAAGGTTTCCCCGTACAAAGGCTGCCTTTGTCTGGCGCGGGCTATTTGCAAAGCCTGCACAGCGCTCTTTGACATCATGTGGACGATGTACAGCGGGGAATTGGCCTGAAATTAACGCAATTGTAGACCTCTTAAGAATGAGTGAACCATTTTTGTATTACATTGTTAATGACGGTAGCTACTATATTTTTCGGCAGCAGCATTAGTCTGCTTCCACCTTATGATGGACTGGAAGAGATTGCTTTAGCGATAAGTCTGAATGTGTACCTGATATGCCTGTCTAATAAGAGCGTGGTAAATATGGATGAATAGCCATGATCTATGACAGGTGGACCCAATGTGTGATGGTGGGTATTAAATACTGTCAGACTTTTTATATTAATACACGTAAATTTATTTTGTTGTAATATCTGTTCTATGAACAGTTCCAGGTTAAAACTAATGGTACATTATTTTGTCAGTAGTTCTATGATTTAAAATAATATAACTAGTGGAACTCCTTAGTTTCACTTGTTCTACTGAACAATTTAACATTGCTATAGTTTAAATCTTAAATGAACGATAAATTCGAAAATGACTCAAATATTAGGGTCCAACATGTACTAATAGCATCATACAATGCCAGTGAAGTTTTAGAAGGGTTATAGGTATGTTTGACGGCCTCTGTGCCGCAGCGGTAGTACACTTGTCTGTGAAAACGGAGATCCCGGGTACGAATCCCAACCAGGCCATGATGAGAATCGAACTTTCTCTGATTGGCCTGGGTCTTGGATGTGTATCTATATAAGTATTTATTATAAAATATAGTATCGTTGTGTTAGTATCTCGTAACACAAGTCTCGAATTTACTTTGAGGCTAACTCAATCTGTGTGTCCCGTATATATTTATTATTTTATTAATTATATCTGACTATAGGTACCTGGTTGGCTATGACACAGGCTCTGTTCACAGCCTCCGCCTCCACTTCTTCATTACGCGACATCTCGTGACCCTCGGGGCCCGTGACCCCTTTAGCGAGCAGCTTCTCAGTGTTACGGGCGATGATGTCTCCGTTTTCAGCGTGGACCTGGAAGTAGAAGCGGGGTATTATACTAGGCTATAGGCTGAACTATGAGAACATAATAAGTCTATGTAACAGATCTTTAAGAGATCTATATTTGTAAATTGACGTCCAATGAAAATGCTGCAGTGTAGTTTGTTCCGCCGCTTCTTCTACACATGCGCTTTGGAAGCGGTAGTAGTTATAATTAGATTTAAGTTATGTGACGTCAATAAGTGATACCTTGTATCCAATTTTGAAAATAAATCTATTCTATTCTAACAATGACTCTCTTTTGTACGTTTAAGTTGGGATCCTCTTCATTCGCCTATTTTTTTTTAGACTATTATGGATTCGCATAATTGTTTTCGCATAATATGTTTTGGCATAGTACTTCTATCGCATAGTAATATTTTCGCCTACTACTTTTTAGGCACAATACTCTATTGGAATATTCTGTGTTGGAATAATTTGTTTTAGACTAATGCACATTATTCATATTATTCTTAGGACTATTCATTATTTGTCATAATTTAATTGTCATAATTGTCATTTGAATAAAACACAGTTTCAAAGTTATCATGATATATTATTATTTCAATCATTTAATATTTTACATATTATTAAATTTAAATATATATCATGCAATATATATTTATTAATATATCCATTCATTTGAGGTTTAGATTACTGGCTATGGCTTTTAGGAAATCAATTTTACTTGTATAATCATTTTTCTGACTAATAATTATGTCAATACGCTTCAGTTTATCGCTGTATTTCTTCTTTTTTTTAGGTGGTGCTATTCCGAGTTGCCTCTTTTCAATTTCTGTGATTTGGTGTGTTATCTCTTGGGTAATCTTTCTTGCTAAATAATAAAACTGGGGATGGTGTTTCCCCACGAAATGTGCGAATCGGTTATGCCATGCTTCGGCGTGATTTTGTGTCCTGGGTATATCTTCTTGGGTTAGTTGGTGTGTACTCCATATTGCCGGTGGAAATTGTGGCGGAGAAGTTGAAGTACCCCACACATAATATTGTTCAAACCACGTCGCTATTGGTTCTGGAAGAAAAAATACGTATCAAATTACACCATATACGTACGTCAAATACCTACCTACAGCACAACTTTTTAACGTTTAGGTTAGCGAGGAGCGAAGCGACGAGCGTGGCTAGGTGGACATGAACCCCCCGCACGAGCCGAGCGAGCGAAGCGAGCGTGCCGCGGTAGCGGCCGGCGAGTGCCAGAACCGACTTTAATAAGGCGTTCCCAACTCGGACAAAACTAAACTATGTAGGCATACAATCATTTACCTGTTGGTGATGTTTTTGTTATTTTCCATTCGTCAAAGTATATTGGTATATCTGACTCTTCCAAAAATGCCAAAGCATACAAACATTTAATTTCCAATGCAAATGATTCATTGTTTCCATATAGTTTTTGAAGACCATTCTTTTGTATTTTGCGATAAATTATTTGACCAAGATGAAAGTTACATTCTTTTATCGTAGTATTTTCGAAAACTTGTCTGGCACACGTATGTGCAGTTTTTTCGAAGTCCATCATAATGTATTTTGGTGATAGTAGTAAATTGTTTTTCTCGCAGTATTCTACAAGTAATGTAAATAATATGCTATATGTATTTTTGTCCTTGTTGGTACACTTGTCTATACTACAATTGACAACACTGTTTCATTCATTATTAATAAAAAATAATTGCATTTTACCCACATATAATAACGCCTAGCACCTGTTTAATAGCAACTTTTCAATGTGTCATTTTATGCATTGCGCATTATTTATAACAAGGATAATACTTTTATGGATTTTGGAATGATGCTTATTTATTATTATGCTTTTAACTATTTATGTTACTTGATATTAGAAGTTTCAATGGATATGGTTTTTGTATTTGTGCTTTTTGTATTTATGCTTTAAAAATTATGCCTAATGATTACAATGCGTATTGATGTTTCTGCGTAAAACTACGATGCGTAACTATATTAGGACAAATATTTATATGCAATCCAATAGAGAACCGTTTAAGTTTGACTGCTATTGTGAGAAATCCTGCACATTTGGGCAACTGGATGAGTCACCACATGGTAACCATGACCCGATATGGGTTCCATTCAAAGATCTGCAGAAATCAGATGGGAGTCGCCTGGACTTTGCCAACATGCTTCAATCCGTAAAAACTTTGCTTACGAGATTTAGAATCCCAGTTGGTATTGGCTGACGGCATGTGACGTGTAGCCGCACCTAATTTGTTCGTTATAATAATCTCACCTGAGGAATAGCCTTCAGCTCAGCACAAGCCTCGATGGCTTGATAAAGAGTGTAATCGTCTAGCATCCACGAATCCTTATACGCCATGAACATCTTGAAGGAGTTCACTCCGTACTGCTCACTCGTCAGTTGCTCCATCTCTTTCCTCACGGATGGTGACCACCACGTGACCCCTACGTGGAGGGCGTAGTCGCAACACACCTGAAAACATTGGTAAAGATTTTTTTATTTACATACACTTATATATACATATATATATATCATCCCTTGAATATTGTCTTTTTCTACCAAAATATAAGATGATACTTACTGCCCTCGAAGCATGACCAGAGCGAGTTCTATCGCGCAAGAAACTATCGCTGTTTCGCTCTTTATTATGACGTGAACTGAGACAGCGATAGTTTTTCGCGCGATTAAAAAGGCCATTCGAGGCCACTATTAGGATTACTAAAAATGCAATTAAGATTTACGATTTATGTTACCTGGTATCCAATTTTGAAAATAAATCTATTCTATACTAACAAATTAAGGAGTAAGACTCCAAGTGGCCATCAGTCTGTAAGATACTGAAGTTTTTTGGTAGTATTAACTTTTTCCCTATTATTAGATATTATAAACATGCAGTGCAGTGTACATCTTTTTATTCAAGGATTGATTAGTGACAAAACATTCAGTGACATTATATGTACATACATATATAGATTATAAACTCTTTTCTAGTATCAGCACACAATAGATACACGATCCACAACAAAAAGCGTTCTCATCAAATACGTAAGAATTGTGTATCCAATTTTTTTTAAAATACTTGATCGAAGTTAACCTCTTTACGAATCATGCAGATTATTTATCTAGGCCCTGCTATAAGTTTTTCAAACATTTCAAGTGCTGTCATACCTTGCCATCAGCTTTCTGTCTCCAGTTGTTGTAGGCCTCAAGGAGAGACTGCCCCTTTTGGGGGAGCACGAAGTCGACTGAAAAATAAGTAAAAGCACCATTTTAAGTAATGATAATACTTACTCTAAACGCTACGAGTATTACTGTATTAGAGTTATGTGCAGACTAACTTGACATGTTAATTAATGTTTAATTATACGTTTTATAAATTCTTTCATCAAGCCAAAAAGCTGAACGTGGCCTATCAAGCTTTTGAAGACTGTTGGCTCTGTCTACCTCGCAAGGGATATAAACGTGACCATATGTATGTATGTATAAATTAAACAACCATCACTTCGTAATGTTAACTGATTAACCCAATCTTCTTATAGGCGATGAGCTAACAGCCTGTCACTATTTAAATCTCATTTCATCATGAAGTTACACAGCTGAACGTGGCTTTCAGTCTTTTCGAGGCTATTGGCTCTGTCTACCCCGCAAGGGATATAGACATGACTAAATGTATGTTAAAAAAGGACGAAGTTCTCGACCACCGATGCTTTCAAAATGTCTATGTCATCTCAAAAAAAAAGTATCACTAGAGACCGCCCGCGACTTCGTCCGCATGGAAACCCTATCAATCCCGCGGGAACTTCTAGATAAAAAGTAGCCTATAACATATAGGTCTGGGTCTTCAGCTACCTACAAACCAAATTACATCGTAATCGGTTCAGTTGTTTTTGCGTGAAAGAGTAACAAACATCCATACTGACATCCTGACATACTCACAAACTTTCGCATTGATAATATTAGTAGGATTTATTTATTCGAATAGAATAGAATAGATTTATTTTCAAAATTGGATACCAGGTATCACTTATTGACGTCACATCACTTAAATCTAATTATAACTACTACCGCTTCCAAAGCGCATGTGTAGAAGAAGCGGCGGAACAAACTACATTGCAGCATTTTCATCGGACGTCAATATATCTACAAATATACATAGATCTCTTAAATCTAAATCATGGACGAATGCACATTGTCTACATAAAAAAATATATTATTATACTTACTGACTGTGGTAGTTCCTCCCGCCACGGCCGCCCTTGTGCCCTTATAGAAATCGTCGGCAGTTTTAGCACCCATCATTTCCAACTCGAAGTGGGTGTGGGGGTCGATCCCACCAGGCATCACCAGCTTGCCAGTAGCGTCGATGGTCCTGGTACCACCAGGGATGATGAGGTTCCGGCCCACTTGCCTGGAGAGGAGGAGAGAAACAGAGTTAATGAATATAGCCCGTTTTTCAGGATAACTTAACTAATACAATTACATTAATTTAGTGATAAGGGAACGTCCCTTGATCAGATAAAGTAAATCCTGTCCTGTATTAAGGTCAGGTCAAGAGTACCTACCCGAAACCTTGCCAAAGCTTGCATTCAGATACGAATTCGGATGAAGCGAAAGAAGTATGCAAGTGGAAAGATGTAGTGTGCGGGATAGACAGAGCCAACAGTCATCAAAAGACTGAAAGGCCTTCAGCTGTTTGGGTCAATAATAAAATTGAGATAAGTATATAAGCCTATCCCTTAGTCGCCTTTTACAATTCACAATTCTATGAAAAAATCACAACACAGTTACATCTGGAGCACTGTTGTGTCACACTGTGAACATCGTCGAGCAGTTTTTAAGTTTCCTTAAAACAACAATAAATATTATTATATAATTGACCCCGGGTCACTCGTACTTACTTATCGATAATTAGCGTTTAGGTAGGCTTCAGCCAGACTGTTGGCCAGCTGTAGCCCTTTCAAGACAAATCTTGTTTCTTTTGACAAATAAGTCAACCTAACTTCACACCTCTACCACTACACTCATGTACTGAAAGAAAAAACATTTTCATAGCGCGTTTTAATACGGCACAGCGCCATCTAACGGGAGATGTTTTTCAGTAAAGTTAAAGTCTTCGAAGGATAATGCGTGGATAAGTTAAATTTAAAAATGGAACGCTACAAACTTAGGAATGTTTGAATTGATATTTTTTGCATTTTGTTTATACATGTAATTTATACAAATAACTAGCTGTCCCGGCAAACTTTGTTTAGACAATGGCAAGTGTAAGGGTTGCTTAAAAGATATGCTTTCGACATTAAAGAAACATGAGTGAAATGTTTTAATTATAAAAAACTTTTAACTAAGTACAGAATTACTTCAATTTTCTCGCTCATAAATACTTATATAAAGTTAACTTACAACTAATATAAAGCTTATCTATCTACTGACCAAGTTAATTTTGGGTTTTCACTTTGTGTTCGTTAAATACAAGTTATTGACCTATTAAAAGCATTCTGTTAAAAATAATTTGCAAATGATAATTAAAAATACATTAAAAATTAAATTGCTAATTCTCAGAAACGAATTTTTCAATTAAGAATTCCACAATTTTGAATTTCTTACAAAGAACGCATTTCGCTGACTCATCCAGTCGGTCGCGTTCCGTTTCATCCTATTACGAGTACAACATCGATATAATAAAGCCAATTGTTAACATTGATTTAACGAAACGCGTTATATTGGGGTTAAAAATCTGATTAACCTTGGTTTATTGATGCGGGAACCTCTTTAATAGATATTTAACAATGCTTATTAAAAAAGTGTTAATGGTTTCATGATATAATGTAGCAAAAATATTTTTTTGGTAATTATTTATTGAATGAACCCTTTTTTTTGTGATCTTGAATGTATCTAAAGATATTTGTTGCAAATGTATAACGATAGCGTCAATTTTCTGGAATTTTTGGAAAGCGTTTTATTGTCCACGACTTTACCTTATAATACCTAAAAAGGAAAGTAGAAGTCAGCTTATTACGCGAAACGGTTCTTTATCCGTTACGGGGGAGACATGGTCACCAAGACTGAAATATAAGGCATAAGCTAAGCAGAGGTTACATCTTTCTACTGAAAGACACATCTCGTCTTTATCCATAACGGGGTAGATTGCCTTCGTTGACACGTTGCTCTAGTTCCACGATCTAGAGCCCTGTCATAAGTCACGATGGCAGTGTTTAAGGTGTTAAAAAGTTAAAAAAAAAACAATACAGTCTGTATGTCTGATTCAGGTGTCAAAGGCCTTTGTTTCGCTACAAATCGTCACCCAATTTGGACATAGACGGATGTAGTACTTACCGCATTAGCGCTTCCGGCGCGCGCCACGCATTCGAATGTGTTGTATGAAACGCGTCTGCGTTCTCAATTCGAAATTCGTATTTGAATTTGGAACTGTCTTCTTCATTACATATTTTATTTGTTTGTTTTTTGAAAGTTGATTGTAAGGATTCCGTTTTTAAAGGGTGAATGGGAGCCGATTACCTATTAATCCGCTGTCCACTAGACTTTATCTCATAAACCGTACGTAATACAGACATTTCTTCCTCCTGGCGTTACTGCCGGTTACACCCTCACTCCTCTTGTGAGAAACCCGCGGTGTGCCATTTGACCATGACCTTGTATTTGATTTATTTATTTATTTATTTATTTATTGATAAGTCAGATTAACCAGTAGTCAGATTAACCCCGCAACCTTTGCAGGAAAACGTGTAAGAACATAGCCTGAATGTAGCACCTAGGGAGATTAGCAATATAATAGACGTTTTTTTCTGGAATTTCTCACGGGAGCGAAGACCACAAACACAAAAACACACAAAGATTTAGTACCTATCATATAAATCAAGTGACTTAAGCGAGACGAACCAATCTTAATTTTAAACAACATCCAATAAACTGAACACGTTTTTGGAAAAGATCCGAGTTATTTTTGCACTTCAAAGGAGGAACTAATTAATAATAAATTAATAGGTTGTGTTTAGAACAAATTGTCAGCTGAAACTTTAGACTCTATCATGTATGTTGTAAGTTTAAATATTCTTTTATAATGTAGAAAATTGGTAGAAGTTTAGCTTTACCTGGCTTCGCAGGCACGCGAAACCAAAAGTTTTAATAAACACAATGATCTTTTTACATTACTTCAATCCTCCAAAATAGTTTCAGCCTTATTTGTCAAAAGAAAAATAAATTTTGTGTAGAATGCATGTTTTAAATAACTTTTATACTACCTGTTTTGTATGAATTGCATATTTTTTGTAACTTAATAAATTTAGAATGTCATGCGTCTTTATACAGTTTTAGGGTTCTTTATAATCTATAAAAAATTAGCAAACCCCTTTGTATATCAGTGATCATTAATCAAGTGTAAATCACAGCGAATATTCGCGTTGATTTTTTAATCTAAAAATTAAATAAACTTAGGAACACGAAATGTTTAATAACATGAAATTAATAAAAAAGGAATGCCCTAATTAAAAGCAAATATATTTATTTACTTATTGATCGGGTGGGTGGTGATATAATTGCTTCATAAATTTATATTATATCAAGTTTTGTATTTTTAGGTTTTCAGACTAAAATAATTTAACTATTCTTAAGAAATATTAGTTATAAGGTATTGTCGTGTGACCTGTTGATGCACTATATAAAATAAAATATCATTAAGACTGTTTGTCATTCTTTGCTATCGTACTCTCCCTGGTACTGCTAGTCCCATACCTCAACTCAGCTCAACTCGCACTTAACCGTTTTTTACAAATTCACGTCAAATTAAATGTGTGAATGGTCAACCTCAGGTAGTAAACTAACCGTGACCTTACTAAGAAAAACCTTTTTTTTCACAAAGTTTTTTATATAACTGCGTTATTTTTTTTTTGTAGTTACTTTTAGTAAAAAAAACGTTCCTTTACCGAATTTTAGCATGTTTCGGCAACAGATTATATCTACTCCATCCATTTCTGTGGTTCTCGTAGGAGGTTATTAAAGGACAAATGCACTAACAACTTATGTATCTAAAACTCCTAAGATTGGTTGATACATACATAAAATCACGCCTCTTTCCCGGAGGGGTACGCAGGGACCACCTCTTTCCACTTGCCACGATCTCTGCATACTTCCTTGGTTGATATCTGATTTAAAGTCGACCAAACACATTTATAGTATGTAAAATGTAATTAAATGCTGTAATAAAACAGTCTTTTGCTTGGTGAGTGCAATCAGAAATAAAAATTCTACGTAAGCGATGTTGCAGGCAACAGCTAGTCTTGTTTTGGCGAGTGTAATCGAGAATTAAATATTCTAAGTGGACAAAGTCGCAGGCAACATCTATATAAATAGGAAATATAGCCCAAGGGGAAGTCGGGTGAGTATAAAACATATGTGACGGACAGACGGAAAGTGCTAACTGTTTGTAGAGAAACACTATCGATTCGCTAAGAATAGAATTACAACTACGACAAAACAAATTTACTTAGACATGTTTGTTTGTTTGCCTTTAGTACACATATAAGTTAACTTACTATTATATTTTTGCCGTTAGCTTGAAAAACAGAGCCTTTAACATTATTCAATCATCTTTAGCCCTTACAGGGGTAGACAGAACAGTCATGAAAATACTGTAAGATCATGTTCAACTGTATGGCGAAATTGAGATTCAAATAATGCAAACCGACTACAAGAAGAATCATTTGATTATTATGATTTTATTTATTAAGTTGACTTATTTATTTCTTGAGTAGAATAAATAAATAAATTTATATGAATAATTTTCTACTATGATCAAACGAATTTCAACATCAACACACTAAACTTGCCTTTTTCAAATTTTAATTGCATTTAATTTTAGTTGTGTGTATTTTTCGTAAATATTGAAATATTTTCTTACTACTTTTTATGGAGTCTACAGGACAAAATCTCCAACCGGTATTTGTTATTTTTACGATACGTTTTTTTTTGTCTTATAGTCTAAATACTAAAACTAAATAATCAATCTGTGTTCTTTGAAACAGATTTGTACACTTTATTTTTAACCTTGGAAATAATAACTATGTACGTTTAAATTTAGTGTAAAATTTAGCTATTGTTGTTAACGTATACAATGTTATGAGAGAAAGGCTTTAGATTTCCATTTCTTTGTTTAAATTTGTGTAGTCGTTAAAATCTCACGGCTCGAGTAAAATTTAATTCAAATTGTTTGAGTAGTGTGCTAGTGAAAAGGCAAGTTTCAGTCACCATTGTGCCAGTTACTAATAACATATTACAGTCCATTTCCTTAGATACCTACTAGAATAAAAGCTTCCAATTTTGATATCATTCTTTATTTTTTCATGGTGATAGAATAAATTGTTGATGGCAATATTATTTTTCCTTTTTTAAAACGGTCGTCCCGCATACATTACAACCACCATATATATATTTTTTAAAAGACAGTTATTTGTGCTAATTTACTAAACCTATTCACTTGACCAGTGTAAATAAAGCTTGACTTGAGAACAGAACGTTAAGTGTAAATATTATCACACTTTGTAAGTGTTCTTTCTTTTAGTCTTATCTGATCGAAGTACAATAATACTTCGTTCGAGAGAAATGGACAAAAATGTGAAAATCTTTCTATTTGAAAAAAAAAAAACAAAAAGGCTTTATAACGTAGCGGATAATTAAAGAGACGTCTTTTTGTCTCATAAGTTTGTTTAAAAGATGAGAACTAATTAGTATTTTACATGCTATTTGAAAATTTGAGAACCAAATTGGAAATTTTTAATGCACCAGTTATAATTTTCTTTGCATTCCTCCTTCTATAGTCACACGAAGAGACGAGGTCTATTATACTTTGCAAAATACATTAATATTTGTTTTTCTTTTTGTTTAGTCAATACTGAGTAAGTACCTACATACTGATCATCGTAATACATTCAGTTTTATGGCCTCGTTGCAAAATTGCGATATTTCCAATGCAAAAGCGATATAAATAACATTGCGTTACGCCTACATGAGAATTACATCATTGTGATAACATCGATGGAAATAAATAAATAACCATAAATAGAATACATTTCTTGTTTATATTGAGAATCAAAGAAGAAAGAAAAATCGAAATGCATATCCTGGGTTTGACTTAGAGCATGTAAGAGTTTTTAGGTTTTTCAAATGAGTCAATTTTATAACACCCCCTCGATTTTGCGACGGTTAAGAAAGGTCCACTAACCAAAGAATCAATCGATACCGATAAAGAACACGGTACTTCTAGTTACCGAGTTATGATCTCAATAACGATAACTATGCGTGTACGCATCAGACGGGGGCTATTCTGGTAATCGAGAGAGTTTTCAACAGGCGATTTAATTTGATCGATAAAGAACACGATATATGAAACAGTTGCTAAAAATATCGGTGGAGATTATGTGTGCGTGAGGGTACGCAAAACACTGGGGTCTATTTTCATATTGTTATGAAAGAGGTCGACATAAATAACCATTGGAACGATTGTGATTTGTGACTTTGATATAAAGACTCTTGTGGATTTTGTTATAGGGCGTCGGTAGTCGAACAAAATCCGTCGAAGTCGGTCAAAAAAGAGCCTGAATCATATCGCGTAACGTTCAGCGTGGAACAGCTTAATATCTTACCGCGACCATTACTAATGACTCGTTTCTGAGTTTAATTACTACCCGATGTTCTTACGGTGAGAAAAAATATTGTGAGGTGACCTGCACTTTCAGGCAACTAGTAGTGATAACCAAAATCCAATACGGTTTAGGTTTCCTGCAAAGATTGTGGACGTCATAGTAAGTCACTTCATGTAATAATCTGGCTTAGCCAAGACAGAAGCGTAGTCAGCGAGCATGCAACCGGGATTAATTTCCGGATGATGATTTCTATTGCGCATAAAATTTTGTAGTTTTGGGTAATCAAGGTACTGTCATTGCGTATACTTAAGTTAGGACGTTAAGTTAATCGTGTGACTTTTTTCAAATCTCAATCAGAAAGTTTAAGTAATAATATATGAAACGAAGACCATCAGAATAGGCCTCTTGACGTAATTTCTCGGCACGCGATCACGACATTTCGATATTTGCTTTCGAGAAACGGCTTACATGAGAATTGAGGAAATAAGTCGTAAAAAGGTTTAATTGTTTCTCGTTACATAAGTGAAGTTCGACGACTTATTAAGTGCTCTTCTTGAAATTGTTCTCTCTGTGATTTTTTTAAGTATTTGTGATTTTGAAGTTGTTACTCAAATTTTGCCTATTACCCTGCTGCCATACTGTTGTACATATACATATAATCCGTTTAATCCCTTGCGGGGTAGACAGAGCCAACAGTCTTAAAAAGGCTGAAAGGCCACGTTCGGCTATATCACTCAATGATAGAATTGAGATTCAAAAAGTGACAAGTTGCTAGCCCATTCCCTTAAAGAAGAATTCCAAGTTTATTAGCCTTTCCCTTATAAGTCTTTTACGACAACTATGGGAAAGATAGATGCTCCTATTCTTAAGTGAACACGGCACTTTAGATCTGCTCGATCATAAATCAATTAATTGAATTGAGACTGATGAATTTATTTCCTAATCATTTGTAAAACGTTATTTTTCGTTAGTTCCGTTTATTTCTCTGCACATCCAACAAAGGTGATGTCGTCCCAACATGGGGACACAATAATGACTCCATTTTCCCATTGAATGCGTATCACAACGGTCCAAGTACCGTACGAATGATTGACATCATCCTATTCGCAATGCCTTGCTAGTTATTTTAGTACTAGCTTGTGCTTGAGGCTTCCCTCCTGTGGGAATGTGTAGCATGTGTTTGACCTCGGCGGTAGAACGGTTAATGGTAAAAATTCTAATGCATCAAATGCACAGATGTGTGATGCAATTGAGATTCAGATAGAGAAACTGGTAACCCATACATACAACAAGAGTACCAAGTTTATTAGCCTTTCCCTTAGTCGCCTTTTACGATATCCATGGGAAAGATACGCTGAGGTCCTATTTTAAAGTGCTGGGAACCACACGAATTCGTCATAGGTCGTGAAGGAAAATACTAATATATCAGATTCGCGGAGAAAATCTAGACTAGACCGAAGCCGGCTAACTGTATCGATTGGTTCTCTCCGTATCTGTGGCAAGACGTAAGTATACAGGTTACTGATAAAGCACAGCTGTGATAAGCGAGATATAGATTTTATCGGAGAAATGCAGTTTCATAGCCGTATGGGTTTTACTCGTTCCGCGAATTATTGCATGTCCATTTTAATCTCTTTAGTCTTTAACAGTTTACGGCTATATAGACTTCATTAAATACATACACAATAATCACATCTACATACCTTATGGGGAAGACACAGCCAACAGTCTCGAAAATACTGAAAGGTCACGTTCAGCTGTAAAGCTTAATGATTGAATCGAGATTCAAATAGTGACACGCTGTTAGCCCATCGCTTCCTAGCCTTTCCCTAAGAACTGGGTGAGTCAGGTTTTTACACGAAGCGAATCCCATCTGATCTCCGCAACCTTTGCAGGTAAACCCAGACAGTACTGGATCTATGGTTACACATCCATGTTGCCTGAAAGTGCAGATTCCCTTACCGTAAGAGGCATCGGTTAGTATTCAAACGAATATGTAATAACAAAAACTGTAGATCTGATTGATCATAAATCAATTAATTGAATCAATTAATTAAATTGAGACAGATGAATTTGATTGCCTAAACGTTGGTAAAACACGCCAAGATCCGTCTATTACGTTTTATATTTGTAATGTAGTCCTTTAGTGAACAATAAAGCATTTACTTACTAACGTTTTAAAACACATTTTGCAACGAATTTGTTGAAATCGTTTTAAAAACAAGGCTTCTTCACGAAGTAAAACGGTTATAACAAGATATTAGCTATAATGACAGTGTTACAGTTACTGATGATATAGTACAGATGAAATGATTATTACCGTAACAGCACGTAAGTAAAGTGTTTTATGTTTTATGGTCGGTGCCCATATAGTTCATATGAGTATAAAAAACGAAAAAACTATATATACCTACTTGGATACTGTAACATCTAGGTTCTATTGTAATAGGCATGAATTAAATTACCTTTGTCCTTTACTAATATTATAAACGCGGAAGTCTGTTTGTCTGTTCCGCTTTCATGATTTTTGATAATGCTTTTGGTTAAAAACCCGCATTTTAACACAGGAAATTATTTTTCAAAAATCTTAAAATGGGATGTGTAAGTTTGTATGAAATTTATGATAAATGGTACCCGTGCAAAGCCGGGGTGGGTCGCTTATTTCATATTAAGACTGCATAACTAATCTAAAATCTAAATTAAGTGATGTATTAAAGGCCTTATCGTATTTTGCATGCAAACCTTAGAGACATTGTGTGTGAGAGAGAGAGAAAGGAATATAAATACTGTATATTTTCAACAATATTTCGCGTTTTGTTCAATTTTAATTTTTACAATAGAATTAAGAAAAGGATTTTCCTGATTCAAATACTTATCAGTATAGCGTCAGAGGCTTGGATTCATTACTAAGGTAATTGACTGAAAACACAGGATTTTAAGGTCTAAAACATAGTATAAACAAATCTAGGATAATAGGTAACTAACAGTATCTAATATATGTATTTCCTAAGTCACCACGACGTTCTTCAGAAGATTTAGGAATATTTGAAATGATTTATTCTACTTTTCTGGGAACTCAACAGTTCAAAGTTCCTATACTCTAGTCGTAAGTGCTTTTGTCCTTTTATCACCTTATACAACATTAGAGATGAAGTTATCCTATACTCTCTGACGAAGCACAGCTAATTACTTGGAACAAAATCTTTATGCTATTTTTGCCTAAGATAATATTCCTACTGAACATGTGAATGTACTTTGCTTGAAATAAACAAAATGTATAACGCATGTGTTTATCTTAACACAAAATGAACAACTATAAAATCCCAACAATATAGTCAAGATTTCCTGCAGAATTTGTGACGTTACATGAATATCACGTCTTCGTCCCATAAGGGGTAGACAAAGCCAATAGTTACAAGATTATATCTAGCTAAACGTTGAATGGCATCATTATAGAATTTCGATTCGGATATAGTGACCGGTTGCTAGCCTATCCCCTAAAAGAAGAATACCTATAAAGTTCATAAGTCTTCCCTTTGATTTGATTCTACACAGGAAGAGAAGTATCCAGCACCAAATTTTGACACATTATAAATAAATAAAAACCCTTCTTTCATAATATAAACGCTCTGAAAAAAATAATGCATACGAAAGGGTTAAAAACTGATTTTCTTTTGCCTACCCGTCTCTTTTGAAGAACGTAAAAACGCTTTTTATGATACGCATAGTTCATGATATGATAGCATAAACATGTATAGACTTTAAAAATGAAATCATAGAGCGCACACGTTTGCCAAGTAGCAGGGCTGTCAATCAGTAGTAACACGTTCTTAAACATACATACATAAAAATATCGCCTCTTTCCCGGAGGGTTAGGCAGAGACTACCTCTTTCCACTTGCCACGATCTCTGCATACTTCCTTCGCTTCATCCACATTCATAACTCTCTTCATGCAAGCTCGGCGGTTTCGGGTACTTTTGATACATATAAACATACAATTATATAAAAGAATGATAAATTAATTTGCCGCCAACTTAAAGCGTGTAAATAATTGCCATTCGCAAAGAATATGTTTTTAATTTATGTTCATCTAAAGTTTCATTCACATACTTACCGAAAGTATTGCATTGTGAGAGTTTGTAACATATTTATAAACACTTGAGGTATAAAACGCGCACGTGACGTACCTTTATTTTATCTCGAACATTTCGAATCATGCTACAGTGATCCTTGGTCACCGAACGACCATTTTAACATGATTGTTGTTGAAAATAAGTTATAGGTACGTTACGTGCGAAAGTTTAAAATCAGTTATAAACATACCTACAAACAACAAACTTTTGCTTATCCCTTTTCTTGCAATGTGAAGAAAATTTTTTTACAGCGAACTCAAACGAGTTAACTTTCTTTCTTGGTCAGTAGTCTAATGACAAACCGCCATATTTCTAATGATGTTGGGGATGTTGAAAAAAGGCGGGAAAATATCAGCAAGAAAAATTATTAATTTAAATATTACATAGATGAACTAGCGACAACCCTACGTTGGAACAGTGTAGACGTCACTAATTAGAGCGAAGAGGTGCTTGACCCCATCTATTGTGTAACATGGAGGTTTTATAATTCACATATACATAGTTTTAATTGTTATGTTATTGTCATTGTGCCTGAGAAGAGAAATTGTAACTTCTTGCTAAATCTCACTTTTGTTAACAAAGGGTGATACTAAATTGCGGTGATTAGTGATTGCATTGTGAATTAAGATGCAGTAAACGGTTTGATGCTTTTTCTTTTGTTATGTAAAGTGCTTGTAGACGATGGACTAGCAGCCTGTCAGTGACAGGCAGTTAATAGTTGAATTTCACTTCCATCATGAATCCATACCAATGAATGTGGCATTCAGTCTTTTCGAAAATAATGGCTCTGTCTACCCGGCAGCGGATATAGACGTGACTTAATGTATGTACAATAAATATATTTCTTTCTTCATTTCTAATTTGAACAAAATATTACGGAATCAGTCTCCAAGGTACAGCTTTTTCAAATATAACTATACTCTTTAAAAAGAGGTAGATTTATAACGAGTTTCAAAGAGTGGCAACCCTAATTAGGCCTGTAAACTTTGTTAAGTAAACTATATACGTGAGTTTCTATTTTCAGAACTAGTCATTTTGTCATAAATTATAATGTTTACGGTCGACGACTTTATAGAGCAATTTGTCATATTGTTATGTGACAACGTTTTGTTATATAAGATTCTTTATGCTACTTGCATCTATTATTATAATCCTCGCTTTTTTAGATTTTATATAATTTCAACGTATTTGCTAGGGCTTTCAGTCTTTTCAAGAGTGTCTACTCTGTCAACCCCGCAAGGGATATAGACGTGACTATATGTACGTATGTTCAGCGTGCCTTGATCAATTCAGGGACGACTTGGCGACAGGTCAAATGTACCTTAAACTGACGACCTTGCATGAAGAGAGTAATGAATGTGGATGAGGCGAAAGAAGTATGCAGGAATCGTGGCAAGTGGAAAGATGTACGCCCGAATACTGAAACGTTACTCAAATATTTAACGGCTACTTAAATGTTTGAGTAGCTCTCAAACACAAAATTCGTATTCTCAAACGTAAATTATAAGCATGTGTTAAATTTAAATGACCCCATAATTAAGTTGCGATCAAACGCCACTCAGTGTAAAATTGGTATACTGAAACGCTACTCAAGGGTAGTTAACTGTCAAACGAACTGTCAAATTGATTTGAGCGTCTCTTAGATCTGAGAGTGGTCGAAAGGTCTCCTAAATCTGTGCTTTTATTTGTAAATTGAAACTTAAACATTTAAAAATGTTTTTATCATCGCTATCGTCTCTTTCTGATCATGAAAGACCTACAGTGAGTCGCCGAAATGTAGAAAAGCTAAATGCATTTGAAAAATACGATGATGTGGAGTTTCGTGCCCGGTTCCGTGTTTCCAAAGAGACAGAAGAACCTATAGATTAAGATTAAGATTAATAAATACTCGGTTCTAACAACTCAGTATGAGTTTGTTCCGGTGGCCGTAGAAACAGCCGGTCCATGGTGTCCTCAGGCGAGGCTCTTTATTGGTGAGATAGGACGGCGTTTAAAGGCACGGGGTTATGACTACCGCTCGGGATGGTACCTGGTGCAAAGGCTCTCCATAGCTATCCAAAGAGGGAATGCGGCAAGTTTAATGGGTACTTTTGAGCCGGGTGCAGTCCGGGGTGGTATTTTTGATTAAATGTATTTGTTTGTTTGGTGATTTTTTCTATTTTGTATTACCTTGATGTTGACGAAGCTGTTGTGAATATTTTGTAATATTTTGATAAATAAATGGAGTTTATACCTATATTACCAAATATTGAAGATGAGCTTTTAGCGCAACCTATAGGGCCAAGTGGCAATCAAAATTTTCTTGTAAGGACAACATTAATCAATACATATTTTTCTAATTAAACATGGTGTTTTTTTATAAAACCTTTATTAAATAGTATAATTTTCTACCTCTTACATCACATTACATTCACTTATTATTCATTATTGGAGACATTACATTCACTTTGGCAATATTCTTTTTAGACCTCTGTTTGAGGTTCTCATAACGAGAGGAGTTGTTGCCAACTTCTGAAGCCGCTTGCAGCAACAGCATTGTACTGCTGGCAAACAGAATCCCAAGCTTCACGCTTCTTTAAAATCATGCTGGCATTCGTTTCCTTATTTTCAATGATATTCTGGTATCTAAAAGCATACAATAAAGTTAAACATCCAATGATCTTATTTGTAATTGAACGAAACGGCAGTTTGTTTACAGTTAATATTTTATTGTTTATACTCACTTTTTTACCAGTTTCCTTTTGTCTTCCATAATATAAGTAAAGAGTAAATAATAAAAACTTTTCGAAAATAATACCGCGCTCACTCAAGTGTCAGGTATCATGTCATTAGGCTAGAACGTTTCATTCTACGACAATTTGGTCGTAATTATTTACGTTTACTTTCGTGATAATATTTATAATAATACCAGAACATTTAGTAATAATGATTTTAAATCGAACCGAAATTTTATTTTATTTGTGTACCGAATAAAACTTTAATTGTTTTAACTCATTTAAGTAGCATTGTAAATATTCTTCATTCAAAAATGTTGCTTAGAACGAGACATCGTGAATGTTACCATGATGTAAATTATTTGATGGCTGCTTAGCTGAGTATGCCTTGAAATCATTTGAGTAGCCTTTGAGTATACTACTTTAATCTGAGATATGCTTAAATTTAAGAGCCCTTCAACTGAGTATAAGATTTGAGTAACGTTTCAGTATTCGGCCGGTAGTCTATACGAGTACCTATACCTCCGCGAAGTGGCGTAATTTTATGTTTGTATGTATTGTATATGTATATATAAATATCTCGAAAGTAAAATTATTAATTCTGTGCTATCAACATATGTAGAAACTGCACACACACACATGGTCACGTCTATATCCCTTGCGGGGATTGTAGATAGAGCCACCTGTCTTGAAAAGACTGATAGGCCACGCTCAGCTATTTGGTTTAATGATAGAATTGAGACTCAAATAGTGGTTGCTAGCCCATCGCCTTAAAAAAAGAATCCCAAGTTTGCAAGCCTATCCCTTAGTCGCCTTTTACGACATCCATAGGAAAGAGATGGAGTATCCTATTCTTTTTTGTACTGGTGCCGGGAACCACACGGACAACATAAACATCAAGAAAGTAAAATTATTAATTCTGTGTTATCAACAAGTTCTGCGTTATAAGTTTCAGCCTAGATCTTGGCACACAAATTAGCTAGATTCTAGATCTATTTCCAGACATTCGCGATTGATGAGTCAGTGTTAGTCGGTGAGTCAGTGGCTATGGGTTTGACCGAGGGTGGGTTAAATTTGACAGTTATATAAACGTAGTACAAGAAACAAGGGAGCGTGGTTGCTATGGGGTTGAGGGAAGTCATTTTGGTTTACCGATAAGTGCTCATAAATTTCAATGAAAGGGAAATAATCTCAATTCCATCATTGGGCCTTACAGCTGAACGTGGCCCTTCAGTCTTATCCACACTGTTGGCTTAGTCTACCCCGCAAGGGATATAGACGTGATTATATGTATTACCCACCCTGGTTTTGCACGAGTAGCATTTATAGATATTCAGACAGAAAACATTCTTTCCAACATTCAAAACAGCAACAAAATCCGTCCACAACTTTCCGAGATAAGCGCTTACGTACATACAGAGAAAAAGGTTAGTTACGGTGAGGGACAATGTCGTGAGGAAACCTGCACATTCAGGCAACTGAATGTGTAACTATGATAGATCCAATGCGGTTTAGGTTCTCCTGCAAAGGTTGCGGAGATCAGACGGGAGTCGCTTCGTGTTAGAACCTGAATCACCTAATTCAGGATCCATAGTCAAAGGCATGCCCCAGGCTCCTCTCCAGAGTGGTGAGGGTGCAACCTGGACTAAAGCCAGGAGGAAGAAAATACAGAGATAATAGGAGATACATATGTTCAAGTCTATATCCCGGTAGACAGAGCCAACAGTCTTGAAAAGACTGATCGGCCACGTTCAGCTATTTGGCTTAATGCTAGAATTGAGATTCAAATAGTGACAGGTGGCTAGCCCATTGCCTTAAAAAAGAATCCCAAGTTTTTAAGCCTATCCCTAAGTCGCCTTTTACGACATCCATGGAGTGGTCTTATTCTTTTTTTTTATCGATGCCGGGAACCACACGGCATATAATAGGAGATAAAAGGCTTTAAACTTAATATGTAGTGACAGGATAGCTGTAATGAGTGAGAGGACATTGGACAAATATAAGTGTACAGTTCACCATTAGTATTCTATTCAGAGAATCGCCTTGACATATCTGAATAGAGCACAGTGCATCCGGTTGCTTTGAACTGTAAAATTATGCTTATGAGCATTCAGAGAGGCAATTTCTTTAGTGAATGCAGTTAGAATTTATAAAAAAATTCCATGTGGTTTCTGACGCTTTAGAACAGAACCTTGCGAGGTAGACAGAGCCAAAGATTGTTGGCTTGAAAAGAATTCAGAGGCCACGTTCAGCTGTTTGGCTTAATGATATACTTGTAATTGAAATTCAAATAGTGGCAGGTGGCTAGCGCATCGCCAAAAAGAAGAATTCCTAGTCTATATACCCATCCCTTAGTCGGCTTTAACGACATCCATGAGAAAGAGATGGAATGGTCCTATACTTTTTCCTATTGGTGCCAGGAACCACACGGCACATTGAAAAACAGTATCAAATAAAATTAATTATGGAAAGCCTCGTATCACACTGCGCCAGACTGCCGGCAGACGAACATCTAAGAATCTAATTCTATAATACGCTCCTTATGCCGAGGGGAACTTTATTTCGATTAGTACCCAGGCCCCAACTTTCGTCGACCCCGGTCTGGAAAACCGCCCAGACGACGCCTGTAAAATGCACCCCAATCCATAGATAAGCAAATCAATTATTTTGCTTGAAAAGTGAAAATAACTGATTTAAACTTTCGCGTTGCATTTAACATACAGACATACATATAGTCACGTCTAAATCCCTTACGGGGTAGACAGAGCCAATAGTCCCGAAAATACTGAATGGCTGCGTTCAGCTGCTCGGCTTAACGATGGAATTGAGATCCAAATAGTGACAGGTTGCTAGCCCATCGCCTAAAAAAAAGGATCGCAATTTTATAAGCCTATCCCTTAGTCGCCTTTTACGACATCCATGGGAAAAAGATGGAGTGGTCCTATTCTTTTTTGGATTGGCGCCGGAAACCACACGGCACTTAACTTGCATTTAACTTTTTGTTAAAAACCACGTATTAACCGCGCACGTAACATATGTATCTTTATTTTATCTCTGACATTTCGAGTAATGTTATGTTACAATGATCCATAGTCACCGAGCGACGCTCGCTGTAGTACCTATTTAGAAAATAGTGAAAATAAATAAAACTCTTCCTTCCCGGTATCGTTGTCAGGCGTCCGGATAAAGCCGGACATAATTAGGCTTTTTGATCGCATGTCCGGCCAAAATAAACGGTGTCCGTCTTGTCCGGCATTTTACATTTCGCAAACAAGCGAGAGCCGCCGCCGCGCCGCCGAGCGTGGCCGAGCGCAAGCGACGAGAGTCGACTACCGATAATATACTGTGTCCGGCGTTTTTAGCCAAATGTCCGGCCAAACTGGCTGGTCTGTCCGGCTATTAGGTTTGGCGACCTTTTTTTTGTTATCGAAGGGGAAATCCTTTTTACGGACAACCCCCCGGGTCTTCACCCGGGAGAGTGTGGGACTCCTGGCAAGTATACCAGCCTACCCACTAAAACCCGTCCGTTCGCCCTTCTTGCCATTTTGAGGGCATCATGGGATCGCAGGTATTTCACCACGATACCCTCTGGCTGCCCGGCGCTTCTGTGCCGGGAATCTGTGCGACATGGCAACCCTACTTCCGGGACTGCAATATTTTATTGTTTATTTATATTAGACTAGCGGCCCGCCCCGGCTTCGCACGGGTGGACATATTTTTGTGTTTTATATTTTGAAATAAATTTATTTCAAAACAAATTTATGCCTATGTCACTTTTGAAGGTCTATTCTATATCTGTGCCAAATTTTATCAAAATCGGACCAGTAGTTTTTGAGTTTATTCCACACAAACATACAAAAATACAAAACTTTCCTCTTTATTATTAGTGTGGATGTGGATCAGAGAGTGTTGGTTCTGTCTAGTCTCCGCCTGAGGGATTAACACTTTATAATTATGTATATTTAAGCTTTGGCACGACTTTTTTCAGCAGGAAATTTTTTTGGAAAATTTTACTAGTATCTTAATTTTAATATGATGTACAGATTTTATCTGATAAATTTTACTCCCAATTTTGTTGAACGTAAAGAATAAGTAAAAAAAAAACACGCAATACATAATTTTGGTTTCTTTATTTTCATATTGCGTTTTTGTCGTCGGTTGGTTACATCGATTCTGATGGCTGGCTTCTTTTTAAACATAAATCATGCGTGGTAAACTGCGAACATTACTGCTACTTTTAAATTGTAATTATTATAAGTATAATTAGCCACTCTTGTTATCCAACTCCATTATCAAAAGTCGCGTGTTAACAAACTAATAAATTCAGTATTAGAACGAAAGCGAACAAAAAGTATCGCGTGATAATTACAACACTCGCTTTTACTGTTTACCAACAGACGGACAGACAGCTTCCTATAACTACGTGGATATTACGATTCCGTTGTATTTAAATTTTGTTCCCAGTTCGAGGCGCCCGCGCATGTCGTGTACGTCGTTCTTCTTGCCGTGTCTACAATCCCTCCAATGATATTTAATTTTTCTACTATAATATTCTAACAGCCATATTGGTGACTATCATCAGGTCATCCCGGGTGATGATGTTAAGGCATAGAGGGCAAGACAACGCGAGATGAACCGATTATTTGGCAAATCCCTCGGGAAAACGGGGAAGTCATTGGATATTTCAGCAGTGGACGTCCTACGGCTGATATTATGAAAAGCTTCACAAGTTCAATGTACCTATTCCCCTAGTCTCTTAGCCGAAAAAGAGATGACTTTATTTCTTTCCAATGATGGTTATAAAAGACGAATCATGGTGCTCGTAAAAACAAATATGTCAGGCCCTATTCTAAAGTGCCGTAAACCACATGGCACATCTATACTAATATTATAAAGCTGAAGAGTTTGTTTGTTTGTTTGAACGCGCTAATCTCAGGAACTACTGGTTCGAATTGAAAAAATGTTTTTGCGTTGAATAGACCATTTATCGAGGAAGGCTTTAGGCTATATAACATTACGCTGCAACTATAAAGAGCAAAAAAATAATGGAAAAAGTGAAAAAAAAACGGGGAAAATTATTCATTCTTGAGGGCTTCAATGATGCCCAAAACAACTATTCCACGCGGACGAAGTCGCGGGCACAGCTAGTATACTATACTAATAATATCCTGGGTACGTTAAACTTACTTGATGACCCCATCTTCAACATAGACATCGGCGTCTTCCATGCCGTCCTCATTGACCACCCTTCCATTCTTGATGAGCAGCCGGTTCTGGGAGCTCTGGAACAAGGTTAAACATTCAGAGATGTTACGGAGCTTCCACTCCAACTACGTTAAAGGTCAGGCAGGTCAGGAGCAGGGCAGTTTAAGAGCGGGCCCGCGCCAAGTTGTGATACAAGAAATACTTCAAAGTTGTCACACTGCGGCGCGGCGGCGGGGCAGTGCGAGCGCCGGCCCGAGTTTCAATTTGATGTGACGAGTCCGAAGGGTTTCTTGCGTTACAACTCGACCCGCTTTCCATTCGCGCTTTTTTTGACCTCATCATAGTTAGAGTTGGTGGTCGCATGGGGAACCTCCCCGTTTCTCGCTACTTTCTGTAGTCAAATACGTCGACTTTTTTTTTATAGTTGTTAATATTAAAACCAGTAAAGGATTGAATAATATTTATTTCGGCCACCACAAAAATGTAGATTACTTTTAGTTACATTTGTAAAATTAATTGTTTAGTTGGGATCATATTTATTTATATTACTAGCAACTGATCCCGGCTCCGCACGGGCAGCATTTATAGACATACCCCTTCCTTAGAAAACCCTAATTCCAAAATTTAAACAGGAACAAAATCCGTCCACATTTTCCGAGATTATATACATACATACTGTCTGAACGAAGTGAAAGTAGCAGTCAGTATTATATTTATTTATATTATTATATTATCATCTAGAAATCTACAAGTTACTTCTAGCCTTTTTATTCTCAGTGTCGTATTTAAATGGAAAGCCTTGTCAATGAAGTACTAACCTATACAAACTAACCTAATCTAATCGTGTCATTGCAGGTTTTGTATGTTTGTCAGTTGCGTCACGCCAAGGCCTAAAGGTGTGGCAAGGATGAAACATAATAGGGCATGAACTAATTTCAAAAGCCAACCATGTAATTAATTAGTTTCACACTTCGGAATATAATGTTGGTGATGAGATTTGTTGCTGTGGGAATTTCGGAAAATTCACAACTGATAAGTAAATATTTAGGGAATTTTGTGAGTTTCTTTCAATTTCTAAGAAAATATATTTTTTGTAACTGAAGTTCTAATTTTGGTAAAATTTAACAATTATCATCAGGAGATATATACGTTTTTTTCCATTGTATCTTTGAACTAAACATAAAATATATGTACGACAAAAAAGTACACCCACAGAGTGAATTATTAATTTAATTTAAGTAAGTAATGGATAAAAAATCTACTTGAATTTCTAACTCAAAATTCTAAGACAAAAAGGTCTCAACACTTAATGCACCAGAAATGTGAAAGAAACGATAAATATTCGTGCTGGGAATCGAACCAGCAAGGTTGTAGCGGACTGCCGTAATAACCGCTGCACTACAGAGGTCGAGAAAAGCCTTGACATTGTATTGACAAAGGAAAGTGATTTCACTAAACATAAATTAATGAATTATTTCAATCGCATGACTCAAGGTTTATTTACTTTATTTGTTGTCGTTTCTTGAAAAGTTTGAAAGGTTTATAGATTGGTAACAATCTTTATTAATATTATTAAAGATTGTACCTATGTAGTTACATGTTGTGTTTTTGTTTATAATGGGTGAACTCTAGAACTTTTGGAAATCGAAACGTTATAGGGGAAAAGAATTAAGATTGTGGTAAAATATGAACTTAATCTCTGCCTACCATAAGAACTGAAAGACTCATAAGAAGGGTATACTATACATACCTTTAACTAAGAAAAGTCACAGAAGAAAAGCATATGGTAAAATGAATGAAAACCACCTCAAACCGGGTGAGGTTGCTAGTTATAAATATTCAGAGGATTCACGTAAGGGTGGCAGGTGGTAAATTTATTGCAGTGTTTGTCGCACGCATCGGTTGACAATTTCTGCTGTCAGGTTCTTGGGTACAGTGGGCCACATAGGAAAGTACACCACCTACATTTACAATACGAAGGTGGCATAATACCACCTAAAAATATACCCCTAACATTTATAGAAGTCAATATGGACCGATAAAAATTTATGGCATATTTGAAGTTCAATTTTTGCATAGTCTTGGTCAAAAAAGGTTATTAAACCTTTTTCGCGTTCCGTAGCCAAAAGGAATGAAAATGATAAATCATTGAGATAGTATGAAGAGAATTATGAATGTGGATGAAGCGAAAAAAGTATGCAAGAATCGTCTCAAGAAAGTGGCGTGATTTTATGTATCTGGGTATGTAATATGTATGAAAAAATCATTAAAAAAAACGTATTCTTTCTACATCATGGGGCATTGTTTGTTTAAATATATATGTATTGTATATGTATGTGTGACAACATTTTATGAAATTTTAAACAAAGTTACACTATCAAATTAAAAAATTTGATATATTAAAAAAAATATTTGTAATTACAAGCTATTTTTAGAAGGTCCTTATGCGAATCTGATCTCGCATTTGGCTGTTTTTTTTTCATAATCATGAAACCTACTTACACATTCTTGTAAAATTTAACGATGTTATGGGTGCAGTAAAGATTGCAATCTGTGTTATTTCTGTTTCAAACAGCGAAATAACCAGAACCCAGTTACGTGCTAGTTAAGTTTTATCGACTAAACATGCCCATGAAGTTAAAATATCTACTTAACGATCTTTCTCCGATTCTAGATTTTAAGAATTGTACTTTGTTAATTTTTACTCAATGACGAAAATATTTTGTCATACTGAGGTTCCTTATTTTTTTAGTTAAATGTTATTAATACTAATGTTTTCTGCTTAATTAAATGGCCGACTGTTCGATAATGCTTTTAATCTTAAGTCGTCGGCAATATCTCGGTGACAAAATGTTCATCATTTCCATAATTTAAACCATCTTGATCGTAAGACGACAAAATCAAGACAGCCGACAGACAGTGTTGCATCTATATCGCATTAAAAAAAAAGTGACCACAGATAATTACTTACTCTAATATTAATCCCAGACACAGACGTCGGTGTCACATCGATCGTCATTTTAAAAAATTCAAATTGTAATATCGAATTCGCGTTTGAAATAGGAAGCGACCGCCGCGCCGCGCACGAGACACCGACTGAAATGGCTGTAACTGAAAATGCGCCTCCTAAAATAGAAGGTATTTATTTGTGTCCGCTTTTAGCATTCCGTATAAAAGGGCTTTCTTATAAAATAATGAAAGGCGACACGATAAAATAACTATTGTTCGATTTTCAATTATTTTATGTTTGACCTAAATTTCGTTGTTAATTCGAAGAATTGACCGAATTCTGATTATTTTCTTTGAGTGTGACTCGTGACATGATGTGCAAAATAATTTTGATACATTTATTATAGGTTTCATTGAACACATTCAATAGTTTTTCTGTATATTAAATGTTTTATGTAAAGTAATACCCATAGAATTTTGGTATAAAGTGAATAACATCCTCTGTGACGCAGTGGTGATGTGGGTTGCCTCAAAGTCATAAGTGGTCTGGTGCTGGGTTCGATTCCCGATCAGTTTGTATTTTCAAAATATCGCTATTATATAGTTTCCTTCAAAAAAAGTCTCGAACTGGCATGTAGGTAAGATTAATCTGTGTGATTTGACCAGAGATATATTGATTTCATTCTCAAAAGGTTTTCAAAAGGTACAAAGTAATGGAAGCGGTAATACATTTATAAATAGTAAAAGTCGAAAGTAGTTTACACTCTCGATGTCATTAGACCAATAATGGTAAAACTGCTTTTTTTAACATTGCGTGTTGAGTACTGACTCTAATAGTACCGTGAAAAACCAGAAAAATGGGAAAAGCAATGAGATCGATCAACTTTCCCATAACTTATCGCAAATTGCAGTCATTGTCCATTTATGTGATGTCAAGAGTGAAAAGAAAAATTCAATCCGAGAGTGCTTACAGAATCACTCTCTCTCAATACAGAATACATTATAAAACTATAATAAAACGGGAAAAGTAATGTCTGTACTTACATTGAATATTTAAAAAAATATATAACGATGCAGAAAGAGTAATATTCATACATGTAATGTCTCTATCCCTTACGGGGTTTACAGAGCGATCTCGAAAAGATTGAAAGGCAACGTTTGGCTGTTTAAAAAAATACCTACAGAGAATGATTTGATTTGTATGTACCTATGTCTGTCAAAAATTGTTCAGCCACGCGAACGAAGTTGTGGGCGACAACTAAAATAGGATGTAATTCTCCGAATGTGACGGCTTCCGAATATAATGTCAAAATTAATAGGACTACATAACCTAATCTTAAAATTTCTTGAATGCATCCCCTGTGTCATCTCACGCGCGAAACCCGGATTTAATCGCCCGAAAACAATCGCTGTCCCGTTTCATGTCATAATTAAAGAGCGAGACAACAATAGTTTTTCGCGCGATAAAACAGCGTCGCGCGTGCCATGCTACCGGGGCTGGGTCATTGAGGACTGTCATAAAACTAAACTATGAAGGCGACGCCACGGGCAGAAACTAGTATGAGTAGGTACAAACATACATATATGTATGTCCACTCGGTCTAGTAGGTTCAGATATTTTAATCAAGTTAATTAAGTGTTATTATTCCTATTCTTTTTTCTTTTGGTGCCGTGTGGTTCCCGGCACCAATAGAAAGAAGAATAGGATCACTCCATCTCTTTTCCATGGATGTCGTAATAGGCGACTAACGGATAGGCTTATAAACTTGGGATTCTTCTTTTAGGCGATGGGCTACAAACCTGTCACTATTTGAATGTCAATTCTATCTTAAAGCCAAATAGCTGAACGTGGCCTATCAGTCTTATCAAGACTGTTGGCTCTGTCTACCCAGCAAGGGATATAGACGTGATTATATGTATGTAGGTATGTTAATTAATTGTGCAATTGATTTCGAAGCCAGGACGGATGTATAGTGTGATGTGAAATAAAGTTAAACTGCTTTAGAAAGTGTGTAGGAAGAGTATTGGTACATCACATCACTTGATCAATGATATTACGCCATTTTGAAGTGGTTGGACGTTTGTACAGAGTGGCCCTTTTTCTGAAGTCAACATCAGACCTATCGAGATCAAATATGTGGGCACGTGTGGTTTCTTCCTCCTGGAGTGATCCTCCCGATCACATCATCACCTCTCTGAGGAAGTACCCGGGGTGCGCCTTGACCATGATCCTAAATTGGGACAGAACCCTTAAAGTCAAATTCTTACACGAAGCGATGTATGTATACATGTATGTATATTATTAAAACTTTATCGATGGTTTTGTTTTAAGTCTTAACTAATTCTAATTACAAACAATACCAACTTGATCCTAATAAGGAACAGTGAATCAGTTCCTATATAATGGATCGTACTAACTTATATGGGTTGAGACGTCATACTGTATTATGTAAATCTGTGACTTAATTCTAAAGACCCTACCAAGGTCACTGTCACGGACATATATCTATCTAGATTCTAGACCATCTGACATGTTCTAGGCTTATATTAGTATAGGCGGTTATGACTATCCGTGTCTCCATCCATACATACATATATTATCATGTCTTTATCCCATACGGGTGGACAGAGCCAAGTCTTGAAAATATTGAAATGCCACGTTTAGATGTAAAGATTAATGATGGAATTGAAATTCAAATAAATAGTAACAGGCTGCAAGGCCGTCGCCGGAAAGAATCCCAAGTTGTGTGAAATCAGGGACTCTTTTTATCTTTTACGAGTATTTCGCCCTGCAATTTTCACAGTTAGCAGAATAATCGCTTTGATCAACATACAAATGGGATAACTGCCAGTATCTTGTATCTAGCTTCATATTATGTCTATCACCATAGACATAATATGAATCACCATTCACAAACAAGAAACTGAATCAATTATGTGAAATGTGTGTATTACACACACAATAGAATTAAATATGTAACACCTGAGCAATGTATCTTAATTAAATTTGTGTTTTCAGAATTCAGTTAGAGCTTTTTTTTAATTTAAAATGATATTAAATAATGCTTAACCTTATTTTTAACCCTGTCACAACATTTATGGATAGTATTAAGTGCCTAATTTTCTTATTCTTCTTCGAGTGTTCCCGGTTGCACACTCTGCTGTTTTATGGCACGGCTTTTTTTTTAAATGAATCCTAACTAATATTATAAATGTGAAAGTGTTTTTCAACGTTTGTTTGTCCGTCTTTTACGTCAAAACTACTGAACCGATCTTCATGAATTTTTGCATACCTACAATTCACACGGGCTGATCCACGGGCGAAAGCTAGTTAATAGACTATGACTAAGCAACTTGTCAATCTGAGTCTCAATGCCGTACAAGCTGGTCTTCGAATCTTTTCACGACTGTTGGCTCTGTCTATATCGTAAGGGATAAATAACAAAAAAGACTAATTATTTATAATAAAAGGGCTTGATTTAAAAGAAATAAGAACATATGAGTTATGAATGTAGATGAAGCGAAAGACGTATGCAGGGATCGTGGCAAGTGGAAACATGTAGTGTCTGTCTACCTGTCCGGAAAAGAGGCGTGTTTTTGTGTGTATGAATGTGGCCACATACCGACGAGAACTGTACAAATTGCACAGTCTACGCTGCGGATGACACAATGTTTGTGTTTATGTTTAACTGTCTGTGTCATCGTTTTAACGATTATGCAACGAGTCAGTGTTGATCATTAGTGTCAGTGGGTTATGTTTGTATATTATTGAGATTTTGCTGCACTGGTTGTACCTACATAAGGGTAGACAGAGACAGCAGTCGTGAAAGATAGGCCACGTTCAGCTGTTAGGCTTAATGTTAGAATTGTTCTGAATTTCGAGTTGGAAAAACTGGTTGTTCGTTCTATAAAATCACAAATACTTATACACACATACAAATTAAGTTAATGATTATTTACGAGTAGATATTGTGCTGCGCAGATGGTAAATGGGATTCATCATTAAGGCGACGGTCTAGCAACCTGTCAGTATTTGAATCTTAATTCCAGTATTAAACCATTCAGTTGATGACCTTCGAGGCTTTTTGAGGCTATTAACTCTGTCTACTCCAAAAGGGATAAATACGTTATATATGTATGTATATGTTTAAGCAACTACTTTCCCCTTACTTTTTTACTTTACTTTTTACTTTTACTTTCAAAGGGAGAAAGTGCCACAGGATTTCTTGAATATAGATGACTGACATTTGCATACCTATTCTTCAGTTTCTTGTGGGTAAAAGTTATGTGAACAATTTGGACTGCGTGTGGCCTTACATAATACAATGGGTACGCATAATTTGTTGAAAAAAACTTGGTAATTTGCTACTGATTACAATGACTGTGAAATTTACATACAAAATCTTACGGGTACTTTGAAGAAGTAATTTGAGAGAATTGAAAAGTAATTTTGTTGAAAAACAGTTTTTAAACTTTTTTAATCAGTTAGTTTGGTAAATTGTGGCGTGTGCTTACCTGGCGCTTTATAATAGAACTCCAGACGGATTTTTTTAGACGGATGTCGTAATAGACGACTAAGGTACTACGATCACATGCATCTAGTGCTAACTTCCACGATATTAACTCTCGCGCAGATTGTTAAAGTCAATCAACAGAAACTTTATACGTATTAACGTTAAGTTGTACGTAACAAACCTATACTTCGTTCATTGTAGGTAACATAATTCGAAACGTCCGAGATAAAATAAATGTTGCGTGCGCGTTTAATACCTGTATTATTTATAAATATGTAGTATAATGCAACGCGTAAGTTTAAAATCGATTATTCACATTCCAAAAGTTTTGTCAAATAGTGTTAAGTTTTAGAACCACTGTGAAGCGTTAGTCACTCCGGATTAGACACGCACGAGGCGCGTCCCTGACACCCAATTATCACATCTGCGATAATATCTAGCAAATGGTTCAACGGAGTCGAACCCGCGAAACGATGGGAGGGACCACACACATTGCTGTGAGATTAATTTAAATTGAAACTAGATTACGCTCTAGGCTTGGTCCGAGTGAAGCGAAAAATTCCGCTTATTTTCATTTCCATTCACATTTCGAGATATATTTGGCTTTTAGTGAAACTTGTGAAGTTAAGGAACATACAAGCCAAAATGTCGCTAGCCCAGCGTTCATTACATATGTACATATGTATTTGCATTTAAATGGGTTAAAAGGTTCGTGAATGGATGATGTGTATGTTTGCTTATGTTTGGATTCTTATTTTAGGCGACGGGCTAGCAACATACATACATAAAATCACGCCTCTTTTCCGGAGGGGAAGGCCGAGACTACCTCTTTCCACTTGCCACGATCTCTGCATATTTCCTTCGCTTCATCCACATTCATAACTCTCTTCATGCAAGCTCGGCGGTTTCGGGTACTTTTGACCTGACCCTTTACCAGGACGTCCTTAATTTGATCAAGATACGTTCGTCTAGGTCTTCCCACTCCGACCTTTCCCTCCACACTCTCCTTGTATATCTGCTTAGTCAACCTGTTTTCATTCATCCTCTCCACATGACCATCTCAACATACCCTGTCAACTGGCTAGCAACCTGTCACTTTATATGAATCTCAATACTATCAGTAAGCCAAACAGCCGAACGTGGCCTATCAGTATTTTGTTGGCTCTGTCTACCCCGCCAGGGATATAGACGTGATTATATGTATGTATAAATATTATTACAGAGGCATCAAACAACATACTTATGTCATCGTTGCTGTCCTCACGCGGACGGAGTTTTGTCAGAAGCAATAACAATGATTGAAAACATTTGAAGGAATTAGACCACAGAAATATATTTAAATATTAATTAATTCGGATTCAAGAGACATTGATGAAAATGTGCACACGTTTCAACTCTCTCAAAAATATTGATCGATTAGATGTCAAATAAAAATAGGTAAAAAAACTTTTTAAGTTAAACGGTTTTATGTTAAACATACATTGCAATGTTTAATATAAATGTACTAAAAACCAAAAAATAATAAAATAGATACAGTCGTGGGAATTATAAACATATGCATAGACTAGACTAAAATAAAACCGTGGGGCACGTCAATTGTCTACAATCGTTGATTAAAATGTTTGTTTTGTAATGTTACACTAAAATTAGGCAGTTGTTCAACCGACAACGATGGACGTGTGATAAGTAGGGCTAGAATGTGGAAACAAGTTAGCAAGCTCGATTAAGCGAGTTTTAGGGTTTCATAATGTTGAGCGAGTAGTACTTTTATCATAAGTTTTGTCGATTAAAGACAAACTACGAGCAGTGAAACGATTCCTCGCTAGCCAGCAAAATAGTAAGTAATTTGCGCACCGTCTGCGGGCCAACTGCCTAACGACGAATTAAACGATTCTTCTATCGCACATTAAGTCTATAATTTGTAGACAATTGACGTGCCCCACGGTTTTATTTTAGTCTAGTCTATGCATATGTTTATAATTCCCACGACTGTATCTATTTTATTATTTTTTGGTTTTTAGTACATTTATATTAAACATTGCAATGTATGTTTAACATAAAACCGTTTAACTTAAAAAGTTTTTTTACCTATTTTTATTTTCTAGTTTTTAGTTTTTATTTCGCATTCTGTTTAATTCACATTTTATCCCACTGCTTAGATTTTAATTTTGAATAGTAAATTGTATTCTACTTGTTGAGACCTTTCATTTGATACCCATGTTGATGGGATTGATAAAACCTAAGTTATCCGCCATTTTGTAGAGGCCGCCATCTTGGATTTCAATTTTTTATAGTATACTGTATTCTGCTTGTTGAGCCCTTTCATTTGATACCCATATTGATGGGATTAATGAAACCTAAATTATCCGCCATTTTGTAACGGCGGCCATCTTGAATTTATAATGATAATGAATAAACATAATTATATTGTCACCAAAATCCAAAGTGTATACAAAATTTCAGATTAATCGGTTGACAGGAAGAGGGTGAAATTTGAATTACTAAATTTGACCCAAGAATAAAACAAACGGGGTGAGCTAAATAAAACCGTTTAATAAAATAGATGGATTATATTTGATTATATGTATTTGAAGTTTAGTTTTTAGGGTTCCGTAATTAATGACAAAACGGAATCTTTCTACCTAGTTTCGTTCTGATAGCCAGTTTGTCCGATTGTTTGTTTGTTTGCTTGTCATTTCTTTTTACAGTATCGCGATTTAAGTATGTCAAACTTATCAGACTTTACAAAAACTTAAAAGTGTGGCACTCCATACCATTCATGTATTTAACGGTGGTGTGACATTTTTCGAATGATATGGAATAAAAGATTTTTGATAAATCTTGTTGACTATTTGTTTATATATAATAATTTCACAGAAACGTGATGGGAAAGAACAAACTTCATATCACTTTATAAGGTGGAACAACTGATCGAGACCTTTCAGTCTTTTCAAGATTGTTGGTTCTGTCTACTCCGCAAGGGGAATAGACGTGATGATATGTATGTTTATAAGGTAAATTCCCTTGGTTACCCGTGGGAACTGCACAAATTTAACAGTGCGAATAAGGAAATAACTCATTTTCACTTGTTTAGTGTTGTAATCATCATATATTTATCCCCACAGGAGTAGGCAGAGACTAAGGTTGTCAAACAACGTGTGCGTAACCTTTGAAAAAGTATTTACACTACGTTTTTTGATTAAAAAGTTGTGATAGAATATTATTAGCAAGTAGAATGCGTTATTACTCGTAAACTACATACATTTACGACTATTACTATATTATAGCATTATCCTTTGACCAAACTTGTATTGATATTGTAAACATGGCGTGTTTGTACAAACGATAATATATAATTTGGTAAAGTTAAAAGTATAGTAAGTTATAAAATTTTGCAAAGATATCAGGGATTAGTAGAAATTTGTAAAGTTTTAGATAGAAAGAACAGCATAAAAAAGGCAGTAAGGTTGCAAGGATCGTGGCAAGTAGAAAGAGTGCATAAAGTATTCTCTGCCTACCCCTCCGGGAAAGATATTTTAGCGATTTTAGGGATGTATGTTTAAGACCGAATATGTTGCTGTCTTTGCGGCGTCTGATCATATATGTATATATCATAGTAGTTCTAATCTTTATTTACGAATTCATGTACACAGTAAACATACAGTGCCGTGTGGTTTTCTTCACTTCAGAATAAGATCACTCCATCTTTTTCGCATTGATGTCGTAAAAGGCGCCTAAGGGATAAAGACTAAGGGCTTATAAACTTCGGATTCTTCTTATAGGCGACGGGCTAGCAACCTATCACTACTTGAATCTCAATTCTACCATTAAGCCATAAACCTGAACGTCTGAACGAACTGAATGGTCTTTTAAGCACGTTTAGATACTCTTATAACACGGTCAGGGTAAGTTGGAGACAGTGGTCTCGTGATATTCTATCGGAAATTATATCATGGATTCGTATCGATAAACTGTCAATCACTTGCCTAACCTTATCTACAGTTAGATAAGGATTTACGCATGAGCAGGGAAGAAATCAATAAACTCTGATTCTTTCCTAAAGGACAATGGGAAATCTAATTTGGTGACCTTGACTGTAAGGAAACTTGTTAATTATAAATTAACTCGCTTTCTCCCGCAGTTCCGCACGCGTGTAAAGTACCCTTTGTCTTTTTCCGTACTCTATACGTATGCGAAATTTCATTGTGACCGGTTTAGGTGTATTGCCGTGAAAGACGGACAAACACACTTTCAAATTTGTAATAATAGTACTTATTAATTATTTAATGATATATCATGTATCTAAGGTAGAATATTGTCAGGTAGGTGGCCTATAAAATAATTGTCACACCTCTCAGCTCAGACCATCTTTATTCCTAACGCGGTAGACAGAGCCTACAGTATCAAAAAGACTGAAACGTCACGCTACGACCGGATGAGGATTTCGGGTTAAGCTTGTAATAATTCGCAGTAGTAAAGGGTGGCTTAATGATGGAAAAACACTGTGAGAAAACCTGTACATTCAGGCAATTGAATGTGTAAGCATGATATATTATGAGTGATGTTGTACAAAGTTTGCGAAGGTCGGCCGGGAGTCACTTAATTTAAGACCTGTGTAGGAACAACTAACTTTAATAACTATACTTCCTACAACTTGCGCGAACCATATCGCCGGTTTTTCAGGCCAAAACGGAAGAATTTTCATATGTACGGGCGCTGATGGTACAAACACAGGAGCCGTCGTAGAAGTCGTGTCAGACGACGCGTCCTCAAAATTGGATTTCACCACTCTAGGTTGTGTTTTAGTACGTATGGTTACATTCTTCTTATCGTCATCCGACATCCTCTTGCAAATTCCGTGTTCTTAGGGGTCACCAGTTGTAGGAATAAATAACTTTACAATCTATACTTCCTACAACCTGATTTACTCATTGCAGCAGCGCGGTCACAAAGTGGACCCTGGGTTCCTCTCCTGAGGGATTCTAACAGGAAGATGATTATGGCTACTTTTTTGGACGTCAATATATCAATTTATTAAGATGATAATTTTTAATATAAGTACCCACCGTACCATTTCTCATTTGGCCGGCCTTGGTCGCGCCAATTCTAATGATAATTTAGGCGTGATGGTTTTATAATTATTCCAAATGTCTTTTGCTAAATGCTTGTCAATGTTAATTGCTGTTGCTATGAGTTTGTTTTTGGCAAGCATGCAATGTATGTATATCTGTTATAGCACTACCTTGTTAGAGTTATCTGGTAAACTCTTTATTGTAAAAATATCACGTAATAAAGAAATGGTAGACTTGTTCCTACAAGAGAATTATTTCAGTAGATTCTTACAAGAACCCCGGGTGCGTCTCCAGAGTAGTGAGGACTCCGACACTAACGCCAGAAGAATGGTGACGATGAATGAAGCATTACTCCGTAATCATCCGTATCAGCCCCCGTAATTATTGCTATTTCGCTTTGTTTTATGATGTGAAACGGGACAGCTATAGTTTTTCCTGCGATAAAAACGGCGTCGCGCGTGCCACGGGGGCAAGTAAGTTTTATTCCTGAATAACCTAGCTTTTGCGCGAGGCTTCGCTCCCGTGGGTTTTTAGAAAAAGCCTTAGTATAACTCAGTAATATATTGTTTGACCCTGTGGTGATTATCATCAAAATCGTTACTGTCGTTTTTGAGTTTATTAGCTACAAACAAAAATACAAATCTTTTCCCTTTTATTAGTATGGATATGAGTTAAACCATGAAGCCACATGTGGCAGTTATTCTCGCCAACTTTCGTGTATGGGGTTCTCCCCTTCACAAAGGATCGTAAAGATTTATGGGTTAGTGACGTGCGCGGGCGCATCCACTGAGGTTAAGTGAAAGTGTAACGCTTCGCTGATTTAAATGCGAGCCCTTTAGTATTGTCCGAAAGTCTAGTTACAATCCTACTAAATATATCCTACGATAAACGTATATTAATCATCGTACGTTAAACGTATGTTTATCGTACGATGTATCACACTTAGAAAGGAATTTCCCTAAATTTTATCACAAAGAAAATTAATTCCATCTAGAAAACTAATGCTTTCTGTGCAAGCTGTTTGACGCCATATTTGTTTTGGTGACTACTAGCGCCGCAGAGGGGAAAAAATAATTAAATTTGCATCACCCGACTGAATTTACTTACGCCTGTTTAAAAGGCTATGTTATAATCCGCTAACTATTGCTTTGTTCAATCAACCTTTATTAAGATATAAGTCTTTGCTTACCCCATCGACAGAGGTTTTATGTATGTATGAAGAGAGAAAACGAAAACTTTATTAAGCAACACTTACAATTCAAGGTCGATCGTTTTAGCGTGTCGTTAAATTTCGACTCAACCGTAATTTTGTTTCGAAGCAATTACGATTCTTTTTATAGCGACGTGAACTACAAAGGTAGGTAATATTCTACCTCCTGGCCTCTGTAACATTGTCAGCTTTCTAAACAGGAGCCCGGGGTTCACCTTTGATTACGATCCTGTGTTGGGTAAATCAGGTCCACAATCATTACAGGTGTAGGTACCTAATCCATATTGGATCCATAATGCAATCATGATTTCTTAAATTATGTACATAATATAATTATTGTACGAATAAAATAAATTTGAAATTGGAATATGTAATTTTCTTTTTTCGGAAGTACACTTGTTGCCAATAGTTTTAATGACTTACGGTGTAACCTATTTTGGTAGTGATGTCATTGGACACATTACAACAATTAATGCCAGGTGAACACTCCCATATATTTTTAAATTATTTGTTAAAAACACATTTTACGTGATAAATAACTTCAAAATAGGTAATTACAAAAATATAAGTAGGTACTTAATAAAACAACCTTTTTTTTTTTTAATTTTTTTTTTTTGGTTATTCGGAATGAATTTTTGAACCATGGGTTCCGTTCTGTTTTTAGCGAATTTAGTGAGCACTAAATGTGAGATTCACAAGTGCTCTGCTAAAGTCTCTAATTAACGTAATTGCCAAATTTTACTCCCCACCTCAAGTAATAGGTGCCTATGTGTTAATAACCATATCAGTCAATTTCTATAAAATACAATGAAATTCCAAGGATCTTATTAAAGAAATATTTGTTAAACCAATAAACCTAATACATTATTACGATATCTGCAACGCCTATTCCACCAGGGAGAAAAATTATGCGTGTTTGTTCCCTGTCCTAGCTATTGCGCATGTCAAGAACCGGCTGGCAACAGATAGGGGTCCAGACTTAAGTACTTATAGCACTGAGGTCATTCACCGAATTAAATGGAAATGAGGTCTTTGCCTTAAATTTGATCCAATTTTCTCTTTGGCAACAGTTTTCGCACAGAAAGCGTTGTCCCAGTTTAATGAAATTATGTTTAAAGGTAGGTAGGTATGTCAAGAGACAAAAAAGTGTATGGGCGGGTGTGTTGTGACAAAGACCTATTTAAAAGAGATCATGTTCCTTCAAATAATTAATAATTTTGATAAAATTATTTTAGTTACAATTGCTAGTTCTATTTCACTTTTACAACTAGAAATGTCATTTGTAGTCTCTAAATTGATAGATATATGTAGTAAGTAGTTAGGTATAATGGACTGAATACTATTTAATGATAACAGCAATAAAAATAAAAATGATAATGTTTATGAGCCAACAAAATATCAATCGTGTCCGGAGGTATCTCTTAGTTATCATAGAAATCAGGTAGGTACCTCCCAGATGGGCGTGGGAAAATTTTATTTATGGATTTACTACTCCCATTTCGCACGCACAGGCAGCCTAAATGAAGATGTAGGTCACTTATTCTTAACCGGTCCAGTAAAGATTATAATAATAAACCAAACCGTTTCAATTACTATTTAAAAAAGCAAGCATTGTAGGCGGTCAACGTGCGTAAACCGCGAGCAGTTATGTACTTTTTATCACAAAATCTATCAAAACAACAGGTGATGGGCCCAAATCCTCACCTGTAAATGTATTGGCACTTTTTTCACTGGCGCGTTGCTAGCCATCGTCACTAAATCCAAACACAACTCACAATTTATTTATAACACCGGTATATACCGATTACCGAAGTCACGCGGTTGTTTTTACGATTTTTCTGACATGTAGTTAACACTATCGTCAAATCCCTACTGATTATTTTATTTTCATTGAGTGTACAATACTCCCCTCCAATACGCATGCGTACTCATCCCCGTTGGTTGGTCTTTTGGTATAAGCATGAATTCATATTTTATAGTTCGACGTAAAAACAAAAGATGTCGCTTATAATAAAACATTAAATTTGAATAAGTTTTATTGCAGAGTGTACTACATAGATTGACAACATTATTTTTCTAAAATTCAAACGTGACTTATTTCCTCTATTTATCCATAGATCATAGTTAAATAAACTCTATACAATACCTAGATAAAATAGAAATTAGCTATCACGCATACTAACGATAATAATAAAATTATTATTACATTAAGCCAATAACAAAAACATAAGTGAACAAAAAAATTAACGATGAAAATGTACATCTAATTCATATTTTTAATTTTGTTTTTTACGGTCAGACAGACGACACCCAAAAAGTGCACTTTTTTCTTTACTGCATAGTTAAAAGCGTCTATCACAGATGGCGCTTTAGCAATATTTCGTAAACGATCATTAGATTGGTGAAGAAAGAAGCTGGCGAACCAAAACATACATTCAATCGAAACATGCGTCGGGCGCTACGGATTTTTGGCGCCCGATTAATTCGCGGCTAGTGAAAAATAATCCCTTATTTTATTTTTCAAAACAATAAAAGTGAAGTGTAATTGTGTAGTGTTAATTTGTACACATGCCCACGTTATATCTGAAACCTGGAATCACGGTAATAATATTATTGATGGCTTGTTTAACCAGACATATTTTTAGGGATTACATTATAAATAGAAGGGAATTCATATACGATTTTCGTTTTATTGGGAGAAAGATGGATGATTTGCGTGATTTTGCTTGTTTATTTGCCTCAGGGGTTTTCTAATAGCAAACTGTTGGCCGTGATAATGATCTTGTGCAACCCTTACCTTGTTAGGGGTGTTGTACCTACGTAGGTATACCTGCTCGTGGTTGGGAACTTGCCACAAAAAATTATTGTGCTTGTAGTTAGACTGTTAATTTCAAGTTGAATTCCTATCTTGTTTAAACAATGTCATGATTTAAGTAATTTTTCAGAATCTTTTCTTAAACACAAGGTAGAGGATTACACAATAAATAAATATTTATTACTTACTAAAATGTCTCAACTCGGACTAAAAAAATAAACATCAGTAACTAGGTATGACACTCGTCTAATCATGATTATATTATAACGTATCTATGTATTTATTTAATTTAAAAGACACCAAAATAGACAAACAATGTAGCGAAAGTAAAAAAAAAAGCATATTGCGATGCCAGTCACCCTTCTAAATTGTAAAATAAGTATTATATTAATAGTAGGTACCTAATTGGTAAAAATCTTTTCTCGTAATCAAGGTCATTTCCAAAAAAAGAAGCTTAATTTTAACCCTGGTTGATTTAAAATTTTATTCATAGCCCATGTGCAACACCTGTCGTCCTATCGTCTCTCCATCTTTCTTTCTCTCTCATCAAATTCCCGATTTCTGAGTTGAACGCTTCGATGTTCGGATTCCGATAATAAAAGTTTTTTATATCATTTGAGTTCGAATAAGTTACTTAAAGCTAAGTTTAATGCAGAAGAAAATTATTTCAAGTTTTATTAAGTATAACGCTAAAAGCATTTTCTACCAGCCTACCTATAAAAAATTACAGTCTACCTTTAAATCTACAAGTTTAATCTACAACTGCTGGGTTAACGACCCACACGTTCAAAAAACCAAATTCCAAACAAGCAAACCAAATTCGTGCGACTCTATCCAAGTCTGATGAAAGGAAATTGCCACAATCATAAAGAAAATCATGATGGAGTATGGATTAGGTTCCTCTGCAAGGTTCAGAGATAAAGCCTGAACCTCAGACAGAAGGCTAACATTAATATTTGGCTTAACGGCCTCTATGTGGCGCAGCAGTAGTGTGCGCTTGTCTGTGACACCAGAAATCCCGGCCAGGGCATGATGAGAAACGAACTTCCCCTGGGGCCTGGATGTTTATCTACATAAGTATTCATAATAAAATATAGTTTCGTTACGTTAGTATCTGGTTACTCAAGTCTTGAACTTAAATCGAAGCTAACTCAATTTGTGTTATTTGTCCCGTATATCTCGTATAGTACATTTAATTGCCACCATTTTTCTTAGAGTAACTGGGCATAATGGTGAGGCATATTTTTCATGGAGCCTAATGTCAACAAACTATAAATGTACTTATCAAGAGACCTTAACCCTGAGATAAGGTATCAGCTAGTTATAACGCGATTAAATAGGTATCAAGGTAACACTATGGCGTCACATGTTATTTGCACAGCTCTCCAGAAGGGCGTGAAAGAAATTCTTCAAAGTCTGAAACGCTTGAGGCTTTAGTGGGTATTACAGGGTATTACAGATATCCGTGGGTTGTAGTAATTGGGGAAGGTTGTATTTTACTAGTTTTAACATACACGCAAACAAATATCAAGTCTTGATTCTAAGGCTCGAAGCTCACGTTTAGTATGGCTAAATTATGGAATTGAGATTTATAGATCAAGTTGCTAGTTATTCACCGATTTTTTCAGCTTTGGCGAAACCAATTTTGTTGCTGAGTGGCTGACAGAACTATATTACTGGTTAGGAAAAATTAACTTAGCACGTTGATTTCCCGTGGGGAGAGTAGGGATAGAAAGGGCATTCCGGGCATATGAAGTCGTCGAAATTGTCAAAAAACCCCTGGCCACAAATGGTAGTCGAAGCAGTGGGTGCAACCGTGAACTTGCTATGTGAAAGAAGTCACGGGCAAAAACAAGTAGATTGTAAACAACAGTGCATAGAAACTTCATTACTCCATGAAGCCTTTAGAGGTCAAACCGGACTGATTACAATTTATCAGCAACCGTATCGATTCTGTTATCTTATCATTGGAAAAGCTTTCCACTGCGATTGATTCAGAGAGCTTTTGTTTACTTTCAATACTTTGTGGAAAATCGTAGAAATAATCAGTGTATGCATTAGTTTGGTTGTTAACCGAGGTGAGGGTAAATAAAGTGAAGAAGCCTGCACATTCAAGCAACTGGATGTGACCATGATCTAAGCTAGGTGCGGTTTTCTGGCTGGGTTGCCGCGGTCAAATGTGGGTCGCTTCGTGTAAAATCCTGACTAACCCACTCAAGAATTGTGGTCACAGGCGATCCAAAAAGCAGGATAAATGCCAGGACTATGGCAGCAATAGGATTCAAACTCAGTCTACCTCTCGCATACAAGTTAGATAACATAACCACTCGTCCACCGGCACTCTTCAGGATGCTATTAAGGTCTCTCTCTCGAGATGGTAATTTCCTTGCAAATGTCAACTCATTTCCGTTCCCCACTGCATTTTGTTTGAAATATTTTCTAGGCCTTATTTCCTTTAGGTACTTTTTTATGTGACGAGAGTGTAAGCTTTTCTGTAAATAATATAATTCTTTCTAAAAACCCTACTAACATTATTAATGCGAAAGTTTGCTAGGACGTTTCATGCAAAAACTTCTTAACGGATTTGAATTAAATTTAATATAATCTGAAATAACACATACTGCACGTTTTATCCCAACACTCCCAAGGGAGTAAAACCCTGGGGTACAGCTATAGTGTTTCTATAAGTCTCCATCTTGTGTCCTCACATCTCTGGAGAGGAGCTCAGGGTTCGCCTTTGACCACGTTCCTGGGTCAGGTAAGTCATGTTTGTACAACTGTCTGATCTCCGCAACATTTGCAGGGGAACCTAACCTATATTTCATCACAGTTACACATTCAGTTGCCTATGTAACAGGTTTCCTCACGATGTTCTCCCTCACCGTAAGTGCAATAAAACTAATCTATGCACATAACTCAGAGTCAATGCTGCATAGATGCAGTAGGGTTTGAACCTGGGCATCAGGCTTTTTTATTCTGAGTACCTTTACAGTTCGACCACACATCACGTTTTATCCTTTACAGAACAGGCAGATGACAGATATCAATAGTCACAAGAATAGAAGGACACGTTCAGATGGACGAAGTAATAATTGAATTGACACTCAGAAATAATTCATACTGCAAAAAAATAAGCGTCTTTCCCGGAAGGGTGGGCAGAAATTTCATCTATACACTAGCCTCGATAAACTTATAAAGCACATGATTATAATGTTAGTAATATCTATCACTAGCCGCTATGAGTGGCTATTTCAAAAACACGCCATCATTGCACTATAAATCATCTTACGTCAGCATACGGTTGATATATTTTTAGAAACACATCTATTTCGGACCATCACAAAGTACATTCGTTCATAAACAATTATCGTTGGTTCTTCAATAGGTCTTACAAAGGCGCAATTGCTTGGAATATACGAATACGGTCTAGATTATAGTCTAGATTTAGTTAAATACTGACTACTGATACGCTCTTACAATATTTTAGTCATTTAATTTATTATCGGTGAAAGTGTCTCATAAGTATTAAGTAATCATACAATCTTTAAAAACAAATTTTCCTCTTTGTTTAGTATTGGCAGCCAGCCCTTCGTATTCTTCAACACTAACGCAACGTGGATCCGAACTAAATAAACGCTTTAGAAAATATAAAAAAAAAATTTGCTGAAAATCTCCCAACAATTTTCCAATTTATTTTTTAAAGCAGTCTCTCCCCGTCGTTCTTGGAAACAAACATCGTTTCTGGGTCGTGTCGAAAAATTTGGCAAATATTTTACAGTTAACTCTCTGTCTAATACCACAGGATTATATCCTTATTTGGATTGAGACAAGACATTGTCTGCGATTTTGTACGTACGAGTACGCCTAAAACGTGAATTTCAGGTACCAGGGCAAATTTAATCTTACTACGATCAAAAGTTTTAGCTGTGCGTTGGTCTTTCTTTGGCGTAAGTAGTTCCAAAATAAATAGACATGAGTACATTCCTGAAACACATAGACAAAATATGATCAACACTTCAGTCACTATCACTATGAATTAGTACATGCTTCTAATTACATACCAGGTTCATTTAAAGGGTTAAATAATATCAGTTGTTGGTGCTAATTGCTGATACTGTAATTGTTTGTGAAACAGGAAAGGTTAATTGGTATGTATGTCAGTGTGTTCGGAACTATGTTTTTATTTGTCATAGCGTGCTGCATGCTTCTCGTAGCTAGACATAGAATAAATACTATTTAATGGTCTAATCACTCACTCATCTATATCTTTACAAGAGTTCGCCCGCGAATCTCATCTATCTCTAAGTGTACAACAAGACTACTTGGACCTACATGCCAAATTTCAAACTTTAAACCCAGCGATTTGGACCGAGAGCTGATGTTAGTTAGTCCCGTAGAACGAAAAGTCCAGTAAATTTCCGTTCCTGCTGAAATTATCAGAAATCGTCTCTTCCTTTTAGTGATTCTCTAGACCACATAAGAAATCTACATGCCAAATTTCAAAGCGGATTGGATTGAGCGTTGATAATGTCATAATGTAAGACCTTTCGCCCTTTTATGCTCGTAAAAACGTAGGTAGGGTAGGTATTCGAATAAAAATCTTACCACCACTGAAAAAGTGGCTGTTCATACGCAGTGTTTCATCGCATTCTCATTACAGCTGAACATTAAAATTTTTTTGAGACTGTTGTCTCTGTCTACCCTTTAAGGGACAAGGACGTGATTAAATATATATTTTTTTCAGATGGCGCGCTACAAGAAAACTGGTTTTATGGACGATGACACCGGCAGTGTCAGCTCTATTCAGCTGAATGAGGGAGTTCGCTCTGGAGGGACCCATATCCGATACCATATGGTAAGTTTTAGGGTTCCACACCTTAAAAATTTACACATTTTTAAGGATTCCATACCTTAAATATTTAAATGCGGTTATAAATATAAGATTATAGAAGTGGTAAAATACTGGTGGATGTGAGTAAGCAACTGATGATGTTATTCAAAGAACATTTTTAAATTTCATGTGAATTCTGAGTTCCCGTGCCGTTTGGTTCCTGTCACCGATATAAAAAATAATAGGATCACTCCATCTCTTTTCCATGGATGTCATAATTTTGGGTCGAAAATAGGCTAACTTTCTTTTACTAAAGAGATGAGACCAGTCTTTTCCATACCCGTATTTTTAACCGGTAATAGTCCATCACTTGTTTAATGAATACTCGTGAACAATAAAGTTGATTGACATTTATTTGCTCATTTGATTGGATAACAACTTACAAACAGGCTGAGATAAAAGCCCTACGCAATTTCTGTATTGATCTCGGTTTAGTTTTGAAGGAATTTATGTTTAGTTTAGACGAACGTACCTTGATAAATCTGGACGTACTGGCTAAAGGTCTCAGGTCAAGATTACCAGAAACCAACGAGCATGCATGAAGACATTTATGAATGTGGAAATTATGTAGTCTCCGCCTACCCCTCCGGGAAAGAGGCGTTATTTTTAAGTATGTTTTTTATCTTCCTGCTATCAGTTCCGGTTGAGTTGGAGAGAAGCCCGAGGTATGACTACGATCCTACTCCCGTAGTATTACATGCGCGACGCGTTTTTATCGCGCGATAACTATCGCTATTTCGCGTTTTATTATGACGTGAAACGGGACAGCGATAGTTTTTCGTACAGTAAGAGAGTATGAGCAAAGGTATAGAATGGCACTGAGTGTAGAAGTCTATACATAGGTAACTCTAGTTTGCAATTCAATACCTATTCCAGGTAACCTTGCCGGCATAAAGTCGGTATTATATGTCCTAACAGATAAACGGGACACAAAAGATTCCATATACAATATATTTGAGAGGTGTAATGTAAAATATGGAGAGTGTGGAAATGTATAATAACCAGATAATATTTTATGTTCTCTTGCATCGATGTTTGGTGATTTTAAAAGAATAATAAGATACTAAGGCGGCCATGAATCTTTTCTAAATTAGATATCTAAATTAGTTTAATGGTGAGGGGAAATTATTTTTTGCATATTCCTGCAAGTGGATGAGTAACCGTGGTAGGTACAATATGGGTTAGCTTCCTTCCTGCTCTCCTTCCTCTGTTGTCCGCAACAGAGGAAGGAGAGCAGAAAGATCTGACAGGGTTCACTGCTTCGAAAACCTGAGTTTACCCAATCTTGGGCGTAGACGGACCCCAGTCTCATTTTTAGAGAGATAACACACAACCGAAACTTACGCCGCCGGGAGAATATTGCTACGTTGACATCTAAAGGGTCAGGTCAAAAGTACCCGAAACCGCCGAGCTTGTATGAAGAGAGTTATGAATGTGGACGAAGCGAAAGAAGTATGCAGAGATCGTGGCAAGTGGAAAGAGGTAGTCTCTGCCTACCCCTCCGGGAAAGAGGCGTGATTTTTTATTTTTATGTATGTTGACATCTCTACGTCGTGTAGTTTTTAAGGAGTACAATAAAGTCAGGCGGATCTGGAGTTCCTGCAAATCCGACGTATTTAGAATCATGCCAAATTCGGTATGACAGCACTGGATCCAAAAGTGGACCCGGCACAGTTAAATATATTAAGAAAACAAAAATATATAAATTAGACGATTCGTCAATCGGGTTTACTACGCTCGCTCGCTTTTATTTCGTGCGAACGCTCGTGATTGTGTTTCTGTATTTACTTTATTTTGTATATAGGCAGGGTTGTCACGAGCAGGTAATAGCGTTAGAATAGAGGCACGTGACGTGATTTAATGACAATGGTCACATTGGCGGCTTTATACACAATTAAGATGACTGTATTGACTGTGTACCTTCATGAACGTTACAACCACATATTAAAAATCTTATTTCGATTTCTGTAGCCAAAACGTACGGTGTAGGTAAGTATATTTTATTAGTCGAAGTGTTTATAATCTTCTTCCCAAATCCTAAAACAGACAGTTTTAATTATCAAGCGTCTCCCGGAGTGGTAGGCAGAGGCTTTGTAGGTATTTACTACGATGATTGCATTAGTACCGTAGCGTCGAATATACATAGAGATTGCTTAATAATCTCAGTGTGTACTTATATAAAATAACATGTCAATTAAGTATGACTCTTTTTGTGTGATTGGACTGAAATTTTCCACATAATTGATTATAATGAAATTATGAATATGTTAATAATAAGGGACAAGAAATTGAATCTTTTGTATATTTGTCTTTTAACACTTATTATGCTTAAAACGAGTAGGTCTTCTACTCAGCAACTAAGAGACACAATCTGCCAGTTTGACATAAATAAAATAAACGCCTGCTTGAAATTGTCAAGCAAAGTTCTTGAAAGCATTTAACGAAATTTAGTTAGGAGGTAAGCTTTTGTTCGGAGATTCGTTCCCATTAAAATACACCTTAACTAAACCTTATTTAGCGTACGACAAACATTTTCACTAAAGTTTGAAAAGATGTTCATTTTTATTCTCTCACGCGCTACATCCTAAGAGCTGGAAGAAAGTCTGGCAGAGAGCTAAAAGTGACAATTGAGTCTTGGCTCAGTTTAGACAGAGCCGTAAATTGATATAATATATGTGTGTGTCTTAACTCAAAGTTAGTCATTTTTGACCCGAAAGGAGGACAAACAAATAGGTTTCAGCTTTGTACACGAATATGATTGCGCTTAATTTCCCTTGGGCCAGAGTTTCATATCGTTGGAGTTTTGATATGACGAGATCTGTTTGAAATGGATTTTACCAGCGGCTTAGCCTTCTTATTTCCATTTATTCTTCGTCATCGTCGTTCTGGCTTTAATTCTAGTCCCGTCATCTCCCCTGCCAAGGAGCCCGGGTTGCATCATGCATGTTGCCATAATCTTGGATCGGGTAAGTCAGATTTTTACACGAAGCGACGGCGGTGTGACCTCTGCCACGTTTACAGGGGAACCCTAACAAGTAATGGGTCACGATTACACATCAGGTCACCGCGGCCAGCAATAACTTTACGAGTAACTAGCTGTGCCTGCACTTCGTCCGCGTGGAATAGTTATTTTGGGCATCATTGAAGCCCTCAAGGATGAATTATTTTCCCCGTTTTTTTCACATTTTCCATTATTTCTTCGCTCCTTATAGTTGCAGCGTGATATAATATTGCCTATAGCCTTCCTATATAAATGATCTATTCAACACAAATTTTTTTTTTCAATTTGAACCTGTAGTTCCTGAGATTAGCGTCTTCAAACAAACAAACTTTATAATATTAGTATAGATACATTATGCTGACCAATGCTCTTACGGAGAGGGAACAGATCGTGAGGAAACCTCCACATTCAGGCAAACAGGATGTCTTTCCAGGGTGTAACCTCAGGATATATTCCCTCATCGTAGGAGCATCGATAAGGATTCAAAGTAGGATTATTGCTCCCAAACTAGAATGAATTACATATATATGTATTTACGACTCGCAGAGAACATTCAAGGAATCCAACCAAATGCTTTCAGTTTTATTCTGAGTGTTTAAATTTTGGCAAATATCCATTTAGGTCAATGCTGGAGTAAATTTTGGTAATAGTCGATTTAAGTGAATTTTTGACCGACAAACCCATTTTCAAAACTGGTCAAGCGCGTGTCGGGCCAAGCGCAAATATAGGCTTCCGAAGTTAACCATCACAGTATATCAACATCATTGTATGCGGTAATTTTTACTATTCTCTACTATACGATACCATAGAGTACAATTTTTTTTATGAGTTCACTGTATTCCAATAGGTAGGTAGACAGAGCCAAAAGCTGTATGACTTAATTATGGAATTGAGATTCAAATAGTCACTACGTATCTCTAGTTAGTAAGTAAGTAAAATGATTTTTTTTTATTTTATAAACCTACTTTATCACGTCATTAACATCATCATGGAAAATCACTGAAGAACAATAACGTCTGTTGCTAAAAACTATAACAAACACATCTTGCTAATAAGGTTCTTGCGTTCGTCTGTCTGTCACGGAATGGGAACCGCAAATAAGGCGTTGTAAATTGAATATTTTAAAAGTAAATAATTATTCTTTATCGATATCTGATATATAGTTTTCGGCAGGGCTGCCAAAGTTATGGACATTAATACCACCAGTAGCTTTTCTGGATAAAAAGTTTTGAAAAAAAAATGTCTAAATCTGTCTATTTTGCATGGAAGAGTAACAAAAAAAACACACACGCATCCACACATCCTTACTCACTTTGGTTTTCATAATATTAGTAAGATTCATACTTATATGAAGCATCGACTGCCTTTAGAAATGTAATATGTTCAAACAACATATGTATATCTATAGGTAGATATGTTTCCGTAAAATAATACTATCAATGAACCATGATAATTATGTTATTGTCATTACGTCGACGTGTGTTTTCTATACAATATCATATGACATTTTGACTCTACACATACTATGTTATGTACGTAAATAGTACGCAAGATGTTAGTATGTATAGTGATAGCATGATTCATTGTTCAGTTATTTTGTAAAACAACAAAATTTGTTTGTAATAACTGAATCTGTTTATTGTCAAAAACAGATTTTAATGTAGAAGGGGTCTTCCTATGACCACGGTCCACTTACCTTGAAGAAGCGACGTCAGCTTGACTTGACATTACGCTTCAAGTTATGAAAAGTTATGCGAAATGATTATTTTCTTACAGTACCGGAAAATGTTTATTTCCTTAGTCGCCTCTTACGGCCATTACGTGGTGCTGTTACGAAATGCACTGATATTGAATGTCACAATTACATTCAGCTTTAGTTCCGGCGATAACACAGTGCTAACTGATATACAGGAAGGAAATCACTGAAGGTTAAGCAATTTTAGCAGACCAATATTTCATGAAACAGACGTCATATTTATATCAAGGGCGACATTGATTAACGGTTAAAGTGCATGGCTGAAATAAGCAAGTAATGCGTTCAAATCCCACCTCGGCTGTTTCAATGACTCTTTTTTGAGTTATGAAAATTAGTTTAAGTGCTAACTGATGCTCTCCTTGAGGGAAAACATCGTGAGGAAACCTGCATATTCAGGCAACTGAATTTGTAACCATGTTTCAATATGAGTTATGTTCGCCTGCAAAGGTTGCGGAGGTCAGATGGGAGTTGCTTCGTGAAAAAATCTGAACACTCAATCTAGGATCATGTTCCAAAGGCGAACCCTGGGCTCCTTTCCAGAAAGGTGAGGATGTAACCGAAACTAGCGCTAGGAGAAAAACGAAGGTACCTACTGCATAAAAAACTGAGTATTTAGTCTTATCATTATTCTAAATGTTGAAATTATATTTATACGAAAAGTTGGTTTAAAAGCAAGAAATGAAATGGCCTGAAAATAAAATAAAATTAATAAAAATATATTAACTCTCACAATGTGTAAATTAAAAAAGCGATTGTAACTAGGAAGGTAAGACATAAGGCATAAAATGTCAAAAGAACCCAAAAAGACTGATGAATTTAGATAAAGCAAAAGAAATATGCAATGATCATGGCAGTCGGAAGTCTCTTCCTAATTCACGGGAAGAGATTTCTACTATTAAACCTAGCGACCAAAGGTAAGTCTGAGAATTTATTATCTCAGGTACAAGATGAATTTGCTACAAATGAATACTAAGTAATACTAAGATACATATCACTATACTATGTATAGATCAGTTTTTGAACCCGGGACCTTCTTCTCGGAAAACATCTTCGATCATCGCAGCTGTCAATCACCAACATGCGCAGACGCACGCGAGTACGCTGATAGCATTACAGTACGATCTCGCGCATTGAGGCGCGTAGTCGCGCATCCGCGTACAAACAGTCTAAAATCCTTTATATAATTTTAATAATAATGAACAGTTAAAAATAATAACAGATAATATAATATAAAACAGAAGTTTTATTTAACAGAAGATTTAAAAAAATATATGTTTTAAATTTGTTTTAAATGCCGTCCTCATTAAAAATGTGCCATTCAAAATAATAAGTGATATTTACATCACATCCTGTGATTACAAGTGATTTTTAAAAGAACTGTTTTTATTATATGTAAAATAAGTAATCAGAATAATTAATGTATGTAAAAAATTAAATATACTGCATTGAAAAAATGGAGAAATAGAATTACCTTAACAAATTACAAATAGACAGTAATTTGTGTCTACAAATTTTAAAAAGTTTCTAAAAGTTTAGTATATTATTTATCTATAATAAAAAAAGTTTTATATAAATTCAAAATGGCCGCCATATCCCCTGACACACCAACGACTGAGACCCCCGAGGACACTCCAACTCCTTCCCCTGGTCCAGAAAATGTAACCAAATTCAACTGGCTAAAACATGCGCACGCGTCTCGTAGAAACAATCCGTTCGTCAAAGCTCGACCGACTTTGAACAGAGAAAGCTCTACGGCTGAGCTTTTTTCAAGGGAGAACTCTAGTCCAGACCTTTTTCAGAGTTCTAGACTCAATTTATTTGATACTACTCCGAAGCCGGAAGTAACGCCGCCTGGTTTTGTTAAGGTAAGTTTTTTTTTGTTGTACTTGACTATCTATTCCGGTTGTACGAGCTTTATAACTAAACTTATACATAAACATAGACCTAAAATTTTGTCTTTATCCCTAACGGGGTAGACCCCAATAGTAGACAGAGCTTACAGTCTCAAAATTACTGAAGGCGCGTTCGCGAAAGGTTGCTAGCCCATTGCCTAAAAGTTTATGACTATAAAAAAAGCTATAACAACGCAAATTTTCTTAACACCCTAAAAGCTTTTCTAAAAATACCTTATCATGTGATGGTTTGAAAAGTTTTTAGAAGTACGTGTTTACAATCTTTGGTTCCAATTGCGTACATTGTCGTTTATCATAAAACATAAAATCACGTCTACCTATATCCCTTGCGGGGTAGAAAGAGCCAACATTCATCAAAAGACTGAAAGGCCATGTTCAGCTATTTGGCTTAGCGATAGAATTAAGGTTCATATAAAGTGATAGGTTGCACTTTCTAATAATAAGTCCTTAAATAACTAGCTATACAGACGTCTTCTTAGTTCAATAAATTGCAAAATTTGCACGCAATTCGCTTCGAATGATATATTATTTTAAGAATCGATTTTGTACGGTACCGATTGTGTATCGAATGCATTGCATTATATTTATTTGAAATAAGTAAAAGTATTTGCGCACATTAATTTAGTTCAATACGTAATGACCATGATCGAGGCCTTGATAAATTATCATGGTGACGGTAGTCTCTGCCTACCCCGCCGGGAAAAAGGCTTGATTTTATGTATGTATGTGATCCGTGGTCAGAGGGACAGAGGGTGTGACTCCCGCAGCATTTTCATATTGGACCAGTTGTTACTAATATATGGTTACTTAAAAAAGAGTCATTGCTACCGCTGCAAGATTTGTACCTATGTGTCACGCTTTTGTCGAATACTTTAACCGTTCGACCACCGACTCTTATATAAACTCTCTAAAACATAAATAAATTTGTTATGTGAACTTTGACCGCAGTAAACACGTTAGTTGGAGAGTGTTCTTAAAATAACTTGGATCGATTATAATGAAACCGTTTTGATACATTGTGAAGGGCACCAGCCATGGTCAAGGGTACCATGTGACTGCGCTTGGTGTACGCCCACCATCTCTCATAAACTGATAACATACTACATCAGAGAATTATTAATACTTGGATTACAATAGGTGCCGAGTGGTTCCCGGCACCGATATAAAAAATAATAGGACCAATATAATTTCTAGGGAAAGAGATGGAGTGGTCCTATTCTTTTTTCTGTTGGTCCAAGTAAGCACACGGTAAAGGTCACTTAAGTATTATATATTTACTTTCTTCAAGTCAATCTCATCAATTTATCCTTCTATTGATTTTCCTGGTTGCGTCCTCTCAAGAAAGGAGTTAGACCAGCTTAAACAAAGTTTCAAATGTGAATAAATTACGTATTTTACACGAAGTGAGTCTCTTTTATTGCCCGACGCTACTTTTGAGCTAGATACGTAGCTAAGCTATATAGATACGTATATTTATAAAGATACATATAAAAGTGCCACAAAGAGGCTTTAATTAAATTATTAATAAGTAGTGAATGATTTCTTCGGACTACATTTAAAATTGCAACTCGATGAATAATCATGATCATTACCACTTGAACCTCTTTTTAGAATCGTTTGGCGTTCTTCCAAATATTTCTAAGAAATCTTATCAACTGGACTGGTTTATTCTTCGTTCCACGCAAAGTTTCGTCCCACATAAAAAAATATATTCAATCCCAAATCAATTATTGTACCTATATTATTCCATAATTATACAATTTAAAATTTTTGAACATGCTATAGAATACTCATACATACATATACATATTCTGTAGCGTGTAAAAAATAAAGCTTCCGAATCCTCGAAACTAAAGAGAATTATACGAGTATGATCATAGAAATCGAAATAACATTAATCACTCCTATTTAAAAGTTTGATCATGGTATTGTATATCCTTTTTCATTTATATATAGTTATAAATTTAATCAATGGCTTATAAATGGACGTCGTACAAGGGACTAAGGGATAGGCTTAATAACTTGGTATTTTTCTTCTAGGCTATAGGCTAGCAACCTGCCACTATTTAAATCTCAATTCCATCATAAGCCATACAGCTAAACGTTGCCTTTTAGTCTCTTCAAGACTGTTGACTCTCTCTTCCCCACAATGGACATAGACTTGATTGTATGTATGTATACATACATACATATGGTCACGTCTATATCCCTTGTGGGGTAGACAGAGCCAACAGTCTTGAAAAGTCTGATAAGCCACGCTCAGCTATTTGGCTTAATGATAGAATTGAGATTCAAATAGTGACAGATTGCTAGCCCATCGCTTAGAAAAGAATCTCAAGTTTGTAAGCCTATCCCTTAGTCGCCTTTTACGACATCCATGGGAAAGAGATGAAGTGGTTCTATTCTTTTTGTATTGGTGCCGGGAACCACACGGCACTGTATGTATACATTTATTATTTATCTTTCTCTAAACACTTTTATATTATTGTATTTACTTTAAATGTTATCCTGTAAAATCGTAACAAAATAGATCAAAAAAAAAAAAACAACATAAAATGTCTTTCATTGACATGTGTGAACTGCTGAACTACAGTCGGTCACGTTTCAGTCACGTTTTAGTTATGGCCTCTGTCTGGTATAAATACGTGTTTTCTAATCAAACCAATGATAGAAAAAATATATTACGTACATAACATACATGCATACATAAAATCACGCCTCTTTCTCTACGGCGTACGCAGGGATCTATATCTTTTCTGCATCATCTTTCTGTCAAAAACATTAATTACTATTTTATGAATTGGTTGAAATTCATCGACAAAACATGAGTGTATGCTGTCGACGAACCTCCAAATGACGAAAATTTATGTCGTCGAATGTACATACAATGACAAAAACAAATTTTTATTTATGTGTGTAGGTATATAATTATGTATATCTATTTGTAAGTTAAATGAATACTCGTAAATTCAATAAAAAAAATGCACAATGACGCTTTGGAAGCGGCAGTAAACTTAGTTTTAAGTAATTGATTCGACATCCACCAATGTTGTGAAATCAAAATATACGACAATTATTAAGTGACGTTTGAAATGTCATATAATAATTATTTTTGTTTGAGTTGAATAACGTTGATTGAAATTATGAAAAAACATAACAAAACAATTAACATATTTATTAAGACGATGCACTAAGGCGCGACCTTATCGCATTGTGCAATTTCTTTAAGGTAATCTTTTGAAAATATTAAATAAATGAATCTATTTATCCGCTCAATTTATTAAATAATTTTCTGTAGTATCATTATTGTGGAAACTACTATTTAAAATGGTTGAAACATATGATTTTTAAAAACTATTTCAATCACAATGCTTATAGTTATAGTTAAACGTGTTCTTCCAGTCATTCCGAGATTGTTGGCTCTGTCTAAATGCTGTCAAAAAGACGTGAATATATGTCTAAATAAGTCTTTTTTACAGAGACAGTAACGACAGAGCCAAATAGGTAGCCGACCTATGTCTCTTCTTATCATGTTTTTGAGCTTATCGTCGCTAACGAAGCTTAAAAGCTTCTTATCCTTAAAAGGATCAAAGCTTCTAATGGAGTATATGTATCTCTTTCTTCCAACATGATGCATTCCATACAATATTCTCATTTGCTGGCTTTAATAATCCTGACATAAGCATGTAATTGATACTTTACATGCTGTGTAATTACTGAATTCATCAGTGTAAACTAAAATAACTAGTCTTCTTCAACCAACAGTCTTGAAAAGATTGGTAGGCCACGTCCAGCTGTTTGGCTTAATGATACAGTTGAGATTCAAAAAGTGACAGGTTGCTAGCCCATTGCCTATAAGAAAAATCTTAATTTTATAAGCATACCTATCCCTTAGTCGCCTTTAACGGCATCCATGGGAACAAGATGGTCATATTAATTATTTTTTTTACTAGCCTTATATAACATACATATATATATATAGTCAGGTCTATATCCCTTACGGGGTAGACAGAGCCAACAGTCCCGAAAAGACTGAATGGCCACGTTCAGCTGCTCGGCTTAATGGTGGAATTGAGATCCAAATAGTGACAGGTTGCTAGCCCATCGCCTAAAAAAAGGATCGCAATTTTATAAGCCTATCCCTTAGTCGCCTTTTACGACATCCATGGGAAAGAGATGGAGTGGTCCTATCCGTTTTTGGTGCCGGAAACCACACGGCACATATATTACCTGCTTCGCAATAAAAGTACAACGCGAAAACAATTACATTTTTGGAATTTTATGGGTATGATGATCACATAGGAAGATTCTGGGGAATAAGATAATGTCTTAGATAATGTGATTATGTTAACAATGGATTACACTCTAGGTTACACATAGTAGTTGCATGACGATGCGAACTTAGTACTAGTTACGATCAACAATACATTCTAAAACGTAATAATTTAGCCATAAGTGTACTCTATAGAGAAAAATATGTTTTGTTACGAATACCCAACAAACATTTAGGCGACGATTAGAGCTTATTTTGTTACTTAGTGGGCTACAAAGGCATTACAGTAGCAACACTTATGACTATTGGCGATAAAGTGGCGTACCAAGTAACGTATATCACTTCTACTTATAATACATAGTTACAAGCGCGACAATTAGGCGAGCTTAAAGGTTATGGATGTATTATGGCAAATCTTAACACTGTTGTACATGCACAGCATTTTGTGTTATAGCTTTAAGTGAATCTTAAAACTCTAAGATCTAAATAAGAATAAGAATTAGCTACTACCTCCAAAAGTGCTATGCAGGTGATAATAAACTCTTTAAAGGAACCTAAAGTTGCACAATAGCGTTAATAAGCGCTACCAGCCTTACAATAGTGTTTATTTAATCTTATATAGAACCAAATGCTTGAAGTTATACAAAACTCTCTTGCATTACCTTAAGTCAAATAGGAGTATAATTTTTCGCTATAACAGATCCTATAGCGTCTATTGTTACTTTTTTGTGACTAAAGGTAAAGTAATAGCGCTTAAGGTCACTACTGTATTTCTTATATTGACTACTTGTTTTTGACAATGGCGTCGCAACCAAAATAAACAAAAATTGTTGTAAATACTTGGAAAAGTTTTCAGTAAATAGACAACATACATCGGGCGCTCGAATTATTTGCCAATAAATATGTAACATATTCACAGTGTACTTCCCTTCGCAGCAAAAATATGCTTCCTTTCTCACCATACAATATCACTTTTTTTTGTTTAATATAAAAATCATTAGTCGTAAACTTATAGCCATTGAAAATAAAATTATTTATTATTAGATCACAAAATTAGTTTAATTATCTTGAATAGCGTTCAGACCGTTACAAAACACCTATTTACCTCCCTTTTAGCGCTTGAAAATATAATTAACGCCTTTGTATCTCTACTGTACCGCTTAAGGAGTCAGTTGACGCTTATTTACCCCTCTTGTATCGCTAAGAGATCCTGTTACCGCTATAATAACTTTCTTATAGCACTAATTGTACCTCTTAGCCAATTACCATAACTCTTGTATACCGTCATTATACAACCTTAAGTAATATAAAAATTGTGCCCAATTCGGGGGTAAAGTAGGGTTAGAGCGCGCTCTAACACTAATTTGTTACACCCATAAACCACTTTAGAATCTAGTTAGCGCTTTTATAGACTTATTATAAATCTTACTTTAGCGCCTAATTGTTACTTGGGTATTATGTTCTTCTTAAATGTTTTTTTTAATGAAATGAGACGAATAGGTATGTTTTGTGTAAAAACATGACATATGTATGTAAATATCATACCAATATTGAATAGGCTAAGAAAATTGTTAGTAAACTCAGGATTCTCCTTGTAGGTTATGGGCTAGCAACCTGCTATTTGAATATTAATTCCGTCATTGAGCCAAACAGCTGAACGTGGTCTTTTAATTGGCTCTGTTTTCTCGCAAGGGATATAGACGTAATTATATGTATATATATCAATTTTAAATAGATGAGTAAATAATAATAATTCTAGTAGGTTTTGATACAATCCATTGGTTTAAAACCCATTCAAAAAATATAATTTGGCAACCCAATATATGGCTTGGCAACATCAGATACCACCCACCAACCACAGCGGCTCGCTTTGAACTAGAATTGGTCAACAAGACCAGGATACGAGCCGTCCAGGAAGTGCTAATCGGCTATCAATTGTAGGTCATAATGCCAAGCTATCTGAAATTTCTAACGTCAGGGGTCCATTGAACCGTGAACCATCTATCTGTAGGGCCCTTCTGCCCTTACTTATGCTAAATTTATATATCTACGAGTTCTGATTCTGTTGTCTAGATATTTATAAAATATCGAACGATTAGATATAGGTATTGATCTGAAACAGTTTTGACAAATGAGTCGGTACCTATCAAGGGTCAAGTGATTTGAAACCCACTTTTAGTCGAGCAAGATTATTTTCCAGTGGGTTAGAAGAGAGCTAATGATCTTAAGACCTGAACTACGGGACACCTTTTATAAATCCTATTAATCTGAAACCGTGATTGATCAAGAAAATCTAATCCAACATTTGTTTTACTTTTAATTAGTATCGCTTGCCAGCACCATTTTTAACTTTTGTTTTATTTGTTTATAAACATGGGATTCTTATTGTAAGCGATGGGCTAGCAACCTGTCACTATTTGAATCCCAATACCATACAGCTGAACGTGGCCTTCCAGTTTTTTCGAAACTCTTTGCTCTGTCCACACCGCAAGGGATATAATCTAATACAATACATACATATATAGATGTTATCCTTTTGCTATAAAAACCAGACAAAATCTGCAAAAAGGAACGAAGAAATAGTTCTGGCTGTAGATTGCATACCAGGCATTATCTTTATTTACTCGTAATAGGAAACATCAATTGACAATGAGTTTACAGCTCGTCTGCCTCACGTCTGCGCGATGACACTAGGTCAGAGTCCCTTGGGTTATCTTTAGATGCGGCAATGTAAGTTGCACATTTACTGCTATTTACAGGGCTAGAAAAAAATATTATAAAAAAATATTTTAAGGGACACATTCATGATATGTGTCAAATACACGAGTAACACACTTGGTAAGATTTCAATCTTACATGGAAAAAGGTAATTCCATTATAGATTTGAAGCATTTAAAACTACAATCATGTTTACTATCAGTTTATGTCAATGAAAAAAAACATTTCCAACAATAGCTTATAATGAGTAAGTACTATTGTATGATGTAATTTTTCACCCGTAGATAATTCAGGAAAAGATTTATTGTTCAGTAATTTGATGGTTGCATCAGTGGCTATTGTTTCTGCGCGAGCGCATTTAATTATATCGATGATTGACAATGGTTGTGTTATGCGAGGTACATTCGGTTTTTTTATTATTATATGCGTTTTAATTATTAATGTACATCTGTTGATTTATTAATTGTTGCAATCCTCTAATGCATTACTGTTAATATCAAGTTCTTCAAGAAGAAAGACTTACGATTCGCTAAATCTTTCATCATCATCGATACATACAACTCGGGGATTCCAGGCACATTGAGACCAAGTGCACTCAAATTATAATACATATATAAAATTGAATGAAACTTTTGGTAATGAATGGTATTGTTTTTTGTAATTTCGCTGTGATTTTTTTCTTTTTCTTACTTCTCTTTTTCATATAAAGGGTCGATTTACCTATACTCTTTCCTCGCTTTTTTTAATCACATTAGATTTTATACCTATTGGTATGTTTAAAACTTTATTTAAAAAACGGTTTTAACAAAGTGAAGATATTGTTTTTATTTATTAGGGTTTCCACTTATAATTGAAGAAACGTAAATTTTCTTTTGTTTTTACTCTGACATTTAGGTAACGTTTACAATGATTTTTAATCTTCATCTTCAATTGATATTATTTTTATTAAATTATTAACATATTGTTGTAAACTGTTGGCTTTGTTTACCCCGCAAGGGATTAAGACGTGATTTTATGTATGTACTAACCTATCTTGTATTAAAGTTACGTTATCATTATCTTCCTTTGATAGAAACATCAGTCTAGGCGGGGCCCAGAGTAAATATTTATGGGGCTATTTCCATCGCCCCATGGGGTCGTCTAGTCTAGAACAAATTGACCTACTGACGTATGTGACCTCGAAAATACTGTAACAATAATCTTTTATGTATTCTTCATGTTTGAACAACGTGAAGATTATAGATAACTATTGTCAATAATTACTATATTATAAATAAAGTAATTAATGACAATAATTGAGCTTATAGTATAATTATGACAAATCGATTTGGATAATATATTTTTACCCGCGACACGCACGACGCCGTATTTATCGCGCGAAAAACTATACTTTTTATTATGACGTGCAACGGGACAATGATAGATTTCACGCGATATAAACGGCGTCGCTCGTGCCCTACTGCGGGGTGCCTATGGTTGGGTCATAAATTAAAATACTCTTTTTTCGGCATCTTCACCTGCTTCTTCTTCCTTCTGGCTGTAGTTCTGATTACATCCTTACCACTCTGGAGAAGAGCCCGGGGTTCGCACTCGACCATGAATAATAATATATATATACAGGGTGACATTTAAAACAACTGCATCCTTTTAAACGTAGACTGTACCCATGCTTCTGAGCCGTTTTAGCCTATTTTTATTTAAATTAAACGTCATCATTTTCACATTTAAAAAACCCTCAAAAACTACGTCACACGCTTTATTAAAGACCAATACTACAAAAAAAAGTAAAACTAAACATGTAAATAAATGTCTGAAAAATAAATTATTTTTCTAGTATCAAGATTAAGTACAGAGTTGTCGAGATCGCTCAGCTGAATGAATTGTGTCGTTGACCTCTGAATCTTACGCGTCGCTTTTCCGCCGGCCGGGGTGATATTTCGTATTTAGGATCGTGGATTTTGATACTTTTATTTTTTTTCGTACTTTCTGAAATATGAACCGATATTTTTCTTTTAACGTTTTTAAATATCCTTTAGATGAGTCCACTTAACAGTTAAATTTATGCAGTTGAAATAAATGTCACCCTGTATAATATACATAAGCCTGGTTCAGCCACGGGTGTAAATTAAGATATTATAAGCAACCTTCATAAGGTTAGACTTACAATAATTAGGAACATGTGATATTTATATACGTATTAAACTAGATTTCAATCATACAGATGACGTGAAAAATATAAAAGAAAGACACACAAAAAAAAAACATTAAGGTTATGGAAGGGAATAGGTACATAAAATAAGAAAAATAAACATTTTTTAAAATAATGTCGTTATAATGCTATTAGAATATTCACAGCGTTAAAGCTAATAAATCGTCCCGCACCCGCCGTATCGATTCCCTTAGTCGGAGGCTACGTGATTTGAATCCCAATACTGCCTGGCTTGCTTAGCCATCAATATATTTTATATAAGAATGTATTTACATACATACATACATTTATTATCCCGGAGGGTAGGCAGGAGACTACATGTTTCTACTTGTCTCGACCTTTTTATTTTCCATCAATTATCTTTTTCATCATCTTCTTTATCATTTCTATCAAGTCATCTAATCACTCTTGACGAAAAATATGAAACTGTTTGAGTACTGACCCATCACCATCCAAGGGTCTACCAACCTTCTGGTTATGGTCGCCGCATCATGGGAGGAGTGCACGGCTCTTGCGTTTGCTCTCAAACAGCGCACTCTTTCTTGACTCCTTTCTAAATCTCTATAGTGTCCCTTTAGTTCTGTATTACTCACCCCCTTTTCTACGGGGGCTGATCTGTTATCCTGAAGACCGGATTTTCTTGTTTTTAAAGAAAAAATCCTAACTTTCTGGTTTATTGAATGTGTAATTTCAAGCGCCGTGTGGTCCCCGGCACCAACAGAAAAAAGAATAGGACCACTCCATATCTCTCCCATGGATGTCGAAAAGGCGACTAAGTAAAAGCTTGGGATTCTTCTTTGAAGGCCATGAGCTAGCAACCTGTCACTATTTAAATCTCAATTCTATCTTAAAGCCGAAATTCACATATAGATCTACGCGGACATTAATTAACAAAAACTTCTAATTGAACTATAGTGAAGTACTTTCACAACTTGGCTAATAAACAATTACTGCTTGCACAAGTGTCCGTTACAAGTCAGCTGTCTCGTTACAGACGTCAATAGCACATGTATAGTCATCATAGTCATTCAACTGACAAAGAAGGCATTCATATAAGTGATCACAGATGGTAACATACATTGACGATATTGTTCTCATGGGAATCTTGTTCACGTACCACACTTCCTTCCTACTCCTGCCATCATCCTCCCTGCAGTGGTAAGAGCGACTCAATTTTTATAAAAAAAAAACTACCGCGCGATAAACTATTGCTGTTTAAATTTTTATTATGACATAATTATGATATAATAGGATAAGATAGTTTTTAGCGCGATAAAAACGGCGTCGCGCGTGCCATGCTACGGGGGCTGGCGTTAATCCCAGTTACAACCTCACCACTCTGGAGAGAAACCCAGGGGCTCGATCTTGACCATGGATCCTGGATTGTGGGAGTCAGGTTTACACAAGTAACGACTTCCATCTGACCTTCGCAACCTTTGAAGGAGAACCTAACTCATATTGGATCATGGTTATTTCATTTGCCTGAATGGGTAGGTTATTACAGGATGTTTTCGGTCGGTTGGCACTCAAACTAATGGACATAACCAGAAGAGAGTCATATTTATATAGCCGACGTAGGATTTAAACCGGAACCATACGCATCACCACCGACCTCTTCTGTTTACGTAACCCACTACTATACAGGGTGACATTTAAAACAACTGCATCCTTTTAAACATAGACTATACCCAAGCTTCTGAGCCGTTTGAGCCTATTTCTATTTAAATTAAACGTCATCATTTTCACATTTTAAAAACCCTCAAAAACTACGTCACACGCTTTATTAAAGACCAATACTACAAAAAGAAATTAAAACAAAACATGTAAATAAATGTCTGAAAATTAAATTATTTTTCTAGTATCAAGATTAAGTAAAGTACAGAGTTGTTGAGATCGCTCAGCTGAATGAATTGTGCCGTTGACCTCTGAATCTTACGCGTCGCATTTCCGCCGGCCGGGATGATATGACGTATTTAGGAACGTGGATTTTGATACCTTTAATATTTTTTCGTACTTTCTGAAATATGAACTGATATTTTTCTATTAACGTTTTCAAATATCTTTTAGATGAGTACACTTAACAGTTAAAATGCAGTTGAATTAAAAGTCACGCTGTATAATAGTCAATATACATTTTCTGGTTCTCTACAGCTTCTTGTAATGGTTCCTTAACAGCTTTTTCTTATAAATATAAGCTAAGTAAATGCTTCGATACTGGGCTGGTAGGGAAGAGAAAACGTAGCAGCTGCTTCTCCGCACACATTTATTGTTTTTAATAAGTCTCCCGACATAATAAAATCGCGGACTATAGCTATATTTCTAATAAATGAATAATTGATTGAATAATACCCTCTGAATAAGCATTAAATCATGACAAAGATAAACTTATGAACTCTGGTATATTTTCTAAGAAAAGCATTGAGAGCGTGATAAATTTAGAATATGTGTTCAGTGTGAAGCCCCGTTTTTATAGCGCGATAAACTGTCGCTCTTTCGCTTTTTATTATGAAGTGAAACGGTGTACAGCGATAGATTTTCGCGCGATGAAAACAGCGTCGCGATGAAAACGGTGTATGATATTACATTTTGCGCGAGAGGAGACATAGACGAAAGCTAAGTAAGAGAGCAAAAAGTCAATCACAATAAACATTCACATACACACATAAAATCTTACCTCTTCCCGTGGGGGAAGTCACTACTTTGCATTTTCCACGATCCCTACAAACCTCATTCGCTTCATCCACATTAATTACTTCTTCAGACAAGCTTACAATTTTTACATAATATAAAATAATGCAAATTAATTTATTTGTTAATTAAAAGGGAAAGAATCATACTTTGTAATCCAGTAAACATAAAACTGACGATTTATCTTTTGTACTTTTATTTTGCGTGTCAGCGGACTAACTGTTTATAGTCAGCACGTAAACAACAAATTATTATTACCATGTTTACGTTCTGTAAGACGTCAGCGTGGCAACAACTGTTTGTACGTTTTCTACATACATATGGTCACGTCTATATCCCTTACGGGGTAGACAGAGCCAAAAGTCTTGAAAAGACTGAATGGCAACGTTCAGCTATTTAGCTTAATGATGAAATTGAGATTCAAATAGTGACAGCTCATCATCTAGAAAAGAATCCCAAGTTTGTAAGCCTATCCCTTAGTCGCCTTTTACGACATCCAGGGGAAAGAGATGGAGTGGTCCTATTCTTTTTTGTATAGGTGCCGGGAACCACACGTTTTCTGCCAGAGGAAAATAAAAAAAAATAACGTCTTTAACTCTTACGGGGTACACAGAGACAACAATCTCAAAAAGACGGAAGGGCGCGTTCAGCTGTATGGCTTGATGGAATTAAGATTCAATAGTGACGGGTTGCTTGCCCATCGCTTAAAAGAACAATCAGCAAACTCAAGTTTATAAGCTTTTCCCTTAATTGACTTTTACAATTTGCACGGGAAGAGAAGCACCTGGCAGGCACACTTCATGCTATCTTCACAAGGATGAGCACGGAAACAAATAAATTAATTGATTGTTATTATTGACTTTTTAGTATTAAAAGTAGTATCAATAACGGCGCGTACCCGTGGTTAATGAATGAATTAATCCAAGAATATAAACCAAGGCCGTGTGGCTCCCGGCACCAATACAAAAAAGAATAGGAGCACTCCATCTCTTTCCCATGGATGTCGTAAAAGGCGACTAAGGGATAGGCTAAACAATCTTGGGGTTCTTTTTTAGGCGAAAGGCTAGCAACCTTGTCACTATTTAAATCTCAATTATATCATTAAGCCAAATAGCTGAACGTTGCCATTCAGTCTTTCCAAGACTGTTGGCTCTGTCTGCCCCGCAAGGGATATAGACGTGACCATATGTATGTATTCTATGTATGTATATAAACCAAGGCCTGAAGACCTGATGGATGAAACAACTAAGACCATCGCCTCAATTCTATCTCATGTTAGAGTGCACAGTGCAGTACATTGAAGATCAAATCTGCATTTCCAAAGTCCACGTTTATAAATAGACAGTGTATACGTTTAGGCCGTGCCGTTTATTGGCTACACAAAGACTTATTATACTTCGAATATGAAAATAGATTTGACTGTAACATATCCCTTATATCTGCGTTGGTATAGATTTTAAAGACCATATCTTGATAAATAAATTGCGCAATATTGTAACCGTGTGGTTTCAGGCACCAATAGAAAAAATAAAAGGACCACTTTATCTCGTTCCAATGGATGTCGTAAAACCATCATTTCAAACAGGATTTGGACGGATTTTGCCGTCCATAACTTTCCGAAATTAGCGCATGTTTACAAACAGATTAAATACGTGGACTTTATAATATGTAGTGAAGTGAAGGGATTACTCAGCACCTATTCTGAACCGTATCTTGACTTCCTGTAAGTTCTCTTTACAATATCTGTAATTCTATTCATAAACCTTCTTTTTTCAAGAGGCAAAAGTACTAGTGCCGTGTGGTTCCCGGCACCAATACAAAAAAGAATAGGACCACTCCATCTCTTTCCCATGGATGTCGTAAAAGGCGACTATGGGATAGGCTGACAAACTTGGTTTTCTTTTTAGGGCGATGGGCTAGCAACCTGTCACTATTTGAATCTCAATTCTATCATTAAGAGAAATAGCTGAACGTGGCCATTCAGTCTTTTCAAGACTGTTGGCTCTGTCTACCCCGCAAGGGATATAGACGTGACCATATGTATATGTGTGTATGCAAAAGTACTAGTAATTTTCTACTGCCTAACGCAATTAATCCTTGTTTCAGGGCATATCGTTCATAGGATGGCACCAGCGCACCCGCCTGGAGAGGTTCCTGATGATCCTCAGTGGGATCCTGCTGGTCTTCGTTTTGCTGCTCGGGACGCTACTCCTCATCCCCCACGGCTCCTACATCAGAGTGCCGGACTGCGAGAAACCTTACACTCATGGCAGTGAGTAATCCTGACTAAAACATACATACATATAATCACGTCTATATCCCATGCGGGGTAGACAGAGCCAACAGTCTTGAAAATACTGATAGGCCACGTTCAGCTGTTTGGCTTTATGATTGAATTGAGATTCAAATAGTGACGGGTTGCTAGCCCATCGCCTAAAAGAAGAATCCAAAGTTTATAAGCCTATCCCTTAGTCGCCTTTTACGACATCCATGGGAACGAGATGGAGTGGTCTTATTCTTTTTTTTATTGGTGCCAGGAACCACACGGAACCAACTAATATAATTAGTAAATGCGAAAGTAGGTTTATTTTTTTTTTGTCTCTTCACGCGTTATCTACTAAATGAATCTTCTTGAAATATCACGTGTGGAAATGGACAAAGGGTACTTTTATCCCGGTAAAAACTATAGTATATCAGTCATTCATTCATATGATCACGTTTATATCTTCATTTTCTTGCGGGGTAGACAGCCAGCAGTCTTGAAAGACTGATAGGCCACGTTCAGTTGATATGCGACATAATGATATAATTGAGATTCAAATAGTGTCAGGTAAGAATATAAAGAATGTAGGTATGTAAATAATGTACGTAGGAATATCGATCAAATTAATAAAAGTTTGTTAATTTGTAATACCTTAATTTTACGAGAAAAAACTTTTGCCAGAACAGGTTCATCTAGTATTTTAAGATACTATGTAATTGAAATATAATTTCTTCTTTCAAATCATTCTATGTCCACGACTTCGTAAACTCATATAAGTATATTTTTAAACTGCTCATCAATTGGACAACGATCAAAAACAGTTTAGGGCAATCAAATTCGCACGCATCACAAACAATGATAATGAGAGGCGATACAAACAATTAGGTACTTCCTTATCTGCATTACGAACTATCAACAAACAATGTGTAAATATAAAACAATAACACAAAAACAAGCACACTCAATATTTTGATAACCCACGCGTTCACACAGGTGTAGGCTGAATGAGTTGTAAGACCTTATGCACTTTCATTTACGAGTATCTTTGTTTTTTTTAAAGATTTGAGTGTGTTTGATCAATCTGCCTGTAGTAAGCTTCATTGCGCAACGCTCAAATAGTGACTATTTACTCTTGCCTTGAAATTCCCAAGTTGTATGTATCGGGAAATAGAGATGCGGGAATTCCAATTCTTATCTTTTTCGATATTTACACAGCTAGAAAATGCAAGTCTTGAAACTAACAACAAATTAGCTACATGTCATGAACTGCAGATTGCAGTAATTATAATAAGGTATGTACCGTAATGCATTTACCATTTGCTTTGCAATACGAGTGCCTATAATTACCTTAGTATGATCTCACACAAATCTATTGGCGGACGGACAGATAGAAAAATCGTGCCTACGGTGTTATTAATTAACTAAACACAGTTTATTGCACACATTTGACTTTTATGATCTGCGCTGGTAGAGAAACATTTTACATTTTTCCTTTTTTCCCAAGTCAAAGTTGAGGAAAAATATAATAAATTTTAATTTCTTAATTTATTTTTCAGCAATCTGTCTCTCTGGCTCCTGTATCTACACGGCTAGTGAAGTGGCGAGAGCATTGGACGAATCCCAGGATCCCTGCGAGGACTTCTACGAGTTCGCCTGCGGGGGATGGATGAAGAACAACCCTATCCCTGAGGGCAAGTCCAGTTGGGGGATCTTCAGCAAGATTGAGCTGCAAAATCAGTTGATTATCCGATTTGCTCTAGGTAAGCCAAATTCAACTTCAAAATTTATTCATTTTTTGTATAAATGGGACACAATACTTACTAACTGGCAAAACTTAATAAATACAAAACCAGTTTTTTTTTTCATGAAGCAAATAATACGTTTTTATTGATAATAGAATTAGAATGCCCTCCTACACACATGTACCATTTTTCAGGAAAATACAATAAAATATTGCGAAATATTAGCGATCCAAAAGAGAAAATCAAATACAAGACGTATCGCAGCTATTATACCGTATAAAGACGTGGTTATTAGAAAATACAATATTTGAATATTTATTTATTATTGTTACCATGAATTTTTCTGTCGGTACATTCGGCGAGAAAAGTGATAATTTCGATTTAACGATATCACAAATCATCAAAAACGCGGTTTTCTTAGAAATTACCTAAATGGCAAGGTTATTGGCATTAACCCCGCTAGGAATTAAGACGTGATATGTGTGTGAAATGCGGTACTAAATTAACTTACACAAGTAAGGACTACTACCAACAGTCAATAGTCCTTTTGTATTCCAAAATTGATAAATTCATGTAATTTAAAATGGTTCTGAAGTGTGTGTTACCTAAGACTGAAATAACCAATTATTGTTTGCTTAATTTAGTATTTTTACAACTCTCGTCTGATATTCCGTGCAAGGGTAACTCAACAATGCATACAATTCATATTTCCAATTATTAGTTTACATTAAATAGAAGTTTTTATTTCAAGATACTTGTTATTTCAAAAAAAGGTGAAGCTCAGGATCTTAATTTTCGGCACAGAGATACCAATATCGTTTATTCAGTATGTGCCTACAAAAGTTAGTTAGCTGATGCTGTGCGTGCTACAAAAGATGTGCATCATCACGTGAACCAGTAGAACTACTGGCATTTGTCTTCCCAATAAACTTACTAGAAGAACATCTCAATGAAGCTTAAACTGGAATGATACTCGTATCATTGCGTTTAGCTACAAGTCGTATGATTTTTTATGTTTATCTTGTGGCGCCATTAGAAGTGCCACGTCATAGCTACTTAACGATATTGTACCCGACTGTACAATATTTTGTTACACATCATACTCATATCAAATTAGTGTGCTCTCGTGAATTTCGACGATTTGTATTTGCTTTGTAACGATAAATTAGATTGTTACTTTTGGGGCGTTTGTTTACAAATACGATAGTTTTCCTACTAAGGTTTACAACACTTGTTTCAATTTTTTGGTCAGTGTCTTAATCTGAAGATTTACGATATCACCAATTAAATATGTTCTTATTACTATTCTTAAAAGGTGTATCCAAATCTATCCGCAAATGTCTTAGGTAAGTGATAATCATGAGGTAGAGTGGTCGACATCTCCACCTTTCGATTCGCCAAATATTTTGTTATGCGAACTGCTAAAATCTATTCCTCCCACTCCCTCAGTCCAAGAGGCAAGAGTGAATAGGCATTATTAAATATTGCGTGCTCCTATCTGCCTTTCAATCTGTTAGCTTAAAACTTTATAAAAAATAATAAAAAAATACTTTATAATAAATTAATAACTACAATACACTTGTCCTATATAGGTTTGGTATAAACTTCAGGTTGCGGAAGTTGTGATTTTTAAGATTGTTTTTATTATTTTGTTAAGTTTTTTTTTTAAATTTTTGTCTTCATCATTATATCAGGCTTTTTACACCCACTGCCTGCGATAAACTTCTTTCCCGTTTGGCTATTTATACACTGGTTTAAATTGAAAATTAGCAACCACAATATTCTAATATAACTTAGATTCAGAGTGTTTGTCGTGCATTTTGAGTTAGAAACGATAAAGTACTGTATATTTTTCCAATGTGTGAATCATGAAAAAGAACTGAATTTAAAATTTGACTTATCTCAGGCTCTAGGACTATAGCGGTTTGATGTGGTTCTTAAATTTACTCGATATTTATTTAATTTAGTTTTATTTTACACTGACTTCATGTTAAAGGCTAGCAACTACTTGAATCTCAATTTTATCATTTAGCCAAGCAGCTGAACGTGGCCTTTCAGGCTTTTGATGACTGTTGGCTATGTTTACCCCGCAGGGGATATATAGACGTGATTACCTATATGTTATGTTATGACTTCATGTCAAAGTTCTTGTACCTACAGCTTTACCTGATGAGATTTTGACATCACAAACAAATTTTGCAAGAAGTATATTCTTGGGTTTCATCTATACATCTATTTTTAGTGCTTTCGGAGACCTGACTACAGCATAAAAAAACTAAGTTGACGTAGTGAAGTATTTTATGAAATCAATTCATTTAGCTAAATTTTCCAGTTTCAATACAAGACAACATCAGAAAACTCACAATGATAATGTACCATCTTTTGCACTCATTCCAGATAAAGTAAACCTCTCCGACCCAACTACAGCTGAAGCGAAGGCCCGTATCTACTACGATGCTTGTATAGACACCAATGAGACGATTGAGAAGTTAGCTGAGAAACCTTTAGTGAGCGTCATCAAGAAGCTGGGTGGCTGGCACATACTGTCCAATACCATGATCAAACAACCCAAATGGGACTTGCAAAAGTTGCTGCAGGATGTTCAGAATACGTAAGTGTTGAGAAACATGATTGGAAAGCTTCGAATGATTATGTAGACTCATAGGGAGTAATTGTAAAGTAACTTAGAAAATTAAGAATAGTTGTATATGTTTTAGTTAGGTTTTTCAATTGTTTGTATTTTTTTTTATCATCTCTTGACGGACTAGCCGTGATCAAGCATGTTGCGTTGCCATTAAGTCTAGCTAACTATTATAGCTTTACGAACGATGAAAAGGTGACAACAGATTTTTAGTCTTTTGCAGAGTTTAAGTATTTCTTTTAATAATGAAAATATAAATCTTTTTCTCATAATGTTTTAGCCAAAAAAATGCATTGCAGAAATACCTCGCAGTCACCCAAAGTCCACGTTTTTATTATAATCTCAGCAATATTGGATATCAGTACAATTTAGTTCAAACTAGATGTCATATTTACAGGTACAATTTAGGGGGACTGTTCAATTGGGCTGTGACGGAGGACGACAGGAATTCTTCCAGACACGTCATTGTAGTAAGTATTTAACAATTAACTGGTTAAAACAAATAATTATTTTGTAACTTGGCTACGTCAACAACAGAATAAGTGTACTGAACCGAACATTATAGAAAATAGATAACTTATTACAGCAAAAAATTAAACTTGATCTACATACTTACTTGATCGAAGACTTTATATTATTGTTAGTTTTCCATTTTGTGGTTTTAAATCTATCTAAATGTCAAATTTCTAAGCACTAAACATTTCTTAAAAATTTAAGTAAATGAATATAACCATTAAAAAATCAATAAAATTTAACTTATTGTTTTTCAGCTTGACCAAGGGGGTTTGAATTTACCAACAAGGGACAACTATTTAAACAAAACAGCTCATAAAAAAGTCTTGGACGCATACTTAGACTACATGACTAGAGTCTGTGTACTGTTAGGGGCTAATAAATCCGAGGCTAGGGCTCAAATGAACAGAGTGATACAATTCGAAACGGACCTAGCTAATATAACTACACCGTCTGAAGAACGAAGAGATGAAGAAGGGTTGTACAATCCTTTTACGATAAAACAATGGCAAAAAGAAGCGCCATTTTTAAATTGGTCTCTGTTCTTCAATGATGCATTCGAATTGGTTAACAGAAGTGTAAGTAACAATTCAATTAACTTTAAATATTTACTTAACACTGCAAATGAAAATAATGTCTTATTATTAGTGCGTTATTGGTATCAATAATTTCCGTGTTTTTTAGATATCAGACACAGAAACGATAGTCGTGTATGCCCCTGATTACTTCAGGAATTTGACGCAAGTCATCATGAAATACAGCAGAACTGAAGAAGATAAAAAGTAAGAAGCACTTTATGTTCATAAACTTTTAATGCTCCATGTATTATTGATCATAAACTATGTGCAGTTGACTTCTGTGATTTGAGATCTATCCTATCATAGAGTCTTAGTACAACATCATAAATAAGTTGATATAAAATTCAGCAGATGTAAAGAACAGAACAGTTGCTTCTCTCTTCTTTATATTCTGTATTTCTACTCATATTTTCTTGAAGATTATAAGTGCCTGCTCCTATTTCCAGGACTCTTACCAGCTACATGATGTGGCAAGTCTCCCGCTCACTATCTCCCTACCTTTCAAAGAATTTCCGGGATGCTACTAAAATATTGAGGAAGGCGCTGTTTGGATCAGAAGGCACTGAAGAATCTTGGAGATACTGCGTCACTGACACTAACAATGCTATTGGTAAGCCTGGTTTTCATCAATCAATCAATATTTTAAAACTCTGAGTGATGAAATTGACACTCGAAACTGCTGGACATACGCAACTAAAATTTGACGTATGTGTTTCTTTGGAAGTGTAGGAGAGCACTAAGTTCTTCTTTCGTAGAAACGGTTATAAGAGATTTTTTAAATTTATGCATTTAGATATTAAAATGGGAGATACCATAATTCCCTGGTCAACTTTCAATCACACCTCACTCAATTTAGTGTTAGATTTATTTTCTGAGTCCCAAGCTACAATTGCATATCGTTACATATCTTTGTCCTATAATGAAAAAGATTTTATTGAAAAACACAAAATACAAGAGTAGGTATATATTGTAATAACGCGTTCTAATTTCTGTACGTATATATCATGGCAACTGATGACGTATTTTTAACTTTATATCTTTCTCTAGGCTTTGCTGTCGGCGCCATGTTTGTCCGAGAAGTCTTCCACGGAGAAGCCAAAACCCAAGGCGAGATTATGATCGACAACATTCGGAACGCTTTCAAGAGAAACCTCAAGAATCTGGACTGGATGGACACGGAGACCAGACTGGCCGCTGAGATCAAGGCTGACGCCATCACTGATATGATTGGTTAGTTTGGTTACTTTGTTATAGAAAGATCATTCAATTTTCCATCGTCTTAGGATTGGATTGTTCTGGGGCTTAGAAGACTTGGGGTCTACGATGATCCAAGCGTGGGCTATTATGGTCAAGTTACCTTTAACATTTAATGACAAGTTTCTGGAGATTCTGAGGTTATCTCCCGACAATGTCGTCCTCCTGGTCTTAGTACCGGTTGTGTCGCTACCTTTTTGGACAAGTGCCTAGGGTTCGCCTGTGACTGAAGCGGCTCCCGTCTGAGTGTGCAGATTTCCTAATGATATTTTCCCTCACAGAGCATCGGTTGGCAATCAAACTAATGTACATTATTTGCATGAGAGTCATTGATACATGGTCGCTATAGGATTTAAACATGTGCATCCTTACTTTGGCCGTACCCATTCTTTCATTACTTTAATGAATTCTCAGGTTTCCCCGACTACATTCTTCACAAAGACGAACTGGACAAACAGTACCACGAGCTGGAGGTGAAGCCTAATGAGTACTTCGAGAATAACATCGCTTTCAACATGTACAGCCTGAAGAATGACCTGAAGAAATTGGACCAGCCAGTCAATAAGACTAAGTGGGGTGAGATCTTTAAAATTATTAGGTAGTGCGTAGTTACTAAGCGTAAAATGTGGTGACCACATATCGGCAGGGTAGCTTATAAAATTAACATTCTACCTTTGTTGTTGGAAGGCCTTATTATGTTTCCAAGAAGACTCCAAAGCCACGATGATTCCAAGAGGTCGATCGAATTTTTAGAGGAGGTTCCAGCATTGGCCTACAAATGGCGGAAACTATAATGATGACTAAAGTAGGAAATAATCACGAATGCCTCAATACATCCTCGCAAATAAAGGACAGTTCGTGCAACGTCTAGTGGTAGATAAAATAAGTATTTCGTTATAAGGAAATTTGTAAACAAGTATCTAAGGCAAGACCGGAAGCTGACCAGCTTATTTTTGCTCAATTAGTGACTCTGTACATGAACAAATTGACCGATTGAATAGTAAGTAGTTACATTTCCTTCGAGAAGCAAAATTTTAACTTACGAGATATGACTCATCAAATTGACCTATTTAATAATATGTGAGGTATTCCCCCAATTGATTATTTACCAACCAAATACTTACTCCACAGGTATGACTCCATCCACCGTGAACGCCTATTACACCCCGACCAAAAACCAGATAGTGTTCCCAGCTGGCATTCTCCAGCTACCATTCTACGATGGAGACAACCCCAAGAGTGTCAACTACGGCGCTATGGGAGTGGTCATGGGCCACGAGCTGACCCATGCCTTCGATGACCAGGGCAGAGAGTATGACAGGTATTTTGTTTGGTTCAGATTATAAAGAAATGTGTGTGTGTGTGGTTCCCGGCACCAATACAAAAAAGAATAGGACCACTCCATCTCTTTCCCATGGATGTCGTAAAAGGCGACTAAGGGGTAGGCTTATAAACTTGGGATTCTTCTTTTAGGCGATGGGCTAGCAACCTGTCACTATTTGAATCTCAATCCTATCTTAAAGCCAAATAGCTGAACGTGGCCTATCAGTCTTTACAAGACTGCAGGCACTGTCTACCCCGCAAGGGATATACATACATACATACATACATACATACATACATAAACTCACGCCTCTTTCCCTGAGGGGTAGGCAGAGACTACCTCTTTCCACTTGCCACGATCCCTGCATACTTCCTTTGCTTCATCCACATTCATAACTCTCTTCATGCAAGCTCGGCGGTTTCGGGCACTTTTGACCTGACCCTTCACCAGGACGTCCTTAATTTGATCAAGATATGTTCGTCTAGGTCTTCCCACCCCGACCTTTCCCTCCACACTCTCCTTGTATATCTGCTTAGTCAACCTGTTTTCATTCATCCTCTCCACATGACCGAACCATCTCAACATACCCTTTTCTATTCCTGTAACTACATCTTCTTTCACATCACAACATTCCCTTATCACGCTGTTCCTTATCCGGTCACTCAATTTCACACCCAACATACTCCTTAACGCTCTCATTTCCACTGCATTTATTCTGCTTTCGTGCTTCTTTTGCCATACCCAACTTTCACTCCCATACATTAATGTCGGGACCAACACGCCCCTGTGCACAGCCAGTCGAGCCTTTTTGGATAGTTTCTGACTGCTCATAAAGGCATGCAAAGCTCCATTCACCATGTTCCCCGCGTTCACTCTCCTTTCAATATCACTATCACACTTGCCATCTGATGTAAACTTTGATCCTAGATATACAAACTCTTTCACTTGCTCAACTTTTTCTCCTCCAATCAAAATATTACATGCTGTCATTTCTTTCTCCATTTCAAAAACCAGTGTTTTAGTTTTACTTACGTTCACTTTCATTCCTTTCTCTTTTAAAGCTTCATGCATACAGTTTACCATCTCCTGTAACTCCTCCGCTGATGACGCCAGTATAACCTGATCGTCGGCATAGAGCAGACATTTGACGAGTAATTCATTCATCCTTAATCCACTTTCAGACTCTTTCAAATCTGTCAAACAACTATCCATAAATAGGTTGAACAGCCACGGTGACGCAACACATCCCTGCCTAACACCTTTCTCAATCTTAAACCACTCAGTGTGCGCTCCGTTTATCCTGACACTAGCACTCGAATCCTCATATAAGGATTTCAGTGCTCGTATCAAGAGACTGTTCACCCCATGCATAGAAAGTGCTGACCACAATTCATTCCTCTCAACTCTGTCATAGGCCTTTTCCAAATCCACGAAAGTGCAATAGACTTTTTGACTCTTGGCCAAAAACTTTTCGGCTATGCACCGCAAAGAAAAGACCTGATCAGTACATCCCATTCCCTTTCGAAATCCCGCTTGAGCATCCCATATTTTGTCATCAGTTTCATTCCTGACTCTATTAATCAATACCTTAGCATACAATTTGCCGACGACGCTAAGCAGGCTTATACCACGATAATTTTTGCAGTCCAGTTGTGACCCTTTTCCTTTGTAAAGTGGCACAATAACAGCCTTACACCAATCTTTTGGTACTCGGCCGCTTCTCCAACACAAATTGAAAAGGCAGTACAACTGTCTAGCTACGACGCCTTTTCCTGCTTTAAGCATCTCGACCGACACTCTATCATACCCGGCAGCCTTACCCGCTTTCATACTCTTAAGTGCTTCCACAATTTCAAACATTTCAATTTCGCCTTCCATCTCATTCTCTTTTTCTTCGCTATAGCAGAACTCTTTCTTATTTTCTTCCTTTTTTTCAAATAAACTCTCAAAATAGTCCTTCCATATCTTTAGCACACATTCTTCTCCTTTCACAACGCTACCATCCTGGCATCTGATCCTAGTCAGCTCTCTGGTTATAGTTTTTCCTCGGGCTGACCTTACGGATTTCCAGAATACTTTCAGATTTGACTGAAAGTCTTCTGATAGCCTTTTATCAAAATCCTCTTTATACTCTTCTTTCTTTCTAATCACAGCTTTCTTAACCAAATCTTTCATTTTTTTATATTCCTTACGTGCTTCATTCACATCCTCATCTATAACCTCTTGCATCCTTAAGTTAGCTTTTGCTGCTAACAAATCCAGCCATGCTTTCTTCTTTAATCGCACAAGTTCTTGCACATCTTTACTCATCCACGCATTTTTGTGATTTTTCCCTTTCCTTCTTCTACTTACACCACACACTTCAACAGCTACTTTCACAATTCTTTCTTTAAATTCCTTCCATCCATCTTCAATATTGCTCCTCTCATCTAAATCTTCAATTTCATCCTTCAGTCTATTAATATACTTCTTACCTACATCCATATCTTGCAAATTTTCTACTTTCACTCTTTCCAAAGCGCTGGTTTGCTCCCTTACCCTGTGCCGCCAGCGATTGAAGATACCCCTTATCCGGGATATCACCAGTAAATGGTCCGAGTCAATGCCAGCACCGCGATATGCACGGGTATCCAGCACTTTGTTCTTCAATCTTTCATCTACAATCACAAAGTCTATCATACTTTTTAAAATACCTTCCACTCTTGTATAGGTGTGGATCTCTTTATGTTGAAACATTGAGTTCGACACAAAAAGATCCCACTCTAGACAAATTTCTAATACACTTCTTCCATTATCATTCACCTTTTCGTCACCAAACGCACCAAGCACCTTTTCATATCCATCACGCTTTACACCCACCCATCCATTAAAATCACCTAACATAATAATCTTCTCATTTGGCTTGGTAACTTTCAATACTTATAATATATAGACGTGATTATATGTATAAAGAAAGTAGATTTACAACAGTCTCTTTTATCTTCGCGTGTTCGTCCTCTGCTAAGCTTGAGGGCCCGGGGTTCGCTTTGTCAGCATTGTACCAGGAGATGATTCGGCTCGACCGCCACCAAAGGGAAGATCTTCCGCCAGGCTAGGAGTCCTGCCTGGGGAACCGCGGCTCCGACGATGTTGACTCGGAAGTTGTATTTATGCTCCAATCCGTAAATCGTTCCAATGGATATCGTAAAAGGCGACTAAGGGGTAGGCTTATAAACTTGGGATTCTTCTTTTAGGTGATGGGCTAGCAACCTGTCACTATTTGAATCTCAATTCCATCATAAAGCCAAACAGCTGAACGTGGCCTATCAGTCTTTTCAAGACTGTTGGCTCTGTCTACCCCGTAAGGGATATAGACGTGATTATATGTATGTATGTATCCGTAAAATCTTTGTTTGCGCGTTCTTCGCGATGATGGACAGTTGTCGTCTGATTGACTGTTGTGACGTTTGGCGTAGAGATGTCGCCACTAGCATCTTCAATTGTCCATTAACCTGCATTATGACCTTTTACTTTGACGTAGTCAGGATGTCTTCGGCAAATAATTGATTGATGCGAGCATACTGATGATTAAATGCGCACTTTATCTTAATTGTTTCTTCTCTCAAGAGGAGCTCCTCCTGTACGGGTGGTATTGTAAAATACCACCCGTACAGTTCATGTAAATGAACCGCTTCGCGTAAACCCCGATCTCAGAAGTGGAAATTACGCTATAATTTTTTTCATATCTTAATACGTGGTTAAACTAAGATTCTTCCTTCATGTCCTCAGGTTCGGCAATTTGAACCAATGGTGGAACAACGCCACCATAGCCAGATTCAAGAAGCGAGCCGAGTGTATCCAGAGACAATACTCCAACTACTCTATTGAGGGACAGCATTTGAACGGCAAGCAAACGTTAGGTATGTAGAGCTTAGTCTAGTCTAGTCTGATACCTAATTTTGACATGATCCAGATTTATTTGAGGGGAATAGTTTTATTTCAAATAGGTACTTGATACAAAAGAGCTGGTTAATTAGAAGCCGATCATTTTTATTATTGAAAACTTAAGTTACTCCCACTTAGGGATAAGCCCGCCTTTGTAATGTACTACTGTTTTATATTTGTAATGTACTCCTTTAGTGAACAATAAAGCATTTACTTATTTACTTTGTACACCAGGTACTTACCAGAGTAAACTCCAACAAATTTAATCAAATTTGATTCTTAGCGTGAAAGCGCAAAGACAGATTTTCGCATTGCATTTACGTACCTACTTAAATAAAATATTTTTAGAGTCTTATCTATTTAAACTTATTTCAGGAGAAAATATTGCAGACAATGGAGGATTGAAAGCATCTTTTCATGCCTATTTGGATTACAGCAAAAACGCCGTGGTGAATTATACTTTGCCAGGCCTCAAGTACAATCACCGACAACTGTTCTTCATATCTTTCGCACAGGTAACAAAAATATTACTTATATAAAAAAACATCAATTGAATAAATTATTACTTTATTATTTGATAGCTAAGTTTGATAGTACAGACACTCGCAAAAGTGATTAGTTGATTTAAAGTGTTTTTATCTTCAATTATAGATAGATATTTTTTTGGTAGGTAATCGAAATCTCGTGCACTGTTTTTTTTTTCTTCAATACTAATATTGATTGACAATAATAAAAATAAATTTGAAATAGGTGTGGTGTTCTGCAATGACAAATGAATCAACGAAGATGCAAATCGAGAAAGACGACCACACCGTTGCTAAGTACAGAGTTATTGGGCCCATATCGAATTTGAAGGAATTTTCTGAAGAGTTTAAATGTCCGATTGGATCAAAAATGAACCCGAAGCACAAATGCGAAGTGTGGTAAATATTAATATTTAATCAAAAAGAAGATGTAATCTCTGCAGAGCTTTGAATGTGCTCTATATTTATTTGAAGCAGCGATTGTTCAGATGTTCAACTGAAGATTGTTCAAGGAATATGATTAGCTTATGAAATCTCAAGATTTTATGCGCAGAAGGCATGTATTATTACATCAGTCTGTTTAAGAGTGACTTTAGGATTTTGATATATATATTGTTTGTATATAATAGAGCTTAGCTTTGAAAACGGGTATTATGTATGAGAGTTGAGGAAGCAAATGCAGTAAAATATATAGAGTTATAGTTTGATACAAGATAGAAACTACATTTCCTTGGATTTGATCACTGGATTTAATAAAAATTTAGAAAACTACTAGGTACATTATTTGAAAACGATGATAATGACTACTGTAGTCTATCTTGTTTCAGACTAAGTAATAGGTAATCTAAATATTACTTCCTTAAATACTTAATCTTTGATGTAATTAGTAATTTTGTGTTAGCATTGAAGTTGTTAACAATGTATCCTAATAATTTAAGCTTCACCCTTATTTTCCTTTATTGTACCTTAATTCAAAAATATACTTAAGTTAGTGTGTGAAATGTCTAGACGTACTTAATTTTTAAGTGAACCTGGTTAATATAAGTGCCATTCAAAAAATATAATTATAATTTAAAAAAATTTCACCTTTCAATAATTTTAATCAGAATTAAGATACAGCGTCCAACATTATATTTTTATAAACAATGTTATGTTTTTGTGTTATTAAACGAGGTTAGATTATTTGAAAAATCTCGACTGCACGAATAGGTAATAATCTGAATTTAATTTAGAACAATAAACCAATTCACCCTAAAATCTAACTAACTACATGTTACAGAACGTGCCAAAGCAATTAAACACCCGAAAACATTTTACACAATTAATATGCAGTCGGGTAAGTACAAGATAGTTCTATATTCACACTGATCAAATATAGGTGCCTTGATATTTAAATTTCGGCTCCTTACATAATAACGCGAATGAACTAACAATAATTACAGCTCGGGGTCACTGTGGTAATCTAGATAAAACAATTTTATAACATAAATAGTACTCGTAATGGCGAAAATGCTGGACATTTTTGAACAAATATTTTTTAAGATGTTTTGTTTTCGTATAGTGATTTGTACATTAATATATAGTTGTTGTGTTTATTATGTTCAATGTGCGCAAAGAGTATACTAGTGATCAAACAAAAATATAAGTGTAAAGAATTAATGAAAATCAATATGTTCAATGAAATTAAAAACAATTTAGATTGTTTATTTTTTGTAAAGGTATCTTTTGTTATTTTTTAAATGGATTTTCACTATGTAAACTTTATTTTTAGTGTGCCATTAATCTGATATTGACGCGACAGAAGTAAAAATGCTTATTACTTTTAAGTATACAGTTACCTTAGTATATATGTTTACCTTAAAATAAAAAAGGCATAGAGGCCTTATTTATTTGATGTTACCTTCACTCTAATTAACTTATTTTTCTTAATAAATAAAAAGATTATTTTATTGATAATTATATTTTAACACACATAAAAAGCATTTATTTTCAGAACAATTATGTCCAATTATGTCGTATTATAAATAAAAATGACAATAAATTTTTGTCTCTTGATGTACCCAATCCTGTAATTGTACAATTTCCTATATTGTAGCTCATTTTAAAAAAGTAACATTGAGATTTATAACTCTAATATATAAGTTTTAAAAACATATGTATGTACCTAAAAATAATATGGATTATATTGATTTATGGTAAAAGCATATTCAACAAAATAAATAAAGCCCAGTTCGAAAATATTTCACTTCATCAACTTTGTAGGGTCATTTCTGTTTCATTAGCTGGGTAATAAAAGTTCTCTGCCAACTTTGTGCACGAATTTAACCTTAGAATTATTTAAAAAACATTGAAAGGTCTTGTTTTGAATAAATAACCATTAGAACCGATTATGAAAGTTATTTATAAAAGTGACATTTCATATCATTACACAAAACAGCTTATCAAGCTCGAGACCAAATACTTTATAAGAAATTTTAGATGCAATTTTTCGCATTTTTGTTTAATCGTAGATGTAAAACATTTTAGAATGAAAGTAATCACTCGTCAGTATTAATTACCTACTTATACAAATATAATAGAACTAATTAGAACACCAAAATTGTATCGTTATCGTTTTATTTTATTGAGTAGTTTATTTTAATTATGTACTAAGTATGTTTTTATTTTACACTGGATTGACATACATTAGTTTGATTTTTTATGATTAAATATATTTTGTTTAAAATGGCTTTTATAAGTCATTATAAACATCATTAAAAACAAAAGTGGTACCTACTGACTTTTGTTACCGACAGTACCTTTTTTGTTTTTAAGTACCTTCACAATTTTTTGTAGTGGACTGATTTGTTTGTATGTATAAAATTGAAGATTAAATTTTGTTGTCATTATACGTACTTAATCGTTTTATTTTATTTATTACTAGATTTTAATTATCATCTACGGTTGAATGTACGAATGTGTGGCGACATCTCTACGGCACAAGTCACAACAGCTAATCACCCGGCGCTATTAACTAATAACAGAAAAGAGTCTACATCGCGCAAGCAAAGATTTCATGATTGACTTTTGGCGTAAAGATGTCGCCACACATTCGTACATTAAGCTAATCTAAGCTCTAACGGAAACATTATGAGGAAACTTGCTTTTTCATGTCACTAGTTATTGTGCGGGGCTTTGCTCCTGTGGTAAATTCCAGAAAAGAAGGAGCCTATATCACCCCCGGAAGTCTATTCTATATCTGTGCCAAATTATTACATGAATGCGCCTCATACTTGTATTGCCACGGAAAGAAAATAATGGACTTTTTGGTGGGAACTAAATCGGCATGTTGTTTGTGCTGTATATTTTCCCAAAATGTGTGTTGGCTGGACTAGTAATGATTTATAAGTATAAAATTCTGACTAGAACTGTCTAAACTTGGCACTGGCAAAAATAAGCTCATGAACATGAAGTTTGATTGCCAAAACGAAGAATAAAAAATAATGACTTGATACTGACAATAACAGTTTAGTTGACAGCTTTATGGCTTTCACTGTCATAAACAGTTGGCAGCTTTCACTGTCATTAACAGTTGACAGGCGTCACTGAAGCAAACGCAACGCAAGCACGCACGCGACGCCGTAACTCAAAGTCGCAAACTAAACGAAGCGATTACCTACGTCGAGTCGAGTCCAATTTAGGGATGGCGATTCTTTCCAAAAAAGATCGATTTTTAAATCGATTCGAATCGAAGTCTAATAAATCGATACACAAAAAAATCGAGGTGAAAAGAATCGATTTTGAAAAAATTGATCTTTTTCCGAGTTGCTTATTGAGTCTATGTTTTTAATACAAATACAAACCCATTTACCAATTAAAGGGTTTTTACTACTAAATCAAAGTAACAGGTATTAAAAAAGATATTTATTTCAGTTAAAAATTTAGTTTACATTAAAAAGTTAGTTTATAGTTCCCAGTACTCAATATCCAAGCTTTTTAAGAATAATAATCTGTCTAGCCTGCTAGGATCCAAGCGATTACGCTCATCACTTGCGATGTTCAATACATACATTCAACCAATTGTAAATAATTTTATGTTCGTATCAAAACAGAAAAAATCGAATCTCGATTTCGAGGGTGAAATATCGATTCAATGGATCGATTAAGAACACAATATCGATTTAAAATATCGATTTTTTTGGTCTACAAAATCGATTCTTCGATTAATCGATCTCAGATCGCCATGCCTAGTCCAATTTGTTCTTTTAGTTCTAACTAAACGCTACTCAGAATATATATAATTTTCCTCATTAAAGAATTGATTTGTTTTATTCAGTATAGTATCCGAATATCTGATGGCTAAAGCTGACGGTTTCGCCGCCAATATCAAATTTTTAAACTCCGTTTTATTTAATTGGTAAGTAAGTACTGTCAGGTTATCTTCCTATGAGATAGTATAATATATCCTTGCTTGCTTGTTCCTTGCCAAAATTTTGTTGGAACATTTTATGTGATTCTGCAAAATATTTAATAAATAAAACAGATTTTACTACCAATGTTAGTAACTTTCAAAGGTACTTTGTTACTGTAATATCTTTATTTACCATATCTTTTCCAGGGTGTCGTAAAAGGCGAATAATCTTGGGATTCTTCTTGTAGGCGATGGGTTAGCATTATTTGAACCTCAATCCATTAAAGTCATACTTAAATTTGAACATTGCATTTGTCTTGTCAAGTTGGTTGGTTCTGTCTACCTTGTGAAGGATATAGATGTAAGATGTGTGTATGTGTACATCTTATTTTGTTATCTGTTTTGACCAAATATGACTGGGATAAGAAAAAGAAAGACAAAATAGTCCCAAATTTAAATCAATCCGTTGAAATTTTTTGGGAACTTGTTTCCTCTTAAGTTAAGCAAAAATCGCAAATAAGACTTTAATTTTGTACTTAAGTTACAAGACCAACTTTTACCTTTTATTTATTCATGATTTTAGAAGAAAACCTACAATATGGAGCAGATAGTGGTCAAAACAGAAATGGAGGAGAGTGGGGAGATTCTGCTCTTCTATGTAAATGGTAAGTTATTAATATTGCACAAAACAAGACTTATGTTAAAAGCATTATCTAACAATTTAATGGTTTAAGTAAAGAATTTAAATGTTAGTGTTTGAAATGACTTCTTAAATACTTTATAAGACAACAAGTACATTGGGCCACAGGGACAAATATAGTACCCATAATAACAAGGTTACTTATTATTCTATGTGGCAAACTGTATTTTCATATCAATTCTTTTTCTTGCAAAACATCTGAAAATTCATTCAGTTTTCTGAAAGTGAATGTATTTTCAGATGTTTTGTTATTTATCAACATACTAGCATTTGAGATAAAACTTATCAGTGGCAACATTACTTATAATTGAAGTAATGAAGAATGTATAATCTGACATTATTTGAATCACACTTTAGTTGTCAAACCATACAGCTGATTGAGGCCTTTCAATCTTTTTCTGATTATGAGCTCTGTCAACCCAATAGAGATAAAGCAATGAATGCATGTGTTGTTATTTTACAGAGTCCGATGGAGCTGTGGAAGGTGTGGAAGGCTCGGTAACCACTATCGATAACTTAGAAAGCATGGGTGTTCAGATCCAGGACCTGCCCACTGATGCAACATACATCATGCAGGATGTTGATGATGAAGAAGCTACTGAAGATACCATGAATATTGATACAAATCTTACTTCAGAACAAATAAAAGAAAGATGGGCTCCAGAAGAAATAAACCGTCTATTAATATTCTATGTTGATAACAAAGAAAATTTCATGACTGGCAACACTAAGAAGAAACATCTCTGGAGTATTTGTTGCAAAACAATGTTATCGGGCAAAAATGCCACATCATGTGAAATTAAACTACGTAACATGAAAAGGAAATACGCTCAGTATTTAATCAATCAACATAAAGGTGTTGTAGTGAATTTTCCGTATCTTGATCTCTGTCATAAGGCGTTTTATGATGACAGTTTGGTAAACGCTATCATCAAAGAAAGTATAGATCAAGATGAACCGAGGCTAGTGAAATTGCCTGAAGAATGTCAGAAAACTGAAGAACCTCCTATGATTGTGAAAAGCATAAAGATAAATAAAAATACTGATGACAAAGTTGAATTGATGTTTAACTTATATTTGAAGTATAAAAAAGATATGCAAAAAGACATAAAGCCCAAAGATTTGTGGGAGCAAATAGCCATTGATATTGGTGAAGAGGACGGTGAATATTGGCATAAAAGGTTTTTCAATTATAAGCACCATTATTTGAAAATGTTAAACAAGCGAGCTACATCTGGCTCAGAGAGCATTCAGTGGCCGTATATGTCTTTATGTGATCAAATATTTCGAGATGATGAGGAATTTCAACGTAAATATGTTTCAACCAATGCAGAATCAGCTGCTAAACCTATCATTTCAAATTTGGGTCCTTATCATAATGATGATTGGAATATCACTGAAATTACTGTATTAGTTAAATATTATTTTGATTGTTATGATGAGTTTCAAGATCTGTCAATACCAGATAGTTTTCTCTGGAACGAAGTGGGCAGACTGTTGGATAAAAAACCTGATGTGTGTAAAAATAAATTTAATGAAATGAAGGTAGAACATTTAGATAAATATACACAGGGTGATTATGATATATTTTCACGTGTTCCAGTTTGCATATTATTTGATAACATTATAGCGAAGGATGTACAGTTAGAAATGGACAAAGATACATGTGGAGAAAGTAACGTCTGGTCTAATGATGATTTGGACGAATTGGTGAAGTATTTCTATGATAACATAGAGCTATTTAAGGATTCCGTATGCCATTACGTTTGTTGGGCAAGCATAGCTAGGAAACTGAATAAAAGTGTTAAGAACTGCAGGCTACAGTGGAAAGACCTAACAGTTTTGTATAAGTCGATATTAGAAGATAAGAAGGAGTATCCTGATATGCAAATTGACTGGAAATATATAGATTTGTTTGACAGGATCTTCGATTACGGAATGGATACAAGTTCAATGTGTTATTTGACCGAATTAAATGAAAAAGAAATAGAGAAGCAGAATGATTCTGGTAAAGTTGCTGGTATGTATTGAATTTTGTTTTCTGTAATTACTAGTGTCTTCTACAACTCTTAAGGTGATAATGAAATTTTACTCATAGAAATTAAACTTAAATTTAATGATAAAACTAGATGTACATACGCCTGGCTCGCTCGAAATTTTCAGAAATCAAATGATGTTACTTGAAGTCTATCTTAGCCTTATCAACTCTTATGTAATCCTTGTCTTTGTGGCAAATATAATATGAATTGTTCAGTAATTTTTGATTTATTATGTTTCAGTGAAAAAGCTCACAGTGGATTTAGACGAGAATATACAAGAAAGGCACGAGCTGTGGTCTGACGAAGACGAATATGACGAAAGAGGCTTCACAAAACACATGAAACGAACTTTCACACAGTCGAAAATGTTCAAAATACTCGAGTACTACTTAAAAAACAAAGATAAATTTGCAACAACACAAAAGAAAAGAGATTTCCTATGGGGACAACTCGGGAAGCAGCTAGGATTGGCAGGGAGTGATTGCGCTCAGAAATTCAGACATTTGAAAAATATGTACACATCATACATACGAAAGGAAATTGAAAAACCTGACATTCCTATTGTATGGCCATTTTACACATTATGCAAAAAGGTTTTTGGTTATAGAGCGTTGAAATCGAAATTGAAAAATAATAAAACTGCAGAAGACGATTGGGCTGCGAAGGAAATTAAAATAATAATAAGACATTTTGGAGAGAATTTCCAGATTATTTTAGATAATTTGAATGATAGTAGCGTATGGAGAAATGTAGCCAATGAAATAGGGAAGTCTGATATATCTTGTATGATAAAGTTTAATGAATTGAAGAAGGCTTATCAAAAAATGAAGAAGATGAAAGTGATGGACCCTAAAGTGATCATTCATTGGAAATATTACTCGTTGATAGATGAAATTTTCGCGGCAAAAGGGCATGAGGTGGATAGCCTTGATGTCTCCATGGATGATGGAGACCGCGAGCAAATGGAGGTGCTGTATGAGGAAGACATCAAGAATTATGGGCAAGAAGGTATTCTTTCCAACCTATATACTTAATTTACGTATTTAAAAAAAAGCACTGATTCGTATCATAAAATGTAGGTCGTAATTTACTTTCAAACTTAATCCATAAAGTCCATGGCCAAGAATGTAAAAAGCGTTTAGTAAGTTTGCATTAACATTAATTTCATATTGTCTCATTTTTTTTATGTTTTCAGAGGACGATTACCAATGCATCATCGTTATACCGGAAGGTCAAGATATAACTAATATGGAAGACGCACAAATAATCATACAAAATTCCCAAGACATGAACAAAAGTGAAGAAACGGTCAAAAATGAAGCTCCAACTGTCAATCCGAACAACAAGTGGATTAAACGCACTAAAAAAAGACTTTTAATACATTATTTGAACTATGTAAGATCTAGAAAAAGCGAAGTAATAAATCCTACAGAAATGTGGAATGAAATTTCAACAAAATTGAACAAAACTCCTCTATCATGTAGAAAGATGTTCGCGAAATTGAGAAGTAACCATAGAGAAGCTAAGAATGATGTTAATAAGAAAAAGACGCCATACTTCACATTGCTCGAAAAGATTTTGGCATTGAAACCTAAGTTTTCTAAAACACAGAAAAGTTTGAAGGCAGGGAAGACCTTTAAAGATGTACCACTAGCTGTAGAAAAAGTTGAACAAGCGCTAAGATTTTATTTATTACATATCAAAGAATTCAATAGTCCTAGATTTGAAAAGCGACATCTGTGGACTGAACTTGCTAATTTCGTTGGCGAACCTGTTACAAACGTATTCAATAAGGTTAATTATTTGAAAAATTCCTACAATATTGAGACTGGTGAAGGTGTAGGTCAAAATACTTTACTCAGTGAATTGATAAAGGAAATAATTACTGAGGAAATAACACTTAAAGCCTTGGCTGAAAACGATAAAGTTGATGTTGAAGATAAGACAGAATACAATTGGTGTGATGAAGAAATTGAACAATTGTTGATTTTGTATTTAGAAAATTTGGATCAGTTCAAAAATCCGAAATATGTAAGAAAATATTTGTGGTTAGACGTGTCTAATGTTTTGAAAAAAAGTCCGTTGGCGTGTTCTAAGAAAATGTCAGAAATACGAACTTTGTATAGGAATTTGGTGAAAGAAAATTCCGAGGCGTTGAACGACTGGAGGTTTTCTAGTCTATGTCAGAAAATCTATGGTACAGGGAAAAAGGAGATTGGAAATTGAGTCTTAGAACACTAGACAGAATGTTTGAAATTGCATAGAACGCATAAATAAATATATTACGGAACAAATTACATTTAAGTTATCCCACAAGATAGATTAAGTTAGCCCCAAAGTCAGTTAGATAGTTATAGGACATACTGTGGTCCTCAATGTAAAAAAAAACCTTTTAATTAAGAATTAGCTGAAATTTTGGTAGGCAACTTCTTAAAATTGTAAAACTGAATGTACTTTTAATATGAAATTCAGCTGAGCGTAGCATTTTAGTGTTTTGATAATTGTTGACTCTGTCTACCCCGCAGAGGATGTAGACGTGATTATTGACATTACATCCTCATTTACCCAGATTTAGAATCTTGGATGAAGAGCATCCTAAACCGACAAGTGTCTATGAAAAAATGAAGCAGAATAAGCTGCATACTTATTCTGCTTCATTTTTTCATAGACACTTTCATTGACATAGATCGTGGCAAGTGGAAAGTTTTAGTCTGTGTCAAATTTTGATTCCTTTGCATTCTCCAGCAAATAAGCGTGTAAAATTGTTTAAATAAAATGCAACTCGCCTTGGAGATAATTCACGGAATTTGAAAATCAATTAGTAAGTAAAAAAAGGAGACAAGTGCGAGTTGAACTCGCGTGAAGGAATTCCGTACGATGTTACCTATCATGTTTTTTTAAATCTGACCCAAATTTGTTTGTGGTAACTAAAAATATGTTCTCCCACACATTCCACCTGCAAATGTAAGTTGGTACGCACAATATTGAGTGATTTACCATGTTATTTTAATATCATGGACTACTTATAGGTTTTCCTATAATCTATAAGGAGAAAACTAATTTCTGTATTTTTATAAAAATTTTAGGTTAGGTTAGTTAGGGGGGGAATGGTCAATTTTCGTCTATTTTCTTGAATAACTTGGAAACTTATTTATTTTAAAATTACACTTACATTTAAGATCTTCTCAACAAGACCTTTCATTTGATATGCCACACGATGCAGTCTTCAGATTTTTTTTTTTTAATTTTCCCCTTCGCCCCCAAAAATGACCCCCCATATACAGATTTAATCTGCTCACGTCACACCTCTGTGTTTGGGTCACAGGAATTGATATGTGTACCAAATTTCAAACTAATAGATTCGGAGATAATTCACTGTTAGCGACGGACGGACAGACACACGAGTGATCCTATAAGGGTTCCGTTTTTGTATTCAGACGATTGAACAAAAAGCGGCCTTATCGAAAATTTCTTCCAGGATTTTTCCTGTGGTCTAGGAAAAATAAAAACAAAATAATTGCTGGTGGCGCTAAGATGGTCTATCTCTTTCTAGCTTTGAGGTTAACTGCGGTGGTAGAAAGAGAGAAGTATGGTCTTTCAACATTCGTGAATAAGGGGGTTGGCTTAACAAAAGCGTGATGCATCGAATTCGTGTATGCAAATGTTATATTATGAATGTATACTTATTTGTATATCCCTTATGGCTTTTTGATGGAATTGAAGAGGGAAATAATTGTAAGGGGCTAAAAATGACTACAAAAGAGTGTTTTGAGGATTTTTGACCGAATGTAATTCTATGAACTGAATGTATAAATTGAATTATGTATTTTACATATTAAATGCTTGTAAATAATATTATGTTTTGCATTTATTCAAATACATACATATGGTCACGTCTATATCCCTTGCGGGTTAGACAGAGCCACCAGACTTGAAAAGACTGAATGACCACGTTCAGCTTTTTGGCTTAATGATAGTATTGAGATTCAAATAGTGACAGGTTTCTAGTCCATCGCCTAAAAAAAATCCTAAGTTTGTAAGCCTATCCCTTAGTCGCCTTTTACGACATCCATGGGAAAGAGATAGAGTGGTCCTATCCTTTTATTATTATTCAAATATGACGTTATCATGATCAGTGTTACGGGTTTTGTTACCTTGCAAAGGTTGCGGAGGTCAGATGGGTGTCGCTTCGTGTCTGACCTGACTCACCCAATTCAGGATTCATGGTCACTAAAGCCAGGATGGAGAAGTTGTCATCAAATTGATTTTGTAATTTTTTGAGAACTATGTACTTAAAATAATCTTTCTTTCTCGTTATAATATCTTCTTTCATATGATTCTCAGTTCTCAAATACTTATTAAACACTAGCGGGTCGCCCCGGCTTCGTATGGGTGCAATGCTGATGTTATATACCTACATAATATAAACATTTCTTCTGCATCACATATACAAATAATCCACTGAAATACCTTGGATAGTTTTGCAGATATGAAATACATATGGACAGACAGCGAGAAGCGACTATATTTAATCTATCCAGGGATACGGGCAAAAGATCCGGACGAGGTAACGCGATCAGTTGTTTTAGAAGAGCCAGAGAGGTTCCCCCCCTCCCCCCTCTCTGGAAAGGAGCCCGGGGGCGCCTTATGACCATAATCATGGCGATTAAGATCTAACCTCCGCAATATGTCATGGTTACGACGTATCCACTTTTCTGAATGTGCTGATTTCCTTAGTAAGTTTTTCCTCACTGTATGAGCATCGAATAGTTGAATTAATATATGGTAGACATAGTAGTATATGGAACGGTGTCAGTAGGTTAGTGTCGAGGTCACTCTTTGACATTACTGTGGACAGATAATCCTTTTACGTCCCCTTGGATATAAAGACAATGGAAGATACATGTCCACATCTCATACATATATACATATAAACACGTCTATCCTTTGCGAGTTAGACAGAGCCAACAGCCTTGAACTGATAGGAACGTTATAGAACCAAATAGTGACAGGTTGGTAGCCCATCGCCTAAAAGAAGAATCCCAAGTTTATAAGCCTATCTCTTAGTCGCCTTTAACGACATCCAAGGGAAAGAGATGGAGTGGTCCTATGCTTTTTTCCGGGAACCACACGGCACTCATATCACATACAAAAAATATCCTGTTCATTAATTATACAAGGAGAGTGCGACTTTTCTGTTCCAGTATTAAAAGGGAAGGTACTTTGATCAAATCGGGGACATTCTGTCCTGCTGAGTTTGACCTCGAATATTCTATATTTCATCAAGATCGGTTCAGCGGTTTGGTATTGAAAGTGTAACGATTGATAGACAGGTACCACGGTGCATAATTTTCATAACATTTAGATTTATATCCACGTTATACGATTGGACATGGACACCGAACTACAAGAGCTGTGGTCTTACCAAAAGCGATTTCATTTAATCTTAATGTAGTCAGCAGAATGGAATGTTTGGACAGATACCCGAAAAGGATGATGAGGGAAGCAAACTATAGCGTTTGTTTAAACCACAGAAATCTATTAAATTAAAATAATATAATGTCGTATTAATCCGATTTTTGTGGTCAAACCACCAAAAGCCTTAAACCTATCTTATTTACTGTATTGTTTCTCCCCTTTTATACTGATACAGGTGAGACTGAGATTAGCACTGTTCTATTCGTACTATAACGTCTTTATTCTTATTAAAAGGCAATATGTCCTACCTTTTCGCTCTTTCTACCAGTTAACCTTTAAGTTAGAAAAAGAGGATAGATAAAAAATATTTTTTTATAACGTTCGTGATTACGTCTCTCGTCGCGCCGCAGCCGTTGTTGCTAGATTCGAATAATATTATATTATAGTTCACGATGGAAGATAAACACCCGCCATCAAACAGACGTCAGCCTTATCTGTACAAACTTTTAGTAAAATGCGGCACTTAGTTGAGAGAAGACGTGTTTTAAGGACATTATGTGTAAAATTAAAATTCAATTAAAAGACGCGTACATAATATGTTTGTGACAGTGAGTTAATGGTGTGATAAGTTTCTATACATATTTTTTTTCTTCTTAAATCTTTGTCAAATAAATACTGTCTTTTTCTCACAGCTCCGCCCGCGTCGAACTTTAATTTCCGTTTCTCTCATTCCCGCGGGAATATTCAGACAAATTGCCTATGTTTGATCTTGGATAATTAATTATATTAATACAATTTTTCATTGAAATCATTTAGATAAAACGTACGTAACGGATGATCAGTTTTTTTTGGATACTAAAATATCCAGACGACATCCTTGATTTGAATCTGAATAACGGTTCTTATAACCATTGTAATCTACGTTCAAGTTTCAAACAAAAACGATGGCACATTATGTTTAAAGAAAATTTGTGAAAAGAATATTTTGATAGTCTGTTAGATACAGTAGCAGTGTTACTGCTTCAGAACCGCAGCTCCAGGATATGTTCCTGGATCAGGTTAGATCCCTGGTCAGGGTTGTGTTTGTCCCATGTCGAATGAAAAAATAACATTTTCTGATTACTGATGCTAATAAGTAGTACCTACCTTTTCTTGCGTTACTATCCCATTACAAATTTTGAACTTACCCAGCCCAGCTCCACGTAATGTTGGAAAGATTAAAGGAATCATAAAAAATCGCTCTTTGTTCATCTGGAAAGTAAAAGTATAATTATCCTTTATTATTTGTACATTTATTTTAGTAAAGCTTCAATGCTGGTCTGGTCTTAGCTTAGCGATAAGAGTATAGTCTATGCCAACATTGCCAACAGCTTCTCTCCAAACAGATTGCAAGTTGATCAAGTTTCTTCAAGCGATAGTCTAAAAACCAGTCCTTATCTGATTTCAAATTGCGTAATTAAATTCCTTCTGCAAAATTCCAATGTCGGACAACGCGGCGTGGGCAGGTATTCCACCCGCACTTGGTGGATTTCTCACCCTTATCCTTGCGATTCGCCAAGTCATTTATCATGTAAACCGCTGTGATTTGGAATTCCCTTCCCGCGTTTCTCTACCCTGAATCATACACAACTTTCACGGCAACAGTGAACAGGCATTATTTGAGCTTACGTGCACCAAATTAGGCTACATCTTACCACCAGGCAGATTGAGGTCAAACGCACTCCAATCTGTAAAAAGAAGTATTGGAACGTGGATTTCCGATCCGTGTCTTTTTGAGACAATCAGATCAGTCTACCCTGTATGTATATATTTTTTTTTTCAAGCTTCTAGGTACGAGATGATGTAAAGATTTGGTTCATTGCGTTTTTAATGAAGATCCCTGGTTCCAACTCTTAAAGTCAGGACTCGATGTAGGATGGGTATCAGATACCTTAAACCGTCGACCACGACTCTCCAAAGTAAAGCCACGATATTGATTAAAGATAACAATAGAGTGATGAAGCCATACGTTCTATCTGGCGAGGATAATGCTGTTATATCACGTGAATTTTAAGCCCATGTCTTTTGGAGTACTGCTTATATGATGAATTCTCAAAAATAAGTACCTACCTACCTATTTTAATAATTTCCAGATTAGCAATAGCTACTTATTATGATTAAATAGAGATGATGTTCTTAAAACAATATAAATCAGTTAATAACATGATAAACCTACTTACTAACAAAATATTATTAAGAATTTTCATGATTGAATTTGTATTTCCAAAAATTTGCCTTTTATAAACAATCAAAGTTACAAACCTAAGATTCACTGTGTTTTTTTACTTGTGGACAGATTTTACTTGTGGACAAGTTCGAGACTTGTGTTTTGGTATACTATATAATTCAACACAATATATTTTACAATAGGTACTGAAGTTTAGATAAACATCTATAATCCAGATCGATCAGAAAATGTTCAGTTTTATAATGACCTAACCGGGTATCGAACCCGGGACCACTACAACACAGGCCGTCAAATATTGACTTTTTAACAACCCTTTAAAATTCCATTTAATTCACTTTAGACATGAACTATATATAGCTACCTCTAAATGGATTACGTTGTCAGCTTCAAATAGAGACATAACTACATTATCGCCTGGGCGAATATAATCCTGTAAGATGTTCAGGTGAAAATAATAATAAACATAAACAAAATGGACTTGAAAGTGACAGTTTTGATGCTGTTATCAGTTTTGAAGATCTGCCGCGCGGGCAGGGTGCAAGCCGCCGTCAGTTTCCTGTGAGTATTCCTCAAAATATGATGAACGGGTGCCGTGTGGTTACCGGCACGTTGCAATAAGAACACTTTAATTCATTTTTATGGATGTTTTTGTGAATAAGAGAATACCTAATAACTAGTGCAAGCTTCCAAGTTGGTCTAATTGTGACGAAAAAAGCATGTGCCAGCCGCTTATCTTCCCGAGTATATAGTAGAAGTCAATCAAGGGAAAAGCTAATAAACTTGGGATTCTTTGCGATGGGCTAGCGACCTGTCACTGCAAGCCATACCAGTGAACGTGGCCTTTACTTACGTCTTTTGAAGACTCTGTCTGTCTATGCGTAGCGGGAGCGATGATTCGGCTCGACCGCCACCAAAGGGAAGATCTCCCGCCAGGCTAAGTGTTATGCCTGGGGAACCACGGCTCCAACGATGTTGTGTCGGAGGTTGTATATATAGCTCCAATCCGTGAAATCTTTGAAATCGCGTCTTAGATTCTTCGCTGCTATTGGTTGAGCGCGTCAATTTCTTCGCGATGATTGACAGTTGTTGTGTGTTTTGATGTTGTGACGAGTGGCGTAGAGATGTCGCCACATATGTATGTATTTATGGTTATTAGATTACCCCGGACTCCTTTCCAGAGAAGTGAGGATGTAACCGGCCTAAGTAATGCCAGGAGGAAGAAGTTTCTGACAAAGAAATCTTTAACAAATATAAAAGTTTTATTTAAAAACTGCATCTTTACTTTCAGAACGAACTCTTCGTACCAGGAGATAGAACTCAAATCTCTAGAATCCAGTCTTTCGTTGCGGGACATCCTGCCTGTCAAGCAGAAGTATTATGACAAGAACAGAGCGCCTAAACTTCTGGGGCAACCCACCATCGTCTACTTCCACGTTACTGTTCTGTCTTTAGACTCTATCAATGAAGAGAGCATGGTAAGTTATGTTACATACATACATACATATGGTCACGTCTATATCCCTTGTGGGGTAGACAGAGCCAACAGTCTTGAAAATACTGATAGGCCACGCTCAGCTATTTGGTGTTGCTAATGATAGAATTGAGATTCAAATAGTGACAGGTTGCTAGCCCATCGCCTAAAAAAAGAATCCCAAGTTTGTATGCTTATCCCTTAGTCGCCTTTTACGACATCCATAAGAAAGAGATGGAGTGGTCCTATTCTTTTTTGTACTGGTGCCGGGAACCACACGGCACTTATGTGTAGTAAGTATGGTAAGTTATGTTCATATAGATATAAGAACTTTTCTAGTGCTAGAGTAGACTAGTGGTCGAATCCGTAAGGTGACCGGTGAAAATGTGTGATGCGCAAATAGGCACAGGTTCGAATCCCACCTCGGCCATGTAACAATGACTATTTTGAAAGTTATGTACATTAGTTTGAATACTAACCGATGCTCTTACGGTGAGGCAATATTTTGTTATAGTTTTACATATAAAGTAAGAAACGAGTAATTTCTCTACACAAAATGTATACTAAGTCGCTACATACATACATATGGTCACGTCTATGTCCCTTGCGGGGTAGATAGAGCCAACAGTCTTGAAAAGGCTGAATGGCCACGTTCAGCTATTTGGCTTAATGAAAGAAACTAAGTCGAACGTAAAAGCCAGACAAAAAAATATCAACAAACATAGTTATGGAGAACACAAGAAGTATGCAAGGATCGTAGAGAGTGGAAAATGGATGATTTATTGTAAGAATGTATGTATGTATACTTGTAAAAGAACGTAAAAAAGCAAGAACAAAATAAAAGAATGTTCCCGTTTACAATTGATATATTGATGGGGTAAGTATTATTTTTCCAGACCTATGTAGCTGACATTTTCCTTGCGCAATCCTGGCGCGACCCTCGCCTCCGCCTCCCGGAGAATATGCACGAGGAATACCGCATCCTGGACGTGGAATGGCTGAACAGCATCTGGAGGCCCGACTGCTTCTTCAAGAACGCCAAGAAGGTCACCTTCCATGAGATGAGCATCCCTAACCATTATCTGTGGTTATACCATGATAAAACGCTGCTCTATATGTCCAAGTAAGTTACAAGTAACTACATTATATCGAGTCTCACGTCCCATGAGAATTGTCATTACATACATACATAAAATCACGCCTCTTTCCCGGAGGGGTAGGCAGAGACTACCTCTTTCCACTTGCCACGATCTCTGCATACTTCCTTCGCTTCATCCACATTCATAACTCTCTTCATGCAAGCTCGGCGGTTTCGGGTACTTTTGACCTGACCCTTTACCAGGACGTCCTTAATTTGATCAAGATACGTTTGTCATTATGCTGTTTTTTATTGTCTGTAATTTATTTTCTAATCTTGGGTCTTATGGGTATACAAGTTAATGTCACTATTTGTTTAGTTATTGTTCAGTCAAGTTCTGTAGCTGTAACTAAAGGGAAATTTGTTGAGACCATGAATTTTGACCAAGAAATTTCATACATTCATGTACATACATATGTACGAAATCCAACATTACGTCTGTATCCCAAGCGGGGTAGATAAGGTCAACAATCTTCAAAACACTGAAAGGCCACGTTCAACTGTATGGCTTTATGATGGAATTGAGATTCAAATAGTGACAGGTTTCTAGCCTATCACCTAAAAGAGGAATTCCAAGTTCATAAGCCTTTCCCTGTCACCATTTACGACATCCATGGGAAGATATGGTGTGGTTCTATACTGAAGTACAGTTAAGTACAGATTTCAGACCATGCTGTATTTAATACTAAAGGAATGATGTGTCACTTTTGAACGTACGGTTAATGATAATTTTATTGATTTCAGATTAACTTTAGTTCTATCTTGCGCCATGAAGTTCGAGTCTTACCCTCACGACACTCAAAGCTGCTCCATGATGATAGAAAGTTGTAAGTAGCAAACATTCATTTTTCCATATAATCACAATTCCATCATGAAGCCATAGATTTGAACATGACCTTTTATTCTTTTCAAGTCTGCTGGCTCTGTCTACCCCACAAGGCATATAGACGTGATTATATGTACACAGAGTTGAACATGACCTTTTACTCGTATTCTTTTCAAGTCTGCTGGCTCTGTCTACCCCACAAGGGATATATACCTAGACGTAATCATATGTACCTATGTATGTAGTTAGTGTCTCGTAACACAAGTCTAGAACTTACTTCGAGGCTAACTCAATCTGTGCAATCTGTCTCGTATATATATTTATTTATTTTTAATAAACTTTATGCCTTAGGTTAAACTTAACTCCCTTTGGGGATTTCCAGAAATAAAAAAAGCCGTAATTTATTCGTTACATGCAAAAATATATTCTCTTTAAATATAAGTATGAATAAGATATTGACATTAAAGTTGTTCATTCTTCTTTGTTCCCAGTGTCTCACACGGTCCACGATTTGGTTTTCATCTGGAACCTGACTGACCCGTTAGTGGTCAACCCCGACATCGAACTGCCTCAGCTCGACATCTCCAACAACTACACATCCGACTGTACTATAGAATATTCCACAGGTGAATAATGATTAACTTCATAATGATGACTTGAAATCAGTCAAAAAGATTTAAAATGTAAACTGAATTTTAAATCTAATGTTGAAACAACTAATTTATTCTACATACATATGGTCACGTATATATCCCTTGCGGGGTAGACAGAGCCAACAGTCTTAAAAGGACTGAATGTCCACAAGCCAAATAGCTGGCTTAATGATAGAATTGAGATTCAAATAGTGACAGGTTGCCAGCCCATTGCCTAAAAAAGAAGTTTGTAAGCTTATCCCTTAGTCGCCTTTCACGACATCCATTATTGGTGCCGGGAACCACACGGCACTAATTTATTCTTTTTGTCATAATTTACCGATACTTATCTAATAAGTTATGTAGAACAACTCCATTTAACGGAATGTACAGAACTATTAGAAATAGTAAAACTGGAAATAGGCGAGAGAAAATCGCCTATTCTTCAGTTTTATAGGTATCTGTTCCCGGCTGGTCCATGTAGTTCCTTGTTGCACATCGCTATGGTGCAACAAGGAATATGAAGGGGTGAGAGAGGGTGTACTGGATGGAACATTTTAGGTTACCTCCTCAAGAAACCTAGGATAAGTCTCTACTCCTCTGACCAAGGCTTTAATGCAACACAAAATTAATATATATAACCAGAAAAGCACAAAGATAATAAATATATATGGGACAAATTATTATGATTGAGTTAGCCTCGAAGTAAGTTCGAAACTTGTGTTACGGGATACTAACTCAACAATAATATATTTCATAATAAATTCTTATATTGATAAACATTTAAAAGACCCTGGCCGGTATTTGAACCCGGGCCCTCCAATGTCACAGACAAGCGAACAACCGCTGCGCCACAGAGGCCGTCAAATGATGATGAAATATTTCAGGTAACTTCACCTGCTTAGCCGTGGTGTTCAACCTCCGCCGCCGTTTGGGTTACCACCTGTTCCACACTTACATCCCATCAGCCCTCATCGTGGTCATGTCCTGGATCTCCTTCTGGATCAAGCCCGAAGCCATCCCGGCCAGAGTCACGTTGGGAGTCACTTCTCTTCTCACACTGGGTAAGTCTTCTTCAAAACCATTCTTCTGTAAATTATCACGGCGTTGAGTGTCGATTATCGAACGGCTAAGGCACCTGAATAAAAAGCGCGATACACAAGTTCAAATGCGCGGATATATATGACACTTCTTTAATCAATGTACGTTAGTTTAGTCACGAAATTAATAATTCAATACAAAGTTAATGTCAAACTAGCTTTTGCCCGTGACTTAGTCCGCGTGTTTTATTTTTTCGCAATAAAAATAGCCTTTATCCTTCCTAAGGTCAATTCTTTGTACCAAACATCAAAATCGGTTCGGTGGTTTATGCGTGACAGTATAATAGACAGTCATAGTCACTTTCGCATGTATAATAGTGGGGAATTGGTATTTCGATTTATTGCACTAATTTAGTAAACGTTACGACAAAAATTACCATATCGATACCATTAACTACATACATATAATCACGTCTATATCTCTTAGGCAGAGGGGTAGACAGAGCCAACAGTCTTAAAGGACTGATAGGCTACGTTTAGCTGTTGCGCTTAATTGAGACATGTTGCTAGCCCATCGCCTAAAAGAAAAGTCCTAAGTATATAGCCTATCCCTAGTCGCCCTTTACGCCATCAATGGGTAAAAGATGGAGTGGTCCTACTCTTATTTCCGTGCCGGGAACCACACCAACATGACTATATTTAACTATATCACTACATAGTATAAAACAAAGTCGCTATTTTAGTCTGTTGTCTGTATGCTTAAATCTTTAAAATTACGCAACGGATTTTGATGCGGTTTTTTGTAAGAGGTAGAGTGATTCAAGAGGAAGGTTTTTATGTATAATACATTTATATTTTTAATTTTGCACCCGTGCGAAGCCGGGGCGGGTCGCTAGTATTACTATAAATGACTAATTTGTTTAAAATATGTTCCCAGCAACCCAAAACACCCAGTCCCAGCAGAGTCTCCCGCCGGTATCGTACGTGAAGGCCATAGACGTCTGGATGTCCTCGTGCTCCGTGTTCGTGTTCCTGTCCCTGTTCGAGTTCGCCGTGGTCAACAACTACATGGGGCCAGTGGCCACTAAGGCCATGAAAGGGTACTCAGACGAGGACCTGAGTAGAGACCTGGACGCCTTCAAGGTTAATCTTATATATAAAATTCTCGTGTCACAATGTTTGTCTCCGTACCCCTCCGAAACGGCTTTACCGATTTTAACCAAATTTTGCATGAATATTCAGTAGGTCTTTTTTTTTTTCATACCCTTTAGTGAACTTTTTTTTTAACTAGAAATTAATTAAAAATTGATTTATATGGCAAAACAACGTTTGCCGGGACAGCTAGTATGGATATAAAAGTCTTTAAAACTCACTCTATTTTAGTTTTCTTTCTCTGAGCCGTGTGATTCCCGGCATCAATACAAAAAAGGAATAGGACCACTCCATCTCTTTCACATGGATGTAGTAAAAGGCGACTAAGGGATAGGCTTACAAACTTGGGATTATTTTTTAGGCGATTGGCTAGCAACCTGTCACTCTTTGAATCTCAATTATATCATTAAGCCAATTAGCTGAACGTGGCCATTCAGTCTTTTCAAGACTGTTGGCTCTGTCTACCCCGCAAGGGATATAGACGTGACCATATGTATGTATGTTAGTCTTTTAAACTCACTTTAATTTGGTGTTCCCTCTCTTAACGTTACTTCCGGTTGCATCCTAACCTCGCTGGAAAGGAGCCTAGGGTACGCCTTCTTGACCATGATTCAGAATTGCGTGAGTCAGGTTTTGACACGAAGCGACTCCTGTCTGACCTCCGCAACCTTCGCAGGGGGAGCTAACTAAATAAGATGATGATTCTTAGATGCTTTTACGACACCTTCGCAACAAGGAGGTGAGATGATGAAACCGGGACTGACTTAAGGAGGACTTTCATATATATTTTTTTTTATTTTCAGCACATATTCCCAAACACTGTGGATCCTCGGGCCAGTACATCAGCTTCCATTCCACAATACGAGACCTTCTGCAACGGGAGGGAGACGGCTGTATACATAGATCGGTTCTCTCGCTTCTTCTTCCCATTCTCATTCTTCATACTGAACGTTGTCTACTGGTCTACGTTCTTGTAAAAATATAATTTACATCTCTTGTATGAAAAGTTAAAATAGATTAAGTTATTTATTAATTAATGTAGTTAAAAGTAATCATATATTTTTATGATTGGCATTTCTAATACATGATTCTTCTTTGGGATGAGAGTGAAGTGTGTGAAGACTTGCGACCATATCCTTTTTTCGTGTTAAGAGTGTTTTAACTAGGTGTACATACATACATATGGATACGTCTATATCCCTTGTGGGGTAGACAGAGCCAACAGTCTTGAAAAGACTGATAGGCCACGCTCAGCTATTTGGCTTAATGATAGAATTGACATTCAAATAGTGACAGGTTGCTTGCCCATCGCCTAAAAAAAGAATCCTAAGTAAGAAGGTGTACACATTAAAATAACAAATTTTAAAAAATGGATTAGTGAGACATTTTAATTACTTAAAATATTAGAATATAAACAGGTAACTTGTGTTCCTATATTAATAATTTAGGTAGTTGTATAAATAAAAATAAAATAAATAAGTTAGTTTTATTTTAGAATGTGTTGACACCCTTCTTCTCTCTCCTGGCGTTAGCCCGGAGTCCGCCTTTACGACCATTCACGTTTCGTGTAAAAACCTGACTGCTAATCCAGATCATGGTCAAATGCGGATACTGGGAATCATCCAGGTAAAGTTTTCGTAAAAGCTTGCCTCAGATTAACCTAGCCTAATACTAATGCCAGGTGGAAGAAGTTTATGTTATCCAAATATTAAAAGAGAATACTGACTGACTGATGGACAATCAACCCAAAGCCCAAACCAGATTTTTATGTGCACTTAGACGAAATCTCCCTGAATTACCACGAGAAAGGAAAGCAATCGGATTTATCGTTATACTTACTCGAACGCAACCGCGGACGAAATGTTGTCTAAAATATATGCACTCAATTCTTAAATATTCAGAATGTGTCCACTAGCTTCTTGATAGACTTTTAAAAAGGAATCCTAGACGTAATTCATTGAACTCTGAAATTAGGCATACGATTAGATTCTTTATTGTTTAAGTCTAGACTATACAGTTAAGGCGAAGTTCTTAGACCACAAAGTATGCCCCAAAAATGATATTTCGAAAATAAAAAATTTAACTTGTTTGTTGTATATGAAAAAGAAAACACAGTACATTAAATACAGAAATACACATACATACATATGATCATGACTATATTCCTTATACATAGATGTGATTATATGTATGTATGTATGTATTATGATTATGAGAAAATAAAAAGAGCGCTGGTGTCCTTCCGTGAAATAAGTCTGACCACGAACAATGACCTTTGACCACGATCCAGGCGAGTGTAAGTCATGTTTTTACCACGAAGCTTCGTCGCTTTGCCGGGGAACCAAAGTCATATTGGATCATGGTTACACAACCAATTGTTTGAAAGTGCCGGTTTCCTCTAGATATTTTCTCCCATCGGTTAGAGCATCGCTTAGCATTAAAACTAATGTACATCAGAAAATGAATAATAGGTGCATGACCGAGGTGGAATTTGAACGTGTGCCTCCCATCGCTTTTTTTATCATAACCGTTCGACCTTCTTTCCAAAGGCAAATAATATTTAGACTAGCTGTGCCCGCGACTCCGTCCGCGTGGAATAGTTATTTTGGGCATCATTGAAGCCCTCAAGGATGAATAGTTTTTCCCGTTTCTTTCACAAATTCCATTATTTCTTTGCTCCTTATAGTTGCAGCGTGATGTAAGTATTATACCCTAAACCTTCCTCGATAAATGGTCTATTCAACACAAAAAGAAGTTTCCAATCGAACCAATAGTTCCTGAGATTAGCGCGTTCAAACAAACAAACAAACTATTCAGCTTTATAATATTAGTATAGACTCAAATCAAATACTACAATTTGTGCTGCTTCCCTTTAATGACTATACCCTTAAGTCACCTTGATGGAATACGGAGTCGGTTGCCGAAAAACTGCACAATAGCATATTTGCATACAACCTGTGCGTCTAGACGTTACGTGACAGGACTAGGTATAGCGAGCGCGGACAATATGCAATCACTCGGTATCTATTAAGGTAGGTAAGGATGCATAGATAGCTTTTTGAAACCCGTAAAAGATGGGTTCCTTATCAATTTCGTTCATTCGTTAAAGCGGTTTAGAATATAGAACACAACACTGTGTGGTTAAACCTTCCAAGGCGCAAGTGTGGAAGATGTGGTGCAATAAACTACACTGCAGTATTTCACCAAAGAAGTCAATCCACAAACATAAATCATGGTCTAATGTTTTGTGCTAATTATAAAAAAGATATGGATGTCGTAAAAGGCGACTAAGGGACAGGGTCACAAACTTGGGATTCCTCTTTTAGGCGATGGGGGTAGCAACTTATTACTATTTGAACCTCAATTCCATCATTAAGCCTATCAGCTGAATGTGGCCCATCAGTCTTTCAAGACTGCTGGCTCTGTCTACCCTGCAAGGGATATAGATGGGATTGTATGAATGAATGAATATTTTGTTTTAGGCGAACCATAATACGAGCGAATAACCTGAAATCATAACATTTCCTCTTCAAAGCAGTCGGGTAAAGAAATCCTTTGTCCAACACCCCTTATCAATAAAATAAGATTTATGAACCGTGAATGAACGGAACATAACTCCGTATTTAGCCGACTTTCACAGCTTAGTGAAATATACAGAGTTGTAAATGTCACATCAAGCGATCCCTTAGTCATTCCAGGAAAATTGTAAGACAAAAATACTAATATCTGGAGAGAGAATCTTGTACTTAACCGTTGCTATTGCGTACATAAAGAAGTTTGCCTGCAGAGTCAATGTAGGGAAACGTAAACTTGGGAACTTTTAAGCTATAAATGAAATTTTAATATCGTAAAAGGCGACTAAGGGATGGTTAATAAACTCGTGATTCCTCATTCAGGCGATGGGCTGGCAACCTGTTACCATCTGAATCTCAATTCCAACTCCGCCGTTCAACAGTTCAAAAAGGGTGAAAGCTTTTCATCCTTTTCAGCCTTTCACCCTTTTTGACACTGTTGGCTATGTCTTTCTCATACATACATATATAATCACGTCTATATCCCTTACGGGTAGACAGAGCCAACAGTCTACCTCGTAAGGGATAAATACATGTATGTATGGAGTGTTCTAGTCGTACTAAAAGGTTAAATCAATCGATATTGGCCTTGCATTGCTTGACCCATTGTCTGGTGCATCATTGCATTTTATTGAATCAGGATCATTGGGTCATTTAATTGAATGTCAAAAGTATCTTTTAAGTATATCGACTTATTTAGACGATGGGATAGCAACCTGTCACAATTCCAACAAAAACCATTAAGCTTAACGTAGTCTTTAAGTTGTGGCGACAGCTATAACGTCACACACCATGAACCAATCACAGCGCAGTATGCTACACCTTAAACAGCCAATAGCAGCGATGATTCTAAATCGCGCTATCAAAGTTCCTTCGGATTTGTGCCAACGCCAACAACTGACTCAACATCGTCTGACGCGCGGTTCCCCAAGCGTAACATCTAGCCTGGCGGAAGATCATCCCTTTAAGTGGCTGTCAAGACCGAATCATCATCGCTCCCGCTACAAAGTATTTTTTGAATATAATAGCATAGAATAGATTTATTTTCAAAATTGGATACAAGGTAACATCACTTATTGACGTCACATCACTTAAATCTAATAGCTACTAGCTTCCAAAGCGCATTTGTAGAAGAAGCAGCGGAACAAACTACACTGCAGCATTTTCATCGTACGTCAATTTACAAATATAGATCTTTTAAATCTAAATCGTAGACGAATGCACATTGTCTACATTAAACAGCATGAATAAATGTAGAACTCATTATATCAATACGAATTTTAAGACTGTTGGCTTTGTCTATCCTGTATAGGATAAAAGCGAGATGTGTGTGTAAGAACCTATCTAAATTAAACAGCTGGATAAGACAAAAAAATACTTAATCTGAGAGAAAGTTGGATCAGATAATGAAGTTGTTACAATAATGCGTCTAAAGACGTCCTTACCTCTTTGTAAGTAACAGTATTCCACAAATAACTTATCAATGTCACATTTCATACAAAGATATTATTGTTATTAGCCTATAAATTTTCCAGGCAGATAGATACGTATGTTAATTTCAATATACAGACAGACGGACAGATAAACGTCAATTAATTGTATTGCTATTATTGTAGAAATTGATTATAATTTGTTTAATTAAAGTAAATGTCTGTTCTAAATGTGTTTACTAGATAAAATGCAAGTTACAACTCAGACATAGATAATATATAGAACTCTCTTTTGGACTTCCATCTTTGGGGTTATTAGAAAGAAAATGCGTACGTCGATAAGCCAGCATCAATTCAAGAGCATAACATACATACATATATTCACGTCTTTATTCTTTGCGGAGTATATAGAGCCAACTGTCTTGAAAAGACTGATAGGCCATGTTCAGCTGTTTGGCTTAATGATAAAATTGAGTTTCAAATAGTGACTGACTGCTAGCCCATCGCTTAAAGTTGATATGCCTATCCCCCAATCGCCTTTTACGACATCCATGGGAAAGAGATGGAGTGGTCCTAGTTAATGGTCAAAAGCTTAAGAATGAGATAATTTGGTACATTAACGACATAAAACCTCAATTATAATTATTGAGACCTCAACATCATCGAAAATCTAGATTATCAGATAGAGGTGTGTCGCCGAGACCATATATCCTCCAACATTTTCTTTAAAAAAAAGAAATGGCAATGTATTTCTTTTCCAAACAAACTTGTGTTTAATTCCAAATCATCATCTACCTTTGAAATTTAACCGGTTTTAAATTTATTTATTGAAATAGTGATAAGCAGGTCGCCTAAAAGACGCAATGTGTTAATGAAAAGAACCAGCTGGCGTACACAATATTTTTTGTTCACCTTAAGATACGAGACATCTTTCCGAAAATGGTAAGATTTTCCCATAATTTGATATATTTTACCTTATGTTTGTAGCGTATACTTGCATTCAACAAACAAACAACTTATCTCAATTCTCGGTAAAGATTAATTAAGACATCTTTTACAACTTACACCTAAATAGGTAGCGCAACGACCCAAAATGTGAGCCTGGTCTGGCCTTTGATAACAAAATGTGCACCAACGTTATCAAAATTAATTTGACGCAGTGATCATTCCGGAAAAAAATATTACAACAAGCGCGATGATAAATTTCAAATGATATATTTTAAAAAGAAAAAGGGACTGATTAAAACGTCATTAAATCTATACATACACATAACCACGTCTTTATTCCTAACGAGGTTGACAGAGCAAACAATCTCGAAATGACTGGAACGCCACATTCGGCTGAGAAAAGAAATACCTGTCACATACTTTTTTTATAAGGAGGTAAAGTTTGTAAGGTTAATTATTTCTTTGCTTTGCCTGAAGGATTAGGTTTCCTTGTGGTTAGTGTATCTTTTAGCATGCCAACGGTTTTGTACTTTCATATTGGGTAAATAAGTCAATTTTACCTATGTGGAAGGTAAAATTTTTTAAACTTAAGTTTTAATTTAAAAAATTTAGGATGTATTATAGCAAAAAGTAATGTTAAGTATATGGTTGTGCTTAAAATCAATAAATAATCAAAACTTTTGTTAACAATAAAAAGTGACTAAAACCTGTTCAAAGCTTACATTAAAACGAAAACAGAAAAGAAATGGCTGTAAACAAGTTAACAACCAGTAATAAAACATTAAATTGCTCGTACTTTAATCAAGTCATAAACACTAATTTAAGGTTCCAACCAAGGGCCACTCTGGTGGCTGGCTGGCCAGAATTGTGCACAAGATTTCAAGCAAAAACAAAACGAATAGCCATCGAGTTAGAACTGAATTTTTTCTTGAATTTGTCTGAAGATGGGCAAGGTAAAAAATATTATATATATAATTCTAATGGGATTTGCGAAAAACGGTAGCATTAATTTCGTCGCTTTTTGTAGATGGAGTTTAATACACGGGCGAAACTGCGGGTGAAGCCTAGTATATATGATACAATCCGTTTCTGTGTGGTCTCCGACAAACCGCCCCTATAATCATCCCCCTGTTTTATCATGCGGGCGATCTGATGAGATTATGAAACGGAAGAGCTTTGTTGTAACCCCCAGCGAAAATGGAATGTGTTGTCAATGGTGAGACATCTTTCGATAGACGATCGAGAAATTAACCCTAATGTTTACGTTAAAAGATAGGTAGAGAAATGATGATAGACAGATTACAAAAAAAAACTGGCCTGCGGTGAAGACACCAATCAAATGATTCCTTATAAAAGCGATAGTAATATTAAATATGATAGTCAAAGTCTATCGTTAGTGACTATAGACGTGGTCTTGCATTGACAAGACCTACATTATATTGATAGCTTACTAAACGATTTCAGAAGAATACCTCAAAAACACATGTTACAAAATAAATAAAACTGAAAATTGACGAGTTAACACCCCAACCTAATATGATTAATGCGAAAGTAAGTTCATTTGCATGTTTGTTGTCTCTTCACGCGTTATCTACTGAACCAATTTTTATGAAGTTTTGCGTATAAGCTAGATAGTCTGGAAAGGGACATAGGGTACTTTTAGCCCCAGTTAAAACGATGTGGTTCGTAAAACACATGTATTCTTCTGTAGGTAAAAAGTTTAACGGCTCGCCTATAAAAATAAGCTTACTTTATCAATGAAATTCCTAGATATAATAAAAATATAATAACTTTTCGAGTAAACAAAGGATATTTTCAATTTTACGAAATAAAGAAATAGTTATGTATAAAATCTTACATTTCCCACGGGAGTAAATCCCTGATTAGCAACTAGTCAATCAGTCATAGCTATTGCAAGTCTTTGCACGTAAAACAGCATCTTTTGTAAACGCCTTATCTACATCAGTGAATTGCTCGCTCGTGGAAAGCTAAGTGGCTTTCTTCGACAAAAGCTTAGATACTATGCGACCTTATACTTCTGATATAGAACTAACAAATACGAAAAATGAGGAATTCGTCTACAACTACTACACGGATGTCGTAAAAGGCGACTAAGGGATAGGATTATAAACTTGGGATTCTTTTAGGCGATGGGCTAGCAACCTGTCGCTATTTGAATCTCAATTCTATCACTAAGCCAAACAGCTGAGCGTGGCCTATCAGTCTTTTCAAGACTGGTGGCTCTGCCTACCCCGCTAGGGATATAGACGTGATCATATGTATGTAATATTTAATTAAACAGATTTGGATGTAGTTGATAACCAGGAGCCTACCTTCATACAATTTGCTTATTCAAATATATAGGATACTTTTTATCACGAAGTTCCCACGGGAGCGAAGTCGGAAATAATTTTAATGCGATTTGTAAATATATATTGCGGATATAATACACTCAATGGAAAGCTTATAAGCATATAAATAATACCAAGTTTATAAACTTGGTATTATTTACGTGATGTGCAAGCCACCCGTTAGTATACGAGTCTGTACAATTAAAAAAAGAGAATGGAAAACAGGTATGGAGATGGGGACATGATAATTATGTGGATGAGTGCATACATCATCAATCATTTATCTTGACAGAGGTTATTGTCACTAGTTTACTAACATATTTTTTTCCATTAGTGTTAACTGGATTAATCATTTCCTTCCTTCGCTTCGACTCGACGCATCACATCGGTTCAGGGTTATGGTACAGTTTGCTACATATTTTGATGACGGTAAATTAGTTATTCCAGTTAATGTAGTAAAATGCCTTTGCTTGAATTAAGATATATAAAATAAGTTATGGCAGCGCCAGGATATCAGTATTTAATACAAGCAGAAGAAGCTTGAGTTATTGTTTGTTTGTATGTATGAGGAGGGGAGGTACTTGTTTTAGGTCTTTGTCTACCCCTCTTTTGCGGAGGGATAGACAAAGATTACCTACATTTTCCTACTTACCATGATCCCTTCCCCTTCAGCCACTTTCAAAACCAAATTTCGAAACTAATTAATTGTCACATTATCCACAAAAAATAGTTTTAAAGGCATCCAATCCTATTTGCCAAAATGACACAAGGCAAGATCTTTATACATATATTTTTTCAGAATATATACATATATTACCGTGTGGTTCCCGGCACCAATAAAAAGAAGAATAGGACCACTCCATCACTTTCCCATGGATGTCGTAAAAGGCGACTAAGGGATAGGCTTACAAACTTGAGATTCTTTTTTAGGCGACAGGCTAGCAACCTGTCACTATTTGAATCTCAATTCTATCATTAAGCCAAATAGCTGAACGTGGCCTTTCAGTCTTTTCAAGACTGTTGGCTCTGTCTACCCCGTAAGGGATATAGATGATATGTATGTATGTATGTATACATATATATGTATATATATATGAACTTATTGTTTTCTGCACACGACTGTACTTTGGTGCGTACGGGAACATTGTCCTTCGCTAGCCTTGGCTCCATTCGCGCCTCTGTTGTGATGCGATATCGCACTGAAATTTATCATCGCACTGATTATTGTGTAAAAATAAAACAAATAAATCCGGAACGGCCCACTTTATCAGCTATTTTAACTTTCAATGTTTGTTCCGAACGAATTGACATTTCAGATTAAATTTTCCTACTGCTTAGGAAACTAACAGTATAGAAATATGTGCAAAAACAGATATTTTATTTCTTTACTCTAAGACTATATTGAAGTTATAAATCAAATATTCTAACCAGCTCAAAAAACTGTTAAACTTTCAAATTTGACCCGAATGAAGAATGCGAACAAAAATTGCCACAATTTTTCTCAGTTAACTCCAACCCCATCTCGAAGCTAAATCAAATAAAATTTCACTTGACCTAAATTCGCCGGTCAGCAGTCGAAAAATTGTCGTGACCTATTTTTTTAAATGAACTCACACGAGACCCCTTTGACAGGCGAAAAGAAAAAAAAAACCTTAGTGCCATCGTCCGCTCTCAGTAGCAATAACTCTTTGATGGAAAGATTGAAGAATACACAATTAAAAATGAATCGTTCGGCGAATGACCCTATTCCAGGGTAGTGATGGGACAACAAGTCGATAAATTAAATATACCTGGAATAAAACAGTGAATAGGTGTAGGCGACTATGAAAATTGCCTCACACTAACGATCCAACATGGTAGGTTCCCGTGCTTTTTCTAAAAAACCTTTCGCAATCGAAGATCAGATTGAAAAGACTCACCCCAGTCTCCCCTCCAAAGGTTCGGATGTTACCAGGAAATAGCTGACTTACCATTGCTTAATCGTGGTTTTAGATTTCGGCGTTCTCCCAAAGAAGGACGGTTGTGTCTTCTATGCATTGTATTAAGAGAAGTAGGAAAAGTCATCTTTCCTGGCTGTAACCCCGGTACCACTCGGAGGAGCCCAGGGTAAACCCCTAACCACGGGTGAGTCCTGAGAATCCTGAGAATCTGACCTCCGCAATCTTTTTGCTGAGGAACCTAACCCGTATTGGATCATTGCTACACATCCAGTTGCCTGAATGTGCAGGTTTCCTCACGATGTTTTCCCTCACCGTAAGAGCATCGGTTAGTATTCAAACTAACATGTGTACATAACTTAAGTGGGAAGAGCTAGTGGTAAGTCAGCCTATTTTTCCTCTTGGACTTTGGTTTTTAAACCGGCCAATTACATTTGAAAAGTTACAAAGACAGTCCGACAAAGATATGATAAGCATTAATAATAGCAATTGTCTTTTGATTTAGCATTCACTTCACTCATGTTTTATCAGCTATCTAAAGAGTAACGTGTATTGGAATTGTTACTAACACAGATAAATTATGATACCAAATGCTTTGATGCTACAAGTATTTATGGTACTTAAGTATCTATGACAGATCTTCTAACTTTCAATTCTTTTTTTTCCTATTACACAATTAAAACCAGAATAGTAAAATGAAGATCGAATAAGTTTGAGGAAACCTTAGTGTAAAAGAGAAGCCTTAGTGGGTAGATATAATGGGCAGTAACTTGAGACATGAATAGGTTTGTTTCATGCTTACATATAATCACGTCTATATCCCCTACGGGGTAGACAGAGCCAACAGTCTTGAAAAGACTGAGAGGCCACGTTCAGTTCAAAACACGCTGACTTTTTTTTATTTTGCAAACCAGATCACCTTATACATACACGAGTATGTCCGATATGTGATAACTGAACTAATGAAATAAATGGATTGATTTTAATACATACATATGGTCACGTCTATATCCCTTGCGGGGTAGACAGAGCCAACAGTCTTGAAAAGACCGAATGGCCACGTTCGTGATTCAAATAGTGGCAGGCTGCTAGCCCATCGCCTGAAAAAGAATCACAAGTTTGTAAGCCTACCCCTTAGTCGCCTTTTACGACATCCACGAGAAAGTGATGGAGTGGTCCTATTCTTTTTTGTATTGGTGCAACGGGAACCACACGGCCATTGATTTTAATACACCTATCGAATTCGACTCTGCGCCAATGCTAGTGGACGTTGGGCCTAATATATTCTAACCGAAATTACGTATGTCAGACATAGCAGACAACTTGGCGACAGACGGGGTCAACGACCTCTAATACCTGATAACCTCGGATCTTATCAGATGAGTCACAGTGTCCTGCACCGCGCTTTATGACTGCTGATTAGAAGTCAATTAAATTATGATAGGTAGGTTGGTATGATAGGCTGCGTTTGTGATTTACTTAAAATTATGGATAGCAAAATTTTAAGTGGAACGGCAGCCTGTTACATATTATTCTTTTTTGATTTATCTTCATATAACAGTCCGTTTTTGCAAACTCGTCGGTTTAAAGTATTTTTGACCAGACCTTTTGCCAGGACGTCGCCGATTTGATTAAGTTACTGCGAAATTAAAAAGAAATTCTTCTCAGTTTGAGTGAGTTCTTGTGCTGTGTGGTTCCCGGCACTAATAGAAAAAAGAATATTACCACTCCATATTTTTGCCATGGATGTCGTAAAAGGCTGTTAAGGGTTAGGCTTATAAATTTCGTCTTTTAGGCGATGTGCTAGCAACCTATTTGAATATATCGCTATTTGAATCTCAATTTTATCATAAATACAGCTGAACGTGGCCCTATCAGTCTTTTCTTCAAGACTGTTGGCTCTGTCTACCCCGCAAGAGATATAGACGTGATTACATGTATGTATGCTGAGATCTTTGTAGCTGTAAAACGTGCCCGTTTTGGTAAGTTATGGTGGAAGAGCCAACCAACTGATTCCATGTCACCCCTTCTACCGTAACTGCCGCAACCGTAAATCCAGTCAATATAATTTATATAAATAATATTTAAAAAAATCATCGATATCGATACCAGAACATCCCTACTGGATGTGTAGCAGTGAGGGCGTACATCCGGCACCGCGTGGGAACCAGCCGCTCGCTCGCAACCTTGGTGCCGAAGAAAGTGGCTCCTGACCTATTGTTTTCATTCTCCATTTTGTAGTAGAGCATCTGTCAGTCAAGTTATTAATTGTACATTTTTTTTACGAAGTTAATAGCGAAATAATTTGAGTTCCTGCACACTTTTATGAAAAGTGTTGAAGTCCGAAGATCCATTTTACGAGTTTTCGCCAAAACGTTACTTAGTTTTATTATAATAACCAGATTGTATTTCGATGAAATTTCGCTACAGAGGAGATAAAACATTTACATCTTATTAAGGGACTAAGTTATTATAAACTTTTGTTGAAAAGCCTTTCGCCTGGCGAAATTTTATCAAGCCAAGTGTTAGGGAACTCTAATATACTACTGCTCTTTCTCCCTTTCCCACTTGCATAGAAAGAAAAAGTAACATGATACATAGGTAATGAACATCTTACTCGTATCTCCATTAGTTTGAACAAACAGTGTTTATACGGTGAAGATAAACAGCGTGAAGATACATTCACACTTCAGCCAACTGGATATGTAACCGTGATTCAAGTTGTATACGTTTCTCCTATAAAGTTGCGGAGATCAGATAGGAGTAGCTGATGCCTGTAGGTAAGGTACTCAACCCTGGATCGAGGTCATAGTCTGAAGCCAGGCTGATACCCGCCCTAGGCGCGCCGGGGAGTCAGAGCGCATCCTGGTAGCCTTGTGACTCCATGATGCCCTCAAAATGCCAAGAAGAGTGCACCGGAGGAGGTTCCTTTCAAAAGAACGGTGAAGACACAACCACGAATAACGTCAAGGTAATGACAACGCACATGAAAAAAAATTAAGATTATGTTATAAATAAATAAATAAATACATATATACGGGACAAATTACGCTGATTGAGTTAGCCTCGAAGTAAGTTCGAAACTTTTGTTACGAGATACTAAGTCAACGATTCTATATTTTTATAACAAATACTTATATAGATAAACATCCAAGACCCAGACCAATAAGAAAAAGTTCTTATCTCATCATGCCCTGACCGGGATTCGAACCTGGGACCTCCGGTGTCACAGACAAGCGTACTACCGCTGCGCCACAGAGGCCGTCAAAAGTTCTTTTTCTCGTCTTATCTTATCAATTATCTGACTTATCAACTCTTAGATCCTGATCACAATTGGCCCTTGGACACCTCCCTCAGGTCGACACAGAAATGATGAAAGTCGCAGAAGGGCCTCATGTGTTCGGAACCACAATGACTCCAAAATGACGCTGTCCACATCATTCAACAATACCAGGACTATTCTTGCAGCGGTGACTTTGAACTTAAGGCACATAAACTCACACCACCAAACAAACTTAATGAAACACACGATATTATTTGCAAAACATTTCACTGACTCTTATCTTAAGGCAGGATGGTAGAGAATACGTTTGAAGTCACGTTTATTGATGGTAAATGCCATGGGCATGTTGTACGGATCGCGATATTGGTCGTAATTGTTTAATGTACCCGGTATTTTGGTAGTGTCGGCATAAAATGTGGATAGATTAGAAAATAAATCTGCTTATATGCTATGTAAAGATGTCCTGGCAAAGGTTCAGTTCAAGAGTACCTGAAACCCACGAGCTTGCGTGAAGAGAGTTATGAATGTGGATGAAGCGTAAGAGGTATGCAGAGATCGTGGTCGAAAAATGTAGTCTCTGGCTACCCCTCCGGGAAAAGGCGTGATTTTATGTATGTATGTTATATAAGTTTAAGAAACTTGCACATTCAGGCAATAGGATGTGTAACTATGATCCACCATGGGATAGTCTCCCGCTCTTCGGCCAAGATCAGACGGGAAAAGCTTCGTGTAAAAACTCTCTCAAGCCTGAATTTAGTGGTAAAAAAGGCACACATTAGTGACATGCAGGGTAAAATCTAAAAAAAGATAATGGCTGGATTCATTAAAAACTAGAGGCCGCCCGCGACTTCGTCCGCGTGGAATCAATCCCGCGGGAACTCCGGGGTAAAAAGCCTATATGTTATTCTGGGTCTTCAACTACCTACATACAAGATTTCATTGTAATCGATTCAGTAGTTTTTGCGTGAAAGAGTAACAAATATCCATACTGACATCCTGATATACTTACAAACTTTCGTATTTATAATATTAGTAGGATTAAGATGGTAATTTTAACGTAGGTACCTAGCGAATTAATTCTGTGTTTTCTTTAATTTGCTAGGGTCGTCGGATCTTGAAGCACGCTCTTGATAAATCTTCCTTTTATTTCTTATCACTTTCAGCATCAATAAACCAGGAATCGACACTTACACAATTTTTACGAATTGTACAGTTAGCAGATTCAAGCAAATCCAGGTAAGTATGACTAATCATTATAATCAGGATTGATTACAATAGGCCATTTGTGACTAAACTTATTTTTCCTCTCAATAGATTCTTATGTGCCGTGTGGTTCCCGGCACCAAACGAAAAAAGAATAGGAGCACTCCATCCCTATTCCATGGTTGTCGTAAAAGGCGGCTAAGGGATAGGCTTATATACTTAGGATTCTTCTTTCGGCGATGGGCTCACAATCTGACAACACTTGAATCTAAATTCTATCATATAAAGCCAAACAGCTGAACATGGCCTATCTCCCTGGCCAATCTCTTCAGGACTGTTGGCTCTGTCCACCCCGCAAGGGATATAGGCGTGACTATAGGTATGTATGTATGTATAGTATAATTACTTATAATTTCGCCTAGGTATTTATTGATTGTATGTTCATCTCTCTCCTGGTTGAGTTCCGGTTGCGTCCACCCCGGCATGGATCCAGGTTTTGGTTCTGACCACTGTCTAGGAGAAGGAAAGGTAGAATAGAATACCCTTTATTGTACAAAGAGGGTATTCTATTAATAAAGATTAATGCACAAAATAGATTAGAATAGAATAGATTTATTTACAAAATTGGAAACAAGGTATCACTTATTGACGTCACATCATTTAAATCTAATTATAACTACTACCGCTTCGAAAGGGCGTGCGTAGAAGAAGCGGCGGAACAAACTGTACTGCAGCATTTTCACCGGATGTCAATTTACAAATGTAGATCTCTTAAATCTAAATCGTGGACGAATGCACATTTTCTACATTAAAAAACATAAATGATGACATAATGATACATACATATAATCACGTAAGTATATACCTTGCGGGGTAGACTGAGTCGGCAGTCTTGAAAAGATTAATAGGCAACGTTTAACTTATAGAATTGAGATTCAAATAGTGTCAGGTTGCTAGCCCATCGCCCCAAAGAAAAATCCTAATTTTATAAGCCTAGTCGTCTTTTACGACATTCATGGGAAAAAATGGTCCTTTTCTTGTTTCCATTGGTGCCGGGAACCACACGACACAATTTCGGAGAGAGATCGTGGTTATAATCTAAAGCACCGGTAACCCCATGGCATAAATGCAATCAATAAAAAAGCATGATCCTTTTCTAAGCCGTCGCATTCTAAGTCGTTCATAATGAATTTTGAAGATCACTATCACTACATACTATAAAACAAAGTCGCTATTTTAGTCTGTTTGTCTGTATGCTTAAATTTTTAAAATTACGCAACGGATTTTGATGCGGTTTTTTGTAACAGGTATAGTGATTCAAGAGGAAGGTTTTTATGTATATAACATTTATAATTTTGCACCCGTGCGAAGCCGGGGCGGGTCGCTAGTTCTATTATAAAGGGATGTCCAATCTAGCAATAACTTCTTACATACATGTCAATGTTTGTTGTGTATTGCGTCTTATTTTTCGCCGTTCGTTCGCCGATTCGTCCTGAGGTCACGAACTTTGGTACGACAACAGGCCACCGAAACGCCTAGGTTTTGATAAATGATCCCCCCCCCCCCCCCCCCCCCTTCAAACTGTTTGAAAACATTGTGTAACGAGAAATAAATTGGTGTATTAACAAGGTTGGTGAACTTTTTGGGGCGATGCTGCAAGGATGTTCTTGTTTATATGTACTTTACACATACATACATATAGTCACGTCTATATCCCTTACGGGGTAGACAGAGCCAATAGCCCCGAGAAGACTGAATGGCCACATTCAGCTGCTCGGCTTAATGATGGAATTGAGATCCAAATAGTGACAGGTTGCTAGCCCATCGCCTAAAAAAACAATCACAAGTATGTAAGCCTATCCCTTAGTCGCCTTTTACGACATCCATGGGAAAGAAATGGAGTGGTCCTATTCTTTTTTGTATTGGTGCCGGGAACCACACGGCACTTAGGTATATGTACTTTTGTGTAAGCAAATAGATATTGGACTATCCTGATGGTAAGTGGTTACCGCCGCCTTGTGCATACAATTACATGTTTCCATTTGCCTTCACGCAAGCTCGTCGGTTTAGGATACTCTTGACCTGACCTTTCGCCGGGACGTCCTCGATTTGATCACCTTTGTATCTGATCAAATTACCTTCTTCTAGGCCTTCAACTTCCATGGTTCCCATTCACACCGTCATTTGTTAAGTCAACCTGCTTTCATTCATCAATTAAGCATTCCTTTTGTCTTTTTCTGTCATTAAATCTTCTTTCACATTAAGGGCGGCCCTATGGGTTATTTGTCTAGTCCATTATAATATCATAAAGAGAAAAGATTTGGCACTTTATTCAATAAAATCTCTTATAAAGTTCACGGCATTCTACATAAAACATAATACAGGAAATATTGAGCCAATTGTCTCAGGAAGGCTCAAAGGTTCACCTGAATGTCAAAATTATGAAATTGAAATAAAATATCTTATAAACTCTTAACATTCTGTGAGTGTGGGCAACAGCTGGCACATATTATTATTTTTCTTCGCTAACGGACCAGCTTGGTAGTGGAGAAGTTTACCTTGTGGTAACTGACAGATAGGTATATCAATAGGGTTCCATTGTCACCCTGTATGGGACCCTAAAATTTAATAATTATCTATTGGACACCTAAGAGGCCATGCTCTTAAATGTGCAGTTTTTCGAGAAAAATGTCTTATCCTAGTAATGATACGGCCGTGTTCATCACGATTTTCGGAATGCATGTCTAGAAAGTTACGTCTACAAAAACCCAATGTCATCTTGGAAGATACGGTATCTAGCTGCATATTACCAGCGGTGGGAACGCGATTTTGCACCGCGGTCTCCCACGCAAAGGTCATTGTCGCGTCCTCAATCTTCCTCACGGGTAGTGACCTCAGTGGTAACATACATACACACAGGAGTTCTTATCGTGACGTGTTGGCGACACTCTGTCTCTGTTGGCGTGTACAGTTAGCAAAATATCTAAATACCAAATACAACCATCCTAATGTTATAAATGCAAAAGTATTTTTTTGTTATCTCTCCACAGTTAAACCCCTGAACCGATTTGCAGAAGATTTTGTATATATATAGATACTAGGAGAAGGACATAGGGTTATACCTTTTATTCTGGTAAAAACCGAACCAGGTTTTGCGAAAAACCTTTTGTTGTTGAAGCTAAACACGCGCAGGCGAAGCTGCGGGTCGGAGTTAGTACTTTATATAAAAGGGAAGTCTGACTGATTGATTGAGGTAACAACTGTCAAAACTGCTAGGTCTGGAGATGTGAAATTTGGTTTGTAGGTTTCTAAGTCTACTAAAAGAAAATGAGTATGGATATTAGTTATATCTTTCTACATTATAAATAAAAAACTTAATTAAAATGAACTCAAATTAAAACTAAAGCTAAAACTACTTTTATAAAAAAGAAAGAAAAAAGATGATTACAAACTAAAATTTAATTTACAAATTGTATAAATCATAGTCATAGAATAAAAAAAATTGAAATATTGAAAAATAACATACTCGTTAGATAAAGAAAATTACTTAAAATTCCACGGGAACGGAAATTGACTGACGGATTGTTTCGTGTACGCGGGCGAACTCTAATATCAGCCAAAGTACATATACCTTTTATCGTCTATTTATCTCTAACGGAGCAGACAGAGCCAACATTCTTGAGAAGCCCAGACTAGATAAATTCATACTATCAAAGTATAATAATTTTGAAATAGTGTTTGTAGTTTTGTTTATTCTACTTCATCGACCAAAATTATATTTCGCATACATACATATACTTCTAGTGGAGAGTATATTAGAGTGAAAAGGAGATAGACTATCTCGGAAAACATACTATTTCTTTGCGATTTGTATTAGACTAAAATATACGCGACCGGAGCCGCGTATAATGGTTACTAAGTACTTAGTTTAGTTATTTCAATTTTATTAGTTATTAAATTTATATAACTAAATTTAGGATAGGAAATGTCCAGCCGTTTTCACAGAAACTTTAAGAATTAAGTTTCTGTCAAAACGGCTCTCGCGAAACACTCGGACAGACTGACTATAATATTTTGTATATGTAGAATTCATGAAAAAATGCAATGATATAGATACGGTATCAATATTAAGTGCATATCAGCTAAAATTAAATTGAACTAAAAAAACTTAATTCCGACACATTTTCGCTAGTAACCAAATTTGGCTTTATATTACTATATTTATCGTTTATTTTTGTTATCTACAATTTTGTAACCTTTTTTTATCTACCTTACAGTTAGCGGTTACGTTCAGCAAATTATTTCGTAGCATTGTTGTAGCGGTCGTTTAATTTGTAGCTTATGGAAAATTCGTAGCAAAATGTAGCTTGACATAGCAGACAATACTTTTCAGAAGACTACATTTATCCATCTACAGTATATATTCTACAGATTTATAATTGGATTTATTGAAAAAAGAAATCCCTAGTTTATTGGTCTAATGTTAGGTATAGATTTAATTATATAACTTTAATAGGCTAATAAACCAGGCCATACCTAAACTTAAGTGTCTACGTGTTTTACTTGCAATAAGTTTAAATTAATAAACCTTCATCCATTTCTCCTAAAACAGCGCCTTGTTAAATGTCTTTGGGTTCCTCAGAAACGTTTGTTCTGTTATTGTAACTGTTAACGTGTTTTGTCCTTTAGGCGCATTTTACAACATCTGCAAAATAATGAAATAATAGTCTTATTCATCGTTCTTCTTCTGTTCTTTTTGCTGTGAAGATTAAATATATAAGTACGAATGATGATATAAATTTAATTAGTAGGTATAGGTACCTAATCTTTGTAAATTAATAGCTAACCGGTTCTTTTTAATTTTATCTGTAATATATTTATATATAAAAATGTATACAGTTGATAACACAAGCTATAAAATATTAACCTTTGCAGTATCAAGAATACAATAAGACAAATTTATTTATAGTTAATTTATGGAGCAATCGACTGTTGCCCGTAACTTCGGCCGCGTGGAAATAGGCACATCATTCTCTTGGCGTTAGTCCAGGTCGTGTTCTCGCCTCTCTGGAGAGGAGCACGGGGTGCGCAAAGACCATGATCCTGGTTTGGGTAAGTCAGGTTTTTACACCTGACCTCCGCAACCTTTGCAGGGAAACCTATTCTGTATCCCGTGAACCTACAACATGTCGGGCTGCGCGCTGTTAATTGATAGGATTTAAAAATTTTCAAAATTTTCACTTATTCCAACAATGATTTTGGGCCGGGGAATAGATTTTGTCACGATTTCTCCACTATCAACCCAGGATTTGTTGGCATGACCTTTCTATCTCAGCCTCGGATGCAATGTGTGTGTCAATTTCAAAGAGTTCTTACATAATTTAACTATTTCACACTAACTTTCCGGGTTGAAGTTTAAGCTTTTCGTCGTCGTCGTTCTGCGAGGAACAATGAAATCGTATCAGTTCCAAAATATTCCCTTTTAGAGTCTGGAAGATGTTTCTATCTATACAATATGAGGAACAATTAAACGAATTGGTAAAATTAAAATGTTAGTGCACAGTATTTTTTTTCACACGCGAAAATACCTTTTAGGTCTATAGTGTTAACGTCAAAATTCTTTTGGAAGAAATTAGCGGGAACATGATTGAAATTGGCCGCGGGGGAACGGAAGCCCACGCGTGTCTTGCCTTGCAGATTCACTCCATATTTCGAACGCACCAGTTTCGCACTGGCCGCTAAACCGCGCGCGCGTTCCAATGTTCAAATATGAATTCGCGATCCCCGAATTTTTCGGAACTTATGTTTCGAAAATATTTCATTACGTACCAGCATTTAGAATTCGGTGAAGTTTGTGTTCTGTGTTCAAATTTTTTTGCCGCGACGGTTTGTATTGTTCTCTTTTTTTTACTTTTTTTAGGAACTTTTTTTTATGTTTTTAAGATTAATTAAGCAAGGTAAGTTAATCGTAAAAAGCCTCAATTATTTTTATTAGACTAATCAAAAAAAGCTTGGAATTTCGCATTTATTCAGTGGCCGTCGGAAAAAGTCTTTTAGTGAAAATGAAAACTAAATATTAATAGTTCTTATTTATTTTCCACTAATTTTGATAAATTATACTGTAATAAACAGGTCGGAATTTCGTTACCTTTATTTCATAAAACTAGATAATCTTAGTAAAAACACTACCATTTTGATTTAACCTACCTAAATAAGGTCAAAATAATTTACTAATAATTAAATAGCTTTTATCAACATTGACAATAAATCATATCTCCAGTTAAGTTTAGTCTAGTGTTAATTAAAAGTTAAGGTAGCTAGTGTTAATTATAGGTTTAAATTCGAACCCAAAAATGGGATAACATTTTTGTTTGTCTGTCTGTTTGTTTAAGCTTCACGTGGAAATTACCGGTTTAATTGCTATACCTAGTATAGTACCTCTTATTCCGGTAAAAAGTAATATTCTCATGGGATCATCGAGAAATGACAATAAGCGCGCGAGCGAATCCCTGGGCAAAAGCTAGTCACTAAATGAAATCATACAGTTACCTAATTTAATTACTGCTTATCATTGAAATAACCTATTTTAAAATAAACACACTATTTTTATCTGACAAACATACACGTATGGTTAAATCCCTGTTTAAATTTTGTGCGAATACAGTAAAAGTAATATCCTGCATAAAACTATAAAAGAAAAGATTTATTTTCAAAATTGGATACAAGGTATCACTTATTGACGTTAACATAACTTAAGTCTAAGTATACCTACTACTGCTTCCAAAACGCATGTGAAGAAAAAGCGGCGGAACAAACTACACTACAGCATTTTCACCGGACAATTTTCAAATAAAAATCTTTTAAATCTAAATCATCGACGAATGAACATTGTCTAAATTAAATTTCTATATTTGCACCCCAATTGTCATCTTTCGGGACTAAAAGCACTTCACCATTTTTCTGGATTGGGTGAGTCAGGTATTCACACGAAGCGACTCCCGTCAAACCTCCTTAACCTTTGCAGGGAAATCTGATCCCAATTCAAGAAAGAGTGCGCTTAGAGAGCAATCGCGAGAGCAGTGTACTCCTACCGTGATTCAGAGATGATGACCAGAAGGTTCGTAGACCATGGCTCTGTCAAGCCAACTTTCTAAGTAACGTAGCTGGTGGTAGGATAGTGTGGTAGCGTTCTCCTTGTAGAAAACCAAAGATCGTCCTCTGACTTTATTCATATATACATACATGTAGTCACGTCTGTATCCCTTGCGGGGTAGACAGAGCCAACAGTGACTGAAAAGCCACGTTCGGCTGTATAGTTTAGTGATGAAATTGAGATTCAAACAGTGACAGGTTGTTAGCCCATCGCTTTAATGAGGAATCACAAGTTTAAAAGCCTGTCCCTTAGTCGCCGTCGCCGCCGCCTAAAGAGCTGAAAACCACCGAACTATTTATATTCAGAAGATAATCTGTTCTGATAGCGAAGAAAATACATAATTTCAGCAGCTTCTCTGCAAAAACCAGTGATGAGAAAAGCTTATAAACTTAGTACTTATATTTAGGCGATAGCCTAGCAATTCTGTACTACTGCTAATAAAATTACAATTACCTATTTACGTAAAGTAGCTGAATGTAATTTGTGATAATTTTGGTGACTATTATTCTGTCTACACCTAAAGATATAGCAGTCGATTAGTCAGATATAAAGAGAAAAAAATCGGATAGAAAATTCTAGCACCATAGACAATCTACTCTTTAAATATTTGTACACGGACCTTAACTCTTAAATAATTAAGTACCTCCCATTTGTTTACTTCGTATATCTATTACTGCTATATATAGCTACATATATCTGTATGAGTAATCAGGAATTCTATTTACATTAGAACTTGTGTAAGGGTATGGTTTATCAATACGTGTTGCCACCTCTCTCTTTTATTTTATCTCATATCAGAATAAAGAGCGTCCGCGGCTCCGCTCGCGTGAAACGAAAAACTTATAGAAGAATACAGGTTTTTAGCAAATTCCACGTGAATTTACCGGGCTGTTAAGTATCTAATGTTGTTTTATATATTTTTAATGTATATACACAAAATTTCAAGAATATTGGTTCAGTACATAATGCTTGAAGAGAAAACAAACAAACAATAAATTTACTTTCTTATTTATAATAGGTATCAGTTGGTATTGCTTTGTATTGGGTATTTCCCTTATTACCTTACCTACAACTTTTTTCTTTTCTAAGTTGTGGCAATCAGATTTCTTCATGAGCTTATTTTCCCAGAGTCGACTTTTAGTCAGTCAGACTGACTCACTCTCACAAACTCAACTATGTAGGTTCCTTTATAATGGCGCGTTAAGGCTGTGGACGCTTTACTTCGCCATTTTCCGGGACTTTTTTCAACATCTTGACGATTGGTTTCCCGCCAAAAAAACCTATAAGTTTGAATACGCAATATACGCTAAGCAGAAACAACCTATATCCCCTTGCTTTAATCCCTGTATACTATTTTTCTTCATCCATATTCATCAATCTTTTTTCAGTCCCTGATTTCAATGGAATTTTTCCTTTTTAATATTTGAACTTACACTCATCTTGTGCTTTTATTTAGTTAATCTGTTTTTATTCATCTCTCAAGGTGTTGCGTCCATGAATACAAAATCGTTAACGTCACAGTCTTTCTACTTAGATTTTTAATTACAAGTCGTTTCGTTCTAAAAAAAAGGGTAAGTTTGTTTAAAACATTAGGAACATTTTTTAAGTCACAAAGTTCTCGCCATGGTTCTGTGAAAAATGGCATTATCTTGGCTCATAATCAGGACTCTTATAGACATTAAAAAAATATTCCATCATCTACGTGGCGTTAATCCAGATTATAAACTCAACCCTCTTGAGAGGAGCCCAGGGGGAGCCTGTAGTGGGTTAGTCAATTTTTACATGAAGTGGCTCCTTCGCAGCGGAACTTAACGCATATTGAATCATGGTTGTACAGTTGCTTGAAAACGTGAGGAAACCTGCACAGGGTGTCCTCGCATTGTTTTAACTCACTATAAGAAATTTTTATAATTCAGAAAAGAATTTTCCAATATTTTAAACTGTGCGTTTTATAATACGAATATGCAGAACAAAAAATCATAACAATCGGTCTAGTGCTTACCCGCGAAAGCGTAACAGGCATATTTCTCAATTTCGTTTTAGACTTTACCTATTGTCTAAAGTTACCATCATCAGGGATGTTTTAAAAATGGAATCGTATCGCCATGGCAACAATCCATATAAAGATGGCGAATAGTGCAAACTAGCGCTTAAATGAATGTCTTTATCGGGCCTGCGCAGTGACATCATCATGCACCCAATGCGAAAAACTGTTATATAAACGTTAAAAAACGTAGGTAGTTTCAATAAGATTATTTTAGATACAACAAAAAATTTATTGCTTACCTTATTTTCATAAACACGAGTATGAATTCGAAATAAAAATGAATTGATCATTAATTTTTTACCAAAACTATTCTGATGCCAATGTCGAATGAACTTTCAGTTATGTATATAAATTGTTACCGGAATATCGAGTAAAAAATTTGTTTCAATAACATTTTATTTTGGACACAAAAAAAATTTATTGCTTAAATAATTTTTATATGGGCACACGAGTATCGTTTTTAAACAAAAATTATACACAAAACGTGTAATATAAATTTCGAAATAATAACGATTGGTATAAATATCAAATGAACATTTAAGAGTAATCATATAGGTAGATATATGTCAGTCTGAATCTCAAATTCCAACATTAAGCCATCCAATCCATCGTGGCGATTGATTCTTGTGACTATCAGTATTCTCCTGGCGTTAGGCCTAACCCCTTCAAAATAAAAAGCGAAACAGCGATAGCTAGTGCGATAAAATCGACGTCACGCGTGTCTTGCTACGGGGTGGAGTTGGGTCCTTACCTCTGTGGAGAAAAACACTGCATGCGCATAAAAACTACGACTCTAGATTGGCTTACTCAGGAATCATGGAGAAACTTCCGTCTGACTTACCCAACCTTTGCAGGGATACCTAACACATATCGCATCATTGTTCACATTCAATTACATGAATGTGCAGGTTGCCTAACGATGTTGTCTCTCACTGCACTACTAACTCTGTCTACTCCAGGGATGAAAACGTGATGCATGCATGTATGAGTATTCAATAATTTACTGTCTTAATTTGACCTCCAGCTGAAAACCTGTGCATAAAGCGTCTTAAAGAAAGAGTTTCATAGCCGATCCAATTAATTATAACTTTAGTATTATCTAAAGGTTATCTTAACTCATTAAAAGATCAATCGAAGATTTTAGCGTGAATAAGTTCAAGACAAGACGATTTCAGATACGATTATTATAATTTTTTAAAGGTTTCCGTATAGCAACCAACGTGATATCATGACATTGACGATCTGAGACAAGTTATATAAATGAATAGCCTTCTGCTTACACGTGCAGTCTAGATTCTTTACATTTTTAGTCATACCTGGCATGACAAGATGAAACTAAGATCTTTTACAATACCAATGTTTTATTTAGATTTAATTTTATTTATTACGGACTAAATATGCCAAAGACCGTTTGCTCACGGGGTAAAATTTGCTTGCGAACGAGCAGCCACATTTTGCAGGTTCCCCATTCCCAGCTCATGGTCACAGACGTACCCAGAACTCCACTTTATACAGGAACATAACCGGAACTAACCCGAAGTGGATGATGACATAGATAAGCATTTATGTCAAAGGTTAATCTAGAAAAAAGATCGATCTGATGAGGATTTGAACCCGGGGCGGGTTCAGAAACAAGTACATTGTCATTAAACTAAGAGGCCTTGATAACCTCTACTGCGATTTTAAAGAATTTAATATTTGGGTGGATAAGTTGTTGCTCCCGAATTAGATATCATTTGGAGGTCCAAGGTCAAAAATACGAGTAATCGTAATTGCTATTGACACTTTTTTATTTATTTGGACACGTGTCATCATGCACATATCACGTTTTTATCCCTTACGAGGTAGATTTAGATCAATATCGGAAGACTCAAAGGCTACATTAAGCTACATCCCATATAACGGAATTTAGATTCAGGGATAGTGATCAGTTTCTATTCTAAGTTTTGAGCCAATGAAAAGCAGTTTGCGCAAAGAAGGTACAATACTATGTTTCTTCCATTCTGCCTTAATATGCCCATCTTATCTATTGCTTCACGAAAAAACGTTGTCTTCTCTTAAATGATTACCATTAGCCCAAGTGGATTATAGATTCGTCCAACCTGTTTCTACCTAAAGTTTCCTACCATAAACTAGAATTTCTAAATTCTACAAGAGCAAGCGAGAAGAAATCAATAAATTTGACAAGACAAGCGAGATAGAACATGGTATCAATCAAACCCACGCCTGGATTGTACCATGTTGAACCAACAAATATTAAGGACTTAATTCTAAACAGTCGACGATGGATCTATACATAAACATGCCATGATTTGTGTTTTTCTAAATATTTCAATAATAAATTCACTGTACGCAATTTTGAATTCGACCTTCCAGTGCGAACGAACTCTTTATTTTTAGATATTAACATCTGGTCAGTTCGCGAACTTTTTATCTGCAACTATAGTATTTATATTTCGGAATTCGCAAAATCTTTAATCAGTCTTTCATTCGCATATTTGTTATTGTGCAATAGTGCTTTTTACGGACTTTCTGGTTCACCCTTTTTCAAATTTAAAGATCAAAACGTAAGTTATCTACATACGTTTAGCTAAATCTAAGATTTAAACCATTGATAAACGTCCAAAGTGTGGTTCAGTGTTCTATTCTTTGGATAATTATTTGGAAAAGCCACCCAAAAGTCTGTCGTTTAGGTTTTTTTTTTTTCACAATTTTTTTATCATTTAAAAGAGATAATAATACTAAATTTCTTTTGTTGCAGGTCCCATACAATCGAACGGATCAAGGATAACATTCGCTGAAAAATGAATGCCTCATTTAACTAATAACCAAAACCAAATAAAGATTTTTAAATTTAGACTTGTTAGGCATACACTTTTTTAGATTCCTACGTCCATTAGTGTTTGTTGAAAGTTAGCGTGTGAATGAATGAGGCAATTCATGGATATAGTGTGCAAAGTGGCGGCTTTGTATTATTATACTCCATTGAATGGCACAGTTGAAAGTTTTTGAAAGGTTTCCGATGTGAGAATCTAAAAATGGTGGAATCATTTGACATTTTTGGTGAATGCCGATCGTGTTCAATGAATATAAACGTATATATCAGAACATATACAAAACAAAACAATTGATAAAGTCAGAAATCAAATTATCCTTATTAATTTACGTGACCACATTACACGCAATATTTTACCCGCGCAATCATTAATAGAATATATTCTCTTCCTAATCTATGTTCACCATCGTTATTTACGATTCCATTATCTCTTATTCCCAGATTCCCGACGTCACAGCCACTTCAAGGGTCTTAAAGTCATCAATTTCCGTTTCACCGAGAAAATGCTCCACAACGAAGTGGACGAGGCAGTCCTAAACCTACACGTCCAAGAATTGGAGCCAAGTCATAACGTTACTATAGAAACTGAAGATTTCTTCACTATCACATTACAAGTTAGTAGGGTAACCAGAAATAGTCATGGAAGTAAGGCATCTGTGCCGTATACTGACAATTCTGTGAAGATGTCAAGAAGAGAGCTGAAGATAGGGAAGTGGCTGAAAGTCAATGTCACCAATATGGTGTCGGAATTCTTTAGACTTCCGAGAGAGAACCTAGCTATAGTTGTGAGAGTACAAGACTCAAGGAACAGGATGAGTTTGGTCGTGCCCCATCCTAGTTCAGAAACCAATAATGCTCTGGTAAGTTTTCATATTTATTTTGTTCTTAATTTCATATCAGAAACTGAAATCGATGCATTCCAATATCTAGGTGATAGCGTTTGTTCTGGTTTAGTCCTCTCTAGACTAGAACATTCATTTTTGGGAAAGGAAAAAATGAATGTTCAATGGACATATATTTAATTTGCCTATTCACATACTTAAGTATCATGCCCTAATGTGCTGATGGCGTTTTTAGCTTTTGATTTCTTGTTATCACTTCTTCATAACTAGTTTCTCCTAAGCTTAATTAATCAGTTTAGAAATTGATATATTTATATTGATTGAAATCAATATAATTGAGATTTGTGTTTACCAATATATGAGGGTAGAATATCTGGGTTGCCAATTGAAATCGTAAAAAGATGATGAAATTCTACATTATAGATAGGCATATTATATTAATTAACAAAGATAACATTCACATTTAAATAAATTTACACTAAGTAACCTATAACAACATTGAAGCTATAAAAGTTTAATTAAGATATCATTGTTTAACTTTGAATATTGACTTTATGAATTTTGATACCAAGTAAGATTATAGAGTGACGGATCAATTACTTTCAATTCGGTAGTTGAACTCACAGTAAATCTTTGTATTTGCACATTTATCTTTGGTATTTTGGAGCTGTTTGTATCATTGTTATTTATATTGCTTTATTAAGTGTAAAATTTAACTTTAAGCCTTTGTGTTTACCAATTGAGGCTCTGCCTTCCCAGTGCAGCATAAAGACAATTATATTTAAAAAAAAATACAAATAGATTTTAAGGCTAATTTTCTATCCTACTTTTAGTTAGTTTCTTTGTTTAGTTTTAAAAAGATAGGCTGTATAAATCTCTGTGTGTCTATAATATAAAGTATAATCTTAAAAAAAAAAAATAACACCTCACTATTAAGAACCTGTACGAACACGTAATGAAAAAAAAAACTTTACACAATCTAAATATGGAATTCCAGAAGCTTGGTTTAAAAAAGTAGCACGTCACCACACGTCACCCAGTACCTGACCAGCGCCACTGTGTTGCTCGGTGTCCACTCGTTGCTGATAATGAGTCAAAGCGTTGTTATTTAGGGGGCATAACGTTGTCTGCGCAGGACAAGTATGCATTTACACCCGCGCCATTTTTCGGTAATCGCTCGTCTAGATCAAGCATTTCATATTTTATTTACAGAGCTGTGGAGTTGATGTTTCATTAAGAGAATTCCCTTAGTTATAGTGGAATCATATAATACAAATACTAGTTACCAATCAAGGAAAAGATGGTCACTCGTACCGCCAACCCCAATGATGAACCTAATATGGTATAAACTGCTTAATTGAAAAGTGTTTAATAACTTCCATTGCTTACAGATGCCATACATAGAAGTAAGTCTTAGAGACAATTCACACAAAAGGACGCGGCGGACCATAGGCATGGACTGCACAGAAAACACCAAGGAGGTGCGTTGCTGTCGGTATCCCTTAGTCGTAAATTTTGAAGAGTTTGGCTGGGACTGGATCATCGCCCCCAAACTATACGACGCCAATTACTGCAGTGGGGAATGCCCCTTCAGCTTCTTACAAAAATTTCCACATACTCACATTGTGCACTTAGCAGCCCCGCAAGGCAGCGGTGGCCCGTGTTGTGCTCCCAGAAGAATGAGCAGTATCTCCATGCTTTATTTTGATCACGACTTAAACATCATTTACGGAACAATCCCAGGAATGGTTGTCGAAAGCTGCGGATGTTCATAGCATTTTCAACTTAGACAAGTCTGCCTTCAAATGTACATCAAAATTATGATACTCTTCGTTTTTTTTATCCTTATTAATTCGTATTTGTGTTCTACGGTGATTCTTATCTGTATTCTATTTGGCTTGACTATTTGGGGCCTTGTAAGTGTAATCTGTTGCTATGTGATATATTTGGTTGAAGACTGCGGACTCTTTGTGTTGTGTGCCGTGACTGTGAGCATGTAAATTTATTTTTACATTTGTACCTACATCTAGTTTAAAATCAACGCTGACTCATTCAGCATCCTTTATCTGTTTTAATTCAGTTTCAGCTATGATTGCACTGTTACCTATTACATCGGCTGCTAGATTAATAATTTTATCTTCGAGGAATGACTCAGCGTTGAAACTTTCATATTCATTTATAAATATATCACTTGTTTCAATTTACTTGTATAAGTTAGCATTCATGAATTGCATTTAGCGTCTTTGACGAATTATCTTTATTTATTTATAACTTCTAAATTGATATAGTGATGCTAATAGAATAGTTGTGTTAAAATCAATAATCTTTAGCGATTTTTTATCGCGTGACCTTTGTCTCATTTGGATAAAAATGTGTAAGACGTCATTACGATAATGCATTATTAAGGTCGTATGCAGATAATGACAAGAACTATTTGTAGGACTCTTCTTTTTAATGTGAAACAGTTTTACTTTTAATTAAATAAATTTGTCTTTAAATATTGATTCACCACTAACCTGCAAGTACCTTAACTTTGCAATATCGCCAATTATGTTTATGTGTGTATTAATTATTTAAATGTGTCTTATTTGTCAAGCATATGTTTTAAATTATCTGTGCTTTTATGAATTGAAATACATACTTAATATTTAATTTCTTTAAATTGGTAATTTTATGGATGAAAAGAATAACTGAAGCTTACAATCACCTATCAACAATAGGAATGTACGAGTAATACTCTCAATTACCACTAAACATCAAAAATTTAATTTTAAATAGATTCTTTTTATAAATAGAATATTTAATGTGTGCGTACTTTGGATTTTTATTTTATTTTTATGACATTTTTGGATCTCGTATTTCAAAATTATACTATTTAAATTCTCTAGTAATAGCGGGTGGTGCTTAAAAAATATTAATTACCTACCTATATATCGAATAGCACAATGTTATACAATAGTGCCAATGTGCCTACCCAGTGTTTAATTTTAAAATAATTTTAATATGTCGTATTATTTTGGCGTAATAAAAGAAAGAGAATTAATAAGATATTTTTGTATTATTTAAGTTTTTAGTAAATTTTTCGGACAGATGTCGGAATTTTCAAAAATAAGATCTCATATTAAGGCCGCCACGTTTGTGCCTTTGAAAAGATCTCCCAATTTTTGGAACCAACGATTTAAAATGTGTTTTATACAATGTAGCATAAGTTTACATGTTAACGTATCTCTCGATAACTTGATATTGTCAAAAATAACTAACAATCTTGTGTAAGTTTTATGAAATAAATCAATCCACTCATATTTTATGACTCGTGTTATTTCGTGGGTGTAAAGTCTTATATATTGAAATATATGTCTATCAAATTATGTATAATGTTTTATTTTAACTGTAAAACAAATGCGGTGAACATTTTGGTTAAAATATTTGGGTGTAATTTTATATACTAAATCTTGTCTGCGACTTTAATTCGCCTCACAATAAGGAAAATATAAAGGTAGTATTCTATATGCATTCCTGTTTGACTAAAACGTGCTCCTGTTAAAAAAGGCGCCAAACATATCTTGGATCATGGTTGGTGCAGTAGATGAGTTGCAAATTCCTTTAGTCGCCTCTTATGACATACACGGAAAAAAGACGGAGAGATGCTCCCTCCTACAATCTGTTTAGGTAAGAAAAGAAATATTTGTCTTTAATATGTCTAATCCAATTTGAAGAAAAGGTTTCGTATCGAGATTAGGAAATAAAAAATAAAGGTTTATTTTGTGGCCATCCTCTGAGAATGAGCACTCTTTATTTATATAAACTTTAAATTATTTACACATTTTTTTTCCTCCTACTTTACATTAATGTCAACGTTTTTAAAATACAATCAAAACAAAAAATATAATATGTATACAACAGAAATACACATGACGTAATTTACACTTACATTATAATTAGACAGTGGGAAACAGATGGACTAGTATACCCAAATAGAAAAAATAATAATTTCCCCACATTTTTCATCATGTTTCTCGTCCCATTATAATTAAAGTATTTCATAAATTCTGGCCGACGCAAACGATATTTAAAAATCCTGTTATTAATAATAAAAGTGGCCGAAAATTTATAAAAATACTTCAGTCTAAATATATTGCTTAGTCGATTCAAAATATACATGAAAATTATAATGGTTCAACGTTTTTTCTTTTTTATTGTACTTGCATCAATTCTGTTAAAACAATTCCTTATTATTATTGTACATAAAAAAAACGGTTTCATGGCATTAAAAATTATAGTCCCTACTTTACGTAGAAATTATAAAATATTTTTTGTTATTTTGTTTATATTCTTTAAGTAAGTTTAACACTAAGTCTCTAATGTACAGAAAAGTGCACAACATTAAGTGGTGTCAGTCTATAATAGGTTGGATGGACTTTTTCCGAAATTCCTTAGAAAATTAAATAATACAAAAGCTGTGACACGTTAAAAGTATAACTAAAGAGTGTTTGCATAAATGTTGCCATAAAAAACTTGAAAATTGCTATAAAAAGTTACTTTAACATTATTGAAAAATATTAAAAAGTAAATAATAATGACCGTTAGAGTACACAGTCTTAAAGCATATTGTACTGGGTTTTGTACATAAAACAGTATATCAAATTGAACTCAAATTTAATAATTGTGCATATAGCACATATGTACCGGCAGTGATTTTCAGACAAGCAAAACTTATACTAATGCATACAAATGAACATCACAGATTTTTACACCTACTTAAGAGAGAATGCAAATATATAGAAACGCCATGAATTACTAATTGCTGAAAGATAGTAAGGGCACACCGGAAGTACTAAAAGTCTAGTACTAAACGCTATTCTTATATACATTGTTGCTCCTGACTAATAAACCTTAGAACTTGACTGAAACGGAAAACATACTTTCATAATCACTATACCATAAACTGCATTGTGAACTAACATACTTTATATCTTTTTGTATTGTTCTCAACACAAATTCTCAGGATTTTTAGTCAGAATAAGGGCGTCTACACATGTGGAGATGTCACGATAGAATAATATTAGCTGTAAGCACATGTATAAACGCTCCAATACCGCCATATATAAATTGAAATATATGTGGCCGCAACACTAAAACTTGAGCCGTTATATTTAAATAGGATCACAGTGGAAAAAGTGATTTAAATTTACGTTTACGCTATGCTATAAATATGTCATTAAAGTCCACGTTATGGCAAGGTCCTACTGTAAACGATTTCTTAATTATCGTGTCACTAAGACGTACTAAGGCTACGTCCATAGAAAAATTCATTCGCTATAACTGTACACGTTCGTTCGAGTCTATAAAACTCACTAACACTCAAATTGAAACACATAAAACACGTGTAAGAACTCTGTCGCATTAATCACAATGTTATTCTTAGCGGTCGTGAGAGAGAGCAGCACTGGTAAATTGAGTGTGACAAGGTTGCTTAGAAACTGGGTTGGGATACAGTCCTAGGGTTGCCACTTTGCGATTGGTAGACATCGTAAGCGTTATGGGGCTCAAGGTGACAAACGACGTTATTTTCCCCGTTGAGAACAGCTGCCAAAGCCCTCATATTGCTTTCCTGTGGCTGATGGTATGGGTGTACCAGTCTCCCACTATCATAATGCCTCGGATCGTAACGCTCAGCAGTATCCCATTTGCCATATTTCCCGTATAACTCCTGTTCGTGTAAGTGCCTTTCACCAGGACTATAGGAAATAAGCGGACGATGATCACCAAAAAACTTGGAGCCGGACGAGCCGTGCAGACCTGGATTCTGTCGGCAGTTATCAGGCCCTGAGTTGTCATCAGACATATCAGACATGAGCGTTTCGTTTCTCTCTATTTCCTCGTACACAGGGTCATCTTGTATCACGCGAAACTCCTGTTCGGAACCGCGTCTGTAGATCCGACCTTGTTGTGATCCGATCTCGGAGTACGTGTGGTTGATGTTCTGGCTTCCATGGTGATGATGGTGCTTACGTCTTCCTTCTTCTTTATAATGCTTCCTAAAGATCATCTCTTGACTGCCAGGGGAGTGTTGGGAGATGAAGACGTGCGGGTTTCTGAAGTCGTGGTTGTAGCTTCGCGTCGTTTGGTATCCTTGATGATGGAGGGGACTTTCCTCGTCTTTTATGATATGCCGGGGGGAACCAGGGGGTAAGGCTCCTTCGCATTCGTTGTAAGGAGCGTGTAGATGATTTTGCTGTGCTGCCATCTGCCTTGACAGGGTGTCGTGGTGAGGCAGCGTAGAGGAGTTGGTCGAGTGATGCTTAGAAGAAGTGTTCTGTGGAAAAAATTGATGATTGAAGTGTGGTGATAATAGATGATGTTACTACGATAGATTTAAGAATGAAAGATTTCGATTCTATTACTATAAAGGCACTACAATTGATATCTAAAACTATCATCAAAATACTAAAGTTAGATAAAAATGAATTGCTCCCTTTCTAATGTCACAAATAATATTCTAAGAACTTGTTAAAATATAAGAATGTTTAGACCAAACACTATTTGTTGAGGCTAAACTATACTAAGTTATTTCAATGCTTGGGTTTTTTACAACGGCTGTTGGAACTAGTGTACTTGACTAAATTTGGACGTGCTGAATGATTCAGAAACAGGATTTAGTCTTAATCTGAAGTGCTAAGAAGGTACGAGAGGTATCCGCCTTAGGCGTAAAGATGCGGATCCACAGGAGCGGATTTTAATACGACATGCGATACAACCATTAAAGATTACTCTTATGATTAAGACTTCTGTGATTGGACTTTCAAGAAGTTCTCTATCTATAATTTTATTTACATTAATGCATTTGATATTTACAAATATATAACGCAATATTTACAAATTATACTGGATTAATAATATACTTCCTAAAATATCTCGTAGGAAAAAGGTACGTTTTCGCATTGTATATTTTTTGGTCTTTTTGGCTTGATTCAAGTCATATTAGTTAATGAAACTGGTGAAAAATATTGAATATCGTGCTTACAACAGTTTAAACCGTGCTTAAATGTGTGATAATATTTGTTAAAAAAGATAGAGAGAAGTATTAAATGATTATTTACAGGATAATATAATTTGCGTTATTTCGTGTTGTGAGTAATTTTAAGATCTTGCGCAAAACGCTTAAATTAAATAATAACTGATGCTTTTTAAAACGCATTTTAGGTGCATTTCCACAGAACCAAGCCAAAAAAGATTGGTTCATTTTACACAAATAGTGGAAATGCTCCTTAAAACACATGTCAAACTGTTATGCCAATCACAACACGGCTTTTTTATGATTGGAGCAATTTTCGAACGTCAAATTTGACATATGTTTAAAATTTGTTTCAGTTGGTGCTCTTGGGGTATGTGTTTTAAGAAGAGGATGGGTAGGGCTACTGTACGAGTGAGGTCGGATGAACATGCAATGATGGCCACATGCTGTTATTGAACTCCACGCTTTTGTAAGATCTCTTGTCTCGAAAACCTGCTGATGCAAATAGAATTATACATACAATATTATTTTCATTCATTCCATATTGGTAACTAAGGATATACAAATATTATTATCATACATTCTATATAATCATAGATCTAAATTAGTGTAATAAAATTATATGTGGTTTAGTTTTTAATTCATATAACTATGTTCTGCTAAGAGACCGTATTTATATCTGTGTCTATCCAGAACACATGTACAAACTAATTTAACTCGTACCTAAGCGCTTCAAACTTCTATATAATGAGACTGTTTCTTAATAATCATACTCAATTCATTAACAAAGGAATTACAATTTGATATAACTATTCCCGTATATCAATTGAATTTGTGATAGGTACCTATTTTATTGTGAAACATAAGAAAATATTATTGCCATTGGTCTTCTAATCTAGAGATCTTGCCAAAGCGTTTTCTAAAAACAATTCATTTTAAGCTTATCTCGGCCCACCCCTCACCTTCCATATCCCACCACCGTTATTGATAAGCGCCCACTCGTTCGCGCCAATTGACGCCGCCATTTTGTTGGAGAAACAAGATGGCGACCGAGATCGGAGGTTCTGGTAATCGTTCGGAACGTCAATATTGTTTCTGTAGCTATGCATTGACGCAATGCTTTGGGTATGCGAAGCGCTGTGTGGTATGTTTTGCGGCGTTGGTATGCGAACAGATCTCGATTCGTCGTTTGGCACGTAAATTGGTGCTGTAGGTCGTATATTCCACCTCGAAGACTCCGGTTGGATGTTGTAGCTCTGTTATTTAATATTATTGGTTCATATACGATAAGAAATAGTTACACTAATAATACATCTATATGTAGATAAGTATATAACTTTTACATAAATACTTATTTTGAAGGGATATTTAAGTAAAAAGCGGTAGTTGCATACGCATCGTCTAGAGATAGGATTTTTTTCAAAAGTAACTAAATGCATCAAGATTGTTTTACTAGTATGCTTGATACGATTTAGTATAGTAGTTACAATCTAGAACCACCACACCACTAGAGGAAGAGTTAAAAGAAGAAAGTAACATGTTAGTTAGGCTTTTTTAAAGCGTTAGTTAATTAAAAAAAGGAAAATACAAAACGACTTACCTTGACAACGAAAATAAAATAAAAAATAAACACTCGTGCGTTTCCACGCAGTGTTTTGTCAGTGTCATTACTGACCCTGAGTAAATTTAAACTGACATCAGTGATTGTTAGTGACACAGAACACAATGTTAAACACAAAAACAAAATTGAAGTGCCTTTATTAGTCACAACTTTAAAGCCGAAAGTGGTTTGGTGGTGTTTTTGAATCCTATCTCAAAGAAATGCGTACGCACCTTGTTGTATATTTTGGCGGTAACCCTGCGGATACCGACCGCTGCCGGAATTGATATTTCTCAAATGGGACATAGGAGCTGGGGGTTCTCTGTCTGGGATGTTATGGGCGAAATTGGCCCCTGTGGCGTTAAGAGTGGGTCCGAAATTGGATGGGTGTCCGAAAGATTGGTTTTCTTGGGAGTTTCGGCGGTTCCTGTGGGAGTGGTAGGAATGCGCGGCAGCGGCGGCGGCCAGGGATGCCACAGCTGAGTTGTTGATGACATTATTGTTGTTGTGATTGTTGTTGTTCACGACAACGTTCAGATTGTTGATCACGAGGTTGTTCGTGGTGGAAGCCGACACTGACGAGCCCGCTGTGCTCTGTTCAAAAAGTTGTATACTTATTTACATATTCTTATATTTAGTTTTTCAGATATTATGGTATCTAATAATTTTTTCACTCCATCACCATTATACTTACCATAAAAAATGACATGCATTTATCAATATTCTATTATCATCAATAATACTAGATTGCCGATGTAACCCTATAAAGATTTAACCTAGTAGGTATTTTTAAATCATAGCCTCGTTATTGTAAAAGTAATTAAGAAGTATTTGTTTTTTAGGCTTTATTGAACTGAGTTCAGGGCCTCAATTGCTCGAGCAATATCTCGTAAGTCTTTCTCTCTTCAGCGTCCGAGAAATGGTGTTAGTATCTCTCTTACTCTCTCATGTTTGCGTGTTTACTCCGCTGTCATACTTCGAGATCCGCTTTCTGGCTTTAATCTATATCCGATACTTATCATCGAAATGCACCTGAGGCTGTTCAAATCTCTGGAGATGGTGTAAGTGTCTTGTTTAACTTTTCCCGCTATCCTCGATTTGGCGTTAGCATCATAACATTTCAATCTAGACCTAGTTCCTAGACCGTTCCATCGCTTTACGCTCGAATTATAATCGATTAATAAGAGATGGCGTTAGCATCGCTATGGGTGAACCTCATGACAGTTTATCGCAGGTATTGTGAACTTACAACCTATCTCGATAGATGTCGCTATAAACACTTACTGTGGTGACAGGTGAGTGGTGTTAATTTATAGTACAATCTATCTCACTCTCTCATGTCTGTGTTTCCTTCGCTGATATAGATGGCATCGCATTTTGATACTACTATTCACATTGCCTGGTACACTGACGGTAATGTAGCGTAGCGTTGAGGAGTCACTTAATCAGCGCCCAAAAGATGGCGTTGTGTACCTATCTTCAACTTACCGTGGTGATGACCCTAGCCGTCTTCGGAGACGGGTCGCGTGTATTCAGCGAGAAGTAAGAAATATAACATCTTAGGGTGTTTCCTCCACTGCTACGTTCAGACGCTTTATTTTATCAAAGATAGTGAACACAACATTTACTCAAAGATAGTGATCTAATTCGTTTTTCCTAACAATGTTCAGCTCAGCGTCAGCCTCATTACGTCGCACCTAACCCGCTAGATGTCGCTAGCTGGAACTCACCGTGGTGACGTCGCGGGCGTCGCCCACGTCGTCGGAGTCGGGCGGCGCGGGCGCATGGTAGCGGCGCTTCACGGAGCCGGGCCGCGCGTCGGCGGCGGGCGGCGCCGAGCACGCGGCGCAGCACCACAGCCAGCGGTGGCGGCGGGCGAGGCGGCCGCATTCCTTTTGGAACTGGAATCACGATTTACGTATTAAATACATACATATGGTCACGTCTATATCCCTTGTGGGGTAGACAGAGCCAACAGTCTTGAAAAGACTGATAGGCCACGCACAGAACACAAACACATTAAATCAATGGATTGTTCTGACTTCAGAGTGATCCCTGAGCTTGCTGCAACACAAACATGAATCTTAATTGTGTGCCTAATAAAAAAAACTGTTTTAATATTATGATTTTATGTGTATGTTTGGAGTCATTTATAAACTTTATATATATCTATCTACAAATGATTCCTGCTTCACTACTATGGAAAATCCGTGATATACAAAAAATTTGGAATAATCATTATTATCGTCTCTAAGTAAATTTTGGTTACGTCTCCACCTTGTTGGACAAGAGCACGGGGTATGACTATGATCACGATTTAGGATTGGGCCCGCTTGTGACCACGATCCTGAAGTGGGTAGAATAGAATAGATTTATTTTCAAAATTGGATACAAGGTATCACTTATTGACGTCACATCGCAGGCTTATAGACAAAACGATTCCAATTTGAGCTCCTGAGAATGCAAGATTTTTCACAATGATTTTCCTCGTTGTAAGAGCATCGGTTCTATTATTCTGTACAGACTTCCGTATATTTAATTGTAGCTTCTACGTATACCTAATATAACTTCAATTTATCTTTATGTAAATTATATATTTCATAATTGATTTATCCAAAGATGAGAATGAACAAAATCCAAAACACTCACGATCTCATTCTGCAGGCAGTGGAAGATGAAAATGAAGACGCCTTGCAGCGAGTTCAAGATGGTGAATGTGTAGGCCACGCCTATGGACTGCTCGTTGAGGTACAAAAGGCCGAATGTCCACGTCAGGCCGAGAAGGAACGCCAGGATTATTGAGGTGTGGAGCCAGACCCTGAAAAAGAAATTGTTGTATGAGTAAAATATAATATTTATCATGTTAGTAAAAAGTGAAGCTAAAGATATTTTGCTGCGGAAGGTACGTTAAGTGATTTTAAGATAAAAATATTTTCTTTTCTAAAATGTATCTCTTCTCCAAAAACTGGACGAAATCTTACGCGAAAAGGTAGGTTGCGCTTTGCTTAGCTCGTTAAGACTCCATCCCCCCAAATAAGACATACAAAAACGAAGTTGAAATAATGAAGAAAAATGAAAAAAAGAATTGTTATAAAATTACCTTATTTTGTATAACCTAGTATTGTCTTTTGCCTTAATTGATACTGTTGAATGTCTGCACATCATGAAGATAACCATGCCGAGACAGATCCAGTTTGCCTGAAAACAAAAACAAATTGAAAAAAGGTTTTTTAAAAAGAAAGTAACGCAATGGCGGTAGAAAAAACAAATAAATAACCGTAATTTAAATGTGTAGTCCAAATTTTTCATCCTAAGAATATATAAGAAACCAGCTTTGATGAACTGGATAGATAGATACTTACAGCTAGCACCAGCCCCACCGGCCCCACGAAGCTCATGAGGAACATCCTGTCGGTGGAGAGCCAGCAGTGGCGCGCGGTGCCGTAGCCGGCGGGGAAGGCGGCGGCGGAGCTGGCCACCACGAGCGCGGGCGCGGCGTACGAATGGAGGTACTTACAGCTAGCACCAGCCCCACCGGCCCCACGAAGCTCATGAGGAACATCCTGTCGGTGGAGAGCCAGCAGTGGCGCGCGGTGCCGTAGCCGGCGGGGAAGGCGGCGGCGGAGCTGGCCACCACGAGCGCGGGCGCGGCGTACGAATGGAGGTACTTACAGCTAGCACCAGCCCCACCGGCCCCACGAAGCTCATGAGGAACATCCTGTCGGTGGAGAGCCAGCAGTGGCGCGCGGTGCCGTAGCCGGCGGGGAAGGCGGCGGCGGAGCTGGCCACCACGAGCGCGGGCGCGGCGTACGAATGGAGGTACTTACAGCTAGCACCAGCCCCACCGGCCCCACGAAGCTCATGAGGAACATCCTGTCGGTGGAGAGCCAGCAGTGGCGCGCGGTGCCGTAGCCGGCGGGGAAGGCGGCGGCGGAGCTGGCCACCACGAGCGCGGGCGCGGCGTACGAATGGAGGTACTTACAGCTAGCACCAGCCCCACCGGCCCCACGAAGCTCATGAGGAACATCCTGTCGGTGGAGAGCCAGCAGTGGCGCGCGGTGCCGTAGCCGGCGGGGAAGGCGGCGGCGGAGCTGGCCACCACGAGCGCGGGCGCGGCGTACGAATGGAGGTACTTACAGCTAGCACCAGCCCCACCGGCCCCACGAAGCTCATGAGGAACATCCTGTCGGTGGAGAGCCAGCAGTGGCGCGCGGTGCCGTAGCCGGCGGGGAAGGCGGCGGCGGAGCTGGCCACCACGAGCGCGGGCGCGGCGTACGAATGGAGGTACTTACAGCTAGCACCAGCCCCACCGGCCCCACGAAGCTCATGAGGAACATCCTGTCGGTGGAGAGCCAGCAGTGGCGCGCGGTGCCGTAGCCGGCGGGGAAGGCGGCGGCGGAGCTGGCCACCACGAGCGCGGGCGCGGCGTACGAATGGAGGTACTTACAGCTAGCACCAGCCCCACCGGCCCCACGAAGCTCATGAGGAACATCCTGTCGGTGGAGAGCCAGCAGTGGCGCGCGGTGCCGTAGCCGGCGGGGAAGGCGGCGGCGGAGCTGGCCACCACGAGCGCGGGCGCGGCGTACGAATGGAGGTACTTACAGCTAGCACCAGCCCCACCGGCCCCACGAAGCTCATGAGGAACATCCTGTCGGTGGAGAGCCAGCAGTGGCGCGCGGTGCCGTAGCCGGCGGGGAAGGCGGCGGCGGAGCTGGCCACCACGAGCGCGGGCGCGGCGTACGAATGGAGGTACTTACAGCTAGCACCAGCCCCACCGGCCCCACGAAGCTCATGAGGAACATCCTGTCGGTGGAGAGCCAGCAGTGGCGCGCGGTGCCGTAGCCGGCGGGGAAGGCGGCGGCGGAGCTGGCCACCACGAGCGCGGGCGCGGCGTACGAATGGAGGTACTTACAGCTAGCACCAGCCCCACCGGCCCCACGAAGCTCATGAGGAACATCCTGTCGGTGGAGAGCCAGCAGTGGCGCGCGGTGCCGTAGCCGGCGGGGAAGGCGGCGGCGGAGCTGGCCACCACGAGCGCGGGCGCGGCGTACGAATGGAGGTACTTACAGCTAGCACCAGCCCCACCGGCCCCACGAAGCTCATGAGGAACATCCTGTCGGTGGAGAGCCAGCAGTGGCGCGCGGTGCCGTAGCCGGCGGGGAAGGCGGCGGCGGAGCTGGCCACCACGAGCGCGGGCGCGGCGTACGCGCCGGCGCAGTACCAGCGCGCGCGCGGCCGCTCCGGCTCGAACACCTCCACCAGCATCGCGTACAGGTGGAAGCCTGGGGTGGGAGGTAACACATTTATTGTTCAACTGTATTTTGTTTAGGAGTCAGGTGGTAGAATGATTATATCAACTTTTAAATGAATATCTTTTTTGATAGGCTTCTTAATAGCTCCCTAAAATTGCATGTAAAATTTAGTTATTTTTTTTACATTTTTCTACTTTTACCCGCTCATCCGCTCGGAAGACTCGGGAATTTTATAATCGGATTTAAAGCAACGGATATCTATGCATTTAATATCACTAAGGGAACCAGAGACTAATAGTTTCTATTTTATAAATTATATTTTTCTAAGGTACGAAATAACTTTTACAATGAGAAATAAAAATATTTACGGAGTCAAAACAAGATTTTATTTTTTGATAATGTCAAATAGATCAATACAAAAATTAAGATCTGAAAAAGCTTATTAGCATAACAGCATACAAACTTACTCTACTTTAACAATAAAAAAAATAATTGCAACATAAAAAAATAATCATAAAATTAAAATTGAATATTAAATGCGGGTACTTTTAAAGAACCATTACCTTCTAGAAACATCCAAGCGAAGGCTGCCAAGAAGAAGTAGTGCAGCACAGCGGCGATGACTCCGCACAGGATCCTGTCCTGCGTCTGGTCGATGCCCACCATGAAGACCACTTCTGCTATCAGCAGACATACGCACAGGTTCTTGTGTATCAGGACACGGTCCGACTGGAAAATAGGAGAATATCACTTATTACTTTAAACTTCAATACGACAAAATTTCTTTTTGTTTGTTACAAAAGTCATTGGATGAAGAAAATATGTACAATGCCGGACTTATCCTAATCGAGATTTTTTATTGTAACATGTGTTTTATAAAAGGTATATAAGATGGAACTAGATGTAGTTTCCCTAGATAATGAAGTAATGGAATAATTATGGATGCTCACTGAGAACCGACGCATCAAAGTTCGGAGCCCCAAAGGAAATCCTAAGGACAATATACTACGAAAGATTTAGCAGAATTTCAACGGTTGCCTGTCTCTATTATACTTTCAGCCTTTTTTGAAATTTTAGCTTACTTCAAGATCCATATGAAGGACTGCAGTCTTATTCCGCAGATACTGAGAAAAGAACATTCTAAGCCTACATTTTGTGAAAGATTGCGTTAGTTCTGTTTGTAAAGAGAAGAACGTTAGTTAAGACAGTAAAGTCTAAAATAAATAAATAACTATACTACCTTCATATTCTTAAAACACTGGAACACAATGATCGCCGCGAACAGCGCTATGGCTGACACAGCACACCCGACCAAGGTGATGAGCCTCAGCGCTAGCTGGTGATGGGCGTCCAGCGGGACCCCCTGGACGTCCATGAGGATCGCGAAGTTGGTGAGGTGGGAGCACGCGCATCCGGTGTGGGTGAGGTTGGACCACTCCACTTGGCAACCTTCGGGAGACCAGCCGCTGTGGAAAGGAATTGATGGTTTTTTGTATGAAATCGCAGTCTGAAAAAACCTTTGGATTCCTTTGTAATTATTGAAATCCAAGAGTGCGAAGATCAGGTAACAGGGAAAAAATTTGTTCACTGTTAATAAACCCAAATTGTGCCATGGTTTCATGGCATTTTACCCCATAACAGAAAATTTTCAAAGTAAAGAAATAAAGCTTAAGTAAAGATCTCACCTTCTCATCCTATCATTGTTTTAATCATTACTTTGATATCAAGTTACGCGTTCCATGTATGTTCCAAACATCTATTAACCTCTCAAGTTCTGATTAAAATCTATCTAAGAGCCATATTTCGTAGTTCTCATGCAATATACTTACTGCAATGTGTAGTCCCAGAAAACGCAGGCCGGGTTGGTGACGTTCTCAGTTTTTAGGTGCTTCATCGTCAGCTTGACCATCTGCGTCAGTTGGATGTGACGACCGTTGCCCAAACTCGCTGAAATCACCTGGAACAAAGTTAATTGTTTTGAAATAATTTTCATTTCGCCATCTAATGGTTTGTTTTATAATTATATAAGTAGATGTTGTTGATTTATTTATTTATTGAGAGAGAGCGTACACAATTTTGTAGCCAACCAAACATTTTTATCTCGCTCTCCCTCAGTTTTGTGTTATAAGAATTTCAATCAGAAACCACCCCACATATATAAAAGTTAATCCAGAATTTCTTTGTCTGCCCCTTCTATCTGGGCCCGACTTATATTGGTCTTAATTTAGTAACCTAATTGTTCTTATACTAGCTTTCAAAAGCCAAAGTAAACTCCACCAATGTGGAACAAACTTGTTTTGGTTTTATTGTTCCCTTTCGTCTCTTCAACTACAGAATTCTGAAATCGGTAGTATTTACTCTAAAATAATTTCTCCTGCTTCATTGATGACCGTATCCTGTAAAAACTCACCTTAGAATTCAGAACCCTGGTGACATTCCTCTTCTCCTTCTCCGAGTTGAGGCTGGTGGAGGAAGAGGCAGCGGGGTCGGCAGCGAAGGCGGCGTACTGCGGACTCTTGCCGAAGGTCGGTGGCAGGATCTGTTCCAGACGATTGAAGGCGAAGAACACTATCCTCACCAGACCATCTTGACGATTTTCTGTAAAGAAAGGAATGAGATTAAAGATCTCAATGTGTAACAAAATTTCGAGTGATGGCTTTTAGAACAAGGGTAAGTTTCGCCAACTTAAAAGATAACGGAGTATCTAGTCAGATGGCATGTGATAGGACGAATTGGAGGACTTAACAAACTGTCCCGACCTCACGTAAAGTTGAAGAAGGATTCGATTGAAAAGGTAACTGACATATACTTTAGCGATTAGCCGTAACGCCTGCTTGAACGTACAAAACAAATGTCATTCGTTGTATTTGTAGCAGTAGTCGTCGCTTATAATAAATCGGCCATTTTAATTATTTAGATCCTCGGGCAAAAATGTCAGAGTTGTATTTGTTAAGTAAAGTAAAGATTGGGTGATCTTCGCACCGTAATTGTTCGCTGGTAAGTCAGTTATGTACTGATATCGTCTTCTTCTAAGTAAGTAGCTCTAGGAATCGCACCCGAGATTTTAATAGCGGTATTTAAGCGTCTTCTCTATGACAATGTACCAAACTAACTTACCATGTAAAGCAGCCTTGGGAATTGTGATAGAATCTTCCGAACCCTTCCACTGCTCCTGCGCAGTCACCGATGGGAACGTCTCGTCTTCCACGTTCTTTACTTCCAACACCCTGACAGATAGACCTGGAATAAATGTGTCATTTAGACCACACAGTTTCAGCTCTTCTTTTTATTTGATAACTCCTAGTAATAGGCGCTTTCTGGTTAGAACCACGACCGGCAAAATTTTACGGAATATTGTCGATGAGAGAGTCAATGTGTAAAGTACAAAAGAATAGTTTGATTCTTAACATATTATGAATATGTTATCCTTTATGTTAGGGGGAAATCCGCATTTCGCAATAGTGGACATGTTCGCATTGATTTTTATATTAATAAAATTCTACAACACCTGTAGTGTAATTCCGTGTAATATTGTCAATGATGTACTTACAAATATTCTTAACAGTTTGTAAAATATTCTTCTCCTCAGAAATAGCGTCAGCCAATAGGAAAGCGTTCTCTTCCAGTTGCGTTAGTAACGCGCTCGCGGCGCGGTTCTGCGCTTCGGCGCTCAGGTCCGCCCACGACGCGCGCTGGTTCTCTTCTAGAAGATTCGATCCTGAAAAAGAGTTGTTCGATTTATTGTAAGAAAACATTGTCGATCCTCAAGTCCCAGAGCATAAGCAACTCAGGGTAAAAAAAAAACAACAGAAAATACGCAAAGATGATAATGTTTTTGTTCGCGCTTCTGTAGAGCCGATTAGAACGTGATATGCGAACTTTATATAGTTTTCCATGTGTCTAGCAGTAATATGTAAACTCACATTATACGATACTATACACTTTCAATTCGCAGAATATGCAAGTCATTAAAAATTCTTAACTTAAAGTGTTTATAATCTAATATAAAAATTACCTCAGATTTATTTTACTATTACGTAGGTACTAGATGTAACAGACCGAAGGAGAGACCTTTATGTCCCGTCAAATTACGACTTAATATATTATTATATGGTTTCATTAAGCTATTTATACATACCCGTCTTGATAACTCCAAGCAGCATATCAGCAACTAATGCCTCCCTCTGCCTAGCATCAGGGAAAGTCTTCACGTCCCTGGACATTCCCTGGGCTAGCTTCTTCATGATGCTCGTCGTGATCATCATGTCTCCGCCGTACAAGGTCTTCGAAGATGTCACCTGGATTAAAATGTTTCGTGAAAATGGATTGGCTTTTTACTTTCTCATGTTTAGTTTTCATCATAGAAATTGGGTTATGGGCACTCCTACAGCAACTGTAAATTTTGTTCTTGACGAATCTCTATCAGAATTACCCTTTTACTGAAAAACAATTTAATTGCAGATTTGATAAATTCGTAGGTTTTGTTTGCCTTCACAATTTATTTTTGACAAAAATACCAGAAATGCCCCCCCTTTTTTACGATGGTTTCCAGGCTGTTCTGCCCCAAAGCGATTGGGTTATGGGCACCCCATAGCCTATGGTAATTTTTTTCGCAATTCGTGTGTCTTTATTTCTTTAATTTGTGACATACCTGAGCCAAATCGTTGCTGATGCTGAGAAGTGACTCTCCCTCTTTGACCCTGGCTTCCAGACTGTTCAGCCATACAGACCGACACTCGCTGAGGTCGGGCGTAGCTCCGTGCCATTCTGGTATTGCGTCCACTGTAAAAAGTATCATAACACATATAAGTTAAGGAGCATATTATTATTTTATTTCGTTGACATCAAACTTACGCACTCCAGGATTGTGGTAACAAGCGGACCTTGGGAAGGATCCAGTGATAAAAACGCCATTAGGATGATTGATGATTTTGTTCTTTAGAATGTCAAAATAACAATTTTCTATCATTACGTTTTTATTATTATGTCCTCTAGCATAATTTAGTAGGAATCTCTTAATATTCGTATGGTTCGTCATTATAACCACTAAGTATTTCGAGATTTGAACATGAAGATGCCGCGTGGCTTCTGTCACTTAAAATAGAACCTCTCCATATCTTTGGCATGGATGTAGTAAAAGGCGACTAAGGAATAAACTAACAAACTTGGGATTTTTCTTGTAGGCGATAGGATAGCAACCAATTCCATCATCAAGCCATACAGCTGAACGTGGCCTTTCAGTCTTGTCAAGACTGTTGGCTCTGTCTACACCGCAAGGGATATGGAGATGACAATATCTCACCATAAATATCATTAGTCGGATGTTGATTGGTCTGGACCTCTGATAAACCTCCCCGGTAGTCGATGATATGGTCAGCCGTGTCACCATCACGACCTGGTAGTGAAAAGCGTTTTTTTTATTTGACATTTGACAACACTGTTATTATTTCTGTCCCCACGTCACAAACTCATTCAGTATGGTTCACGGCGTTATATGTATCTCGGGCAGTTTTTGTTTAGAGATTGAACACCAATTTGAACATATTGGTATGAGTATTAGAAAACTTATACAAAAATCAGTCAAAATGCCTATTATTATCCTGATGAGTAAGTCAGTATCTACAGTTTCTTTTACTATTTGATAGATATAACAAAAAAACTAATTACCTTTTAGTAGAGCATCAGAGCCCAATCTAGAAATGAGCCTATCGTTAGCCTGGTCCAGCCCCAAGTCGTGATAGTTCTCGCCAGACTGGAGGTTGCTTCGCTTTCTAGAACGTTCTTCATCACTGTTCTGGTACGGTGTCAATGTGCATCTGTGAGATAGAGAATGGTAATTAAAATCCACGTAAAGAATATGAATGCAATTATAAAGAGTAATTTTGGATTCCCATTACCGTAATTTGAAAACAAACTGTTTTCTTGATTCATATTTTTTTGTTGATAGGTAGGTAATTTCCGATGCTCCTATGGCGAGGGAAGAAATCGCGAGAGAACTTGCACATTCAGCACATTCAACTGGCTGTGTAATTACCATGACAAAGTTCCTACGAATAAGGGTCAGACGGAGTCAGTTGGTATGGAAAAACTGACTTACCTAGATCATGGTCATATCCCGAGCATACATAGGTATACCCCGGGCTTCTCTCTAGAGGTGAGGATGCAACTGGGACTAATTGCAAGGAAATACTCACTTCCATTTAGCCAAGCCACTGGCTCCCCCCGGGCAAGGCTGGACTGCATACGTGTTGACCACAGTCCAGTTCCAATGTAGACCTCTAGCTGACACTTGGGGGCAGTACGCTCTTCTGCCAAGGTTCACTGTGGAACTTGTTGCTGTAGAACAGAAGGAATTTCATTTTTTTTTTATTTAATCATAGATATAGTTATAAATAAAGGTACAAATTATCCAAATTTAATAACTGCGATTTTGTTTTTCGGAAAATAGACCATGCCTTTAAGGATAAAATTTTTTTAGAGAGTATTGCCAAATGAAGAATGTTAAATGTAGTGGCAGTTATAACAAAGAAATTTAGATACTTACCCATTTTTTTTATAATGCCAACTATCGTCAACCGTGTGGTTTCCGACACTTAAGAATAGGACCACTCCATCTCTTTCCCATGGATGTCGTCAAAGGCGATACTAAGGGATAGACTAATAAATTTGGGAGTCTTAGTCGATGAGCTAGTAATCTGTCACTATTTGACTCTACTCCATATTTAACTCATGCAGCTGAACCTGACCTTTCAGTCTTTTTAAGACTGTTGGCTCTGTCTACCTCGAAAGTGATATACGTAATTATATGTATGCCAGCTATCGTATTATTTATGATAAAATGTTTCAGATGTGATAATGTGATAAGAAACTTACAGAATATCTTTTCGATGTCATCTTCCATGTCTGTGTTGGGTCTGGTCTCTTTCGGAGGTAAGTGTTCTGGTGAAGTGGCGTCGGAGTCTTCATCTTTAGCAGGCCAGTGTAAAGTTTCTTCTGTAACTGCTGTTAAACAAATAAGAAATCATCTTCATCTTCATCTTCAACAGAAAATTGCTGAATAGCCTACAATTATATAGAAAAAGCATAGCAAAGAATTTGCTTATAAAACTGTCAGTTATAAAAAACTTTTATGATCTATTTTAATGTAGTTAATTACATACATACATAAAATCACGCCTCTTTCCTAGAGGGGTAGGCAGAGAATACATCTTTCCACTTGCCACGATCTCTACATACTTCCTTCGCATCATCCACATTCGTAACTCTCTTCATGCATGCATTTAGTTAATTAGATATGTTAATTGACATGGTAACAATACTAAAGGTATACTCAAACTTACCAATATCATCATCTTTGTTAGGCTTGTCATTCCTGGGGCTATTGTCAGGATCTGCTGTCTTTGGTTCTTCCTTTACTTCAGGAAGGTTATCCCGAGGGATTTGCGGGGGATCCCGTTCTGATGACGTGTCTGGTTGTCTTGTTGTAGCCTGAAATTTGACAATTATGGGATTTGAGTGAATTTCTCATGAGTTGTTTTAACCTTCGTGTTATAGATTTTTACGCTACTTTGGAGAATTAATTGCGAAAAAATATTTTGTAATAATCATGGTGATGTTACACCACGTATTAATCTATATGTGTGTACCACAAAATGCACAAAAGTCACTTATTTAGATGACGTTATGAGAAAAGGGACAATAATTTGACCTAGGTACATCATTGAAGTTGTCTACGACTCATGCTGCTGATAATTCATAATCCTTATTATTTGTATCAACGAGGTTTAAAAAAAAGAATTAACATACCTTAGTACCCACATCACCAAGTTTCACCTCCGGCGGCAAGGTGATATGAGGTCTAAAGGTTGGTGGCGTGATGACTGTTGGCTTCTTCCTCTCTCCCTGTTGGGTTTGGACAGGACTCTTCGGCACTGGAGGAGCGGTAGACCTCCAGACTGTGGGCTGAGATGTGATGAGCCAAGGAGGCGACGGTCTGTTTGTTGTACTGGTGGTTGATGCTGAAAATTAAATAAAATATACATGAGAGCATAATTTTGCTTCTACAAATAAACCGTCTTACGGTGAGGTAAAACATCGCAAGGAAACCTGCACATTCAGAAAACTATGGTATGATTTTAATTCTCTTTCAAATCTTGTGATCAGACGGGGGTCGTGTCGTGTAAAAATATGTCTTCCCTAATACAGGATCCTCATTTATGCTCTCCGAAGTCAGATCGTGGTCATAAGCATACCCTGAGATGGATGAATTAAAAAACAGTATTGTACTCGTAATAAAATGGTATCTTACCTGGCACACACTGGTAATGCGCCTCAAGATATTTGAGCGTGTTCGGACAGGGGTCGCCAAACATGTTTGTGCTCGCCAATATGCTGCAGTTCTGATGCATGCTACACCTGTAAAAAAAAACATTACATGTTATATTATTTTCAGATGAGAGTTTAAACATTAAAAAAAAAATTAAAGATGAAAGAATGTTAATCACCAGTAGTCGATCACTATTTACTGAGGTCTAAGAAGACCGCCCAACTAAAATTACTGTGTGTCATAAAACCGATAAGGTTTTTAATTAATTTAGACTGTCCTAAAAGACTTTCATTCTGTTCTGGTCGTAAAATACTGAGCAAAACAAAACGATTTCAATGAAACAATAAAAACTGGATAAGTGCGTGTCGGGCCACTCGCGTTGTATGCTTCCGTAGTTATCCATCACAGATATGAAAGTAAATTACAAAATTGTATTTATAAATAATTAATTTTGCCGTGTGGTTCCCGGCACGAATAGAAAAAAGAATAGGACCACTCCATCTCTTTCCCATGGATGTCGTAAAAGGCGACTAAGGGGTAGGCTTATAAACTTGGGATTCTTCTTTTAGGCGATGGGCTAGCAACCTGTCACTATTTGAATCTCAATTCCATCTTAAAGCCAAACAGCTGACCGTGGCCTATTAGTCTTTACAAGACTGTTGGCTCTCTCTACCCCGCAAGGGATATAGACGTGATTATATGTATGTATGTATGTATAAATAATTAATTATTACTTTTGTAAGTGCGTTTTGTAAGATACTTATTTTATATTTAGTAATTTATAGAGCTCAACAAGTTATGTACTTACTATATTGCGTGTTCATAATAAAAAAAAATCACAAAAATATTTTGCAAACGGAAAATATACAATAAAATGGTATAAAGTATGTATAAACTTGATTTCCAGCCTCCCGTTGTGATTAAGTCAATTTATATCTACAACTGCTCATTATATTTTATTTCTCTTGGATTCAATTAAACAACTTAATTTAATTGACATCGTTATTAAATATTAAATTCAATATCACTAACTTTTGCCCGCAGTTCCGCGTTGAACGTGTTAGTTTATTTCTTTCTTTTGCGAATAACGAGAAATTCTCAACTATTTTCTTTAACAAATAGATTTCAATCTCTTCAAGATTAAAATTCAATAAACGATAAGAGTTATTATAAATAGGTGCCAATACAATGCTGACTTTGTATAAAAAAAACATAGTGTTTGCCACCTGCTTCTCTTCCCGCAGATATTGACAAAGCCTATCAAGGGAAAGGCTACTCGTATAACTATGGCATGGATGTGATGGATATGTGCAATAAGTATTTGCTTATACGTATAACCGTGTGGTTCCTGGCACTAAAATAAAAAAGAATAGGACCACTCCATCTCTTTTCCATGGATGTCGTAAAAGGCGACTAAGGGATAGGCTTTTAAACTTGGAATTGTTTTTATTAAGTGATAGGCTAGCATCCTGTCGCTATGTGAATCTCAATTCTATCATTAAGCCAAACAGCTGAACGTGGCCTATCAATCAGTCATTTCAAGACTGTTGGCTCTGTCTACCCCGCAAGTTATGTAGACGTGACTTTATATATGTATGTATGTGTACAATATGTATCACAGAACACACAGAGAATATTTATAAAAAATTGCGTCTAATTAAAATAATTCATTAAATAATTAATTAGACGCAATTTTTCAAATCAGGGACTACCTATTGAGTAGATGTCAAATTGCAAATAGACTGGAACTTATTTTCGACTAAATATAAAAAGTAAATTTAAATCTTGCAACAACCAGACAGCTTTGACATGTTTATTTTTGAAAATAAACTCCTATAAATATTAAACCTGTCCCCAATTATCAAACAGTGTCGTGTTACACGATATTCTTTATTAAATTAGTAACGATCGAAATAAATATTTTTTTATACGTTATGGAGGACAAATTTGAAAAATAAATTGATGATAGACTAAAATATCTTTCGGTTTGTTTGATGATGTAATCGGGTATTCATTATATTAGCGGATCAGATCAAGTTTTTCGGATTAATCAATTACTAAAATGTTATGGCTTTATTACTTACTTAGATATTTTTAGCTACTGGTTTTGTTTTTTTTTTCTTAACCATCAATTGCCTTTTTTACAAACTGCCAGTAAAACTAATTTGATTAAAAGTGTAACGCTATCAGTCCTACACGTATTAACTAGTTTTTTAAATGTTTAAATGGACTTTATATAATTATATGAGATGTACTTTATTTTATTTTTTTTTTCAGGTAAGTGATAGACTCATAAACTTGAAATTCTTTTTTAGACGATGGTCTAGCAACCTATCTCCATTTGAATCTTAATTCTATCACATCAAAAAGTTGAACGTGGCCTATCAGACTCCAAAGACTGTTAGCTCTGTCTACACCGCAAGCGAGATAGACGTGATTATATGTATGTATAATGCAGTTTGAGAGTTTTATTTGCATTTGTGTCCGTTGGGTACGCGACACTATACAGAAGTACATTATGAGCTTTACTGAAGTATGTACATACTTAAATCTTGACCTACACATGGAATGGATACCTACGTACATTACTTCTTAGTATTTGACCCATTTTTATTAGGCAACTTCTTCCTTAAGTTCACTCAGCTCAACTGCAAGGAAATGTTGCCCTTAATTGGATACAATTTAAACTGACAATGGCGAACTTCTGTATACTTAGTTATTCTAAGGCAAATGTAAACACGACCTAATCCAATGGCCGGGAAGCGTCGAGGATTGGCGAAAATTGCCGAAAATTAAATATTCTACACCCAAGTTGATATCGTTAGCTCGCGAGATTGCCAATAAACTACACGGTCGTAGTAAAAGTTAGTTAGTACGCCCAATTCGCAGCTCTTCTAATAAAGTTACGATCGCATCAAAATTTCAACATGAATTTTTATTTTTAACCATTCAAGGCGATGTACTGCCTTTTGCCATTACATGAATCGCAATTTTATAATTAATAAGGTGTATATTTAAAAATATTATTCATGAAATTACTTGAATGTTTTAATCAGCAGTATTTTTGATAATTTGATTAAAACATCAACATTTTTAACGCGAGAGATTTACAAATAATGTAATTGTTTTCAATGAATTTTCGTTACACAGTTTTGACGTCTTCTTCTTTATACAGCCTTCAGACTAAGTTCCCCTAAATAACTACATTGTTTTCTGCAAATTCTCCGGGACCTAACCTATTTAACTTTAAATGTCAGTCTAACCTTCTTGTTTTTGTATACTGTGGTACCGAGGGTATGGCCGTCCCGCTCATGCAAATTATTTCGAAATTGATTGTCTACGCCTCGTCACATCATTGCCTTTCGAATGACTAATCTTTGGGATTTGGGATAACATTTGTGACGGATTGATTTTTGGACCACTTAGTTAATAGACCAATTTTCATAAAAGTAGTCCGAACGAACAAAACATTGTTTAGGATGTAAGTACTTTGTTCGTAAAAGTATACTAAAGAGTAAAGTCAAATATTTGTACCGCTACCCGAGGTCAAACTTTGGCTACCTTTCTTCTGCAATAACCTACATCAGCGAATCACAATGCAAAATCTAGTTTATAATACCAAGTATCGTTCAATTACATACAGTGCCAACAGTCCTGAAAAGGACACGTTCAGCTTTTACTTCAATTAGTTTCGTACAAATCTAGAAACTATGATGTTAACGCTTTTTGGGTGATACGTAAGTCCATTAATTATTATAAACTAACCTGCTATGTAAAACCCGCAAACTCCTCGTCGACATACAGTTGACGCTCCAGTCGGTGTTGCCATGATCGTTGCAGATGGTGATAGAGAACCTTCCGTAGTTCGCCCTTATTAAATGTATGACCGAGCCTTCGCTGCAGCCGATCTTCAAAGTCTTGCCTTCGCACGCATACGCTGTTTCATATCTTGGCTCTGAAAAAATAAAAAAAGAAATATTAGATTTCCCGCTTGTTGTTTTGAATTTGGAAGGCGAAAATTCAAATTGTGATACTTGATAATTTTCATTCTATTTGATTTGATCAATTAATACTACCGACAAGCAAACTACCAACTGGTAGGATTCAGAATTAATAAATAACAGGAAGGTAATAATATTCAGAAAAAAAGAGTAATTAATTTTTTCTGAATGTGTTAAACAAGGATCCTAAGTGAAAATTAACGTTAAATCATTTAATAGGTCCTGTTCTCGTAAAATTTAGCTAGATAGCGAAAAATTCGTATTTTATTGAGAAATCGTTTGATGAAATTACCTAATCTCTAAAATCTAAGTTTCTTAGCGTATTTTACCTATATCTTTAACCTCATAATAATATCAAGAATAATACATAATATTCGTTTATAAAAGTTAAGTATACAAAGCATTATCAGAAACAATTACTCACTACCTACACTCATTCAAAATATCACAAGTCCAGAAAATGTGTGTAGGTAACCAACAATGCACAAATAAACTCAGTGAATCCCCTTTTAGTGCTGTTGATCAATTCAGAAAGCATTTATGCGTTCAAAAACAAACATCCGTGTAGAAGACAAAACGAACTGAAAAACTGTCGACTCAACATTTCATAATCAATTTCTGAACGATTCATTGCAGACCAATCGCAGACACGCACAGATTCAAAATATTTCGCCACGACACACTGCACATTGGCGCGTTGTTTCATAATTCGAATTTCAGATTAAAGGGAAAGCGCAATGGACGCGTGAAACGTGGAGATTAATAATCGCAATAATAATGGTTAGAATAACTGGGTAAAAGGTGTGCATATTCTAAGGACCGGGTATAATAAATCTGGGTAAATTAATGACGGCACTGACAGATCGTTTACGCGTTTTCGCCGAGTCATACCGCGGAATGAGTGAGGGTTGCCTATGGAACTAAATTAGATAAGAACAGAATAGGCATTGGAGTTCAATTTCGTACGCTAAATGAGTTTTAGTGACTTGATTTGTTTAGTTACAAACTTATAAAAGGTGTCGTTTATTAAACGCCTTAATTTTTAGACGACTTAGGTACTTACCTACTCAAAATATTGTTCAGGAAATGAGAGGAGTAAGTTTGCAATATCCGAAAAGGTGATATTATGAAGATCAATTATACATATTTAAGCCCTTGTTATACTCATGTTAAGCAAATAAAAATTTTAATTTGAAACGTAAGATGTAGGAAGTGCCCTTAAATTTGGATTTAGATGTAACATTGAGACGAACCAAATAACCAAAAAAGCTTTGTATAAGTAATCATGGTAACAGATAAAACTTGTTTCAGTTTCTGCCTACCTTGAAAGAGACATAGCCATACTATGTATGTAGGCATGTGGGTGTGTATAGTAGTCGATTATGCGTAATTTGGTACTATGATACCACCCTCTGCCGACTCCAAAACTGGAATGATACTGTCGTTTATCTACCTTTGTTGGCCTAAACAAAAATACTATATCAAATACTCATATAGAAGACCAATAATTTATCAGCAGAAGCAATAACCTATAAAAACGAAGGTATTAATCAAAAGGTGGCACTATTGGGTCATCATTCACTAGCGACTAAAGAAACCTACGCTTTGTTGGAATCATTAAGTATAGTAAATACATTCTGATTAGGAATATAATAGTTTATTTCAGGTGGTTATGGCTTATATATCGCAAATATTATTTACGTCTTTTAATGAAGTTCAAGTATATAATATCATTAAGCCATACAGCTGAACGTGGCCTTTTCATTGATACTGGCTCTGTCCACTCCGTTAGGGATAAAGATGTGATTATATAATGAGGAATTTATGTAAGTATATAAACTATATTTGCTTTAACATCTACTCCTAAAAAGGAAGATCAAAAACTAAATAATATACGTAACTTAAAGCAGACAATAAATTATAGTGGTGTGATGCACAGCCATATTAAAATCCTCATAGATATCGATTATCGATATTTTCAAGTAATGACGCTCCAAATTGCCGTAATTTCCGAAGGATTTTATTTTTATATTCTGTAGGAATTCAATTACATGTCGGAACCTGTAATTACTGTCGCTCTTAGTAAATTATTGTTTTCAGTTCATTTAAGCGACGTCTGCTCGAGTGATTACAAGAAAGTTGAATAACATAAAGATGTATTAAGGACATCGTTTATTTTAAACACCATCTATTATTTTAACTAGTGAATACCTACAGAAGCGGAACAAATAATTTGTCGTAATTCTCATTTCTCTGTTTATTGTTGTTTTATATTCTTGATTCACGTAAAAAAAAATTATCACAATTTTATACATTTTAACTGAATAATTGTCTTCTTAAAAATTTAGAATGCAATCTATCCTATATAATTATATAGGATAGATTGCATTCTAAATTTTTTATAGAATACAATTTTGAGCCCATATGATTCTTTCAACACAGTGAAAATATTTGGTAATGTTTTTACAATGGGTTTATTGGCCTAAAACCAAAATTCCTAAAGAAATTTTTGATGGGGTGGTAGTAAAATAAAGTTAAACACTACGTATTTTTGTAGACTAGAAATGGGCACAGGAAATAATATTCAAAATCTCATTCTGACGTTGGCATGAGCACAACAATAGAACGAAGTTAAATAACTTGTTTACAATCAGTTGACACATGGGTCACAAGGTGTATTATCAGAGTTCAGAAGTCGATACGTCGATATTCTGAGTTATCAATATTCCATAACTTTCTGTAACTCCAGAGCCTTGAGGATCATTAAAACTTAGTTGAAGAATACCAATTTACGTTTCTTACATGTATTATGAACGTGCGTAGGTATATTTCTTTTACGGTGCCGTGATATCTGTGGTATTATGTGGCTTTCTACAAAGTAAATATATATGTATAATACTCTACTAAGGGCTCAAAAAATTAGCAACTAATATATTGCACATTTTCCACACTAATTGTTTTAAGAAATAAATAATTACAGCAATTCCTTACAAGTACCTACTATTTGTTTAGAAACTTAATAATAATATCATCTTCGCATTCTTAAAAAGTATCGATAAGATAATCTCAACACTATCGACATTTTGCAAGAATCGTATATCCAGGAACTATTTTAAATCGTTATAAAAATACGGGAAAAATCGCCAGTCACGCCCTGCCGAGGGTGTGAGGGCTCTGTAATAAAAATGATTTATTCGAGATGCCCAGTTCTTGTATGAAGGGCCGAAACAATTTACAAGATATTTTACTAAGGGTGCACGTACGGTAATTATTTTTTCAAAGGAATGTGTTAAGAATTTTTTACTGTTATTTATTGCTTCAATTTTAATGGTACACGTTGTTATGTGAAACATAAGTAGTTAAGGTATAAGAGTTATGCTAACTATGGATATAATTGGAAACCCATTCGTAATTTAGTATGCACCGCGTGATTTCCTGCACTTGAGAGTAGGTTCAATCTATCTTTTGTCCACTTCTGGGTCGTATTTGAAAGACTATGAACCTCTTTCCAACGAGAACATAACCGGTATAAACCAGGAGGAAGATTATGATCAAAAACATAGATCAAAAATTAAAACAACTTTAGAATGTTGTTTCCTTTCTACCTTTCGTATTTATATATTACCAACAACAATTTCATTTGACCCGACTTGTTAAAAATATAAACGTACCCAAAATAAGGACGTGTTTGCGAGCACGCCATTTCCTTCCATAATTCAAAAGTTGAAAGGGTCCATAATTGCATCTCATTATTAGGGTACCTCACACAAATATTACACGCACACATCGAAATACACAATTCCTTTTTCAAACGCCATAATTACCCTGTGCGATTCCCTAAACGTGCAACAAAGTTAGCTTTGCATCAGAAGTGTTCCTAAAAGTAAGCGGAATAAGAATTAAAATTGAATGTATTAACTGAAATGTAAAGACTCAGTATTATAGGACCTCGTTAGCCATACATGCGGTTGTCATTTGATATCCTACTGCTGAATGGCGAAAGTCTTTGCAATTGGCTGCTTTAACGTGAAATAAACATTAGCGCAAAACGCATACAGTGTAATTTTGCTTGCGTTTTATTCCGGCCACAGATGTAACAATATTGGTTTCCTGACGAATTTAATTTTGTCTCGTTAATCGACAGTAGTGGTCGAATGGATTATGGTGAATTTTACGGGGGTTATATTAATGATTTTTGGGGATTTGCTTGCTGGGGCGTGATTCATAATTTCGCTATGGTTGAAATAACAACTTTGGTCTTCTAGGAAAAAGCGATTATTGAATATAAAATTTTACAGCAAATATTTTTATCAATTTTTTATATTTGTTTTTTTTTTTCAAGTTTACCAACAATGAGAGAAATAATAATTTTTCCATATCTCAATTATTTATTACTTTTTATTTTCATAATATGACCAGACGAAAGTGTCACTTTTTGTCACTTGGCTACGGAATCCTTAGGCGTTTTCAAATTACCTTTAACAACCCAAATTAAAATTTTAAGGTAGGATTTACCTTCCATATGTTTGAGTGTGTCAAAATAACCTGAACGCGGAGATAAAGATCAATAATCCTTCTATAACACTATACAAATCATCGCAATCTTAGCCACCCGTCAGAGCGATAGCATGGAGGTGACAAATTGAAATGCCGTTTTACGGTTTATTTTATGGCGGTATCCACTTGACGCTTCATGGTGTTAAAGACGCCGCATCACTCCATTTTAGTATCAGGTAACACCCCATATTATTCGCCTCACATTGAAATTCCCCTATAAGGCATGGATAACATTATATGAACCGAACTATGTTGTAGAACAGATTGTTATGGACTATGTATGGGGCAATGGCAATTTGGTTAGGTTCTAATATGGTATTGCTAAATGAGTTTTAGAATAACATGACATTTTAACTTTTAAATTCTATCTAATAGTTTCTAATGTCTACTGAGTTGAAATAAGAACATGCCAAAGGAGATGGCCCAAAACTGCCCTAGAAACGTATATATAAATGTTATTTTCCTATAATACTGAAATATTAATTTATTAATTATCACGTATTATTTTTTTTCCTAGAACTTGTCAAAATTATTTTCTATAATAAAAGATTCTTAATCTTATTTCACTTCCTTTCATGGCTTCCTTTAGAACAACGAGTTAAGTGTTGCCATTCAAAAGTTTTTATTAACTTCCCGTACGATTACTGATTTCGATTTAATCGATATTTATGAACATGTACAGTATATACGCTTAGTAAGAAGCGTTATTTTGGGACCGCTTCAATATGTTTAGGTATATTTAATAACAATCTATATATTTTACTTTAAAAATGATTTGTTTGCTGTACATTTGGAATTGATTGTGTTACTTAAATCGATAAAAATATATATTTATTATAAATCGATTTGATGATGATTTTCTGGCAACACTGGTCAGACCGACGCGAAGTAACATTTGAATTGAACATCGCTCAGACGTCACTCGTTCGTTCTTCCGTTCGTTGTTTCGTTGAGCTTTTTATCTGATATTTATAATTGTTTATTTATTTTGTTTTGAGTAATGATGTTTAGTCGGCGGTGGCACTAGTTTCACATAGGGGAGCCCCTTAAACCACAATCAAATGGGTGTATCATGATAGACGATGCTGCTAGCAATCCATTACTTTTTTGATTTCCTGTTTTTACTATATGCCTCATGGTCTTGCTAAATATGGCCTTAGATTCTGTATAGCCTAAGGGATAAAGACAAGTAAGATTTTTAGGATTAGCATACATCATAGTCTCACGTGTTTGGGGGATAGACAAACCTGTTGCCATAAAACACAAAGGTCACATTTATCAAGTTGGTGGGGCGTATAGTTAATTAAGAATTCGCAATAGTCATGGATTGCTTATCGTATCGCCTGTCATTAATCCATCGGTGGCTCATTCTCTAGACCAGCTTTTACAATCTGCGCAGGATGAGAAGCAGCTGGCACATTCTATATTTTTAATTAGAAAAATATTGTTAAATGTGTTTATTGCAGTCTAAATAAATGAATCGCACTTTGAAACAATGTTTTTTATTTGAGTAAGTACTTTTTTCTTCTGAAAATATTAGTAAATCATATTTTTTTTTTGTTTTCTTTTTCTGTATCATATCTCTTGCAACTAGTTATACATTTTAGTTCTGCATAAATATTTAGAAAAAAATCTACTATATGTTCAGTTCAGAGTGTATTTGAATACATGCTGTTGTTTGTGTTGATAGAATTCTCACATACATTACAAATAAATATAGATATATTTCTTTAATATAAAGAATAACCACGCGGGCGAAGCCTCGGGGCAACAACTAGTACCACTTATATACCACAAATAAATACAAACTGAAATGGTACGTTGATTCATGTTCGCACCAGACTAGTTAAGTATGCGACAGTAAAAACTCCTGAATAAAAACTTATAGCAAAAGCATTTTATAAGAAGTTTGTTGACTAATTGAGCCAGTAAATGAGGAAGTTTATTTTTAAGATTGTATACATTTGACAAGTTCCTGAAACTTTTTTCACACAAAATATGAATATACAGTGATTCAAGATTATATAAGAATAGTTGTTATGTGTATACATTCCAGGGCAGTCGTCCATACTTCAATTGGGCCATCTCCTTTAAATTAAAATAAATATAGATATGACATGATACTTAAATCTAATTTTAAAAATAACGAATTCCGTTTTCAAACGTATTCGGAAATTAAAATATTTAAAACTAAGTCAAATTAAAAGTGCAAAAGTAACTCAAAATAACCGTTGGCAATTTCGGCCAGCAAATAGGGTCCGTTGATTTAATTACTTGAATTTGCATATTTTCCCGGCGGAAACTGGGTAACAGCCAACGCCGGTTCAGCCTTTGATTCGGTAATGACAATTTTTACTTAAAAAAATGTTCGGCATTGTTTTTAAAGTGAATGAAACAATTGATTAAATCCATTTTATGGGATTGAGGATTTTGTTACTTTTTGGCTGGGATGCAACACAAATAACATGTAGGTAAAAGATATATAAGAGATGTTGTGATTGTGACTGAAATGATTTAATCAAAAATGTAAACTTTCATTGCAAATATTTTTTTGAAATAAGAATTCACATTTCTTACATACTATATTAACAACATTCTGCACTTCCTTGTTCTTATTCTGTTTTGTACGTGCATAACATAAACAACGGACATTTCGCTAGTACCAAGTTTCGACAACCGCTGATTTAAGTCGACAACAAATCGATACCAAAAAGATTTGTCGCTTGTTTACTTGAACTAGAAAACGCTGGCTGGTTTTAAAAATACAAAAATTTACTACGTATCACAATCTATGCTCGGTATCTCAATCGTTCTCATTCGAAATTTAAAAGATTTAGAGACACTAAAATTGCCAGTGTTCGAGCCCGCTGAGCCGACTCGACATCAAATCGATTGCAAACCGAGCCCCAACTCGAAAGGTTTACTGCTTGTTTTACGATTTTCGGAATAGTCTCGATTTGTTCACGATATAAGCGAATAGGGACGTAACTTGTGGTCCACGAGTAAAAATAAAACGATTTGATGCGGAAACAGCTATTTAATCGGATTTACGACGTGTTAACCTCATTTGTCTAGTAGCGGTGGTTAGATTATGTCGAAGTTCTGCCGTAACTCAAATAATTGTGATTATCGTCAGTCTCTATCTGTCTTGCTCTTTTTTCTAAGACTAAAATGAAGTTATCAATATTAAAAACAATCTAATTACACAAGACATTAATTTATGCAAGATTTCTGTGCACAACGTTGAAATCAAAATTGTAAACAAAATAAATATATTTTTCAAAACTTAGGATTCCTCTCATAGGCGATGGACTAGCATCCTGTCACTATTTGAATCTCAATTTCATCATGAAGCCATACAGCTGAACGCCTTTCAGTCTTTTGGCTCTGTTTACCCCGCAAGGTGTGACTATAAGTGTATATCTTGTTTTTTATTATATATCTTAAATATTTTTTTGATAAAAATTGGCATGTACAAAAATATTAAAAACACTTCTATTTTCACTCTGCCACTGCCGCTCTTATGAAACTACACCTATACTGATATGAAAATCAAGGGACTTGTATAAACAATGTATTGCCCTCAATTTTTTCCATAATTTTTCATTGTCATACAAGATTATTACGTTAGAATGGACACTCACCTAATTGAGACATCATCCACCTTCCCTGTTTCAATAGCTATATGAATAAATAGGTAAATAGAAATATAAGTCTTATACAGTAATCCCTAGGGAATGGAATTCCTTGAAGGGAATAGTTTATGTGTCTTACGAGATTTGGCGTAAATCGTTCGCATGCAACAAGGGTGTTGGAGTACAGTTGAGATGAAAAGTATTTTTAAATATAATTGAAAAAAAAGTTTGTCTATGAACCCTTATTAAAATGTATTAAAAAATAATAAGAAAGATTTAGATGAATTGAGAACCTTTTTTGAAGTTGGTGAACAATATTTATTTGTGTTGTTTGCAAATCGATACGTGTTTACAAATGTATTGATAAAATAAGTTCCCCGTTTGTTTGTATTGTAATTTTTTTCATTTTTAGTTCTGAAAATGTGAAAGATTTCACATTTTCAGAACATCGTGTATTACGTCAAAACGTGGTAAAACTATTAAATTTTTATAAAATTTTGACAATTTCACATTATTCCTATTCAAAATCGAATCAAATGAAGTTAGACTATAAATTATATAGATATACAACGGATTAATGAATGACATTCAAATTGATATTAATTGTAAAATACGCAGGCATTAGATAAAACAGAGAGGCCAATAAATTTTGTAGCTTGTTTAAATAATAAATGACAAATCTACGACATAAATGTTAATTAAATTTAAATTAAACTTATCTCGATTTATGTTAACACTTAAAATACGAATTGTAGTAGTAAACTGAGGTATGCACGCGTGAAATGCAACTGCAGTCGATCATAAAGGCTAGTCAAATAAAATAAACAATATAAAAACAATATTAAGTCATATAAGACACAAGATATCACAGGGACAACATAAAAAACACGGTGGGGTATTATTTATTGCTTTCTCTTTATTAATTTATAATTATTCCGTGTATAAATTGGTCTCGTTATGTAGATTTATAGCTTTGTTTTTTATTAATTTATTTATTTTATTCAATAGCAATAAATTGTTTGCCTAGATGTCCATAATATTCGCGACTGCACAATTAATGATTACAAAAATAATATATTATGAACATTAAACACGTAAAATCCTCTTACAGACAGATAGATAGACACAAAAAATACGTTTAAATTGTATAAGTGCTTAGTGATACAATTAAAATACAATAAAAAAATAATAATAACATCAATAGAATAAATGCCAATTACAATAAAAAAATAAACAAAGCAGCAGTCCAAAATGTCATTTCTTGTGTTCAATTCACCATCAAAATAATGTGCTATCCATTCACGGTAATTTTTACTAAAACCACCTTACCGCGCGCCTGTACCCAAGGTCCTGAGGGGATTTTTTAACAGTTTCCGCGCTATGTATGCACCCCTGGTCACGTTTCATATAGAGTAGCCGCCTGCATAAGCGGTTTCATTTTTCTTTCATGCGCCAGCGTGGAGAGGGTTTGTTGTTCAAAATAAAAACTTGTAAATCTCAACTAGACTGCGAAAATTGTTGTTGAAAAAGTTGTTTGTGTCGGGATTTTAGAATTGTAAACAAGTACACTTTATGTATTTAAAAATTTACATATTTTTGTCTTTTAGTTGTCAGACATACAAAACGTACGTTTAATGTTGTTGTGAGGACTGTATTGTTTGTTCCAATAAATTGTACCTAAATATTTTTAGGTAAACTTTTTTGAACGTTCACGGAACCTTATCGCGAAATTAATTCAAAAATGTATATTATAATTTTCTATGTGACTGTATGCAAACAAATTGTTCCAAACGAACTATAATTTTACATTAAACAGGAAGTAAAAATAACTATGTAAAGATAGTAGTACAAGATGTTGTTTCTGTCTACCATTTAGGGCTAGTTCTCCGGGAAAAAGGCGTGATGTAAGTTTGTATAAACCACGATACCATAAAAATTATAATCTTTCAACCTTTTCAAATATTTTCGGGAGGGGTGAAACAATCCTTTCCAGGTATTTTTGTGTACTGAAATCTGTCAATTTATGAGTCCTTCCAGGAAATATAGATGAAAACACGGTATTCCAAATCTCCGCAGACATGATGGTTGATAAAAAGAAAAAAGTAGATACCAACATTTTCAAAGAGTTTTTCCCAGAAAAGGGACCTTGTGCACAATTTTTTTTTTTTTAAATTAAATCTTCAGTAAAAATAGGTAAACAAAGCCTTTTTTCGTTTTCACTAAATTGTTTGACATTTCGATAGGTATTGTTTTTGGTTCATCCTCTCGCCTTCTATATTATAAAACACACAATTGTACTACATTCTTTAACAAGACTTTTCAATTTCATTTTTCTTTTATATCTTTTTGGTTTAAACTAAGTTTACAGTTGTCATCGTTTCTCAATAACCCCACTGAAGTAGCAACTGAAAAATGAAATAGTGAAAAAAAATATAAATTACCTGTTTTCACACAAAAATTAGTGATCCAATTCCAAATGAATGATTTCAGTGAAACAAAAAGAAAATAAAAATGTCGTAGTATAACAAAAGTCCTCTTCCACACAAAACAAACACCAAAACTGCACACAATTCAGCCCTCCGGCGCGTGAAGAGGGAGGTAAGAGCGGGGTGTCAAATAAGATTTTTTCCTCAATCCTGAGGGTCTCAGGGTTCGGATAAACCAGACCTGATTGGACTTCGAGGATGGATACGTTAACTCGAAAAGTTTGGCTCCAAGATTGCATGCAACCTTAGTAGTAGTTTACGTGAAATTCGACTTTAGAATTCTAAGCACAACTATGTGTAAATTATGAAAAAATGTGATACAATTGCGGAATTTTGCATAACTTCTAATAACGTTATGCTATGATGCAATGTAATGAAATTTTAGTCGTAATGGGAGATAATTTTAACCTATTTTTAAAATATTTTTGCGGATTTGTATTGAACGTCAAACATTAGTATCTAATGCTCCAGAGTCAGAATTTTTTGAAAATTATGGTAGCAATAGAAAATATGTGAAGTAGGTACCTATACATGCAAAGGTACTCAATAAAACGTATATGATGAATTGTCGGTTTCTTAAAGTATGTAATGTTATATCACGTCTCCTATCACGTTAAGCAATAGTTGACCCAAATATATTCATTTATCTGCAAATCCCTATAAACTTGTAAATAATGCTGCTATCTTCAAAACTCAAATCCAACACTATTTCACCACATAATAAATAACCCGCTTTCTTAGTGGCTTATTTTTTGAGTGTTAGGCCCCTGCAGCCATAAATAAACTCAGTACAGTACATTGCGTACAAAAATTCAGCCTAGGGAAGGAAATAGGGTGCTACCCTTTGCATCAGGTGCAAAGAGGTTTTTTGTCGGCAAAATTTAGTGAACTAGTGATGTGCTACCTCCGGATGCGGGGATATCGACGGATATCCGTAAGTGACGGTGACTGTGACAAACACTATTTGTAAACAGGTTGATTCGCGGAATCGATACTCAAAGGGGAATTTATAGTTTGAATGCCTGTGATTTTTTGGAGAAAGACCGAAAAATATGCAATCTGTGCTGAATTTTAAATATTGAACCATCCCGCATAGGTTTGAAATATTTCTAAATGCTATTCTTATTTTTAAATTTTAAATCTTTTATAAAACAGCTAGCTTTTTGTTTTAATTTGTTATAAAAAAAAATTAGAAATCATTTTTTAAATATCACATGTACCTACGTTACATAAAAAAAAATCAGTCAGCATTTTCCATTTAAATTGAAAATCGAATACGAAAATTGAACTAGCAAAATATTAACAGTATCGTGAAGGCATTCGACGAAGCCTGACAGCACGACCGCAAGTGTCAAGTATCATATTTCGCGCTACCTTACACTTTTCGCAAGAGTATTTATTACAAATATATGTAGGTTGGTACGGCAAGTTGTGGTGAGGGAACACAAAAAACAGGAATAAACTCAAGGTGAATAAACTTAGGCCGCAACTTGTCACTATTTGAAATCAGTTGTACCATTAAGCCGACTACTGAAAAAAAAATCATTTGATATAAGCTGTACCTTTATATTAGGTGTCTTCCTTTGTTTGTCTTAAATAACGTGTTAATACATAAACAAATTAATTAGCCATATAGCTTCAGTCTTTTTAAAACTGTTGACTGCCTTGAGATCTACCTACTTGCTTTTTACAAGTCAAACACAAAAGTTTGTCTATTCTTAGATTTCATTTCGTGGTAAAATATTTTGAGGCTTCGTAATTCAAATCAAAACGTCATTTGAATTTCGAAGCCGTAAAAATTATTTCGCAACAAAAAGGTGAAGGATTATCCCCAACCACCAATATGCCTAGTTTCCACCATGAATTCAATGCAACGGTCGCTCGAGTTGAGACCACAATTCCGGTCAGTACACGAACTCGGTGTTCCATTACATCATTTGACACCGTCCGTAAAAAAAGGTACTATAAAATAGGTTACACTTTTTTTACTATTCGACACTCATCCGGTATATATGGCTAGGTATTTAACCTCTGTACATGTCTTCATCAATCAATTAAAGTTGAAAAATGATAACAGTATTTTTTTAATTTTAGAGTTTGGATTATTTTAGGTGATAGACTAGCCTGTTTTCAATTTGATATCTCTGAATCACAAGTCCATATACTCGTAATAATAAGCCACCCAGATAAAGCTTTGAGTTTGTAACTTAAAGTTGTGTCTACCCTGTAAAGATTGACGACATCTAAGTACATTTGAGTTACACTCACCTCAATCACCTGAGAATTCTAGTATTTCTATTCCATAATTCATATTGAAAACTATAAAACGCAATGAAAATAAGCACAGGTTGAAAAACTAGGCTATTCAAATTTAATAGTGCAACAGTCACGCCCAAAGCGTTATATAGTGGTCACAATTAAAAACACAAGCGAGCCGGTTAACTATAAATAAACCTGACCTATTATAATTATGGCGAACAAAATTCCTCTTATCACGCTCATATTTCACCAAAGAATAGCATTAGGTACCGAATGTGTCGAAAAAGAAATCTGAATTGCTTTAGAAAAAGAAAAGCCGTGTGGTTCCCGGCACCAATACAAAAAAGAATAGGACCACTTCATCTCTTTCCCATGGATGTCGTATAAGGCGACTAAGGGATAGGCTTACAAACTTGGGATTCTTTTTTAGGCGATGGGCTAGCAACCTGTCACTATTTGAATCTCAATTCTATCATTAAGCCAAATAGCTGAACGTGGCCATTCAGTCTTTTTAAGACTGTTGGCTCTGTCTACCCTGCAAGGGATATAGACGTGACCATATATATGTATGTATGTGTAAAGAAAAGAAAGAATAATAAAAGCGACAAAGGTTGGCTTTCGAAAAATAGGAAAATTGCGAGATGAAAATATAAAAAAGAAATAGCGGTACATTGCTTTTGACTGTGGCGTGAGTGACGTGACACGCCGTGTCGTCACACATCCTTAGTCGAGTCGAGAGTCGATTATGATGAAGTCATAATGACATTTAGGTCAACAACCTTAAACATTTTCCTTATTACCGCCAGAAATTATTTATAAGAATACTAGCAATCGCTAGGAGTCATTCAGTCAGTTCATTCATTCGTTGTTAATATCAAAATTAGTTACATGGAAAATTGTCTTAAATTATCCAAATTTATGAAAAATTTGACCTTTTTAACTTTAAAGTTAAGGATTTGTTACAACACTTTTTTCCACAAATGACTTTAAACCTTTTTATTTTAAAATCCAGACTAAAATCTCAAGGTAAATTTTAAAGTAAACTACCAACTCAAACTAGCCTTCTCTTATTGAGGTTTTAAAGACCCGATTGTTTAAACGTTAGCTTCCAACAGTTAACTCGGTTACTGGAATCCGAAACATCGGTCTGCGTAGCGTTAATTCGAGCGAGTTTTCCAGAACATTCCCTCGGAAAACGATCCACAATCGAGTTATCTTGGTAGGTATGCACATCCACAAACTTGTGAAGGAAATGACTAATTGGCGATGCAATATTATTGTTTTTCTATTTTCGAATAAATTAAAAATGAAGTGACAAATTTTTTTTCATTACATTACATTCAAAATAAAGTAAAAACAAGTACTCGTAGAATGAAATCAAAATTTTTAGAACAGAAATTTCCAATTTTATTTTATGTAAAGCATATGTTGTGAACACTTCTATGAGTATAATAAAGCAGTCATGTTAAATATAAAAATCGTGTCATAATTTCTACAAGTCGTAAAACAAAGGTTGTAAAATTTAATAGAACTCAGTTTTCTGTCATTATTCATATGAAATAATAAAATATTATAGACTTGCATGTCCCATATGCCCACGCGAAGTGTAACAACACTATTTTATATTGGGACAAGGTATATTTATTTTATTATGAGACAGAAAACTGATGTTTTGTCCATTATAATCATTCATATCTTTTGTATTGTCTGTGAAAAATATTACATATTTAAATTTTAGTGTTAGTTTGATCTAAAATGTATTTCTTTATAAGTTATGAATACATTGATTGACATATTTTTAGAGATATTTTTTTTTGTTTAAATAGTAATAAGTAATAATAACTATTGGATAAAAGATATAAAGAAAAATATGTTAAGTATATAAAATAAATAACGACAGGAATGGTGACGTAAGAGCAATTCAGTTCTTTTTATGAGAATCATTCCAAAGTGTCACAATGAAAGACAATATGTAACACCTGAACATACGAAAATTCCCAGCGGAATATAAGCTAAAAGAAATTCCTGTCACCTCCGTCTTCGTACTAATGTGTGAAATAATATTTTCGCCAAATAATAGAGGGCGCCTCAGGCACTGGAGGGCGTTTCGTTCGGCTTAGCAATCTAACGTTACCGTAATTTAATCCAGTACACCCTGGGGTAAGAAAGTAAGCAGTCGATAACAACGCAATGCATTTATCATATTCGAGACATAACTAGGGGAGAAATCAATGAAAAGGTATAAAAACAATAGACTACCTTAAGATACAATTCAACTAAAATATGTAGAAGTGGAGATTCCACTCGTATGCACGATTTTCAAGAGTTAAAACAAACTAGAGAATCCAAGGAATGTATTGTGAAATCCAACACAATGATAGCGAGATTAGCTTGTCGTTTTAAATCGCATCGGAATACGGATTCTGGAAGATATATCCGTCGAGTTGGCACAAAAGAATTGGCGCGATATCGCCGTCCTGCGGCAGCCATCTTGACAGCGCTCCCGCCAAAACGTTTGAGAATCGAACAGCGATAGTGACGCGTCAATGTGTCACTTTTAAATCGAAATTCCAAAGAAATTATTGCTACTTATTCTGAAATCGTAGTGAAATTAGGAAAGAAAGTATGTACTTTTCCTTTGTAAATAAAACGTAATTTTACTCAAGATACATATCAGTTTTGACTATTACACGTATAATGATAGTCTGTTACTATAATTATGATCCAAAAATAAACAGACATCTTTATGTTAGCTTTAACCTGTAGTTAGTGGATTAAATATTCATTCGGCCTTTTGATGCCGCAGCCAAGTTGTTTAATACCAATATTTACCTCATCACTTTATAGGTTACAGAATATGGGTAATTTACTTTATAAGGAGTACGGTACAAGTTTATGTTCTTTAACTTATTAAACAAAAGATATAATTTTTTTAATAAACTGATCTGATTTCAGGATATAATTGGGAAATCTTAGAGCTAGAATAGAAGAAAATAGACAAGTTTTAACAGCCATATAAGATCTAACATCGAAAGCGATGGAATTCACATTGAAGTATTATCTATTTGTTTCAAATGAGTCTTTCAGGAGCGCGTGTAATAACGGCAGTACAAAACCGACACTTTCGCCACAAGGGAATGAAAAAGCGTGTATTTTTTTTACATAATCTCAACGATAACAACATTCCATGGGCATGTTACGGGTCGCGTGACTGGCCGGAATAAAAAATGGGAACCAGCTGAATTTGATACACCACGTACTTAACTGTTAATATCTTTATCTAAATCGTACCATAAACAAGGAGGATGATTTTCAGATTCTTCGATTCGATACAACACTAAGTTTACCATGTGTTTTTGTTTGTCTTTGAATTTTGCGACAGACTTATTTCAGGTAATTTAAATTACATCAAGTTCCTAAGGCTTAGGAAATAAATTTGAAAATACTTTATTATGAATTATTTTTGAATTAAAAAGTTCTATTATTTTTCTTTACTTATGTTGAAGCTGATGATTTTATATATTTATATTCACAGCCAAGGACCATTAAACTGAATTTGCTGAAATTTTCCAAGTATGTAGGTAATAAGAAGACACAGACAACTGCTAACTCACTTTTTGAAAATTGCCTCAGAAGCGAATTATTAAGCACAAGCTATTAAAAAAAGATCTGAAGTCTTCGAAAAGTTGTCTATCACAAAATGCCGCGGATGTACATAAAATAAACCGTTTCCTAACCTCACTTTGCTTGTTTGAGTTCTGTATACTTTCTCCTTATGAGCCGCAATTTATTTTATAGCTCGGGAACGGTTCTCAGAGTTTGCCAAGAAATTTACTTTCTTCAGAGAACAAACAACTAATGCAATGAAACTAATTTGGATGTATTCTTTTGCCGATCAAGTGGAAACATTGGATTGTAATGTTCTCGACGTAATTGGTATAAAGTAAACTACTATCGCTTATAGTTATGTAAGTTAGTACTTTATGTTTTTTCTCATTAAGTGTGCCGTGTGGTTCTCTGTAATTTAAAATATGAGCACTCCATGTACATATCTTACTTAAAAGGACAAAGCCTAAAAGGTTCTTGAAGGCAATAATGGGCTGGCATTCTGTCACTATTTGAATCTCAATGCCCAATACAATCAAGTCATACGGTCTTTTCATGACTGTTGGCTCTGTCTACCCAGCAAGAGATATAGACGTGACTTTATGAACGTATTTATTTAGTTTTGAATAATTTATAGCTGAGAAACTATTTTGGTTCGTTGACAGACGGTTCTCGTTTTGACAGTTTTAGTTGCGACCGAAAGATGGAATGTTTTACATTTTATTAGTTCAGAGTTCTTAAGTAATACCACGTGTAATTAATAGTGAGAATTCGCACGCCCTAATAAATTCTTATTTTACAAATTATAGTGCCTTAGAAGATTTATTTTAGTAGTAATTTATTTTATTACCCAGGTAATGGGCCATTCGATAAAATCTTGTAATTTCTTTTATATTTTGACACTGAATATTTTCTAGGTAATTTTTGTAATGTCTTCATTATACGGCTTATGGAACAAGAACTTAACCATATATTTTAGTTTATGTATAGTTAAGTAAAGCTATTTCCTGAATTTATGATTTGCATAAAATGTCCGAAAGGTCGTAGAAGGTTATAATAAAAAAGTTATGAATATTATTACGATTTCTCTTCGAACTACCCCAATTTATTAAGTACTATGATTTAAATTTTAAGTATTGTTTTGTTGTTGTTGGCGATTTAACTTTTAATTTAATACAAAATTGTATGAAAGACATCACCATCATTTTATTATTAAATATGCTAAAAAAAAATATAAGAAAGAAGAGAAACAAAAGCTGTCTTTTGAAATTTGAAAAATATGAATACGAAGCGCTCCCGTTTCACTTAATCGGCTTAAAATCTAAGACCTCGGTACAACAAAAAACATGTGGGCATCAAACACGCAGCAGAACCTGTAATCATCTGTAGCAATCCTGCATAATGTAATTACCGTAACCAGCGAAAAAGATGGCGGAGATAAAATGGCGATTCCCGCCAACTGCCCGTGACTCCGTACATTTGTCTTTGGCCAGCACAGGTCACGAACATCATAATGCCTTAAGCCGCGCACACACGAACACTTCGGTGTGAAAATGGGATATAATTTTGGGGAAATAATCAAAAACCGGTTCGCGTGCCCACCGGGCATTAGGCCTGGCCCTACCCAAGCATGTTAGTTGCCAGTACATATAACGCGGTATGTATGTAATGAGCCAAGGAAAATTGTGTTGCCATAAAAATAATTGTGTTTTCTACCCTCGGCTCTTGTACGTCACTCGATTAGCCTCCGCTACTATTAGTCACTATTTACATTAATGGCGGAGTTAATGAATTCTCGTGTTTTTCGTAACACGAATCTGGGTAATAATTTTTGTAAGCTCCGAAATGGAAGCAGGTTATGGATGTGTATCACCACATATAATTTCTATTGTTCTTTTGCTTTAAATGAAATCAGATTCTTAGAGATATTGTAACTTAAATGGCATACGATCGAAGTTCAAATTATTTCAAACTCTTGCAACTAACAACCATCTTATAAAAATCATGTCGATCGAGTTTCGATCGAGATTAACGTGAGAATCAATAGTCAACACCTTACAAGTTCGATTCACAAATTTATGTGCTTAGTTTACTACGACTTTTACGTTTGAAATTTACTTTCAGTGTTTCGGGAAATGCGTATTTATTTGGTTTATTTCTGGTATGACTCTGACTGTTTTATATCGCGAGGAACAAATGATACGAACCATTTGAACTCGTAAAGACTTAACGTTCGTTTTCGAGTTTTGCTTTCGTTTACATCGGTAGTAAGGCTTGAATTGCAATGGAATCAGAATGATAGTTTATATATTACAATTTCATCACTTACGTAAGACCGTTTATTATATGAATCTCAATTCCACAATTTTCCACACCTTTCAGTTTCTTCTAGACTGTCAGCTCTATCTACCCCGCAAAGAGAAAAAACATGATATGACATTAAGAAAAAATAAATAAAAAAATAAAACTTATTTGCGAGAAAATTACACAGACTGAGGTAGCCACCCACAAAGTGAGTCCGATACTTATGTTTTTCAAAAGGCAGCTTAGTCTTACACTTAGTCGACTTTTACATTCCCGTTTTAAGCAATTTATCTCGTACATCGTCTAACGACGTCACGTGCCATCAATCGTGTGATGGGACCCTTATTGCAATTAGTAAACGTCCATTTGCAACACACGATCCGTCGTTTATCATAAAAATTGTCAATATCTTTTACATGGATTGTGTTACAAGATCAAAAAGAAAGTGTTTGAGAATAATTATGTAACTCGCTTTTGTCCACCTGCGTTAAATTTCCTATTCTGTAAGAAATAGTAAGTAGTAATTACGGATCTACTTTAATACAATCAAATAAAATTTTGCCAATCTAAGGTCTGCCGCGCCGATGGATGCATGGCTAGGGGCGAGCCTAGTCTCGAGCGTGCCACTTCCGCCATGGGGTTGGGCGACCCCCAGGTAATGGCTAGCCTTACCCTGGCATGTGGGGCTCTGCTGGGGCGGACAAAATTTTTCCCTAGCGTCTCGTGGGAATCGCATGGATGCAAATCTTTTGAAAGAGCACCTAGATGGCGGCGATGGTGTCCGCACCCCATCACGTCTCGTTCCCGGCGGGAGCGGTATGCGGTCTGCTGAAAGCCGCTTTGCGACGATGAATGTAAGAGGAGGAATGAAGGATAAGATTGAGGAAGTATGCCAGATGATGGATGAAAGACGTTTGGATGTGTTGTGCGTGAATGAAACGAAGCGGAAAGGATGCGACGCGACGCAGCACGGCCCTTACACGGCGTATTGGTCTGGAATTTCCAGTACCAGCCGAGGCTGTCAAGGGGTCGGTCTAATTCTTTCTGCACGAATGGCTGAGTGCGTGAATGAGTATGAGTGTGTCAGCCCTCGTCTTCTATGGATTAGGCTGAAAGTTGGAATCACTCGGATCTTCGTTCTAGGTGTTTATGCACCTTGGGATGTGGGTTCGAGGGGTACAACATCAGCAAAAAGCGAAAACGAGGAGTTCTGGAATAGTGTAAGAGAAGTATTGAAAGTTACCAAGCCAAATGAGAAGATTATTATGTTAGGTGATTTTAATGGATGGGTGGGTGTAAAGCGTGATGGATATGAAAAGGTGCTTGGTGCGTTTGGTGACGAAAAGGTGAATGATAATGGAAGAAGTGTATTAGAAATTTGTCTAGAGTGGGATCTTTTTGTGTCGAACTCAATGTTTCAACATAAAGAGATCCACACCTACACAAGAGTGGAAGGTATTTTAAAAAGTATGATAGACTTTGTGATTGTAGATGAAAGATTGAAGAACAAAGTGCTGGATACCCGTGCATATCGCGGTGCTGGCATTGACTCGGACCATTTACTGGTGATATCCCGGATAAGGGGTATCTTCAATCGCTGGCGGCACAGGGTAAGGGAGCAAACCAGCGCTTTGGAAAGAGTAAAAGTAGAAAATTTGCAAGATATGGATGTAGGTAAGAAGTATATTAATAGACTGAAGGATGAATTTGAAGATTTAGAGGAAATGAGCGATATTGAAGATGGATGGAAGGAATTTAAAGAAAGAATTGTGAAAGTAGCTGTTGAAGTGTGTGGTGTAAGTAGAAGAAGGAAAGGAAAAAATCACAAAAATGCGTGGATGAGTAAAGATGTGCAAGAACTTGTGCGATTAAAGAAGAAAGCATGGCTGGATTTGTTAGCAGCAAAAGCTAACTTAAGAATGCAAGAGGTTATAGATGAAGATGTGAATGAAGCACGTAAGGAATATAAGAAAATGAAAGATTTGGTTAAGAAAGCTGTGATTAGAAAGAAAGAAGAGTATAAAGAGGATTTTGATAAAAGGCTATCAGAAGACTTTCAGTCAAATCTGAAAGTATTCTGGAAATCCGTAAGGTCAGCCCGAGGAAATACTATAACCAGAGAGCTGACTAGGATCAGATGCCAGGATGGTAGCGTTGTGAAAGGAGAAGAATGTGTACTAAAGATATGGAAGGACTATTTTGAAAGTTTATTTGAAAAAAAGGAAGGAAATAAGAAAGATTTCTGCTATAGCGAAGAAAAAGAGAATGAGATGGAAGGCGAAATTGAAATGTTCGAAATTGTGGAAGCACTTAAGAGTATGAAAGCGGGAAAGGCTGCTGGGTGTGATAGAGTGTCGGTCGAGATGCTTAAAGCAGGAAAAGGCGTAGTAGCTAGTCAGTTGTACTGCCTTTTCAATTTGTGTTGGAGAAGCGGCCGAGTACCAAAAGATTGGTGTAAGGCTGTTATCGTGCCACTTTACAAAGGAAAAGGGTCACAGCTGGACTGCAAAAATTATCGTGGTATAAGCCTGCTTAGCGTCGTCGGCAAATTGTATGCTAAGGTATTGATTAATAGAGTCAGGAATGAAACTGATGACAAAATATGGGATGCTCAAGCGGGATTTCGAAAGGGAATGGGATGTACTGATCAGGTCTTTTCCTTGCGGTGCATAGCCGAAAAGTTTTTGGCCAAGAGTCAAAAAGTCTATTGCACATTCGTAGATCTGGAAAAGGCCTATGACAGAGTTGAGAGGAATGAATTGTGGTCAGCACTTTCTATGCATGGGGTGAGCAGTCTCTTAATACGAGCACTGAAATCCTTATATGAGGATTCGAGTGCTTGTGTCAGGATAAACGGAGCGCACACTGAGTGGTTTAAGATTGAGAAAGGCGTTAGGCAAGGATGTGTTGCGTCACCGTGGCTGTTCAACCTATTTATGGATAGCTGTTTGACAGATTTGAAAGAGTCTAAAAGTGGATTAAGGATGAATGAGTTACTCGTCAAATGTCTGCTCTATGCCGACGATCAGGTTATACTGGCGTCATCAGCGGAGGAGTTACAGGAGATGGTAAACTGTATGCATGAAGCTTTAAAAGAGAAAGGAATGAAAGTGAACGTAAGTAAAACTAAAACACTGGTTTTTGAAATGGAGAAAGAAATGACAGCATGTAATATTTTGATTGGAGGAGAAAAAGTGGAGCAAGTGAAAGAGTTTGTATATCTAGGATCAAAGTTTACATCAGATGGCAAGTATGATAGTGATATTGAAAGGAGAGTGAACGCGGGGAACATGGTGAATGGAGCTTTGCATGCCTTTATGAGCAGTCAGAAACTATCCAAAAAGGCTCGACTGGCTGTGCACAGGGGCGTGTTGGTCCCGACATTAATGTATGGGAGTGAAAGTTGGGTATGGCAAAAGAAGCATGAAAGCAGAATAAATGCAGTGGAAATGAGAGCGTTAAGGAGTATGATGGGTGTGAAATTGAGTGACAGGATAAGGAACAGCGTGATAAGGGAATGTTGTGATGTGAAAGAAGATGTAGTTACAGGAATAGAAAAGGGTATGTTAAGATGGTTCGGTCATGTGGAGAGGATGAATGAAAGCAGGTTGACTAAGCAGATATACAAGGAGAGTGTGGAGGGAAAGGTCGGAGTGGGAAGACCTAGACGAACGTATCTTGATCAAATTAAGGACGTCCTGGTAAAGGGTCAGGTCAAAAGTACCCGAAACCGCCGAGCTTGTATGAAGAGAGTTATGAATGTGGACGAAGCGAAAGAAGTATGCAGAGATCGTGGCAAGTGGAAAGAGGTAGTCTCTGCCTACCCCTCCGGGAAAGAGGCGTGATTTTATGTATGTATGTATGTAAATAAAATTTTAATCAAAATCGGCACTCAAGCCGTAAAAACGTGCTAATATAACGTTTGAAAATTTCAATGAAAACATTTCCAACGATTGCTATGTCTTTCTTTCATTTCTAAATCCTTATCAAGTTGAAAATATTACCTTAACAACCCACGCCCCATTTAAATCAACAACCATCTTACGAAAATATGCTTACCACATTTCAAAATCTCTCAAATCAATTGGCATTTGGACGCATTGTTACCAACTGTGTTTGATGAAAAGGCGCCAAACTGGGCCTACAAAAGCACTAGGTGGCAAGCTTATTGCAAAAAAGAAATACATCTTTTAGTACAAGTTCTACAAATTTTATCGTAATTTGAGTAAAATATTCTTCTTCAACGACCATTTTGGTCACCTGTCTAGTTATTTTTACCCTTGGAATAATTAAAAAGTGCCCGAAATCTTCGAAGATCAAACAGTTTAAAAAGCGATACATGCCTTTAAAAATAGCCCAATTTTCCATCGTTCGGGCGGTAATGTGGCAAGAATTGCTAGTTATAGCGCTTAAATCTGATTTGGCAACACTGTTTTAACGTATTTTGTCACATCCTACAAACAGTCCTGCCATCCCACCTGCAAGTCTGGAGTTAAGCCGATAATTACGGATTACATCCCCCCACTTCAACACACCCCCTCCCACTTCAAAAACCCCCACTCCACTTTGCTTGAATGCTCGGCGTATGTAATGGTTTTCAAGGATACTTTTAGGGTCCCGTTGAGAAAAAGGGTGAAACGGGACCCTATCACTAAACTTCGCTAACCATCAGTCATTAGGATATATTTAATGAAATCAATGGTTTATTTTTCTTACAGAATATATCTTTCATATATATATCCATACAACAATTTTATTTTCAGGGTAAACAGAGGTAATAATCTCTTTAAGAATAGGGTTCAAAATTAATATAAGTAGCCTTTCTCTTGATTAAATTTTACAATATGCACGAGAAATCTTTCTGTTTATGTAATAAAATAAATACCAAAAGCAGAATAAAATAAATATTTGAGAGGGATCACCTGTGACAGACATGACTTTTTGATAGATATGGTACGGAACATTAAATACGCGAGCCCGACTCGCACTTGGCCGGTTCGTCAACTACGTAGTGACTGAATATTAAAATAATGGTAGGGGATTCTAGATTGCATGGATTTTCGTTAATTGCTCGCCAAATTGACAGTTACAAATGTAATTAAATGGATGATATATGATCCTTAAATATTAGTTTGTTTTGAGTAATGAAATGCGTTTCTGGTAGATCTTTAAGTTGTGATAATAGTTTTGATTTATTGACCGTTAACATGATACAGTAAAAAAAAAAGTAAAAACAAACGGGAGTAAATTATGACGATACACCCTTGCGGGGAAGACAGAGCCAGTCTTGCAAAGATTGAAAAGTCACGATAAGCTATATGGGTTAGTGATGGAATCGAGATTCAATTGTGACAGGTTACTAGCCCATCGCCTCAAAGCAGAATTCCAAGTTTATAAGCCTATCCCTTAGTCGCCTTTGACGACATCTATGGGAACGAGATGAAATGGTACTATTTTTTTTTATTGGTACCGGGAATCAATGGCACGGCTGTCAGTAATTATTTAAAAAAATGTATAATTTTTTTTTGATCTTCCTAAAAAGCCTATACACGTGCCGGTCTCGAAATATAAAGCTAGTATTTTTGTTCTCATTCTTCTCCTAATATGACATGAAACAAGTATACAGTCCCGGAATATATTACATGCTCAATTTTCGCAATTTCTATATGCGAAGTGCGAGTTTGAGCTCCTGAATTGAATTATGTCATTGTCATGTCATTTGAAAGGAGAGCATGTAATGCCTTTATTATAACAGTTTCTTCGGTGAATTTCGAGTTTCCTTAACATCCTAATGTGGCTAGATCTCTTGAGACTTCAGGTATATTAGTCTTTATCCCTTACAGGGTATCCTATATCCATACATGTTTTATGCAAATGAATAATTTCAAATTGTAACACTTAACCACTTGGTCAAGAGTACCCGAAACCTCCGAGCTTGCATTAAGAGAGTAATGAATGTGGATGAAGCGAAGGAAGTATGCAGAGATCGTGGCAAGTGGTAAGATGTAGTATCTGCCTACCCCTCCGGGAAAGAGGCGTGATTTTATGTATGTATGTATGTAACCACTTCACCATTGATGCGAATTAACTGTAGCCTCTATTGGATTAAAACATTTGTAAATGAATATCGATTATGTTACCCAATTGTTAGCATTACCTTTGTGACGGCCATAACTATTGTCCACAGCTACTATTACCACGCACTGATATGATTTACAGGGCTTTGTCTAAGTTTTGGCCATAAATTAAACCATTGTGGTTTAGGTAGCTATACATGTATGTGGATTTGTATGAAAAGGCTGGTAAATTTATGTAAATAGTGAATTTTTCGGGTTGAAAAAGTTTTAGCAACTCCAGCCCGCGTGGCATAGCACGCGCGTCGTCGTATTTATCGCGCGATAAAAGCGGCGTCGCGCGCGCTTTGTTATAAGCGAGTGAACTTACAAAAGCAAGTGAATCGGGCGTCAAGAGCTTAACCAAAAAGCTTCACAGTTTGTTATCATTTAATAAATATCCTGTGATTTCAGGTCATCACAACTTACGGAGCTGTTTTGTTACCATTACGTAGAAACTGAGGTCAGCCATTGAAATTCATATCACGGTTTTAAGTGGCATTGATTTTATGCATCGTGTTTGGTTGTGGGGCTCCAAGTGGATGACGTTGGAGGTGACTAAGGAAATAAATTAACTCTTTCAACAAAGTGTCATGGAGGTCAGATAGGAAATACCTGAATTACTGACGTCAACCAATGTTGTGACACCAAAAGATATGACAATTCTTGCATGTAACACAGTAGGTACCGGGTTCGAATCCCGACCAGGGCATGATGAGAAATGGACTTTTTCTGATTGGCATGGGTCTCGGATATTTATCTATATAATTATTTAAAAAATATGGTAACGTTTAGTTAACACGAGTATATCTCGAAACACAAGTCTCGATCTCAATCTGTTGAATTTGTTTTTTTTAAATTATCAATATATTTCCTTTACTAACATTCCATCCATTATGTTCCTTGTTTATGAAGACTCATAATAATGTACAAGATATAAACATGGTGAACATAAATTAAGCCGCTCCGGCATGGCAACTTTTTGCAGGTCCTCGCTGAAGGCTGCTGTCAGCTGTCCGGAACTTACTCCCGAAAATTTGGGAACGACTGTGTGTGTGTATGTTATGCTTTCATCGCGCCTGTTAATTTGTATACGAAAGTCTAAGTACTGTTTAAATAAACGTAAACGTGATGTAAACCTAATGTTTAAAAATATTAAGCATTTTTGTTTTTTTTTTGGAATTGCTTTTATGAAGGTTATTTTCAACTGAAGTTAATCCAAAATGATATTTGAATTTAAAAGGGTTTTTAAACTGAATGTAAATAAAAATGAGTTTTACATATTTAAAATGGTTTTATTTTTTGGAAATTGCTTTTAAGAACGTTAGTTAATTGCTTATAGAAAGTTAATCAAAATCAATGACTGAATTTTGAAGGACAAGCCCTGTCATTATCCCCTTTTGCCTGTTTTTTTCAAAACAAGGCACGCATTTTTCATATACCTAACAGTGAACCATTTTTCTCAAAGGATAACTCATGACAATATGTAGGTACATATACATACATACATAACTATGCATTTTAGACAAATACGATTTCGCAATTGATTGAATGAGTATGTTTCAACGTTTGAATTGTACTATACCTAACCATGTCGCTAACTGCACGCACATACATACATGTAGTAACATTGAAAGAAAATTAAAGCTATTCGGAACTTGAAAGCGGTAAAATAATGGCATAAGTTCAAGTCTACAAAAAGTCATTCACCTAATTGACTACCGAATTGTCTGTTCGCATGTTACTGTTTCACTCGATAATCCACTGAATTCAGCATCAAATTTACCAATTGAACAGCTAAAACGATTCCCATGTTACAGCAATGGATAACGTATGGTCGATCGAATTTTAATACCGGATTTACCTACTCTATGGTCATATCAATCTACGAATGTTAACATGGAAGTTTAAACTTTACCTTAATGGCTACAAGGTATGTATTTCAATGCGATGATCAATATAGCGGAATAAGTATTCCTCTAAAGATGATAATAGGCTCAGACCTAATGTCCATTTCGCTAATCTAAGTTAGCATTGGCGTAATTGGCTGACTTCGGATTGGATTACTCCATTAGTTACCTAATTTGACTGGGGTTATTGAACTATAGACGATTTTAGGTAAAATTTGGGACGTTGGACTAATATAAGGTTACTTAAAATATATGCCTTCAACGTTCCCATTTGGCTATAAGGAATATTTAGTTAATTCGCAATCAAAGAGAATTGAATAAAATAATTGTCTATTAGGCATGTACCCGTACGCGGGTATAGCGTAGGTATGGAACTATGCAATTAAAAATTTTTTTTGTCTCATGTCAAGTGAATTGTAATTTAAATAATTCTCTTAATAATTCTTTATGAGAATAAAAATCTTTAAACCAATAACCTATAACCCATCGCAATTTGTACTTTTCGTACACCGTAGTTTGACTATCATTTGAAAAATTAAACAATGTTGCCACTGTAGAGAATTCACATATACCTAGTGTAATTTTGTTATTATTTCAGTTATTTAAGTTTCTTGCAACAAAAAACATTTTTTTAAAGTTCTTCAATAGGAGTAATAATGGGCTATTGAACGAACAAGAATAAAAAAAAATACATACGCTCTATTGGACTGTAAAATAAAGAAATATTCTAGTGAAACGGGTTCTAAAGAAGTTTACGCCATTGCATACCTGAAACAATAAAAAAAAAATATTAATATCATTCATCAATATTATCTATTAAATCTATTGCGTTACTGAGTGAATGACTGACATAGGTACAAACGTACAGTCAAAACTACTAATCTTAGTGAAATCAACACTTTGGGTGGTGATATTACTATCACATATCACTTTATCATTTAGGTACCTAATAAGTTGCCAGCATTGGTAATAACTAGACCTATGTACTGTCAAATAGAAAAACTTAAAACAGTTATATTTATTGTAATTAATTAGGAATACTAAATAATTACAACTTATTACATTAAATATGAACTTGTGACTGCGTTCAAAAATGCGCTTAACATTCTTCTCAACTAATTACAATCAAAAAACATCTCTCAAAATCGAACAGCAGTAGCTATTAACGAATTCCACATCAATATCTCTTCATCCAATGGTCACCCGTAAAGTATCTTCATACTTCGATCATTTATCTTAAATAATGTCCGTGCATTTCTCATGTTACTCGGAGGCATATTAATTTTACTGCATCAATTATAACCTGTTCTAAAACTTAATTTGTCATATAAATTGCGAACACTAATCCATATTAATGATTTCTTAAAACATTAATTAAATTCCATTTTGTTGACAAGACTTTTTCTGCTAACTGTATGATAAATTATTTAAAAAAGGAGAATTGAACCTTATTTCGAAGGAAATAACATTCTTAATTGATTGTAGTAAGTTTCGGCGCGGCGCTATATCATAATGATTCAAAGCTTACATACATTATTAATTACTAAATGTGGGAGCGAGAAGGTTATATTCGTTTTGGTATTGTTGAAAGAGATGAAGATATGATAGGGATTGACCAAGCCGGTTCTGTAAGGCAAACTTTGGGAAAGTTTCGGACAAAGGGTTTTGGAATAAATATTAGTAAGTTTCTGAATCACAACACACGCATGTTATTTTGCCAACTCAGGGAATAATGATTTGGTCTTCTTAAAAGTTCCTGAAAAAGTATTTTTTTTTTTTGTGGAAATAGTTTTATTGCTTAATTTTGTCATCTCATGGTTATATAATATTTTTAAGGCGTGATTATAATGTTCTTGTTTCTTTTGCATCTCTAGCCTTTATGTTATGAAGAAGCTTACACCAGATAAGGTAAGGAATTTTGCAAAGACGGTGGTAAATGGAAGTTGCCTCTACCTACCCCTCTGAGAATGAGAGGGTGATTTTAAGTATTAAGTATCGCTTACAGTACTTTCTTCCTTTAGGGGTCAATTCAGGTTACATCCTCACCTCTCTGGAGATTTGGATTTTGAGAATTAGTTTGTTCAGGTTTTTTAACCAAGGGATTCCCGTTTAAATAAACATCACTAATAGTATATGTGAGGCACTTATAAAATCCATTACTCTTCAAAAATTCTACCAACATTACCCCATCTCTAGTCCCGTCAAAATAAATGTGGCATTAATGAGGCCCGTATAATAAATAAAGCATTTTCCTAACGCCATCTTGAATTTCATATTAATAAGAGTTATGCGATAGTTCCCCATAATACGTGTAATTCTGTGATATTTATTGGCTATTATCTACTTGTATTGCTTTTCGTAACCGATGTTGATATAATTTCGCTGGGAAAATTGTATTTGCCATCAAAGAATTCTTGTAATAGACTTTTTGAATTTTGTCTACAAATTTAACATCATCCTTCAAAGGTTAGTCCTGGTTGCGACGTCAACTTTCTGAAGAAGAGAGGTGTTAGCGGCTCTTACATTAAACAACTCCTTGACTTTCACAACCTTTACAGAAGACCGTTATTCATATTGGATCCTATAAATATATGGTGCAGTATTCCTCACGATGTTTTCATACATACATATAATCACGTCTATATCCCTTGCGGGGTGGACAGAGCCAACAGCCTTGTAAAGACTGATAGGCCACGTTCAGCTATTTGGCTTTAAGATAGAATTGAGATTCAAATAGTGACGGGTTGCTAGCCCATCGCCTAAAAGAAAAATCTTAAGTTTATAAGCCTACCACTTAGTCGCCTTTTACGACATCCATGGGAGAGTGAGGGAGTGGTCCTATTCTTTTTTCTATTGGTGCCGGAAACCACACGGCACAATGTTTTCCCTTGCCGTTTAAAGTATCGGTTTGCATTCAAACGCATGTTCTTACATAACTCAAAACTCTTCATTACATGGTCTACGAGTAGTAATATAAAAAACCTGTGCATTAAGCTTGATCGACTTGCACTCTGAAACCATAACACTCGTTTATTGCGCAGTCGGTATACAACCGTTGCTCAGCCCGGGTCTTCTTCAGTAAATACCATTTCTTGCTTAGAGCTGGAGTCGCAACAATTTGTTACGTGTAGGGTGTGTCAAGATGTCGTGTTCAACCCGCAATGGGATGTGGGGTCGGTGGGGCAAGTCATAGGAGCTAGCGGGAATTTGTGAGATATCGATAAACTTACGACTTAGTCGGAGGTGTGAGAGTGGAAATCAAGATTTAAAGCTTATTTATATGGACTAATATACATACATACGTATGATCACGTCTATATCCCTTGCGGGGTAGACAGAGCCAACAGTCTTGAAAAGACTGAATGGCCACGTTCAGCTATTTGGCTTAATGATAGAATTGAGATTCAAATAGTGACAGGTTGCTAGCCCATCGCCTAAAAAAGGAATCCCGATTTGGTAAGCCTATCCCTTAGTTGCCTTTTACAACATCCATGGGAAAGAGATGGAGTGGTCCTATTCTTTTTTGTATTGGTGTCGGGAACCACACGGCAGTAATATCACGAAGACTAACAAGAAAGATTGCATAATAGTATAGATATAGCTTCCATGCCGCTTTAAAAGTAGTTTGCCGGTAAAGAAAAAAAAGTGTGCTGCTTTTAATCTCCACTTGATAGTAAAAGACTTTCAAACGTTTCTATTCACTATATTAGGCCTAACCTGCTTCTATTAAACTGCTCAATATGACCTAAACATGACAAACTATCTAAACATAGGGATAATAGTTAGTATTATATAGTTCGGCTATGTTGAGGTTCAGGTTGTATGATTCTACAACAATTACAACAAAATAAGCGGTTAAAATGTAACGGACATTTCAGAAAGCGTTATACCGCTACTGAATGAAAACAAATTTTAGATAAAATATCATGTAATTTGAACTTAAAAGCCCAACTACCCTTAGCCACGACACTACCCTGGCAGTTTTGAAATTCTTTATAAGTGACTTACAATGTAATAATCGCTTCAACTTCTGATTTACGTCACAACGTCATATCCCGAAGTTTGACGTCACAAACGACATTATTACGCCCTGGATTAAGACGTCTAGCTCTCTAGCTGGTTTTTCGCGTAAAATTTGCTGGAAAGACGATCCAGTTAAATCTAAATTTACCTTAATATATCTACAACATAGTAGTATAAATATGTACCTACTTATAGAAATTAAAGGTCTACTAAGATATAGGATAGGATTATTTTCATATTACAATACAAGAAACCGCGATTCGATTTAACTATACCCAGATTGAGATTTAATTAAATGCAAATAATAAAATGATGTAGGAGATATTTTAAACAATAAAATGAAAAGTTATTTTAGTTTGCTTAACCTGAGACTGCTTTTAAGTCAATAAAAATTATAAGGTAAACAAACTCACTCAAAAAATTCACCCAAAAAATCCTCAGCTTACATTTTTACCTTGATTGACTTCTACACTCTGTGCGGGAAAAGAAAAACAGCTAGCACATACTATGTTTCTAAAGTAGCTATTTCTTAGGTATTTTACAAAGTAAATAGGTATAAATATGTGTTAAGTTACAATCGTTAACCATGGATTTACTGAGTTCTATATAGGTTAGCACCTTTAGCTGGAGTAATAATGAAAAGTAACTGTGTAGCGGTTGGAAAGTAATTTAGAAAACTATTTTGTTACTGCTATAGAGCGAGCATTACTCAAATGTTGTATAGAGCGCTAGCATTATGTGTACCGTAAAACTCCAATCCACCTCAATACCATGCTATAGTAACCTAAAAAATGTTATGTGAATGTATGGAGTTCTAGACTCAGGAGCCCCCTGCGTAAAACGAAGAGTTTCAAAATCTCCAGTTCCCGCGGGAATATCCAAAAATTACGTATCCTATATTAGAACGCTGGTTTTTTACTATATGCTTACAGAATTTTATTTGAAGTCGGTTAAGTGGTTTAACCATAAAAACGGAACAGACAGACAAATTTTCTCATTTATAATATTGGTAGGGGAAGCAAGGGATGATCATAACAATATACATATTTTTATAAATAATCGTTTACTTTTATTTTAAAATCATATGTCCTGATTTCTACGTTGGTTTTTGGAGGAGATTTTTGGAAACCCTTACCTAGGCTTTATGAGGAACCTACATGCCAAGTTTCAAATTTCTAGACTCAGCGGTTTGGGCTGAGCGTTGTCTGTCAGTCAGTTAATGAGTAACGGATGAGATTTTAAAAATATAAATTACTAACCGGAGCAGTCAATGCGCGCTGTAAGTAAAATAGCTACTCTAAGTACGACAGTAGACACTACCATTCTACGTTTCAGTAGAATAACAGTCTTACTTGGAACTGTGAATTTTAAACCATAGTTCAAGCTTTTAGCGCTAAAACTGTTTGACGCCTTTAACTAGCTATTACAATTTTTATTAGCAATGGTTACGATTTCTAAGGAGATTTGGTGTAAGTTATCGTTACGATTTTTTCCCCATAGTATAAGTTTATTAGCCCTTTAGTCACCTGTTACGAATTCCATGGGAAATAGATATTGTGGTCCTGAGATGAAGTGTGAAGAGTTCTTAAGTGCTGAGAACCACACTTAGATTTTGTATTAATTCTTCTTAGGTAAGCCTTCTTAGATATATACATACATACATACAATCACGTCTATATCCCTTGCGGGGTAGACAGAGCCTACAGTCTTGTAAAGACTGATAGGCCACGTTCAGCTATTTGGCTTTAAGATAGGATTGAGATTCAAATAGTGACAGGTTGCTAGCCCATCGCCTAAAAGGAGAATCCCAAGTTTATAAGCCTACCCCTTAGTCGGCTTTTACGACATCCATGGGAAAGAGATGGAGTGGTCCTATTCTTTTTTGTATTGGTGCCGGAAACCACACGGCTTAGATATATAAATAATCTTATCTAATCTTATCTAATCTTAGATATATAAATAATTAAAAATAAATATATACGGGACAAATAAACCACTTGTGTTAAGAGATACTAAATTAACGATATTTCATAATAAATACTTATATAGATAAATATCCAAGACCCAGGCCACTCAGAAGAGTTGTTTTTCTCATCATTCCCTGACCGGGATTCGAACCCGGGACCTCCGGTGTCACAGACAAGCGTAGGTACGTACTACCGCTGCGCCACAGAGGCCGTCAATACGAGTACAATATTTAAAGTTCTAACATTTTCAACTGCAATTTAATTTAAGTATATAAAAATATTTGTACATCAAGTGTTGTTTAACCCTCGGAACGAGGTCCCATACATCAGTGGCCGGATATAAAGTGTCACACACGTCCCAGTAGCCCACAACAAGGTACATTAACATTCACGTAAATACGGGAATTCTTTTACAAAGTACAACGGGTCGCGGCGACCCGTCTGTCTATCAGGGGGTTAATTTGCCGAAATATGTTTTGTATTTGTTTAAATGCGTTCTTCTTCAGTGACGTGTGTTTCGACACTTTATAATAGGATCACTCAATCTTTGAACAGTGGATGTCGTAAAAGGCGATTAGGGGAATAAAAAATAAAGATAAGGTCACATCTAGTGCAGCTTTTACCATGATCGTAATGTAGATTATGTTCAGGTGCAAAAATTCCCAAGGTCAGGCTGCAGTTGCTTCGTGTAAAAACCTGACTTACCCAACTCAGGATCTGATGAGACCGGAATGGAAGGAGATTTTATTTAAATCAGTAGGTTTTGGTGTTGACATATATATACATAACGTCACATCTATATCCCTTGCGGGGTAGACCGAGCCGACAGTCTTGAAAACGCTGAAACTCCACGTTAAGCTGTATGGCTTTATGATGAAATTGAGATTTAAATAGTGCCAGCTTACCAGCCTATAAGAGAAATCTCAAATTTATAAACATATCCCTTAGCCGATTTTTACGATATCCATGGAAAGATATGGAGTGGTCTAAAAGGCCGGCAACTACACGACACTGGGTATATCATTTACACATCACGATTCTGTATTAATTCCGGTCATGATGTCAAAGATTTAATCTCACGGAAAACCGTGGAAATATGTCAGTAAAACAAATGAATTTCCAGTTAATTCAGTACAGTCGCTTTCAGGTGGGTACAGAGATAATTAAATCTAGGTAGATCTTAATTAAGATACCTGATGTGATCTTAAGGCTAACAGATGGAAGTTGGATAATTTAAGTTTAAATAAATGCCTTCAGGGCTTACAAACCCAAACTGGCGAGCTTGCACGAGGAGAGTTATGAATGTGGATGAAGCGAAAGAAGTATGCAGGGATCGTGACAAGTAGAAAGTTGTACACTCTGCCTACCTCTCAAGGAAACAGGCTTCATTTTATATACATATTGTCACGTCTATATTCTTTGCGGGGTAGACAGAGCCAACAGTCTTGAAAATTAATTAATATTATGACTTACAATTGTGGATTCAGTTCGTTTTAAATGCTTTCATAAGTGAATGGCAAGTGTGCCTCAGGATCCCCAATTTGTGACATATGTAGATTATATAGGTACAATGATTAAAATGATTTTTTTACGACAGACACATCGCAGCGTCTGTGGTCTAATGGTTAATTGCCCGATTTACAAAGAGTGATGAAAGATCAAATTCGTTTAGTAAACAATGCTCTTACGGTGTGGGAAAACGACGTGATGAAACCTGCACATTCAGACTACTGAGAGTGTATCCATGATCCAATATGGGTGAGGTTTCTCTGCAAAGGTCAGACGAGAGTCACTTGGTATAGAAATCTTACATTGCTCTGCAGAGACGAAAGTATGAAACTGAGAATAATTCCAGAATAACATTGCTAGCCAATAGGCTAGCAATGTTATTCTGGAATTATATTATTTTCTGGATTTCTTGTACGCTATTGCGTACAAATCACGTAAAAATAAATCAAAATTAATTAAAAAAATCATAACATTAAAATAAAAAATAAATCAATCTTTACGGGACAGATGACACAGATTGAGTTAGAGTTAGCTCTGGCGGGATTCGAACCCAGGACCTCCGGTGTCACAGACAAGCGCACTACCGCTGCGCCATAGAGGCCGTCAATAGAATCATGGTTTGACCTTTAGTAAGCCAACATTACCCTCTCATTTTTATTTAGATTAAAGGAAACAACAATATCCGTGCCTATTCTAAAAATAATCAAAAAACACCAATATTGAAAAACTAATCATTATCATCATTTACACCGTTTCCAATAATAACTTAAATATTGTTCCTACAAGGAATTCTCAATCCCTACCTACGTACAAACTCGGTGCAAAATAGAGCGAGAAATTATTACCCCCCCGTCTCCTTTCTCCTCCCCCCTCCCCCTTCAGAGACAATTGTGTTGAACCATGCGTGTTATGGGGTGCGTTTTGCGTTTAATTTTTAGGCGCCAGAAAGTAGGACGTGGAAGAATATAATGTCTATTTATTGTGACCTACATGCTTATAAATAAGGAAGTGTTGCGATACATGTATACTAGCTTTTGGGCGGGACTTTGCTAATGTAAAAATTTTCTAAAATCCCATCAGCAGGCGACTGTCTTTTTTGCATTCTTATTTGTCATATTCCAACTTTATCTGATTATCTTAATATTTCGTGAAAAGATTTGGCAACAATTTTTCGATGAACTGCCTACCCAAAACGAACCTTTTTCCAGTTAATAATGTTTTTCAATGGAAAATCATTGTAAGGGTCAGGTCAAGAGTACCCGAAATCGCCGAGTTTGGATGAAGAGAGTTATGAATATGGATGAAGCGAAGGAAGTATGCAGAGATCGTGGCAAGTGGAAAGATGTAGTCTGCCTACCCCTCCGGGAAAGAGGCGTGATTTTATGTATGTAAAATCATATCTCTTTCTGAGAGGAGCAGACAGTGGTCTTTCCTGTGGCACGATAACCGCTGTGAATGCATCTTTCGCTTGGTCCAGATTCATTGCACTGTCATATAACCAACCTCGTCAGTTTAGGGTACACTTGACCTGACCTTTCGCCAGGACATCTTTAATTTGGTCAGGAACCTAAAAAGACCTTTCCGATTAATTCGAGATCTCGTTTTTTCCCGTTAAAAAGCCAGATAACATCTCACATCTAAACAGATCTTAAAGAATCCAGTAGTGTTGTCGTTGTCACCCTGTTACACCATCAATTACAGCGGTAATCTAAGACGGATTACCAACAATATCAACCTAGTAGGATTTACATAACACGGTTTAAGTTTTAAGCCACCGTTCCGCACCCACGTAGGCTAAGAAGTTTGGAATTCGGATGAGCGATGAGCAAGTCACCTTAGATTTAGTGAGCGTTTCCATTGAATATATTAGGGTTGGGTTACACACGGGATGAAAGGACGGGTAATCAAAATGTGTCTCATTGTTACATGGTTTTTTTATAAGGTTATGCACGAACAAACTCAAACAAGTAGACGTAAAATAGGCCACATTAAAGCTACCGCAAAAAAATTATTAAGTACATATTAAATTATGAACAAAAATGGATAAATATTACAAAAACCTGAATGTGATTGTTTCAAAATTATTATTTACCATCGGTCTTTATTAAGTCGTACAATATGAATTATAAAATTAAATAATTTATCTCATTTTATGAAAGTTAGCTTTTATAAGCCTAAGCTGAAAATTAACTTTAAAAAAAAATACAAGATTTTTCCAAATCAAAACTAAAAATAACACTAAATCTTCAGAAAATACCCAAACTTTTTCTAGCATTCCACGAAAATTATTAATATACTTACGATAACTTTTCAAAGTACACAACTTCAGATATTCTATACTTACAGTGTAAGTCTGTCTTTATCACAAGAGGATCACAACTAAAGTGACTAAGGACAAAGTGGTTTGCCGCATTGATTTACTGAAGTAAGTTCAAATCCAATAGTTAGGTAACTAATGCCGTGACACACGGTCTGTGCGTTCATGTGTACAAAGAATAGTGAAAAAAAAGTTTTAAAATGACGATTACTGGCTGTTTTGTACAAATATTTGTATTTGGAATTATTATTTCTGTTTTAAAAATATATTACTATCTATCGATGATTATGTGCTAGTTAAGTTTTTTTAAAAATACCACAATAATTATTTCTTAAATTCGCTGTAGCGCAGACAATAATGATTGTTTTTTTTAATGCAGCCGTAGCTCACTCGCTAGCTTCTATATTACAGCCACAGAAATCGGAATAATGTAATTATTTTTGAACAAACTAAAACTGATACCTACAATGTAACGTCAAAAAATATTTTAAAAATCTTCTACCGCTGCCAAAGCACACTGCGATAAACATTTGAATTTCATCTAATACCATACTAGGTACAATGCCTTTCGTGTATATTAATCTACCCAACATAGTGCTAAGTCTGAAAACTGTCTGGGTTTAATCCCGCGGATCAAAACTAGACTAAGTAGAACATACTTCAGTACAGCCTCACGTGGAAATTACAAAAGTTTTCAAGTCTCACTCCAGATTAGGATAGAAATGGAGATATTATAGTATATTATGTGTTTATTTATATGTATTTATATCCTGTTGAAATATATATACTCATGTCACGTCTTCATTCTTTCCGGGGTAGACAGAGCTTATTGTATAAAATTGTATTGTCGAATCAGTTTTGTATGTAATCGATTACCATCGAGTAAAGCGAAAAACTATTGAATATCGAGATACATTTTGAGTTTTTCCTTGGACAATGTGTTCAAAAAAAAAAAACATTTTCCATATATTATAACGCGACTACGGGCGAATACTAGTAAAATATATGAGTATATTATATTTCACAATTAATTCCAAGGAACTACTAAATCTGCCGAACAAAAACCTCATTTCAATACCAGTAGTAGGTGTTAAAGACAGTAATGAACAAATTAATTATGTAACAATGGGTCGCTATCAATTATGTTTTACCTTCAAGGGCATCTGAAGAAGCGAAACTTTTGCCTCACAATGGTTTGACTGTTGGTGGCTGTGACAAGAGGGATTTATGCAGTGCTGGCCCTAGATACGGTTCAGGTTGGGGGCGACATTCAAAAATGGCGCCCCATTTTTTCGCCCATGATTTAAAGAAAAAAGACGACACTGACTAAGTGCTATATTGCCACACAGCACAAACCGCTGGGTTCAGAGTTTTGAAATTTGACATTCTTCAATCATCTTCATCTAAATTTAATTAACGATGTGTCTCAATTTTGCAAATTCGAAAGTCAATTTCCATAATTATACCTGTGACTCAGTTAATTTAACTGCGATACTGAAATTTTCAGTCACTTGGTCATTCTTCTCTGACGCAGTCACGAAAACCGTAACTGAACAGTCAAAAAAGCACGCGATTTATTTTACCGTAAAAGATAGCGCCCTCTGGGGCTTATCTTCTAGAGCGGCTATTTTGTTGGTCCATGGTAGGGCCGGCCCAAAATTTATGGGGCCGTTGAGCGCACAATAGGGCTTCTGGAACGCCCATACCGCGGCGCTGATTCCACAAATGTAAGATATGGCCCACATTTATTTAAGATGACGCATCTGTTTTTGTGGTTTAGTCTTTGTGAGAATAAAGTGAGGTGTTGGCGAAGACGTTGTTTTAGTTAACATGTGAATTATCGTTAGTAAGGGCACCGTATTATTATAAAAACATAACTTAACCATAATAAGCAGTTAAATCTATGTTTAAGCTAAATTTCTTTTGCACCTTTTACCTTTTTTTTGCACCAAGTATGACATGGAATTATACCAACGGTGGTCTTTTTGTTACCGTTGGTGAAAACTGGTTTATGACCAATATCCAGAATTGAGCATTTAAGTTGGTGCACGCAAAATCATACAATTCCTATTCACTCGTGCTTTGAAAATATGACAGAGAAGTTGATGTACGATATATTCTAAAGTTTATCTCATCGTCCCTAATTTTATAATCTATGGCGGTCCTTCCAGTAACGCCTTAATTTCCTGTGCAATCAACGAAGATTTGTGCCCTACATTGTATTAAATAGCGCTTGTCTCACGACATTTATACTGGCTTCTTTGTGGTTTTTTTTTAATCATGATAATATTGGATTCTAACTATTGCTCGCGAGCTCGTTCGCTGAAAAAGTTCACTGAAAAAGCTGTTACCTGTATTGTCTGTATTGCCTTTCCACTTGATACGATCCTTGCATACTTTTTCCTTCATCTAAATACATCAATCACTTCATGTAAACTCATCGGTTTAGACCGGTACTCCTGACCTGACCTTTTCGGGAATGTGCCCAATATTAAACAGGGTTCATTATTTTACTTCTTTAAAAACTCTTTAACTTAAATACTCTTTTGTGTTGTTTATCTTTCGTTAAGTTTATTGAGTATCACTCCTTGTTTTCAGAGGGTAAGTCAGACTAGTTGTGATAAAGCCTTTTGATCTAAACGGATTCAATCTTTACAAGTTATCTATCAGAATAACGTCATAATGAGAGCAAGAGATATCGCCTAATTTTCAACATCAATCAATCCAATCTCATTAAGTACAGGGGGCGGAAAATAACGAATTGCATCTTTCAGTAATTAATGCCAAATCTGCACCAAGAAGTCCCCGGCGGGGTTAACGACCTCATTTAAGGGTAAACGGCCCTTGATTGATCACCAGTTCTTTCCAATATTTGTCAGAACATTTTCCACTTCAGTTGGTGTTTGTTTTTATCTACAATGGGAAATTGGACGGAGATTAAATTGACTGTAATGATAAATAAATAAGGATGAATCTTAAATATTGTGCTAACATTAATTAAGTATAAGTTGTTATGAAATAATCTTAATTACAGTAACATTCATATTTTCCAGCTGTGGAAATTGCCTACCTTCTATAAGCCAATTTCCGTGAAAACTAGTAGTTTCGTCTGCCTGTCAACATATTTATCAGTCATGATTATTATGAATACAAAAGACCAGAAAATCATAACCCTCCGTGCACGCAGTAAGATTAAGAAAGCCATCTTTTAAAAAAGGAACAAAAATCCTCAGAGACTAAAAACTTAAAAACCAAACACATCCATTCTCACGCGAGAATAAAAAGAAAGTTTGAGAGCAACCGTTCCGAGCACTACATCACTAGGAAGCAAGCGTTTCTCAAACGCTATCTCCGTTGAAATCATCTGACCGACCCAGTTGATTTATAACCGGGTGTAGTACACGCGAAGTTACCAGGTGTATGAGATTTACTGGGGTAGCGCGTTGACCAATTAGGCTCGGAATATCCGGATATTGGATACCCGGGTAAAAAGATTTCACTTAATTGGAGGACGGGCTTGCACTATCCTGTGTGTTTTGACCTGAATATGCCTCTTTGAATATTCGTTTTAGTTACTGTCTTTTGACATTTCATCTTTAAATTGCTTTGGAAAACTATAAACCGCATTGGACCATGATGACACATTCAGCTGCCTTGTAAATAAGCAGTTTCTCTCACGATATTTTCTTTTATCACAAACAAATTGCAAGTATGAAAAGTGACAAGTACAAAGTCCACTGTATTATATGGAGCGTGTAACGCAATTTTTATTCAACTGAGAGTAATCGTTAAGGCTGTTTTACACTTTGACCGGTTATATCCGGATAAGCAATTATGATGAGTGACCATTGACCCGGTTGTGGTAACCGCTCCAGTTGCTGGCTACAGAGTGTTATATAAATAGGTTTTCTCTTATATAAGTTACGTATTATTATTATTTTTACCTTCCTTTTGAAAACTACCTTAAGTTCGTTTGCGGCCCTGCCCTCTAAATGAAACAACGTATTAGTATACGTTCCCGCGGGATTTTCGGGAAATCCTCGTTTAGTGTACCTTCATAAGAAACATTTCAAATCTTTAGATCCAGCGATTTGGGTTGTGCATTGACTTGTACTTTGTTAGTCAATCAGTTAGTTACTTTTATCTTTTATATATTTAGATGAATGTCGGAGCATATCGTTAACGTTTGCTTTTCTTAATAGTTTCTTGTACTATATTATAAATAATAGAACAATTATGAACCTTCTGGGGAGGACTGATGAATGTCAGGTTTTGAAACGTCTCGCGTCTGAGCTTCGCAGCCTTTGCAGGGGAACCTAACCTATATTAGATCATGGTAACACATCAATTTGCCTAAATATTCTACCTGAATTCTACACGATGTTTTAACTCACCGTAAGACCATCGTTCTATGCATTTGTCCACCGATTATTTAATCCCGCCAAAGGGTACTAATAAAGGAGACCAAGATTTATAACCTTTATTTGTATTTGTCTGGAGCATGATATATGACTTATTTGGGTCACAAACGGGTGTTCATATATCATGGACGAAGTGGCCTGATGGGGAAATTAGGGTAAGTGTAACAAGAGTGTTCTAAATTGGCCAGTTTGTTTTTAGACTTAAACTGTGATTTTAGGGTTCAAAGGTCACTTACACTCATGTCTCTTTGAATAGTAATAGTTCAAGTTATAAATAATTTGGCCTGAATATAATATACGTACAATTTAATAATTACGCCAAAAAAACTTAGGAACATGTAGTCCGAATATGTAGACACGCAATTGATCGGTTTCCTTAAAATATATGTTTCCGCTTAAAAAATAGAGATACATTATAAATGTTATGTTTTTAGTTCCTACTTTTATTTAAATACATTTATAAAGTACCAATGGCCGTATTTATTAAATAATATATTATTATAACATTGGGATAATTAAATGTAGGGTGGATAAATACTATGCAAGCTTTCCAACGAAATGTTCGGGAATTCACTAATGAGTTCCCGCAATTACAATGTTTTAGTTATTTTAAAATAGTACAATAATAGTGGCGTTTTCAAAATAAAATTATTTATTATTTCATAAAACAAAATTCATTAAATATTATCATTTACTAAGTATTTTTCAACCGTACCTGAGCCTTGGGTGCGTTTAAACCATGACTGTTATAAATGTTGGAAAAAGGGTTTCCTGATTAAGGTTTATACCTATAAATGCTGCCCGTGCGAAGCCGGAGCGGGTCGCTTGTCAAGGATAAAGACGTGATAACATAATATATATACATGTTTTCATGTCTATATATTTATTCATCTATCCATATCGAAATTTACTGCGATGTTTATTGTAGCAAAACATAGAATCGTCGCAAGTCAGATATTGAGACCGAACTGTATCTCATTAGTTGGAGTAGACCAAGGGATCATTGCAGCTTGCCTCCTAATTAGACGAGCTTATCCGCAATCAGCTTGACTACGTCCTCACCTTGTGCTAGCTACAAGCGAGCGGTGCAATTGACGAGCGACAGCGGAAATATAAAATTTACATTTATTCTATCCTTCATACTAATCATACAAATATTTTAAATGCGAAAGTTTGTAAGGATGTGGGTTTTGTTTGTTACTTTTTCACGCAAAAGCTACTGAATGAACTGATTTTCATTACACTTTGCAGTATAGCTTAGACAGTGGAATAACATAATAAGTTAAAATTTATGGAGATTTAAGGCTATACTAATTATGTTATTAAAAGTTGAAGTTTGTAGCTTTTATTGTTTGTTTATAAGGGCTAATCATCGTTAATATTGAATTGATCATGAGAATTATTTCAGCGTTAAAAAGGCAAGAATATCACTGTTAAAATTTTACATCTGTTGGTATGATAGTCTGTAGGGTCGCTTAAAAGATAGAATCGACTGGTGGAAAATGAGTTTTGATTTGTATTTATTACCTAAAAGCCTTTTCACTAATTTCGGTAATCGCTGCACCCATTTATTGATATATATTGTTAATTTATTGTAGTTTTTAGTGTTTATTATAATTATTTTATTTTGTATTATAAAGTTTCAGATAAAGTAATACTAGTAAAGTAGATAGATTAACATGCTGTGCCGACCCCACGATAACAGCAAAAACGTCAACAAATGTTGAGGTTATATTGCATGTAATATTATCAAAGTCATTCCATAATTTAGGACGTCCATCAATAATTTATTTACGCCAAACATAATGTTAAACATTTATTCCTAGTATGAAAAACTCTTTAATATTGATGGCTAGGTCTACCCAGTAAAGATGTAATATTATGAATGTAGGAAAACGATTCCATAATATCGCAAACATCTATTCTTTCCTCATATAATAAAGATTGGCATCACATATAAAAATAAAACCTTTATTTCCACTCGCTGCTAATTCAATTTCCCGAGAAACGAATGGTGCAAACCGCCCGACTTTTGTAACTTAAACCGACACCTATTCTATCTCAGTCACGGAAATATACCTGTCCAAACAGAGAAGACCCCTGCCGGTACATTCACATCCCTTTCATTGGTTATTATATCAAGCGAAGGGGGACGAAGGGAGGGTCTAAATATACTGGTCTGTTATATCTTTGACTATCGACGTAAATCCAAATCGGGATTTTACTTACCTGAGATGTATCGTTAATGTAATCATTATCAAACAACTTGGATTCATGCGTTTGGTATAATTATGCTTTGATTATTAAATGCCTTTGTGATAGTATATTGTTTCAGGGAATGATGGTACGAAATAACTGAAATCAATAACTTATTTAATTACTATAAACTCATAATTACTATATGAAATGAATTTTTGTCCTTAACTTTTTAGTAAGGATGACAAAAGGAGCTGAGACCGTCTATGGTCAAAATCCAGGGATAAATCAGATAAATTACAGCGAAGTGACTGCTATTTGACCTCCACGACTCTTTGTAAAATCGTGGTTATTACAAATTCAATGTGATCTTAAAAAAAATTTCTTTAAATAACTTACGTAAATTTCACTTCGGCCGAAAAGTTGCACTAGTTTTAGAAACATACCTGAAAAAAAAATGGAATTGTTATAACATGACTTTAAAAAAATATATTTAGAGTATTTTTCACAGGAAATTATGGGTCATATTTTTTACATTTCTTGTTAGGTTCATATACCTATAAACTTTACTTTTTCTCTTTCTAACATTAGTATAAATAAAAAAATACTAATATTATAAGAAGAAAAAACTTGTATTTTTGGAGTTTTATTTGTAAATTGGACCGATATTGACAAAGATAGACAATACCTTTAGGGGGTCACCACGGCTACTTTAATTCTAAAAATTCCCACGAGAGTGAAGCCCGGGCAAAGCCTAGTATAAAACAAACGCATCGTCAAAGAGAATTCGCGTAAAAGTTGTACATTTTTTGCGATCAAACTAAGTATAGTAATTGGTAAAGTTTCCTCATTATATTTGGCAGAGTTTTCTGGCTATTTTATTTTTTTTCAAGCTCGTATCGTATTCGAAATATATATTTTATCTGGAAATATATTATGAGGGACTTGTGTTTTTTGTTGTAAACTATTGAGTGAATGGAGAAGAAATTAATTTCCCCTCGATCTATGTATGTGTTTTGCTTCATATACATTTATCAGTCTTTTAATGCAAGTTTTTCGGTTATTATTCTTGACTTTCAATAATTTAGTACTTAAAGAACAGACATACATATAATCACGTCTATATTCCTTGTGGGGTAGACAGAGCCTACATGCTTGAAAAGACTGAAAGGCCACGTTCAGCAGTAAGGTTAAATGATAGAATTGAGATTCAAATAGTTTTCAATGACAGGCTGCTAGCCCATCGCCAGAAGAACCTCAAGTTTGTAGGTTATACTTTAGTCGTATTTTATGAAATCCATGGGAAAGAGATGCTTAAAGAAAACATCCAAGAGTCTAGATCATTTAAAAGAATAATCTTAACTAACATATATGGTGAAAGCAATGAACTTCGTAACTATTCATCACATTTGCAAATAATTCAACGTTGTTTCGGCGATATATTGACCTTTCTAAGGCAAATGTCGGGTGATAGTTAGTTCGAGAAATGTCACGGTATTTTGGTATTATATGGCCCTTATATCTTTCTACATATTTTATTTGAAGACCTTTATACGTATATGTTAAGGAATTATGATGGAATCGCTTCAAATGGTTATAAACACGCATACACATTACATTTTAATCTATCACGGGGTAGACAGAACCAATAGTCATGACAGTTGGTCACATATGCGTGGATGGCTTAATGGTGGAATTAAGATTATGGGAAACGGTCGTAATGCCGTCCATCGCCTAAAATAACAATATTACTTCTAGTATGAAAAATTACCAGTCTTTTAAAAAAAAATATTACCGGACATATGAACATGGCTTAAGCTTGGTAAATGTTTAATATCTGTCAAATAAGTGAAGTGTCGTTGAGTTTACTGCCAAGACCTTTCTTTAAATCTAATAAAAAACAATACACATAGTTTGGCATTTGTAGTCCTCAGCAAAGATTAATTACCTTTTAAAGTATTAATGGCTGATATAAATGTTTATAGGTAATTAATTTTGCAATAAAATATTTATCTTATTAGACATTAAATAAAACGCATCAGAAGAATGAAATGTAATAAAAGGCATTAAACTTAACATTTACAAAGTTAATTGTAGCCTATTAAAATTAAAAGATTTTCTGTACTTACTTAATTATTGTCTTCAAAAAACTACATTCTTTCCCACATCAATAAAATATATCTAACTGTTTATTATTCCTTAGGGTTCCAATAAGTGTTGCCATTAATATAAAAAATAATTCCCGCATGACAACATCAATTTAAATATGGTTAAAATTAAATTACGGGACCACAATTTGTATTTCGCACGCTTTGAATTAAATTACTTGAAGTGCGAAAGAGACAGTCAAATGGTAACAAATTAGATTTTACAGTTTAGAAAACAAGGAGTTTATACTATGGTGCAAAAGATTAGGGGTGAAAATGTAATATTTTTCTGTCAAAATTAAAGCGGTTTATTTTGTCGAGTGTTTGATTGTTCAGAAAAACACATGGGGTCTAGGTGCTAGGGTGGTCCTAATACAATTTATATCAATTTGTTAGTGGGGTCCTTTCATTGTTTAGGCTGATGGAATATTATTATAAATGTGTGAATATCCTAGAGTTGTCTACTCTTTGATTTAGATTTTGCTTTGAAAATGATTGGGCTCATAAGTACAATTACCCATTTGCTCAGAAATTTTGAATTTATTTATTCTTTAGCTAAGCATGCGACTTCATCCGTGAGATGAATAAACCCTGATTTTCCGTATCACAGATATTATTTACCTACGTGAAAAAACTGTTGAAAAACCATTTTGCTGCTAAATTGTATTTTGAACATACTGTACTGCGCAAAACTAGGTCTGCACTAGCGTCATAAATCGTTGTTCTGATATATACCGAGAAATAATTAACACAACATACAGAAACGACCTGAAAGAAGAGCCCAACGAAATCTAATTATTTTCCCGTAGTGACAGCGAAATTCCCGCGCTTTCCGCGACACTAAAATGGCCGCCGGCAACAAGGATGTCAACCATCAAATGTGGTATTACACGGCGAGAATAAACATAAAACGCAGGTATATTTTAATGCAAAAAAAATAAAGGTTGGTGATGAAATAAATATTCTGCGCGGACTTCATCTATTTTTATTATGTTGGTAGGCGATTATGAATGTAATTGAATAAATAAAGTTAAGTGAATCTAAGATCTTGTATATTAGACAGAAAAACGAAATAATAACATATTGAATGATTAAAGACATGAGGGGCAGAAGTAAAGATCAATTGTGGTTTATAAAAAAAACATACTTTTTATTTTTGTATTAGCAAGAATTCGTCAAGAATATCTACTGATTTCTAACATTCTTTAGCAAAAAACCCAAAAAAATGGTTGCAGTTTTTATAATGGCAACCCTAAACAAAATGGCGACGAACGCAACGTCAACACCGCGGTATTATGAGGCGAGGACACGACAGCGTAAGCCTTCGAGATTCTTATTTATATTTAGAAGAAATATGGCTGCCTGGAAATTAATTTTAATTTTTTTTTTACAATATATTACCACTTAAGTGCTTGATTTCAACTGTAATTAGTTTGAATGGTGTTGGTACAATATTGAGTTATTTTAATCGTTTTAAATTAAACGAGGTATTTTTATAAACATAAGTATTTTATTTTATAAATTTTCCTAAAATTATTATTTATTATAACAACTTTATGTAAAAATATTATAATGCGGCATGATCTTAGTAAAGTTAAATGGATATAATGTCAACAAGAAATTGATTAAATAACCAAAAATCTTCCAAAAAAGTGCAATCATGAAATAAATAAGAAACTTTTGTAACCGGAGTAGTTTATACAAAGGTATATATAAAGTTTTATAAAGAAACCCATATTGAATGGGGGAGATCTATTTAAGTATAATAATTTTTGCTATGTCATTATCGTCATACAGTCTAAATTAATAATGCATTTTTACCATTAGACAATTGAATTGCACGAAAATGTTTCATATTCACTGAACCAGAAACTAAAGCTGAGGTCATACTGCGGCAGAGTAGAAAAATCTTAAAAAATAGTCTTATCAATAGGGCAGAAGTGGCAGTCTCAGGTGCTCTCTCCTTAGAAAAAGATGTATTTATTTAACATTATCGAAAGGAAATTTAAGGGCGACCGGAATTACACAGTCGAAAATAACTGAACGAGTTTTTGCCGAAATCGAAACATATAAAATGATGTAAGTGAACTATGAAAAGATAGTTTTTATGAAAAGGAGCTCACTTCCAAGCTCCGACCTAGAGTAAGTAAGTATAAATTAATTGAATAAGTTTCTATAGATTCTTAATTATTATGTAGCTTCCAATTGAAAAAAATATAGTCGATAAACCGTCTGGATATAATACATTGAATTGCTAGCTCCAGTCTGACCAGAGCTTAACAACTAATGCAGTAAAGGTCCACTCACCGACTGAATCGAAAGGGGCTTGAATCGTCCATTAGATGAATGCATTATACCCGGCTAATTACAGGGGGCGCTACCGTACTACCAAATCTATGGAGTAGGGTGACGATTTCTTTTGTAAGTATTGTAGGTGTGAAATTCGGATAATGATTTCTTGCTATACCTTACGACGCTGAATTTAGGGGTGAAAATTGATGGGTAGTTGTTGGCGCGTGAAACGTAACAAATGGACGTTTGAAGTAAAGCGGTACATTATCGGGCTATAGGTTTTGTTTTGAGGACTTCTTACAATAGGCAGTTGAAACACATAAGATTTATATACATACATCTTTATCTTTTCTCGTTTCAAATATATTCACGAATAGGATTAAGTAATAGAACAAGCAATGTTCGTAACAGTGAATCTGCTCTGTAATGTTTTGTTCTGCATTAAAGGGTTTAAGTTAATAAAATTCTTATAATGCCTAGCAATTTAATCAAAATATTTGGCGTATAATGTTCCCGTATCAGCAAAGGATTGGTCAGAAGCTAGTCATTTAATAAGCATTTCTGTCGACTAAAAAATGTAGTACGAAAGGTTAGGTGAATTTGCATGATGAGAGTAACGAACGTGGATGAAGCGAGATAAGTATGCAGGGATCGTGGTAAGTGAAAAGATGTAGTCACAATAGTCACAACCTACCCTTCCGGGTAAGGGGCGTGATTTCATGTGTACATAATAAATATATAAAAACATGATCAATATCCTACCTACCTCATTTATAAAACACACGGTATTTTCTAAAGGCGTGTCTACACGATTAATTTCATATCGTCGTTTAAAACAAAGTGTTGCTATCAATCAAGTAAAACTACCACTAAGCACTAGTAATTAGCACTTAACGATTGCATTTGTGCATTAAGTTCCCCCGTGGTGAGAAATTATAGCTTCAGTTCGGGGTTCGAATTCAATGTGGTAATCAACTGGCGACGGCTGGATTCATGATCCGATTCAACTTTGGTTGGAAAAATAATTTCCATTACTTTTTTTTTTTACAGTTTTAAGTAGGTTTTTTAAGAAGAATTTAAATCTAGAATCGTACTACACCTGCCAATGTTTTGATTTATTTGTTTGCATGTATTATTTTTATTTTTATATTGAACTGATTAATTAGTTGAAATTGCGGAGCCTTAGTAACAAAAAATTGGCACGTAATATATACACGTATATTCTTTGGGAATAGTGAGCACCAAAGATTAAAAAAAAAAGTTAAAAAATAACTAGATTTATTATTAATCGCGAGTAGAAAACCAGACATTTCTGTAGAACTGCGGACATAATTTAGTGTTAAAATAAGCAATGAATGACATGAAATTTAGT